>NC_062275.1:21455335-22117835 GCF_916048215.2 Malus sylvestris
CTGTAGAGAGTCCCACTTTTGAGAGAACCCTCTTAGCATTCTCTCAATTTTTTTTTTTTGGTTGAATTGGAAGTGCTTATTATTTAATATCTCACCAAAATCAATGGCAAATTAATGTCCCTCCTCATCCAACTCCAATACTACATAAGACGACAATGTATTACTGACCTCAACATAAAAAGCCCATGTTCGGCCCACATACTCATCGTCAACCCCAAGTCAGTCTGCAATTTCTCACTCCGGGTCACTCTTTTCCCTGACGAACAAACGGCTCAAAATTTCCTAAAACCCTGATTATTATTATTATTTTTTTGTATTTTCCATTCAAATCCCTCTACAAAGTTCGGACCTTTGGAGCCGAAAACTACAGAAATGCTCTCTTCAGCAACCTCTCGACTCCTGAGACCTTTCCTTCTCCTCCGTCTCCGCCAAGCTCAAATCCTCTTGCATTCCTCGGTTCCTCACCCTGTTTCCTCCAAACCCTTTTCAACTCACACCCCCACCGACCCGGAACCCCAATCACAACCCACTATATACGACCACACCGCCGTCCGCGAGACGCTTTCTTCATACTGCAACGACTGGAAGAAAGCCCTGGACTTCTTCACCTGGCTGGAAACTGACTGCCACTTCCAGCACACCACCGAGACATACAATCGGATGCTCGACATTCTCGGTAAGTTCTTCGAATTCGAGCTTTCATGGAACTTGATTAACAAAATGAAGCACAACCCAGAAACTGTTCCGAATTATACTACATTTCGTGTATTGTTTAAGAGATATGTGTCTGCCCACCTTGTGAATGAAGCTATAGATGTTTATAATAGATTGGAAGAGTTTGGTTTGAAGGATGAGACTTCTTATTGTATTCTTATTGATGCGCTTTGCGAGTATAAGCATGTGATTGAGGCCCAAGAATTGTGTTTTTGGAAGAACAAAGATTTGGGTTTTGATAAGAGTACTAAGATACATAATTTACTTCTTCGCGGGTGGTTTCGAATGGGGTGGTGGCGCAAGTGTAGGGACTTTTGGGAGGAGATGGATCGGAGAGGTGTGTGTAAAGATTTGCATTCGTATTCAGTATATATGGATATATTGTGCAAGAGTGGAAAGCCGTGGAAGGCTGTGAAGTTGTATAAGGAGATGAAGAGCAAAGGGATCAAACTGGATGTGGTGGCGTATAATACGGTTATTCGTGCCATTGGTCTTTCTGACGGTGTTGATTTTTCAAAGAGGCTGTTGAGGGAGATGAAGGAACTGGGGTGTGAACCCAATGTTGGGACGTATAATACAGTTGTAAAGCTTTTGTGCGAGAATGGGAGATATAAGGAGGCGTTCTCGATGCTTTATCAAATGCCTAAGTTGGGTTGTGTTCCGGACGTGATCACTTATCATTGCATTTTTAAGCATCTAGAGAAGCCAAATGAGATTCTTAGACTATTTGACAGGATGATTGAAAGTGGGGTTCAACCAAGGATGGACACTTTTGTGATGCTTATGAGGAAGTTTGGGAGATGGGGATTCCTCAGACCAATGTTTCTTGTGTGGGATAGGATGGATAAACTTGGGTGTAGTCCTGATGGGTCTGCTTACAATGCTTTAATTGATGCTCTGGTGGAGAAAGGTATGTTAGACATGGCTAGGCATTATGAGGAAGAGATGCTAGCAAGGGGGCTTTCAGCTAAGCCAAGGAAGGAGTTGGGAACGAAACTCGTGACCAGTGATGGGTAGTTGCAATATGATTTCTACACCAGCAATCCCAATATGATTTCTTCAGCATCTAAATTACTGACATGAGTATCTGGAATACACAGTTTTCCACCTGCATCTTTCTATCGAAATGCAAATGGAAGCCAAGGAATACCACCTGAGGAATCAGTATTAGCAGCTTCAGCTACCAAAATGTGTAGTTCTCACCTAAGGAACTAGTGATAACTTTAAACCATTGCGTGTCCGTTCTAAAGAGATGGGCAAGATATCATGTCTTTGTGGTGTTATCCCCTGAGATTATCTTTGGTTGCAAACTGAATTCTAGTAAATAAAGATACATATGATCGGTACATGTTCTTCAACATGCTGGACGAGCTGGAAGAACTCATCTTGTGAAATGCCATCGGTTATATCTTCCATGGTTTACCGAGTTCCAGAAGTTCAGTGTTCATCTCATGCCGGAAGTGTTATTTATTCGAACTGTTTAATTTTCTTGATTCTCCTTCCTGCAAGTCTAATTTCTTCTTCAGTCCTTTTCTTCTCTTTTCAGCCTTTCAGGCATACAATTAGAGTTCCTAAAAGAAATAATAAAAATTCATGTCATTACCAACTGTTTTAGAAATTCTTCTTTGCTTGTAGATTTTCGTGTTTCGAAGAATCGAAATTAGAGAACTAGGCTTCCGAAACTTCATTTTAATCGAATAAAAACATGTGTGGAAGAAATACTTTTCGTAGTTTTTGAATCATGCTGTTTTTGTTTATGGCTTCCAAATTCTAATTTTCCTCATTGTTAAAGCTTTTGCCACTTTTTACCTATAGGGACACTTCTGATGTGCATCAAGCACCGTCCGAAGGAAGCAACTCTGAAACCTTTCTCCAGAATCTTCTTCTTCTTATGACTTCAACCATGGAAAGTTGAAAATTCATGCTCTTCACATGCACGTACTGGGAACTAGTTGAATTGTTGACATACAATTTTGTAATAAACATCGTCTCATTCTTTACATGTAAGGAGAGTCAATCAGTCACGGGCAAAAGCAACTCATTGAATCACAAAAACAACAAAAATCTTGTGTCGTATGTCAAATTTCAACAGACTAGTTCTTTTTAACAATACAGTAGTCTAACCTACTCTACATTATGAAGAAGGAAATCCGAACTTGAGTGTTGGAGCCGGACGCATAGTCCGCGCCAACCCGTCACCTACCTTTACAAATTTCAACAGTCTAGTTCAAACCGATGAAGTTCGTGGTTATTATGCACCATTCTATTTAATTCAAAGTTTGCTTTCTAAAATGTCCCTGTATGAAAAGTTTCAAAAAAGGGTTTCTCAAACCAACGGCTAGGATCATCCCACGCATGACAGAGTGGCTTCCAAGAAGGTGACAAGTGGACCAAACCCAATTCAGATTCAGATCCTCCAAACAAACAGGGACCGTCAGTGCCCAAAAAGACTACAAATCATACACATATTGTGGAAAAAAAATTTTAAAATAAAACAATTGAACAAAAATCTAAGGCCATAAATATATGTGGCTCCTAACTGCTATCCAATAAAGGAAACCAAAGGCTCACAAGTATCACAAGTTGAGTCACAAACATTAAAGTCCGCAACTTTCTCAGAAACTAGAGCCACGGTTTCTGTTTCTTTTGTGTTGTTTCAATGGCAACCTCAGTTTCTGCAAGTTTGAGTTCGTCGTTCCATGGAAGCTGGGGGAGTTCGGTTGTCGGAGAAGATTATGGGACGCTGGTGAAGGCGGTCCCGAACCAAGTGAGAGTTGGGAAGGCAGTGAGAGCGCAGCCGATGATGAAGAACATCAATGAAGGCAAAGGTGTCTTTGCACCTCTTGTTGTTGTCACACGTAACATTGTTGGCAAGAAGAGGTTCAATCAGATTAGAGGCAAAGCTATTGCTTTGCACTCGCAGGTAATTAATATGTAAATCTTCTCTTTGTGTCTATCCATGATTAAACTTTGTTTAAGTTATGTGTCATTCTTGATCAACCATTAGCGTTGTTGATATTCAATTCCGGGTATAGTTATTTATATCAGTGTGCGTCTCTATACGAACTCAAGTTTGAATACCCTTTCTCATAGTTTACTTTAAAAATAATTAGAATACCGCTTGAAGCAAGAGAAAAAAAGTCACATATACCACTTTGAAAATGCTTTAAATTAGTAACCATCAAATTTTCAGTTTCTTTTTCAAAATTTTAAGATGAAAACATTATTGGTAGGTAAAAGGACAAATCGTTGAAAACATGAGGCTTTTTGTTTGAAAGTAATTTCACTTATTTTCTTTTTGTTCACCTTCTCTTTTTACCTCACAAAACCAAGTGGTGAGAGAGACAAAGTATAGTAACGAGTTAAGATTGTGATAGTTTCATGTTCGGTTTCCTCAAATTATGGAATTACGGAATTGTATACCTTGATAAGCATATAAAGTTTTTCCTCTCCAGGATCATAGCCTTCATTTGAACCAAAAGAAAAAGGGTGGTAGTATATAGATGTTGTTGAATTATTAAGAAACTCTAGTTTCCCTGCAGGTGATTACCGAATTCTGCAAATCGATCGGAGCAGACGCGAAACAAAGGCAAGGACTGATCCGGCTGGCGAAGAAGAACGGAGAACGGCTGGGGTTCCTGGCATGATAGAATCAGTAGAGCATGGACACCTCCATTTTGTTGTCACAAGTAGAAATTTGATGCTATAGTGTAATTTTCATACTTCATTCTAAAACGACTTCCACATGCATATACTCCCCACCAGCTGGGATTCCTTCAACATCACCACAATGTATAATTTGATGTCTGCTCTCCATAATATATGCACTTTTCGTGATCATTCTTCAGTCTAGTTGCACTGTTTCATTTCTAAATCATCAGAAAACGCAAATCTGAGCTGGGCCGGTTGGCTAGGATCGTGTGTCCGCCCCCCGTATCCTCGAAATTTCCCCAATATCGGCCTTCAATAGAGCATAAATGCCGAATTTCCTACAACATCGATTTGAAATATAAAGAAAGAGGAAGGGCAACTACAAACCTCAACATTAAAACTGGCAGCCACTGATACCACCAGTATCGGAAATTGGCAGTCACGATATCCACCCCAATATTATCTGCCTGGCCTATTTGATAGAAGCTGGAACAACAACAGAACCCTACAAGTAACATCTTCCCAAACTGAAACTGCTATAAATCTGCAAGTTAACCTTGTAATTGAACCTCGATTAACCATTCGTGAAATCAAACTCTATGGCTAATCAGATACACAATATCCATCTACAAGAGCGAGAAATAAGAAATCTAGCAATCATGCAGATTTGAATCATTTGATTGTCAACTCAAGTAAATCATGGGTGTATTACAAACAAAACTTAATTTTAGGTGTACTCTGAGAAATTTTGAATGTTACAAACAAATCTTAGTTTCTGCGTACTTGAGAAAATTTTCCAAGTCGTAACATAAAGAACAAGATCATACTATGCTAATAAATGTAAGTAGACAAACATCTCCTCTAGCTTTTCTCAACAGAAAATTTGTGATGGTGTTCACAACTTTGGTAATGAAGAGTGAAGACCCGGCACCCAATCAATTACACATAGTATCGAGGCTTTGCTGATCTTTCCCTTTTAGAATCGTCCTGCAATGACAGAAGAAGTGAGAAATAGAATTAAGATAACTCCAACACAAATAATACCGACTGAAACTTACATGGAAGCTGTAGGTGATCTTATCGGTAACATCGATTACCTCCTTCCACTTTCTCCCAATGCTCATCTGCATGACAAGATAAAAAATTCAGCCACTTGTCCACAAAGTTGCAACAGATCACATGCAAAAATTCAAGGAAATATAATCAATAATTAATGGATCCACCTATTGCTGATGGGGCAGAGGTCAATCGAGTATATGATATAAAATCAATCTCGTATTAAGAATCATAGTTCAGTTGATTAATAAAGATCAACAATTTTTCATGGATGCTTTCGCTTCTTAGGATATGCAGATATCTATAAAATAGTTCACAGATAAGCTGGGGCTTTAACTATATCATTGTTAACATCAGAGCAGATTAAAATTCACCCAAACAGGAATATAGATCAAGCAAACCCACAAAGCTTAAAACATCCTATTTAAAGTGCAAGTTTGAATGACACCTGTGCAGCCTCGTTTGCAGCATTCCTAGTCCATAGTGCAAGTTTGTCCTGCCTCTGGCGCACACTTGCTACCACTCCGCATATCTCATCAGCCTCATCAAATTGCTCTCCAATCAGTGCCATCAACTGTCCAATAAAATAGAAACCCCTTAGTATCAATTTTCAAGTAAACCCTAACGTAACATGAATCAACCTAAGTGACTAGTCCAATGCACACAATAATCTTCTGCCACAGTGAGCAAGAACCAACCATTCTTACTGCTGAGGAGATCAAGATTATACATAGAACAATATTCAGTGTCCATATAGTTTAGCACATGCTATGTGGCAATATCAATCAAAACCGTTAATTAGGTGAAATCAAGTCTAATTGTATGTCTTGATTCAACGTCTCGAAAAAAGTATCCTAAACTATGATTCCTCTATATGTGTATTGTGTAAGTGCGCGTGTGTGCGTGAATCAGTATGATGTTTAACTATATGGAAATCGAAATCTCACAGTCTCTAGCCACATGGTATCAAGGTTAGCCTTCCTGCTGCTGGTGACAGTCCACTTCCCTCCATTAGCACACTCAGGATCCTCCCACTTTGGTTCAACCCCAGCCCGGAACAAGTGGAAGTCTGCATGAACCGTCAACTTGCTGGGTTTGAATACGTGATCATACAGACTGCAAACAGATTTTGCATCTCAACATCAAATTTCCGGATTGGAATCAGATTAACATTCAGAACTTGAATCAAGTGAAGTTGCATATAATCAGAGTTTGTAGGTCCACAATGAAACTATAATTCGAAAGGAAAAGAACCGAAAATATTAAAAAATTAACTAAATGCAGCTGGGTAACTTAAATGTCTGGACTTAAAGAATTCTCCACTAAATTTTGTCATCAGCCAAGCATAGTCTAATTACAAAGTTAGAAACGTTAAAGCTCAATTTTTTGAAACAAAAAGACCAAATATTCTGGTACAATACTTGGATTTACAGAAAAATTCCACTAAATTTTCTCTTCAAACAAACACGATCTAATTACCAATCACATACCAATCAACAAACAAGCAAAAGTCAGCAAACACCCACATATCACAAATACGAAAACAAAACCGAATGGAAAAAAATACAGAGAAATAAAATTAGTTAATATTCAAACCCAAAATTGAAAATCCCAAATTAACAAAGGGGAAGAAATGGGGCATTAGGTTTAGGTCATGTAATCTAATTCTTACCACCAAAACTCCTGGACGGTTTCGAAGGTGTAGGCTTTGCGGAGCGAGGAGCCCCACGCAGCACCTTGCTTGGGCTTGGATTGGTTATCGAACCAAAAGGTCCACTTTCTCTCCAGCTTCTGGGGGCCGCTGCTTGCCTGTATCTTGGTATCAGAGGCCACCGCCTCAGCCGCAATATTCTCCTGTGTGTCCACCTCTGGTCGCGGCACCGCTGCTGCTACCTCTGTCGCCATTGTTGTCACTTGTGGAAACCTTTTGAGCCGTCTGTGTGTCTGGGTTTTGTTGATTGGAAGGAGGAGGAGAAAGGAGAGAGCATACGGTTTTGGAATCGGGTCCTTATATTTGGAGGATCCGCGGGGCCGGTGTTACGTTATGTTTCCCTGGTCTGACCCGATGGGTAGGCTCGCATGAGCCCAACTAGGTGGGCCGACAACAATCCAATGTTGTTTGAAGAAATTTGTAACACACGTCATTGTATTATTAGGCAAAATATCGCCGTAGTAACGTACCCATAAATTACCCTCCAAATCATCAAATTCAAACTCCACATCTTACAATTTAGTACAAAGAAAGAAGATTCTTATCCCAAACAAAAGCCTAAAGGAGTGGAACGCGGCAACCGTTGAGATTTAGTTAAATTCTCACAAAATGAGCAGGTAAATAAAGCTTGGAAGATGGTGTATGTACAATGTTTCTCCCAAATTTGAAATAAAAAAATTATCATATTTTCTTAAATTTAGTACTTCAATATGTTTGATATGCCGTGATTGTTTGATTAGAATCTTCCTAAAGGTTCAATCTGCCTAGCATTTGTCTTTTAAGAAGATGCTAATCAAACATTCGTGGCATAAAAATACTAGGCAAATTGAAGTATAAATTTGATAGTTGATGAAATTTCTAGATTAAAGGCACATGGAGCAAAATGACACTTAAATCTCTCAACTCTTATCACGGTTGAAAATTTTCATCCTCATCACATAACCCTCGCACTTAATTAACGTTCTTCCGATGGTTATCGACCCCGTTCAAATCAAACCCATTTTGCATCTGGTGGCAGGTGTTGGATGCAGCGTGATGGCCATAGTATTGGACGATCGTGACTCGCATAGAGTCTCTTTTTCTTCTCTTTCGTTTATGAATAGATGAGGTGTCTGTCACTTGTCGTGGTGTTGACATTCGTCCATGTTACTGAATGAGAAAATTGGGGGGTTTTTTTTTATCCGAAGCAATGGCGATATTTCATTAAAGATTATAACATGATTTTAAAAGGTACGTTCAGCTGGGTGTACGTTAAACTGGGTGTATTTTTTCAATGATCAAATCCTTGATCTGAAAAGAGTAAAGCACAACAAACAAACATAGTACATTCTCTACGTAACCACCACAAACAACACAATACACAAGAATCAGTGGTGTAAATCTTCCGCAATAGATCAGTAGTGACAGATCCCAAATTGAGGAATACACAAAACCATCACGAAAATGAGGCCACACAACCTTTGGGCGGCACAAATAAACACAAACTTCAACTAAGCCGAGAAGGAAACCACCGACAACTCATCTTCACACAGAAAACATGGCAGCTTGTTCTGATCATCAAAACCATCACCGTAGAAGAACATGTTTTTATTTACATCTTTTGGCAAAATGAATAATTTATATTCCACCACTAAGAGCTTTCTGATCATTAAAAATTAAAATACCCATTCGAAAATATATACTATTTAGTTATTGGGATAGCATAGTGGTGAGCAGTGGCGAAGCTACTGAGGTACAAGAAGGTGCGAGCACACCTTTCGTCGAAAATTGAGAGAGAGAATTCACCCTTCTACTAGACTATTGTTGCGCTCATGTGACTATTGTTCTGAGCACACCCTTCGTCAGAAATTGACCTTAAGAGCGAGAATTCACCCCTCTATTGGACTGTTGTTGCGCTTATGCGACCATTGTTCTAGGCTGAGCTATGCAAGTCTGGACAGGGTTAGACAAGCACTAAGGGGTATGTAGAGAAGCCAGAATGTGAAAATGTTTTTGTTGCAGAGCCAGTGTGCGTAAGAAAGAAGATGATATCCTTTTTTTTTAGGAATTGTTATTAACACTTAAAATCTCATTTCACACACCAAACTTTCTATATTTTCTTTGACACTTTCCTTCCTTGAGGCACAATATGAATCTTCTACCCGTATGTAATCATTGAGAATTTAACCTCTCAACATGTACCAACTGGTAAAGATCGCCTCGTCTTTGCTTCAGTAAGGGGAGGTTTGTCCTGAATAATTCAAAACAAACTTATTTTAACTACTTTAATTGTAAAGTAACAAACTATTTCATCGGTATTCCATGAACACTCTTGCATATGAAAAAGAAGAGTACAGCTTGGAAACCTTTATATCACTTAGTGCAAGGAAGTGCGACCATATCTTAGGTCAGAGGCGGATCTATTAAGGGACTAAGATGGTCCCAGGACCACCCAAAAGCTCAGAAAAGTAGCTATGAAAATCTCTAAAGACCACCTAAATCTGGGCTGTGGTGGAGGAGAAAAGCAGCCATGGTTGCTGAGCACCTTCTGCAAAATAGAAGGAGAAAGAAGAAGACTCATTTTCTTTCAAATTACTTCGCCAAAACAACTGTTTTGGGCCAAACCATTAAAAAAAAATGGAAAGCGTGCATTTTTTATTGTGATTGGACATCCGGTCACATCCCTTTGGTTTAGACTCCACATGAGGTTCATCAATCCATGGCCATGCACACTGGTGGCCGAGGTGGGACCCACTTCAAAGTAAAAATCAATTTAAAGACCTTGAAAAAGAGAAAGATTATATCAAGGGAGTCGTAATCTCATTAAGTAATCATTTCGTTTTGTCCTTGGGGATTCCTCAACTCTTCCAAACAGTAAAAACTTTAAACTTACCCTCCTCCTCTATGCTTATTGCTGACTGCTGCCCAGTGGCAGTGGGCCTATAATCTTTGTTGGCATTTGGGTTTAGCCTTTAGTTTGCATACATCTTCCATTCTTCTCTTCGATCCCAAAACCCTAATTAGAGTTTAGTTATGCAAGTTTTTGATGCCTAGTTTATTTGTTAGTGCATGTTGTGAGGACTTGTCACTCAAGTGATCGAACATAATGTTTGTCCTTGTATTAACAGCAAGAGTTTTGATAGTCTCGCATTCACAATAAGAGTTACACATTATGTAGTTATACTTAAGACAACAAAAATATTTATTTTATTTTGATAGACAAATAGTGACTTTGTCATTTTTATTTTTTTTCAATATTATTTTGGTCTTTTTTTTTTTGAGCTTTAAAGTTAGAACCATCATATACTAAAATCCTAGATCCGCCACTGCTTTAGATCATCGGAAATCGACTCTAAGTGCGAGAATTCGCCTCTCTGCTAGACTGTTGTTGCACTTATGCGGCCATTGTTCTAGATGGAGCTACGCAAATCTGGACAGGGTTGGGCAGGTGCTAGGGGAGCGTTTGTGGAGAAGGCCAGAATTTGAAAATGTTTCTGTTGCGAAGTTGGTGTGCGTGGGAAAGAAGATGGTAACCTTTTTTTATCTTCCTTTTTTTTTTATCTTTTTTTATTTTTTTATCTTTAACTAATCCCCGTATTCCTTTTTCCTCTTTAAAATGGTCCCACCATCTTTTCTTTCCTCACTTTTATACTACTTTTTTTTTTCTCTTAATCAATCTTCTGACTTTTGTTTTTTCATTTTTGAGTGATGTTGTATTAGTTTCTTTATCTTTTTAAGACCACGTCAATTCAGTTCTTTTATCAAGCTTTGTACCAAATAATATAATTATACCTAATTGTATAACTTTGGCTAAATTTATCGTCTTTAGACTGGACGCGTGTTTTGAGACTACTTTTGAAATGTTAAAACCCTTAAACATGAGGTTAAAAATATTTAATAACAAAAGATTTTCTTTTAGTTATCATAGTTTTTTTTTTTTTTGGAGTTTTTTAATATCTTCTCATGTGCGTTATGGTGGATAGATAGGTTTTATACTGTTTAGTTCTACCAAGTGTAATGTGCATCGAGATTTTATGCTGAACAATGTGAATCTTGCATTAGAAGTGATACTTATGCTTGTGATTTCGTGTTCAATTTTTTCACCTTCTATTCACTTGAGCCACTCTTGTTTCAATCTCTTCGTTGACTACACTGTCTATTTTTTAACTTTTTCTGAATTGTCCAATGTATTTAAAATGACAATAAAACCTAAACGTTTTGCCCATTTCTCTTATAATTTTTGACTTCGTCACTAATAGTGAGGGTGTATAAGAATGAGTAATGAGGGAGACCAAAATTTTAAACCAAGTTTACAAATCAAATGATATATCACCAATATAAAATAAATATGTTAATCAACGTTTAAGTAATAATTCAATCATAAACAACCACATCATTTGGTATGTAAATTTAATTTGAAAATTTTGATTTCTCTAGCATTATTAGTATAAAAATACGTTAGATTCAAACTTTGAAATGTTAACTGAAAACCTTCTCTCACACATGTCAAAAACTTTGCAGTATCTATTGTTATATTTAGTATAAGACTCTGTAGCTTTAATTATGATTTGTGCAGAAGGGCAGGCATGGCTGATGAAGTTAAGCATAAGATAATAGCACAAAGAGAAAGAGATACGTGCATGGTGTCCAAGTGTAAGAAGGGAGTGAAACAAGGTTTGCATGCACTTCTCACATTGAGCCACAACTTACCCTCCAAAATCAGGTGGTGTTTGCATTTCTTGCCACGCATATACTTGCTGCTGACTGGGGAGGACGACTTTTCCTCCTTATTTGCCTTTCCCATAGTAATTTTCTCTCTCTACCACGGCTCTTTATAACCAAAATATTCATCACCTAGCTAGTCTTGTATATTTCTGCACCTCCTCCATATGCGAGAGAAAGAGAGTGAGAGAGAGAAAGAGAGAGCAAGAAGGTCAGAGAAGATCGCACAAAACCGTATCGATTATGGCTGCGAGTGCTGTGACGGAGAATGAAGCACTGGCCACACAAGCTCCATATGCACCTGTCACTATTGAGAGGAGAGTCAGGAGTAACTTGGAAACCAAACTTCCTAAACCATGTATGTCAGACCAATTTCATTTTCTTTCTTTCTTGCTATATATATATATAAATATATCCCTCTCTTTCACTTTTGTATATATTTATAAGCTTATTACTCTTTATTCTTCTTCCAATACCAATATGCACACGGAGATTCCATAACAGGAATCAATGATCTCGATGAGAGGACTAGTTGCACACCATTTTTTTGTTTTGTTTGCTTTTATGCACCGCTCTTTATTTTTAGTAATTGAATTGAATAAATTAATGAAACGAAAACAAAGAACAAAATTTAACAGAGGTGTGGAGGCTGAGGTAAAGGTGTGTTTCATTTATTTTATTTTTTTACTTTGATAAATTTTTAATTTCTTACTATTCGAAACTTTCCATGACAAAAATGATGGTAGTTGTGACATGTTCTGGTGGCTAGAAAATAAAATGCTAATACAGCCCTCCAGCACACTAATTCATATTTAATCATCTTTAAGACTTTAACACATATCCAACTGCAGATATGCCCAGAGCATTGGTTGCTCCAGACACAGACCATCCAACGGGAACGGTCGGCCATCAGCACCGTGACATGAGTGTTCTTCAGCAGCATGTCGCTTTCTTCGACCAGGACTATAATGGCATTGTCTATCCTTGGGAAACTTTTGCTGGTAAATCTTCATGTTATGTGTCTGCTGCCTTCAACTTACCTTTCCTTAAGAGTAATGCTAGAGATACTAAATTTGTAAACAAAATTTGCAAACCAAATGATGTGTCACCAATAGCAAATGAGCACATTTATTAACACTTAAGTGATAATCTAATCATCGACTTTCAAGTCATTTAGTTTACAACATTTTGTCTACTGGCTTCAATCTTTCCTTCCTCAATTGTACATTAAGCACCATTGTAGTGGATTAAATTGGTTCTAATGTATTCTTTATTTCTTTCCCTTAAATAATCAGGATTGCGAGCCATCGGTTTCAATCTTATCGCCTCCGTTGTTATGACTGTTCTTATCAATGGGGCTTTGAGTTATCCCACTCTGCCTGTAAGTTGCATATTGATTTCCAAACTTCTTTATAAGAAAGGAGATGTTAATTATTTAATTACTAATAGGCGTTTTATGAGTAATTAACTTGTGCCGCCAATCCCGACGGTTATGAGTATCACTACTATATCCTAAAGTATCAACGCGCTGCTCTGATACCGTCACAAAAAGACAATTTGCGATAGATAGTTGGCTGAGCAGTGCTCACATTTTAGACCACACACCAGATGATGTTGTTAACTGCCATATCATGTGCTTAGTTACTGCAATCCGTTTACCTGCATTATGCGATGATCAGTGTGTCTCAAAGCGCGGTGAAAGTGAGTAAATGTGGTAGAGAAGAAAAGCTACTTGAGTGAAAAGCGTGACTAATCAAAGCTGCTTTGCATCTCTTGAATTTCTAATTTACACAGGGGTGGATTCCTTCTCCTTTCTTTCCCATACACATTTACAACATTCACAAGGCAAAGCATGGTAGTGATTCCGGGACTTATGACACAGAAGGAAGGTATGTAATTATAAATTAAATGCGACAAAGTAACGATCTTCGATAATGGCTCGTAAAGAAATCACTAGAATTCATGTTCAATCATTTTGCAGGTTTAGCCCAGCCAACTTGGAGAACATGTTTAGCAAGTATGCCCATACCGCGCCTGACAAGTTCACGCTGGGGGAGCTTTGGAACATGACCGAGGGGAACAGACTTGGATATGACTTCTTTGGATGGTAAGCCCTTTCGGGTCCCTAAGACACTACACTATGGTACAAATTAGTTTTTCTTCTTCACTTGGCTGACTTACGGAGTGTGGTTCGGGCAGGATCGCGAATAAGTTGGAATGGGGGCTATTGTATGTGCTTGCTAGGGATGAAGAGGGTATGCTGTCAAAAGAAGCCGTTAGACGCTGCTTCGATGGAAGCTTGTTCGAGTATTGCGCTGGGATGAATACCGTCGGTAGAGCCAAGATGGGCTAGAACAATATGGAAGCTATGTACCAAAATGCAGTAGATGTGTGCGTGTAACGATTCAGCCTTTGTTTGAGATGTTGGAACTGTAATAAATTGAGGGAGGATCCTTCACTGTTTCGTACATGATGAAATGATCATAATTTCACCTTTTCATTTATAATTCTTCATTTAAAGCCTATTTAGTTGCATGAAATTCCAATAAAATTGAAGGGACATAAAGTAAAATGTGGTAAATCTTCAGAAAGTGTAGTACATTGGGTTTGGGAGTTTGAATGTCCTTTGGGCGGTAGGAAGTCCATTGATGCTGCTGTATTGGTCTTCCAACGTATCCAATGCACTCTTGAGGCACAGTTTCGAACTCTCTGATGTTGCGGAGCTCGACATTCATCCTCCAACTCTGGCACTAGTTTCTCAAGCTGATGTCCCGTCCGTTCTTGGTTCTGTGATCCAATATGTTCCACCGCAAGACTCCGCGGCTGCAATCGCAACAGAAAGAATCAAAAAACAAAAGAAGAAGCCTTGATTTCTATCCATTTTCAATGGCTTGAAGTACAAGGAGAGGGAGATGGAAAGTGGGTTTTAGTAGGAATTGTATGGGGAAATTGGAGCAAGAAAATGTGACTTGGTAACATGGGTTTTGGAACGACTAGTTGTGGCAAATGCTTTATGTTTGATATAATTTTTATTATATATTCCATGCTTTCGTTGTTTGTTTTGAAATTTTATACATAATTATTTTGATTATTCTGTCAGCACATACATTACGACTCACTAGAAACCTTTGCTTCAGATGAAAAAGAAAAAAAAAAGAAACCTTCGCTGTACTAACAACAATTTGCACTAGATTAAAGTCAAATTGCACTAATCATTCACGCCCTGTCGTTAGGAAATTCTTCCTTGCACATTGTTTTCACAAGCGAGCGGTTATAATTTTAACCAATTTTAGAATTGAAGAAATTGTAGTAATAATTTATCAACTTTAACTAAATTAGAGTAATGGTTCATCAACTAAAAATCTTCCTTTAACTCATCAAAACTTGTAGCTATGATCTTTTTCATCAACTTTGTTAGAACTTGGATTAAAATTAGCCGCGTGCATGGCCACGCACGCGAGAGTGAATCAAGGGACTAGTATGAAAAACAAATGAAAAAAATTGTAGCAATGTCCCTAACCTTAGCCCGATTGTGAAATGATCCCTTAACTTTAATCCAATTGAAACAATAATTATCCAGCTTTAACCCAATGGTAACAATAGTCATTTTAACATGACTCATGTCGACACAATTTTGACAAATCGATTTTGCACCCTCTTATAGATCAGTAGGAAGGTAATATTTCAAGAGATTAACAAAATGCAATTTCTAAACTCTGAAAAATAAGCATAATAGTAATGTCTAGAACAAAACAACATCCATTTAAGTTTGCACAACACATCAACAAGATGAAACAAAATTTAGTCATATTTCAGGAACGACCTCCCTTCTAATAACAAAAACAACCATAACTCAATCATATATCTGTCCTATTCAAGAGCGCGGCGAGTAACGTTTAGACGATGGCATTGGCAGCACTTGCAATCCTAGGCCAGAGATCAGCGCACTCCTTCCCGATTGGACCGGTAATAGCAGACCCTAAACAAACACGCAGAGCAACCGATAAGAAAGGGTGACTCAATTAACCTATCAAAGTGTTACCAAACTTTACAGCTGAGGAAACAGTAAATGGATACGATTTGGGATGTACCTTTCATTTCTCCCTTCGGATTCACAATAACACCAGCATTATCTGCAGATAAAGCAAACAGTCTCAGTAAGATACAGTGATTAACAATGAAATGCATACAAGACAATGTTTTGTGACACAGTATGTATTAAAAATCTCACAACAAATGAAATCAATCAAATGTGTATTAGCAATAACAAATATGTAGGGACCAGATGTAACAGATGTGAGCATGTAAAGCAAGGTACGCCTGTAACGATGGGCACTGTCGATTTTCCAGACGTGTAACAGCATCAACCATCAAATAAAGAGGATACTTGACTTCTGTCTGGTTATCTTACAGCTATGTTTAGAACACTTGGAACTAATCAAATAATACCACACACAATATGTAAGAATAATTATACTACACTATAACCGGTCAAATCCTACAAAGATTAATCAATTTCAATGCCAAAACAAGTATGTAGTGACCAAATGGAGCAGATGTGAGCATAAGGGCAAGCACGCCTGTAACGATGGGCACTATTGATTTCCCAGACGTGTAACAGCATCAACCATTGGATAAAGAGGACACTTGACTTATGTCTGGTCATCCTAAAGATGCATTGGAACTAAATACGAGGCCAGAAATGTAACAGCATCAACCACCAAATAAAGGGAATGCTGGACTTCTGTGTGGTTATCTTACAGTTATGTTTAAAACACTATTGGAAATAAACGAACAATGCCCAACACAATACAATACGTATGATAGTCTTACTACACTATAACCAGACAAATTCTACAAACATTAATCCATATCAATTCCAAAACAAAAATGTAGTCCCCAAATGGAGCAGATGTGAGCATAAATGCAAGCACACCTGTAACGATGGGCACTATTGATTTTCCAGAAATGTAACGGCATCAACTACTAAAAAAGAGGACACTTGACTTATGTCTGGTCCTAAAGGTGCATTCGAACAAAATAAAAGACATGTATCGAATGGCGAAAGATAAGATTCCATACAGAATAGAATCCAATCGAAAATTATTCGACAGATAAGTTTCATTAGTGTAGCTGGTATTAGGATGTACCAAATCATTGTGCACACATAACTCCACTAATGGAGTTATGTGCCCATCATGACACTGCTTAACCAGCATTCTGTTACTCATTCCATACAGTCATCAAATTTACAATTAGTCAACTCAATATCAAGATCAACAATTATGCAAGATGATCCGCTCAAAAAACAGAGTACACATCCCAAGATACATATCATATCATCTAAACAAGAGAACAAACCAACAAGACAATTAGACTGCAACACCTATTGGATAATAACACAATCAGAAACATTATGACAAATTAATGAACAAAGGTAATAATATTGACCTTCAAAGTACATGAAGACACCATCCTTTCGGCGCCATGGCTTGCGCTGCCTCACGATGACAGCAGGTAGGACCTTCTTCCTGAGGTCAGGCTTTCCCTTCTTGACAGTGGCCATGACCATGTCACCAACGCAGGCAGATGGCAACCTATTCAAACGACCCTTGATTCCCTTCACGGATATGATGTAAAGATTCTTAGCTCCGGTGTTATCGGCACAGTTCACAGTGGCTGCCACTGGAAGACCCAGTGACATCCTAAACTTGTTTCCAGCGGACCCTCCACGCCCTGGGCCAGAAAACCAACATCAGAACCATATCATACTATACAATCAAACACCCACAATTTTTAACCTCAGATTCATATGTTTTGCTATACGGAAAGAAATCAAAGACCCAAAATTCAAAATTTCACTTCAAATAATCATACCCCACAATCTAAATCTTATTAGACAAAATGCACAGATGGAGTTTATAACGTTTTCATGGCTAAAATCTGATTTGTTAAATCAACATGGAAAACGTTCAATCGAAGCAATAAACATTTCATTTTCCTAGAGAAATCAAAGGAATCAGCAAGTAAGAAGCTAAAATTGATCAATGACAGACAAAAAGAGCGAAAATCCTAGGAACCAAGCAGAAAATTAAGCACAGATAGTATCAACGAAGGTGGGGCGGCGAAGAACTGACCTCGCTTCGACATCTTAGCTGCGGCGAAATGGAGACTGAGGGAGCGTTAGGGTTTAGCATATGTATATATAGAGGGACTGAGGGAGAGCGGCGTAGGGTTTTCTGCCGGGTAAAACTTTTGTTAAAATACCAAATAGATCGTGGGCCTCTTTAACATTGTGGCCTCGATGTGTAGTGGGCTTTTGGGAATTTTACAGGCCTTCTTTCTTCATCCTTGTTGAAGATATCCACAAGAAGCCCAACTAGGGATGGGCAACGGTTATGGCGGGCGGGTAACCGTGATTATTTACCCATAACCGTTTATGCTCATACTCGCATAACCGTTTACCCGTTGGGTAATTACCTAAACGGTTATACCCATACCCATAACCATTTATAAACGGTTAACCATACTCATAACTGCTGTTTACCCATTTACCCTTTTTAACCCATTTATCTCCTTTTTTTACTATTACTCATTTTTCACCCGTCTACATGTTTTTTTTTTTTGCCAACCCCAAACTTAATTTTCAAGAATCTCAAATATTTATGGGATTTCAAGACAAATCGGAAATCCCAAATTAAAATATGAAATTATGAATTGTTCTTCAAATCAGAATCCCCAGTTCCCCACAATCTTTACTAGAAGTTAGATCTTGAAGGTAGAAGATGAAGTTAGTTAATGATAAAACGATCATAAAAGACTACAAAACATACTTTGGGGTGCTCCATGGTGCTCCCAAAATATCTTGTATATTTCAAAGGATAAAGACTTGTAAGCAGCTACAATCTCTACATCTTTCAACTTTGGAGAACTTCTTGAAACTCTAAGGACCCGTTTGTTTGACCGGATTAGGGGGGACTGGATTGGACTAGATTGTAGTCCCTTGTTTGTTCTGCACCAGGATTAGGTTTAATGGGATTAAATGGGACTCGCTCGGATTAATGGGTTCGCTAGGAGTTCTTAGCCGAGAACCCCAAATTCGGCCGGACTCGCAAGACCTTCCGCGAGAGAAAACCTCGCTCATCCTGCGAGAGAGAGAGTTGTCGCCATCGTTCCCTGCTTGCTTTGCTCCCTCATCCTCGTCCTCTTCACCCTCATTTCTGCGTCTTGCTTGCCTTCATCTGCATCTTGCTCGCCCTTATCTGCTCTTCTTGCTTGGTAAACTTCGAATCTTCGATTTATTTCTTCAATTTGTTTTGCAGATCGTGATATTACTAAGCTTTATTTGATTTAATTGTTTTGGGTTTGAGAAATTTTCAATAATATACCTCTGTAGTTGAACAAATTAGAGTTTTGATTTTTAGGGTCAAATTGCAGATCCTGCTCGCCCTGCTCCTCCACCTTCTTCTCAGGCGACCTCTCAGGAACACTCCAACCAAATCGCCCCTCCTCCTCCCCTGTTCGATCCCAGTCAAAGTAACCCTCTCTCTCTGTCTCTCACTCTTACTCTGGTTCTTTTGAATTTGCAGTAATGTGTGTGTGTGTGTATGTATGCAGTGTGTGTGTGTATGTATGTATGCAGTGTGTGTGTGTGTGTGTATGTATGTATGCAGTGTGTGTGTGTGTGTGTGTGTGTGTGTGTGTATGCAATGTGTGTGTGTGTGTGTATGCAATGTGTGTGTGTGTGTGTATGTATGCAGTGTGTGTGTGTGTGTATGCAATGTGTGTGTGTGTGTGTATGTATGCAGTGTGTGTGTGTGTATGTATGTAGTGTGTGTGTGTGTGCAATGTGTGTGTGTGTGTGTATGCAATGTGTGTGTGTGTGTGTGTATGTATGTAGTGTGTGTGTGTGTGTGTGTGTGTATGCAATGTGTGTGTGTGTGTATGTATGCAGTGTGTGTGTGTGTGTGTATGTATGTAGTGTGTGTGTGTGTGTGTGTGCAGTGTGTGTGTGTGTGTGTATGTATGTATGCAGTGTGTGTGTGTGTGTATGTGTGTGTGTGTGTGTATGCAGTGTGTGTGTGTGTGTGTGTATGCAGTATGTATGCAGTGTGTGTGTGTGTGTGCAGTGTGTGTGTGTGCAGTGTGTGTGTGTGTGTGTTTGTGTGTGTATGCAGTGTGTGTGTGTGTGTATGCAGTATGTATGCAGTGTGTGTGTGTGTGTGTGTGCAATGTGTGTGTGTGTGTATGCAGTGTGTGTGTGTATGTATGTATGTATGCAGTATGTATGCAGTATGTATGCAGTGTGTGTGTGTGTGTGTGCAGTGTGTGTATGTATGCAGTGTGTGTGTGTGTGCAGTGTGTGTGTGTGTATGTATGCAGTGTGTGTGTGTGTGTGTGTATGTATGCAGTGTGCAGTGTGTGTGCAGTGTGTGTGCAGTGTGTGTGTGTGTGAAGTGTGTGTGTGTGTGTGCAGTGTGTGTGTGTATGTATGGTGTGTGTGTGTATGCAGTGTGTGTGTGTGTGTATGTATGCAGTGTGTGTGTGTGTGTGCAGTGTGTGTGTGTGTGTATGTATGCAGTATGTATGCAGTGTGTGTATGTATGCAGTGTGCAGTGTGTGTGCAGTGGGCAGTGTGTGTGCAGTGTGTGTGCAGTGTGTGTGTGTGTGTGCAGTGTGTGTGTGAGTGTGTATGCAGTGTGTGTGTGTGTGTATGTATGCAGTGTGTTTGTGTGTGTGCAGTGTGTGTGTGTGTGTGTGTATGTATGCAGTGTGTGTGTGTGCAGTGTGTGTGTGTGTGTGTATGTATGCAGTATGTGTATGTATGCAGTGTGTGTGTGCAGTGTGTGTGTGTGTGTGCAGTGTGTGTGTGTGTGTATGTATGTATGCAGTATGTATGCAGTGTGTGTGTGTGCAGTGTGTGTGTGTGTGCAGTGTGTGTGTGTGTGTGTATGTATGCAGTATGTATGCAGTGTGTGTATGTATGCAGTGTGTGTGTGTGCAGTGTGTGTGTGTGTGTGCAGTGTGTGTGTGAGTATGTATGCATGCAGTGTGTGTGTGTGTGTGTGTGTGTGTGAGTATACAAACAAAGTGTGTGTGTGAGGGTAAGAGTGTATGCAGTGTGTGTGTGTGTGTGAAGTGTGTGTGTGTGTATGTATAGTGTGTGTGTGTGTGCAGTGTGTGTGTGTGTATGCAGTGTGTGTGTGTGTGTGTGTATGTATGCAGTGTGTGTGTGTGTGTGCAGTGTGTGTGTGTGTGTATGTATGCAGTATGTATGCAGTGTGCAGTGTGTGTGCAGTGTGCAGTGTGTGTGCAGTGTGTGTGCAGTGTGTGTGTGTGTGTGTGCAGTGTGTGTGTGAGTGTGTATGCAGTGTGTGTGTGTATGTATGCAGTGTGTGTGTGTGTGTGCAGTGTGTGTGTGTGTGTGTGTGTGTATGTATGCAGTGTGTGTGTGTGCAGTGTGTGTGTGTGTGTGTGTGTGTATGTATGCAGTATGTATGCAGTGTGTGTATGTATGCAGTGTGTGTGTGCAGTGTGTGTGTGTGTGTATGTATGCAGTGTGCAGTGTGTGTGTGTGTGTGCAGTGTGTGTATAAGTATGTATGCAGTGTGTGTGTGCAGTGTATATATGCAGTGTGTGTGTGTGCAGTGTGTGTGTATGTATGTATGTAGTGTGTGTGTGTGTGCAGTGTGTGTGTGTGAGTGTGTATGCAGTGTGTGTGTGTGTGCAGTGTGTGTGTGTGTATGTATGTATGCAGTGTGTGTGTGTGTGTGCAGTGTGTGTGTGTGTGTGTATGTATGTATGCAGGGTGTGTGTGAGTCTATGTCAGTGTGTGAGAGTGTGTATGTCCGTGTGTGTGTGTTAGTGTGAGTGTGAGTGTGAGTATGTATGTGTATTTTGCACATTTGTCCATGAGTGTGTGTGTATGTACTTGGTTTATGACCATGATATTACAATGTGAATGTTTTGTATGGTGTGGGGTTGATGCTGAATTGCAATTTTTTGTGGTTGTTTGTTGCAGAGAAGAGGAGCATAAACAGAAGGCTAAGGCTAAGGCTACTGCATTACAGGTGTCCTTTAATTTCCCTCTTCACATGCAATGCCTAGGAATGATAGCAATCCTCATACTATTGTTTTTTTTTTTTGTTTGGATAGATATGGATCGAAGGAAGCTTTTATTGATCTTATTGTTAGAGATGTCTTATTTGGAGACAATTTGTATTTGTACGATTCTTGTGGTGATGATGCTACGTGGCAAACAGAGACATGTTGAACGACCCACATTGACTAACCGTTCACTTATTAGACGAGAGATTAGTTTGTGTTATCTGAATGGTATAATAGGGAATACTGATACTGAATGTGTCAACGAATTGAGAATGGATAGAAGGACTTTTGGCATATTATGCGACTTACTTCGTCAAGATGGGAGGGTAAAAACCGATGGTTTGGTGTCTGTAGAGGAACAGGTGTGTATGACTTTACAAATATTAGCACATCATACTAAGAATCGTAGTGTTGGCGGTAGATTTTATAGGTCGGGAGAGACTATAAGTAGGTATTTCAATAGCGTATTGCAAGGAATTTTGCGATTACAAGGTATCCTACTAAAAGTCCCCCAGCCTGTGCCTATTGATTTTACAGATCCTAGGTGGCGATGTTTTAAGGTATGATGAGAATTTTTTTTCATTTTCCCTAAGCTTTAACTCTTCATTCCCTTTGTATAAATTAACAAAAACTTTTTTATTTTTTATTTTTAAGAATTGCTTGGGAGCATTGGATGGAACACACATTAATGTGCATGTACCTGAAATTGACAAACCAAGATACCGAACAAGAAAGGGTCGAGTCACAACTAATGTGTTAGGTGTGTGTTCAGGAGATATGCAGTTCATATATGTGTTTCCGGGGTGGGAGGGTTCCGCATCAGACTCTAGAGTGCTACATGATGCAATTAGTAGGCCTAATGGTTTTAAGGTACCAGCGGGTAAGACTATTACTTAGTCTCAACTTTGTAAGTTAGGTTTAGTTCTGTTTGTCAACTACAAAACACTAATAAGGTCTGTTTTTTTTTCATTAGGTTGTTATTACCTTGTAGATGGTGGTTATACAAATGGTGAAGGATTCCTTGCACCCTATAGAAGAATACCTTATCATTTATCTGAATGGAAGGGACGAACACCTTCTAATAAGGAAGAATATTTTAACATGAAGCATTCTAAGGCAAGGAATGTAATTGAACGCTGTTTTGGCTTGCTAAAAGGAAGGTGGTCGATACTAAGGAGTCCATCTTTCTATCCGATAAGGACACAAGGTCGAATAATTACCGCTTGTTGCTTACTACACAATCTTATTAGGCAAGAGATGTCTGTAGATCCAATGGAGAATTTGCCAATAATAGAAGATGGACAAAATACAGAAGAAGGTGAATATGTTGGTAGTGTTCAAACATCGGACCAGTGGACTGCAATGAGGAATGATATGGCTCAGGAAATGTATAATGAGTGGAGAGCAATTAGGAACCAGCAACCGAACTAGCTATATGTGTTAATGATAACATTTTATTTTAGTATTCCTTTTTATCATGCATTTGTTAGATATTAGCACAATGATTGGATGGTATGCAAATTAATTGGATATTATGCAAGTTGATTGGATATTATGCAAGTTGATTGGATATTATGCAAATTGATTATTTGTATGGTATTTTCCTTCATTAAAATATTTTTTGTTTAGGTATGGATAACGAAAATTTTTTGAATGCTACTCAAGAGCCAAAAGGAAGAAGGCGTAAATGGGAAGCATTTGAGGAAGAAGTATTACTAGGAGTTCTTGAGGATTTTGTTGCTCGGAAGCAACGGTGTGACACCGGTGCTTTCAAACAAGGTACTTTGGTTGAAATAGCAAAAGCTGTCAATGTTTTATGTCCTCATTCAAATATAAAGGCAAATCCACATATTGAGTCCAAGTTGAAGAAATGGAAAAAAACATATAGTATGGTCGTTGACATGATAAACACAAGTGGATTTGCATGGAATGATGTCAAAAAGTGCGTTGAAGTTGATAGTGATGACGCATGGCAAACTTATGTGCAGGTTCATATCCTATTTTATTTATGCATTAGTTATATTCTTGCTGCTATATTTGTTACGCATGCTAAATTTTAGTTTTGCTATGTTGATATAATCTTAGAGAAATAAAGAAGCCGATGGATGGAGAAGCAAACCTTTTCCACTGTTTGATAGATTTGCATATATATTTGGAAAAGATCGGGCTACGGGTAATGTAGCCGAAACCCCTGCTCAAATGGTGGATGAACAAAGTCATGATCATGTTGGTGAAAGTGATATTGGAGGTGATAATTTTGTTTCTTCAATGAACCAACAAAGCCAACAAAGCACCCCATCTGAAAATAGCCAAAGAAAGAGGAAAAGAGCTGTGGGAAGTTCAAGTGATGGAACCGAGGCAATTATCAGTGGACTGAAAGATTTTTATGTTGAAAGTGGGAAGAGGATGCAAATGGTAACTGAAACTTTAGTTCAAGGTACTGCAGATCATACTGACATAGCTAATGAACTTGAAGCAATGGGTCTCTCTCCTATGGATCAAATTGATGCATTGTCTCTTATTTTGGATAAACCAAAAAATGTGGGAGTGTTCAGGGCAATCAAACCGGAACTCAAGAAAGTGTTCGTCCAAAGGCCTTTAAGCGACAACGCAAGCGGATGAGGATTTTGGCTAATGTTAACATGGATGTATTTTATTAACGTTAACATGGATGTATTTTATTAATCATACAATCTTATGTTATGACTTATAACTTAGCTTTGCACTAGTATTTTGGCTTATGTTAACTAGCCATTTTGTAAATTATGGAGATCTATTTTGGCTAATGTTAACTACTGTTAACTAGGATTTTCTAAATTATGGAGATCTTATGTACTTGTATTTGTTGAAGTTGCATGTATTGGCCACTATTATTTTTCTTCTGTTGGGTGATAGAGTTTAAATCAAGCTACATTTGCAAATTAAACCCAATTCTATTAGCAGGTAATAGAAACAAAACAACTGTCAATTTTTTTTAAGATTCATAATATACATGGTAAAAATATGCTCCAATTAACCCATATCATGAGATTTGTAGCATTACTCTATTACACAATGGCAAAAATTTGTAGTCCTAGTCTAAGCAAACACAAATCTGGTGAACAGTACTGTTTTTCTTATCCTGCTTCTTAGTCCGAGACTGCACCAAACGCTTCACTAAGTTAGTCCAGCTTAGTCCAGTCTAAGCCAGTCCAGCTTAGTCCCGGCAGCTAGTCCAGTCCGAGACAGTCCGGCGCAACAAACGCACCCTAAGTGTTTAGTATGTTGGATTTAATAGTCTTAGGTGCAGACATTGATCTAAGGACGGCTAAGTGAGGGTTTTATTTGAATTCAACGGTTGAGATTAAATCTCAACCAAATCTGATGGTTATTACAATTCTAAATATATATTTAAAATTAAATAATATATTTTTTTTCGGTTTAGTTTGGAATTATCAAACGAATGAAAATGTGAGACCCGTACCAAAATTTCGGGATCGGTTCAGGGATTAGGTATCGAAATTTTTGGGATTTTCGGTTTGGTTTCGGATTTTTTTCAGTTCAGTTTGGAATTTTCAGTATTTTTTCCCACCCCTAAAGAATATGGTTTGTGTTAATTTTACATATATAAAATAGGGTAAATTACACAGTAGCCCCTCATGTTTTAAGGTCTATTACAACCCCATACAACAACTTTAAAACATTTCACTTTCATACATCAAGTACTATTTTATTTCAATATAATACATCCGTTAGATTTTTCATCAATTAATCCGTTAAATGCTGACGTGGCTGCTATATTTGTGCCACGTGGCTGCCAAATGTGTGCCACGTGGCAAAAAAAATTAATTTTTTAATTTGTTTTAAAACTGAATTTTCTTAAAAAAAAAAAAAGCAAAAGTTGAAACAAATGCCCGCAACCCCCCCAAACCCAGGAAGAAAAAAACCTCCCTGTCGATTATTCCCCCCACCCTCCCCTCTCCCCTCTCCCCTCTCCCCTTCCTGCTGTAGCGACTGAACCCCACCCTCCCCCCTCCTCCTCCTGCTGCGACTGACCCCTACCCCCTCACCCCACCTCCATTCCCGATTATCCCCCCTCCACACTCAGAAACCCACATCTCTCCCTCCGCACCCACCCTCTTCCCTCCTCTACACACCCCACTCCTTAAATCCAACACCCATTCCTCCCATCTTCACCTCACGAACTCGGAGTAAACGAGATCTGAGTTTTTTTATTTTATTTTTTTTTCTAGGTTGTAGGTGGGGGGTTGGGGGAAGAAGATGAAGATGGGGGAGGAGGAAGGGAGGAGGAAGGGGGGAAAGATGAACTGATGGGGTTTTTTTTTTGTTTTTTTTTCTAGGTTGCAGGGGGAAGAAGATGAAGATGAGGGAGAAGACAGGAGGAGGAGGAGGGGTGGGGAAGACGAACTGAAGGACTTTTTTTTTTTTTTTTTTTCTGGGTTGCAGGGGGAAGAAGATGAAGATGGGGGAGAAGAGATGAGAGGAGGAGGAGGAGGGGAGATAAGGTTTTTGGGTTTGGGGGTTGCGGGGAGAAGAGAGGAGGAAGAGGGGGATAAGGTTTTAGCTTCTTTTTAAAAAAAAAAAAAAATTTAATTTAGAAGATTCAAGTTTTTAAAAAAAATTAAAATTTTTTTTTGCCACATGGCACACACTTGGCAGCCATGTGGCACAAATGCGGCAGCCACGTCAGCACTTAACGGATCAATGGATGGAAAATGTAACGGAGGTATTATTTTGAAATAAAACAGTACGTGAGATATGAAAGTGAAATGTTTTAAAGATGTTGTATGAGGTTGTAATAGACCTCAAACATGAGGGGTTACTATGTAATTTACTCTATAAAATAAATGGGTAAACAGTTACCCGTTTATAACCGCGGTTAATACCCAAAACCACCCATTTAAATTTCACGGGTAAATGGTTATACCCATAACCGTTTATTTATCTAAACGGTTACCTATAACTGTAACCATGAGGTTTAAATGGGCGGGTAACCGCGGGTATTTTGCCCATCCCTAAGGCCAATGTTTCATTTTTCAAGTTTTACTTGGGTTTAGTACATTCATTAAATTGGGCCAATTTAGGCCTGGGCACGGTTCGGTACAAGGGTGGTACCAAAACCAAACTTGTAACAAAAATTCGATACGGTTCCAATTGCAGGTCCAATTTGGTTCTGAACCTTTAAGGAACAATTTGTTTCGACCAAGGCCTGATATTGTAAAAAAAAAAAGAGGCCCAAATCAGTTTTGGCCCAAATTATTACAAATTAAAAAAATAGGACCAAATCAGCTTTGGTTGGTCCAAATGCACAAAGCACAGCATGAGTCATTGTTTGCAAATATCAAACAAAAGGTTCTGTATGATTGGTCCAAATGCACAGTGCACAACACGAGTATCCTATTTCTCAATCCAACGGACATCAAAATTCAAACATCCAATTTCATGACTCTAGCTAGTGTCAAGTTCAAATTTTTGTAACAACATCAAACATATACAAATTCAATCCGATAACAAAGTTCAAGTAAATGCCTTATGAAATTAGTACAAACCCAAATGAAAAATCAAAATATATGTCAAAGCCTTATGGTAGTAATACAACCCAAATGTAATAGCAAAGTTCGACTTAATGCCTTAATAAGTTCAATTCATTTAAAATAAAAGCAATTACACCTTAGGACCCTTACATTTGACACTCTAGTGGTTGGAGGTTTGGGAGAAGGGGCCTTTGGTTGAGCACTTTTTGAAGCTCGAGGAGGTTGGGTAGGAGCTTGTGAAGCGGATGCTTGAGAAGGTAGGGTAGGAGGATGTGAAAATGACGCTTGTTGTTTCGGATTATTAATAGAGAGAGAAGAGATGCTAGATGTCAACAACTGTACATAATACAAAAATATACACAACTTGTAAATACAAAAGAATAAAATTTAGAAAAAAATTATAACAAATAAGAACTAAGAAGAAATAAGAATCTTATCTTACATGCTTCAATACCTTCGTAGAACTCTAGGTGCTCCAACGAAGGTGCATCATCCTCTAAGGTGATAATACCATCACCAGTGGCGAAGTCAGGAATTTTCAGGGGGATGGACGAATTTAAAAGAGTGTCAGGTTAAGAAAAAATGGCAACAACCAAATCTTTTTAGGGAACTTTAACGAAAAGCATCCGGTACTGTTCACTTTAACGAAAAACCACATTTTTACACTAAAAAGTCAATCCAAGTACTATTCACTTTACCCTTTATTTTGTCCTTATCATTAAAACTCAAAGTTTTCAAGCCCTTTTCATTAGTTTTCTTATCTTTTTATATAGTAGTATTGTTCATAATTTATCAATATAAATAAGTTACAATTGTTGTTGGTGAGGTTTCATGTCATAAAAACGTTGCAAAATAAGCTCATTATCAATAAAAATAAACACATATCTCTCAATGTAAACAACCATACTATCACCCAACCATTGATCTCATATTTTGTTACACAATGGTCTTTTCACAATCTTCATAGCAAAAAAAGCTCTATCCACTAAGCGGTTGCAACCGATAACACCAAAGTCAATTTAAGAAGCTTATACACTAACTTGTAGCTTGCACATCTTTCGGTCTTCACCGACTCCTTTACAAGTTCACTAATTTTTTTCAATGATGAAAATTCACTATGCATCTTCATATACTATATGACTAATAACTAATTAAACCAACAATTCATTAATCAATAGTAATAATCATATAAATATTAAGTAGCTAAAATTCAATTCAATTCAATATCAATAATCAATAATTCAAAGTTTACCGTAAATAACAATTTCATTCATCAATAATTATAAGATTTCATATCAATAATCAATAACCATGTTAGCTAATTACTTTGTAGTTCTATATCAATTAAATAAAATGCCGTATTATATAATCAATTAGGGTTAGGGATGGCATAAATTTAGAAATTAAAAATTTTACCTAAAAATTTGGAGAAAAGGGGCCGAAGATGGCGGTTGGGCTGGGTTAGCTTGAAGTCTTTAAGCAAGGAAGGCCAAACGGGCGGTTGCGCTGTTGGGGTTTCCTGTCTAATTGGTTTTCAAAGTGGGAAAGGAGTGAATGGAACGGGGTCGCAAAGAGTGAAGGCAATGGGGGGACATGTGGTTCCCTTTAATTAATTATTATTTATATTTCATTAACTAAAACGATGTCGTCCCACTAAAGGGAATTTTTTATTTTTTTTAACCAAGACCAAACGACGTCGTTGACCTGGTTTTTAAGGGAACAAAAATAGAACTCTTGTGCAGCAGAGCTGCATAGTAGCAATAGAACCCAGAAAAATAGACCAACTTCATCACTTCCAACAAGATCGGAGGGGCGGAACCACCGCATCTAAGTTTGATTTCCGGCGAGGGGAAGGGTGTCCACCCTTCCTTGCCCCTATGTAGCTTCGCCCATGACCATCACCCCTCATCTAATTATGCATGCAAATTAATGCCTCCACTGATTTAGGAGTTAAAGAACTCCTAAAATCCGAAACTACTCTCCCAAATACTAAATGCACTCTCCAAAGCCACGATTGATACTTGAATAGCAAATATATTTTTTGCAATCGCCGTTAATATATAATACTTGCAACCACTAGTCTTCCACCATGAAAGAATTTTAAAAGCGCCCTTGGTTTTTTTGTCGACCTTCTCCAAAGGATCTAACAAATATGAATCCACCTCATCTCCCACTACTTAAATCAATCCAATCATCTACATAATCATCTTCAAAGGAATCAATAATATGTAAAGTAGAAGGCTCTTGAGGAGGTGTGGGGACCTTCATGTGCTTACCCCCATCAACCCTTGGTTTTTAAATGGATGAATATCATATGACTGATGGATCAGTCAAGAATTCCAGCAACATAACCTTCTTGCCACAACATTCTAAAATCTAACTGGTCCATACTTACACTCGTCTTCGGTAATGGCCTACCGAAGGGTATAAAAAATGGGGGGGGGCTATATGGGCCAGTTGGCAAAGTTTGAGCCCTCATTTCATTTTTCACTTTGTTTTAAAAATGGCAGACAGTCATTTGAAAAGTTTACATAAAAGTGTTTGAAGATAGAGTTATAGGTGCAGATCTTACACAAATACTTGGAGTTTTACGAAGGCATCGCTGCTCTCTGACTTCAAAAAACCCACGAAAATGCTTTCAAAGGCTGCAAACATTCACTTATTCTAATACATCTGTTTGGCAAACATAAAATCATGACAACATTCAATCTAATGGATCGAAGCATTTGATGATCATCAGCCGGCTGTTAAGTTTTTAGATGTTTTTTATTTTAAATAAATTCCTATTTATTAGGAAGTCAGTTGCTTTTACCCATTCCTTAGGAGAATCCTAGTTGAATAGGAGATTGTTAGTTATGGGATAGTCGTTTCTATTTTTTTGCAATTTGATTATTTGTAATTCTATTCAAGTCACTCTTTTTCAATGAATTGTATGCAGTTTTTTCACATAATTTCCTTCATCACATATTAAGCAAATCTTTCATAGCTTTCAGTTTCTAAAAAGTGGCATCAGAGCCACCATTGGGGGCCAAATTTGAGAAAGCAGCAACTTTTTTCTTCTTGCAACAACATGATTTGATGGCTTCTGAGAACAACTATGTGTAACCTGCAATTCCACGCTTTGATGGTTACTATGACCATTGGAGTATGTTGATGGAGAATTTTCTGAGGTTGAAAGAGTATTGGAGTCTCGAAGAAACTAGCGTTGTTGAACCATCCAGTGGTGTTGTGATGATAGAAGCACAACGAAAAACATTGGACAATCAGAGGTTGAAGTATCTCAAGGCCAAAAATGATTTGTTCTAAGTTATTCATCGTGCAATTTTAGAGACTATTTTTCACAAAGATACTTCTAAGTAGATCTGGGATTCCATGAAGAAAAAGTATCAAGGCTCAACAAAGGTGAAAAGGGCACAGCTTCAAGCTCTTCGCAAGGAGTTTGAGACTCTTCACATGAAAACGGGAGAGTCAGTCAATGACTATTTTTCAAGAACTCTTGCAATTGCAAATAAGATGTGAATCCATGGTGACAAAATGGGGCACGTCACAATAATTGAAAAGATTCTTCGGTCGATGTCTGCGAAGTTCAATTATGTAGTTTGTTCAATTGAGGAGTTGCAGAGCTCATTGTTGGTGCATGAGCAGCGGATGATGAGCATCACACCTGATGAACAAGCTCTGAAGGTGACAACGCATGGTGGTGAATCTTCAAAGAAATATGGCATAGGCTGTGGTTGGGGTCGAGGAAGCGGAGGTTGAGGCAGAAAATGTGCAAATGACCAAAAACCATTTGACAAGTCCAAAGTTAAGTGCTATTGCTGTCACAAATATGGTCATTATCAATATGAGTGCACAGAAAAGGAGAAGGCAAATCTTGCAGAGGTAGAAGAAGAAATGCTCTTAATGGCATATCTGGCAAAAAGGAACTCCAATAAGATAAGTGTGGAAATAAGACACTATTTTCCGACTTGGATGAAACTTACAAAGATACTGTGCAGCTTGGGAATGATTCTTGCATCTCTATCATGGGGAAGGGGAATATCAAATTTTACATGAAAGACAACATAGTGTAAACAATTTCTAGTGTATTTTATATTCCAGAATTGAAGAGTAATCTTATTAGCATGGGCTAATTGCAAGAGAAGGGATATACAATAATCATTCAAGCAGGTTATTGCAAAATTCATCATCTAGAGAAAGGCCTAATTGTGGAAGCAAGAATGACAAGCAATCTCATGTTTCCACTATACATGCAGGACAAATGTTCAAAAATGTTTCTCTACAAAAGTGCATGATTCAACATGGTTATGGCATTTCCGTTATGGACATCTCAATTTCAATGGCTTGAAGACTTTGCAAGAGAAAAATATGGTGACAAGCCTTCCTCAGATTCATTGTCCCATATAAGTATGAGAAGAATGTGTTGTTGGCAAACAACATCGGGTTTCCTTTCCTAATGGAAAAGCATGGAAGGCTGAGTAAACACTACAATTGGTTCAATTATGACATTTGTGGACCAATCAATCCAGCATCAAATGGCAACAAAGGGTACTTCATCACCTTTATTGATGATTATAGACATGGGTTTATTTCTTGCAAGAAAAATCTGAAGCTTTTTTTTTTTTTTTTTGAAAAGATTTAAAGCTCAAGTTGAAAAAGAATCTGGAAACTCCATTAAAGTCCTTAGAACATATCGTGGTGGCGAGTTCAACTCACATGATTTTGCAAGTTTCTATGAAATGCATGGAATACAAAGGCAACTTACAAATGCATATACACCACAACAAAATGGCATGGCGGGAAAAAAGAATCGCACAATTATGAACATGGTTCGAAGTATGTTGGTGAAAAGAAACATTTCAAAGATTTTTTGGCCAGAAGCAATCAATCGAAATGTCCATGTACTGAATCGGAGTCCTACATCTGTTGTCAAAATATTACATCTGAAGAAGCTTGGAGTGAAGCCAGACCAGTGGTTGATCATTTCAGAATTTTTGGGTGCATAACATATGCACATATTCCAAATATAAAAAGAACAAAGTTGGATGACAAGGGAGTGAAGTGTGTGCTTCCTGGAGTTAGTGAGGACTCTAAGGCATACAAGCTATATAATCCCATCACTAGGAAGATAGTCATCAGTCGTGATGTTCAGTTTGATGAAGAAAGCACATGGGATTGGAGGAGCATAGAAACTCATTAAAATTTAGTTAATCATGATGAAGTTTATGAAGAGATAGAAAAGTAGCCCATTAGTGGTCAGAGGATTGAACCTCCAATTCAGTCATCTAATAATTGATAATAAGGTAGAAGAGCAACTATAATCCCCTATTGGTGGCATACAAGCTATATAATCCCATCACCAAGAAGACAGTCATCAGTCGTGATGTTCAGTTTGATGAAGAAAACACATGGGATTGGAGGAGCATAGAAACTCATCAAAATTCAGTTAATCATGATGAAGTTTATGACGAGATAGAAGAGTAGCCCACTAGTGGTCATATGATTGAACCTCCAATTTAGTCATTTGATAATGATAATGAGGTAGAAGAACATCTGCAATCCCCTATTGGTGGTGAGAGAATTGAACCTCCAATTCAGTTATCTAATAAAGGTCCATCAAATACTTCATCAAGTGTTTTTAATCCACATGAAGATCAGTTAGCAAGACCAATAAATCAAAGCCAAAGGAAGATACCTTCCTGGATGAATGATTATGTTAGTGAAGATGAAATATCTGATGAGGATACCATAGCATAGTTTGCTTTATTTGCAGACTTCGACCCTATTAAATTCGAAGATGCAGTGAAGGAAAAAAAAATGGAAGAAAGCCATGGATATAGAAATTCAAGCTATAAAAAGAAATGATACTTGGGAGCTTACTGATCTTCCAAAAGGGCAAAATACTATTAGTGTAAAACGGGTTTATAGAACCAAGCTGAATGAGAATGGTGAAATTGACAAGTACAAAGCTCGACGAGTGGCAAAGGGCTACAAGCAGCAGTATGAAGTTAATTACAGAGAAGTGTTTGCTCCAGTAGCCAGGCATGACAATATTTGTCTTGTTGTTTCATTGGCAGCACAAAATTCTTGGCTTATTTTTCAAATGGACGTGAAATTAGCCTTCTTGAATGGGGATCTCCAGGAACAAGTTTATGTTGAGCAGTCTTTTGGATATGTGCAACAAGGAAGTGAGGAGAAAGTTTACAAATTGAAGAAGGCTTTATACGAACTGAAACAAGCGCCCAGAGCTTGGTTTAGTCGTATAGATGCCTATTTCTCTAAAGCAGAATTCCAGAAATGTCCACATGAGCATGCTTTGTTTGTCAAGTCTGAGGATGGAGGTAAATTTGTAATTGTATGTCTATATGTAGATGATCTTATGTACACAGGGAATGATTGCACAATGTTTCAAAAGTTCAAAAATTCCATGAAGGCTGAATTCGAGATGACTGATTTGGGAATGATGTGTTATTTTCTTGGAATTGAAGTGGTGCAATCATCAACATGAATTTTCATTACACAAAAGAAGTATGCAAAAGAAATTTTGGAAATGTTTAATTATTAGAATTGAAATCCGGTCAAAAATCTAATTGAACCAGGTTTGAAGTTGCATAAGGATCTTGGTGGCCAGAGAATGGATAACACCTACTAGTCTATTACAAATAGATGGTTGGAAGTTTGATGTACTTAACAACCACTAGGCCGGATGTCATGTATGTAGTAAGTTTCCTAAGCAAGTACATGGAATTTCCAACAAATCTTCATTTTCAAGCTGCAAAAAGGGTGTTTCGCTATCTACAAGGTACAACTGATTCTGGAGTCTTTTATAAGAAATGAGAAGTTTCAAGACTTATTGGATTCACTGATAATGATTATGCGGGTGACTTAGATGATAGAAGAAGTACTTCTAGTAGTGTTTTATGATGAGTTCAGGAGCTGTGTCATGGTCAACAAGAAAGTAGCAAGTGGTTACTTTGTCCACAATTGAAGCAGAGTTTATAGCTACAACAACATCTACATGTCAAGCTATATGGCTGAGAAGAATTCTTGAAGAGTTACACTTTCAGCAACATGAACCTACAATAATCTATTATGACAACAGTTCGGCAATTATGCTCTCTAAAAATCTAGTTCTACATGAAAGAAGCAAACACATAGACGTGAGATACCACTTTCTTCATGATCTTACAAATGAAGGGACCATTGATTTAGTTTATTATAGAAGTGAAGATCAGGTTGCAGATATCATGACCAAGCCACTCAAGTTGGATGCATTTGAGAAGCTGCGTGGTTTACTTGGAGTGTGTTCATTTAAACATCTTGAGCAAGAAAGGTTGGCAGTATTGACATGTTTTATGATGGTAGAAGCTGACGAGCTCGATGATGAAGCCTTCATGATGGTGTCTAAACCCTAAACTGTTTTCATAGAAATTAGTTTAAGGGAGGGTGTTAAGTTTTTAGTTGTTTTTTTTATTTCAAATAAACTCCTATTTACTAGGAAGTCGGTTGCTTTTACCCATTCCTTAAGAGAATCCCAGTTGAATAGGAGATTGTTAGTCATGGGATAGTCGTTGCTATTTTTTTACAATTTGATTATTTGTAATTCTATTTAAGTCAGACTTTTTTTTCCAATGAATTGTATGCAGTTTTTCACATAATTTCCTTCATCACATATTAAGCAAAGCTTTCGTAGCTTTCAGTTTCTAACATCGGCTGCTAGTCTAAAACACACCCAGAGAGGTAGGGTGGAAATGAGTGGGTGGCTTATAAGCAAAACAATTCTGAACAAACGTGGATGTGTGCCTTTTCGGAGGATCCACGAAGGGCTCTATGGCGTGTTGATTTAAATGTGCATAATTGTTTTTTGTCCACCTACAATAAAGTTTGTGGAAATCTTTGTTAAGAAATGTTTGAGAACTCCAAGCACCGTTCTTTTTGAACTTGCTAAGCCATTTGATTGGTTGAGAAAATGAACTAACTAGTTCTCGATTCTGAACACGAACTTCGTTATCGTTCCCATTCTCATTGTTATCGATAGGAACTGAACCGGTGTTGTCCTTGTCATCTATGTCACCGTCGTTCAAGGACTCCTCAAAACATCAGTACTCATCCTTTTATACGCCATACACCTTGAACAAGTTAAGCATATGTAAGAATTTAAAAAGCTTTTATACCAATCCATATATGTCTACAAAACAAGCAATGGTTGCATGTTTGGAAATTATATTATATATTATTCCTATACTAAAACCCAAACTCTCGGTTACTGTTCACAGACAATGGAGTGGCGAAAATGCCCTCAAATATTTGTCTCAGATCGGTTTCTCTCGGCTATTGTATAGTGGAAGGGCAGTTTTGCCCTTTCGATTCCACGCGTTCGTCATCTTGCACTTGGTCTCCGTGTGTCGTCGTCGTTGGTAAGGAAGACCCCCTTCCAACGTCTTCCATTTTGTTCCAACACTTTTCCACTTCTCTTCGTCCCCCTTTCTTTCCTTCTCTATGTGCCTCAAATTCAATCCGATTATCTAAAAACTTAGTTGCTCTGTTTTTTTTTTCCGCCGTTTTCTAGAAACCGTTCACAGTGTTTCAAGTGCTTTGCTTTATTTACTTCATGATCTTCTGTTTGGTTAAGAAGAAAGTTTCCAAATTATTTCAAGTTTTTTTTTTTTTTTTTGGTGTTTTATGTGTGGTTGTTTGATCTGATTTTGTTTTTTATGCGTGTTGGTAAGGGAAAGAGGCTGACTTTACGCGTGTTAGTCGTTTGGGAAAGGAAGAAAGGTGGAAAAGTAGAGCTCTTCCATTTGCTTCCACAAATTTCTCGAGCTCTCTCTCAAGCCCGGAACCCTAGCCTCCGTAAACGAATCAGGTTCATATCTCACTCTCTTTCTCTCACCTTTTGTTTTGATTGTATTTCGATCAACGTTGGAGCTTATGCTTCCACTTCTTTTCCGTTTTTCTTTTCCTTTCGCTTTTCTCTTTCGCTTTCTATCACGATTCTCACATTCTGTCGTTGTCCATGCTAGGTTTCTTTTGCTCTCAAACGTCATCCGTTGTCGCTATCTGACTTCCCCGTAGCCATCGAAGCAATATAAGGTTCTTCAAAATTTCAGTTTAGTTTGAAGAAATGTTACCCTGAAAAGCTAGGGTTTCCTGGTGAGTCTTTTCTCGACAGTATACTTTCTCTCGATCTAATTTTAAGTGATTGAAAATTGGATATGGTGATTCTCTGATTTTATTTTATTTTTTTATATTTTTAGTTGTTAATTGCCTTATACAACTTTTTGTAGGTTTTTGTTGCTACTTTGAGCCATGAAGCAGACAATGTGGAGCCATTTGTTGCTACTACGATGCTTGGAGAAATCATTCTGGAGCAGATTCATGAGATTAGTGGGTATTTTTCTTAACCTGTCTTTTTATTTGATGAGTTTTGTGTGTTTATAAAATATGATAGAAGTGGCTGTAAGAATATTGATTTTTTGGGAATTTTTTGTCAATGTCTTTTGAATTAACTGCAGGGAATACTTTGCCATTGGATTGTGTATTTCACCAATGTAAGTTTTTAATTTAGGCGAGTTAGTGATGTTAATGTATATCTTGGGTAAATAATTTAGTTTGTTATTTTTGTTGTTTAAATTAGTTCATGTGAATATTGATTTTGATTCGACATTGAATTCTATCTTAGATAAGCAGCAAGTATATATATGTCAAGAGTACTAATTAATTACATACTGCTGCTCTAAATACATTCAAGCGTTTTTAATTTTTTGTGATAATTAACTTACAAATAAGTATTAATGGCCCTCATTTGGTAGCAATCAATCAAGTGATAGATGAGTTGTTTGAATGTTTGATTTTACTTGAATTAGAGTCTCCAACTAGGAGAAGGAGAAGGATCCGAATGGGAGCAAGCCACAACATGGAACAAACGAGCACATGAGAATTTTATGTTCACAGGATTTGGGGAGAGGGTGACCAATCATCTGAAAAAACTTAGGTATATGGTTGTTCCTCTTCGAATTACATGAACATGGCTATATATTTATTTCTTTTGTTAATTATTAGAAAGAATGCACTGGACCTGGACATTCTTTGGAATTACAAATGGGTTTTCTGTTCAAATTTTCTTTTTGTTTTGTTTTTGTTTTTAATTTGTAGCCTCCGATTGTGTATGTGGGTGTTTGGTTTTGATTTTGCTTTTGGGGGCTTTTGTTTGTAGTTTTGGAACCGCTCTCTGCTCATGCCCTATGATAGCACTGGTGAGCTTCCCATTCAAAAAAAAAAAAAAAAAAAATTCTTTTCACTATAAAGGATTTATGAAATGCTTAATTTGGGTTGCTTTTTTCTCATGATAAAAATTGGTGTGTGCCATCTGAAATAGTTATTGGGTATTTGAGGTTTGTTGTAGTAAAGGGTTTAAGGTTTTTTTGCAATGTGATATCGTGTTTGGGTTTTTGAAAGTTGGCTTATTTTGGAATTAATGATTTTATGTGTCATTAAGTTGGTAAAGGAGGCTTTGAAATCAATTTTTTTTTTCACAGTTCAGACTATTGATTAGTTGATAGAAAGCAAGGTTTTCATTGTTTTAGAGAGTTTTTGTTCTTGGTTTTTGACACATCCTAACCCGGAATGTCCACTAGGACTCCAAATCGAGTTGCGCTGGCCGACATCTGGAAGGTGACGAAGCCATAAAATATGATGATATGGAAAAATGTTTATAAATTTAAACCTAAGAGTGCCTAAATACCATAGTGCACTAGTGAACGGGAATGAACCCACTTCACACATGACGTTAGAGCATAAGTAAGTATAGTAGAGTGAATTAAGAATCGTACCCTTGAAAGAATCTCCAATACTAAGAATCGCCACCAATCTTCAACGATAAGAAAGCTCCGCTAATAAAACTTGAAGGGTGAAAACAATACAAGAGTGAGTGGCCTTAGAAATAAAATTTTAATAGAAACCATATAAAACATTATAACCCCTCGCTACAACACCTATATAATTTCCAAAAAAATTATAAATATACCACAACACATCATCTCATCAGCAATATCAATAATCATGCGATTAATAGCCCATACTAGCACGCAAGTCGGAGTCACCTATGGTGATCTGTGTGGCTGCACCTATATCTCATCACATATCCTAGCTCATCACATATTTCATCACATATGCTAACTCATCACATATCTCATCATATATGCTAGCTCATCACATATCTCATCATATATGCTAGCTCATCACATATCTCATCACATATGCTAGCTCATAAGTCGGAGTCACCTCTAGTGACCTGTACTACTTATCCATAGCTCAATAAGTATACCTGCACACGAGTCGGAACCACCTAAAGTGGTCTGTACGACAGGACTGGGTATAAATAAACACGCTCAAGTGCTACGATCACATGAAGACTATGCGAATAATCCCGGGTCACCTATGAGTCGGAACCACCTATAGTGGTTTGTATGACAAGACTGTGCACCTACCTTGGATCCAAGGTGAGCGTAAAGTGCGAGAGGTGAACATCACGTGAAGGATTGTGCCCTGGCCACGGGCAGGAGCACTAACACCGAGGTGCAGGTTTATGAGCTCTAAATGCATCTCATATGACATATACAACTCATACGCAACCTATATGACAGTGTTGAAGTTGCCTAAAACATAAATGTGATCATGCCATAACTCAATCATTTCAACTAATACGATAACTCACCTGAACTTACCTGTGTGTTCTGCGTTCACCTTCGCACTTCAAAGGATTCTCAATAATTTTGTGCAGGCAGTATACACATGGATATGCCATTATGCAAATCTAAAACTCAACCATATCATAGTATTTTTCCAATATATACATGTATATATAATGTGGCGTAAAACGTACAATCTATAACGCCCTACTCCCGAATGATTTATTTTCAGAAATAATTATCGGGGATAAGTCCAACTAAACACTAATTTAATTAACTATCATTACTTACGTTTCCTTATTTTAATTTCTTGATTCCTTCCACATTGATTTATGACTAACATCGAATCACTAAAAACATAAGGTTAAATCTCATATTTTCACCAATTTCCTTCACATTGCTCAATCCCCAAACAAGGTTTTTGTTTCAACTATTGTATGGCTGCATCTAACGTCTCGTTAGACTGCCTACGTACCCTAAATGGGGATCAAGCCATTCGTAGTTCGTATTAGTACTTCAAAGCATTCACAGTAATGATATGCTGTAATCAATTTATAACCGTTTGTGAAATTATCAATCATATATATATATATACCTGAGGTCCGCGCTACTACTCCCTAGCACGCATATCGAGACATCACGAACCATTGTTGCCTATGACCAATTATCAAATCACATCTCGAAGTTCATACCGATAAAATACACAATTTACATAAAACACATCCCTACGTAATTCAATTTGGAAGATCTGCATCACGGATTTCAGATCCATTGCTTCCAAAGATCCACATTATACCTCTAGGACAACATCCTAAAGTCCCATTACGATCCAACGGTCGGATCCTCGCCAATTGCCAAAACTAAGTGGCGGTTAACCTTTTATTTTATGAACTTACAAATCCAATTCGGGAAGATCTGTATATCGGATTCCAGATCCGTAAGTTCCTATGGTCCTCTAATATTACATACTCTAACATACTAAAGTTCGGTGACGATCCAACGGTCGGATCGTCGATTCATATAATGACCTATTAACGTAACGTAGAGAATTTAGATTATAACAATCAACCTACGTCATACAATTAGCAAAAATGAACTCAAAGAATCTAATTAGTCTAAGAATAACATTGACGGCCCCTTGACCACGCGCCGTCGCAGGTGGCGGTCGGCCGCCCCCGACTCACCAGAAAATCCAACTATTTCAAAAAATTATCAAAATTTGCAAGAATAAAGATCTCAATGAGTAGAGTAAACTTTATACCTGTGACCAAGTCCAATTCTCCATGGAAGAGCCCCAATGTTGCTAAAACCCATTGGAAACCCTAGTTTTGGGTGTCTTCAATTCGGCTCCATAGCAACTCCGACACCCACAAACTTGTTTGGGCTTTGTTCATGGGCTTCATGGGAGTATTTTGGTGGTGGTAATTTGATGAAATCATTTAAGAATTTGGTGAATCTCGTCCAAGAACCGTTGCACCCACCGGTGCGCTTTTTCCTAAAATTACCACCAAATTCCTTCTAATTTTGGATGGAAAAGGAAGAGGGAAGGTTATGGAGTAGGTTGTAGGTAGTGGGAAGGTTTGAATCACCGAAAAAATGGCTGAATTTGGCCGTGTGCTTGTCGGGTCAAGTGGGTCAAGGGGGAAACCCGGTTTCTCCCTCATTCTCACCTTCCATCCTTTCCCCCCTTTCTTTTCTCTTTGGTTGGTCAGTCTTCTCTCTTCCCCTCCTTCGATTGGGTAGCAACCCTTCTTTTCTGCTCTCTCTCCTGTTCCGCCCTTCTTCTTTCTCTTCTTCTTCCCCTTTTTAAAAATCACTAAAAGATAACAAAATATAATAATTATAAAAATGTATAAAATATATAAATAGTAACTAAACAAAAGTACTTCTTGGGTTTATAGTTTCGTAACGTCGAGTACTTCAAGAAAACGCTAAAGGATTAATTCATACACCTCGTTATATATTGGTCAACGGAAGTCAAAACCTTCGCCTCTAATGGTATTTTCGTAAAATCACACTTTTAAAATTTATAAAAATATAAAATTTGGGACGGGATGTCACAATTTTTCTCTGTTGTTCTGTATTGGTTTTACATTATGGATTGATTTAATTAATATGATTCCTTTTCATTTCAGATTAATTTGGTTCTTACTGGATCAATCAAGGAGGTTAGAAGGGTGTAACTAGTGGTTTTTGAAAAAAGTTGGTTGTTCAATTTTCCAATTTTGTCTTTATGGTTGTGTGAATGGACCTTTGTATAATCTAAATATAGTTGAATTGAATGGCTATTTTTCTACATTGTACTTTCTTTCTTAAATTGATTCATTTTTGTTGATAAAGGTAATTTGGTTTTGTAGGTCAAGGTTTTTTGGCAAGAAAAATAAGCCGAAAATTCAATTGAGCTATGAATGCTTGCGCTTATTTAAATTAGTTCATATCAATATTGATTTCACTTCTGTGGATGCAAATTTTCGCTTTCTTCTTCTTGGACAAAATTGCACTTACAAAATAATCAACACCTTTGGTCAAGGCCAAGAACCTCACGCGCCCACAATGAATGGGGGGGCTTTGACCAAAGAACCTCCGATGCCAAAGTTAGAATTTAGAGAGAAAAGTGTTTAGAGGATTTTTGGGAGTTTTGCAAGAGTATCAACTTAGTTTTTTAGAAGAAATAGGGTCATATATATAGGGAATGGGGTGTTATTTGGTGATTCAATTAGCAATTAATATATTAATTAGTATAAATATATTAATTGGCTAATTATCATAATAAAAGAAATGTTTTGGGAGGTTTTTGGAGGTTATGGAATGAGAATGGATGAGACAAATTTGAACTTGTTACCTATTTTGGGTACTCTTGATTTGGTTGATGGATGATTCTCCATTGCTCGCGTGTAGGAGATCCGGTATGCCTTGAGGGTAAATTTGTCATCTTCACCCAAAAATCCACGTGTCGCTTTGTGATTTATTTTGGCTCCACAAATGCCCCCACACCTACTGGGCTGCTCGTAGGAAAGTGTAGCAGGTGTAGAGATCTTCTTGCTCTAGGAAACTTAGGACTGCTTCCTGTTTTGATGTAGATTCCCTCTTTAATATGAAATTAGATCATTCTAGGAAAAGGAAATAAATTTCTCTCAAAGCCTATTTAAGTCCACCTTAAGTGAGTTATTAAATCAACTTTGGAGAGTGATTTATTCTACCCTACAAGAGGGAGAGAGCTTAGAGGATATTTGTTCCCTATCCTCTAGCAATCTTCTACATCTTGCCCGTGCAAATGACTGTCTTTCGTAGTTTTCTTCGTCTTCTCCATGCAGCACCAATGTAATAAAAACTTAATTTTTTCTTGCCTTCTTATTGGATAGTGCTATTGCGAGGTAGCAATCGGGGTGGTGTAGCAAGTTGGCTAGCATATGCCAGGAGTCGGCTCGGCATGTGCCAATGAGGTGGTGTGGCAGGGGCCATTGCTTGTGCTGCTTGACTTGATTAAAGCCAAGGATTAGCTCGGCATAGGCCGAAGAAGTGGTGCGGCATGGGCAACGGTTTAGGCTGCCATATATGGGCTGCTTGCTAAAAATAAGGAAACTGCTTGAGTTTGATTTCTTAGCTGCCGTAGATGGAGCAGTCAAGGATAAAGCTGCCAAGATCGGAGCTGCTGAAGATAAAATGTCAGATGAGCGAACTGTTAAGTGAAAAAGTGGCTGCTGCCCTTGACCATCTGCTGCCTAGTTGATCTTCAAGCATTTGATCTTTTAAGCTATGTGGCATTCTCGCACTGAATAGCTTACCCAGATGGGTGTTAGGGAATTAGTTTACCCTCTTGCACTGGAGAGCAATTAGTTTAGCCTCTCGCGCTGGAAAGCAATTAGTTTACCCTCTCGCGTTGAAGAGCAATTAGTTTACCCTCTCGCACTGGAGAGCAAACCCATATGGGTGTCAGAAAATTGGTTTACCCTCTCGCACTGGAGAGCAATTAGTTTATCCTCTCACACTGGAGAGCAAACCCTTTTGGGTGTCGGGGAATTGGTTTACCCTCTCGCACTAGAGAGCAATTAGTTTATCTTCTCGCATTGGAGAGCAGACCTTTTTGGTGTTGGGGAATTGGTTTACCCACTCGCACTGGAGAGCAATTAGTTTATCCTCTCGCACTAGAGACTAGACCCTTTTGAGGGTTAGTTGGCGCGAGAAATTGCGCAATCGCTTGGTTAGGAGCCTTTATACTTCTTCCTGAATTTTCCTTTGTTGGGGTGGCAGAGCTCTCGACTGCCCTCGATCGTGATGTGCTGGTCTAAGCTGTTATTCCATATGTTCGGCTCGTTTATGCCGCAGCTGCGGTGGGTGTGGTATGTTACTTGCAGGCGAGCATGTAACTCACTGGCTACTGGTTGAACTTAAGCTGGATTGAGTAATTGCTTCTTTCCGTCTGCTGTGCTGCCTGCTCCAATGTAATGTTGAGGATACTCATTGCGAGCCTAGCTGTGAATGAATACTTTGCTTGGAAGGTTGTTCATGTTGATTATCGGAGTGCGTCCTCAACCGTGAGTGTATGCTCGTCCGTGGGCCTAGTCAATAGTGCATGCTCCTCCGCGCGCCAAGACCAGAGTATACGCTATCTCGGGGGCCAAATCGGGAGTGTACTCTTCCCAAATGCTCGGTTCGTGGATGGTCGAGTGGCTGTTTGCCGGGATGCTGCTGGAGAGGTTCTTCATCTGCCTTTGTCCTACTTTAGGACACCTCGTTTGGGGCACGTTGCATCTTGGTGCGCTGCAAGAGCTGGTTCACCAAGGTCGTTTACTGTGCTAGGGTGCTTGTCAACTTTATGACTTGTTGAGACAAGTGTTGTTCACCATTTGGATTGGAAGAACTTGGAAGGAATGTGCCTCCTTAGGTAGTGGAAATGTGGTAGACTCCGGGCGCGAGATTTGAGTTGGGAAATGTCAAATCCGCGGAGAAATATGGTGAAAATGCCCCCGGTTCGATCGTAAGCCCAAAAATTTGAAACAAAGATGGTTGAACTAATCTTGGACCGATTTGAGCTACGAGAGTGGGCTGCTCAGCTGGAGCAGGCTGGGTCACGAGAGCAAGCTGGGCCATGAGAGTGGACTGCTTGTCGGGAGCAGGCTAGGCCACGGGAATGGGCTGTTCATCGGGAGCAGGCTGGGCCACGAGAGTGGGCTGCTTGGCTGTAGCTGGCTGGGCCACGAGAGCAGGCTGGGCCATGGAAGTGGACTACTTGTCAGGAGTAGGCTAGGCCACGGGAGTGGGCTGCTCGTCGGGAGTAGACTGGGCCACGAAAGTAGGCTGCTTGGCTATAGCAGGCTAGGCCACGAGAGCAGGCTGGGCCATGGAAGTGGACTGCTCGTCGGGAGTAGGCTAAGCCACGAGAGTGGGCAGCTCGGTGGGAACAGGCTGGGCCACGAGAGTGGGCTGCTCGTCGGGAGTAGGCTGGGCCACGAGAGTGGGCTGCTCGGTGAGAGCAGGCTAGGCCACGGGAGTGGGATGATCGTCGAGAGCAGGCTGCTTGGCGTGTGATGATTATGAATGCGAGGGTTGAGCTCGGCTTGGCAACGCATAGGGCACGCGTTGGGCATGGAGTGACATGGCTCGGGCCGTGGTGGTGGAGTCATGGACCTCGCCGTGAGTGATTGCCATGGTGGCCACCGCGGTGGTTGCCACGGTTGAGCCTTGTGGTGGCGGTGCCGCTCCCCATAAGATTACATTTAGTCTTGTGGATCGCCGCGGTCCCATTTCTTGAATATTGGAATTTTCACTTGTGGAATTTTCTAAATTTCTAGCCATTGTATTTCTCTTTCACATTTTATCAAAGAATCTTTGCAAATAAAAATTTCTAATAATAAGAACGTACGAAAAATAATAATGGACTAGTAAATAGAGAAAATAGAGAAAAAAACCTTTTTGTGCGTTAGTCTTCTACGAGTGTGAATCTCAACTCTCAATGAAAGCACCAATTTGTGGATGCAAATTTTCGCCTTCTTCTTCTTGGACGAAATTGCACCTACAAAACAATCAACACCTTTGGTCAAGGCCAAGAACCTTACGCGCACACACTGAATGGGAGGGTTTTGGCCGAAGAACCTCCGATACTAAAGTTAGAATTTAGAGAGAAAATGTGTTTAGAGGATTTTTGGGAGTTTTGCAAGAGTATCAACTTAGCTTTTTAGAAGAAATAGGGTCATATATATAGGGAATGGGGTGTTATTTGGTGATTCAATTAGCAATTAATATATTAATTAGGTATAAATATATTAATTGGCTAATTATCATAATAAAAGAAATGTTTTGGGAGGTTTTTGGAGGTTATGGAATGAGGATGGATGAGACAAATTTGAACTTGTTACCTATTTTGGATACTCCTGATTTGGTTGATGGATGATTCTTCATTGCTCGCGTGTAGGAGACCCGGTATGCCTCGAGGGTAAATTTGTCATCTTCACCCAAAAACCCACATGTCGATTTGTGATTATTTTTGGCTCCACAACTTCGACATTAAATTATATCTTGGATAAGTAGCAGTCATATATTTGCTTGCCAATATTACTAATTAATAACATACTGCTGCTCATTGATTTGTTAAATTCATTCAAGCGTTTTTAATATTTTTGATAAATAAATCACAAAGGAGTATTAATGGCCTTTATTTGGTACCAGTCAATCAAGTGAAAGATGAGTTGTTTGAATGTTTGATTTTACTTGAATCAAAGTCTCTAACTAGGAGAAAGAGAAGGACTCGAATGGGAGCAAGGCACAACATGGAACAAATGAGCGCATGAGAATTTTATGTTCATGGGATTTGGGGAGAGGGTGGTCCATCATCTGAAAAAACTCAAGTATATGGTTGTTCCTCTTCGAATTACATGAACATGGCTGTATATTTATTTCTATTGTGTCAATTATTAGAAAGAATACATTGGATATGGACATTCTTTTAGACATAATTAACAGGAACATCAAAATGGTTAATTCTACTTTGCCCTCAGCTATATTTTTCACCTCACAATGTTCCTTTCCCTTCTCTTGATATGGTAATTTGGAATGGTAGTGCATGATAGTAATAGTTATATATTTGATTTATCACGTAGAAATCTGGTAATTATTTGGGCAAACGATCGCGTCACAAGGTAAGACTAAAATGAGTTTGGTTATGTGTTCATTCAACATAGAGTTCATGCCATTTAACTTTTCTTTTGCTATTTTCTTAGTATCTCATCCACTGCATATTGAGTGTTCAAGATGGACCATTTTTCTGTATGTAAGTACTATGCTAACCATTATACCAATTTTTTTTACTTTCTTATGTGTCAGTCGATTAGAGCAAATGTTGGGTACATTTGCTTCTGACGAAGAACCATAGATCAACACTTTGGAAGAGCATACCACTCCATTTGGGTTGCTTGCAAAGGGCATTTATGCAACAAAACTTAAGGTGCGTGGTAGTTACTTGGGTGAATGATCACGAGGTAAGACTCAAATGGGTTTGGTTATGTATCAATTTAGCAGAGTTCATGCCATTTAATTGTTCTTTTGCTACTTTCTTAGTTTCTCATCCATTGCATATGGTGTGTTCGAGATGGACCCTTTTCTCTATGCAAGTACCGTATTTCTTTCAATCCAAAATTTCAATAGTCATATAAACTCGCTCATCATAGCACTTATTTGTCATTCTCATTTCTTGGTTCAAAATACTTTGGAGAAATGTCATCGGTTTCTTCAACCTATATGCCATTAGGAATAAAATTATAGTGATATGAACAAGTTTTTGAAGGATTTTTTTTCTCACAATGATGGAAATCCTTCTATTGTTGGTGTGTAATATGTCGTCAAATATCTGCCAAAGTTACCTATCAGTTTTTGAAGGATTTTTTTTTCTCACAACGATTTCAAGTTGGCATATTACCGAATAGCATAAGCATTTTCACTATCATTATAATTTTCTGATAGGTAACTAAATAGAACAATATTTTTGTCATTTTTTGCATGTAAATAGGACAATGTTTATTAAATCTTTTGTATGCAAATACCATTATCGATCCAAAGCCACAAGAACTACGTAGGTGGAATGTGTCAATCTAATCTTTTCGACAAAACTGTCCACTTAACGTTTTCATTGTAAATTGGGTTAACTGCTGCAATTCTTTTACGTAAAGTATTGCTTTTTTATTGGTCTTTTATTTAATTCTGTTATGTGTGTGTAATTTTGTGTTTTGTCTTGGTTTTTAACTAATGTGTGATGGTGGATATGCAGGGAAACTTTTGGTAATCTGTGGACAACTTTTATCATATTTTATCAATGTAAATGAAACAATATTCTCTATTATTTTTTAGAGTAATGACTTTTTTCAGTGGTGCAAATTTTTGAATAATTTATGATGCTATTTGTAAAATTTACTCAAAAACCTTTATTTTTTATTTTTTTATTTTAAACTATGATATAGTTTGATTTCAATTCACTCATTTTGTTAAATTTAAGCTTGAATCTATTTGTAAATCTTTATACTTTATGTCCAAATACATATATACTGTTGTATGTATAGTTTTTATAATGTTGTTAGGCATTTTTAGTGTGTTCTTTTTGTGCGTAAAGGGTGAAAAATGTGCTATTCACAGAGGCAAAACATGAGACATCGTCTACTCATATGCGACGATGAGGTTAGTTTGATTGTGATTGCTTTTCTGATTTGGTTAAATTCGAAGTTAGTTGGCTTGCGTCTAATTTAGTCGTTTGCATTGTTTGCATATGTAGTCATTTTGTAACTTAGTTGATTTGGGTTTGTACAGTTTTTTTTCCATAGTATGCACATGCATATTCATGTTATACTAAATTTAATGTTCACTGATATTCACCTATTCACCAGATATTTAACTATATTTTTTATCTTGCATTTTTTCCCACGTTGAATTGTCAAGCGACAAACAATATAAACATATGAAATTTGTTTCTTTATTGTTAATCTACTGAAGCTATGGATAATTTGAGCTTTTACATTTTTTTGAACATTTTTCATATTTGACTTGCATGATTAGAATCATTGTACACCTTTCCATAACTGTTTGTTCTATCTATCTCCCTTCCACTGTGTAATATTAGTCAAATTAAACAACTTTTTTTTACTTCAGATTTTACTGAAGTGCTAAGAACTTAGTTAAATAAAAGTTTACTTTGGTTTGATGACATTTAGGTGTTAGGTGTTGAGTCCATGATTATTAGGTCCACAATCATTGGATATATGATCTTTTATATGTTTTACCTATGATATGTCATAAATTTTTTGATCCCGTAATGTTGATGCACAAAATCAGTGAGGACTTTGGTACAACAGAAAGTGTTAAGTTTGTGACCTTCGCTAGATTGCTCCGGTCACTAGTGTGGATAAGTATGTAAATGGATAGAGACAGGGAAGCAAACACAAGATGTACGTGGTTCACCTAGATTGGCTACGTCCACAGAGTAGAGGAGTTCTTATTAATTGTGAAGGGTTTACACAAGTACATAGGTTCAAGCTCTCCTTTAGCGAGTACAAGTGAATGATTTAGTACAAATGACATTAGGAAGTATTGTGAGAGAATGATCTCTATTTATAGAAGAGAGTTTCTAGTTTCATTCTGACATTGACATGTGTCGTGTTGTGATTGGCTTCTGATGTTGACATTTTCGCTTTGCATGTAGTTCTAGACTCAGAACGTTGCTTGCTCAAGCTCAACTGGGACAACTGCCTCTATACCAAAGGCAAGTGAGAATGGGGTTTCTCCTGTTGATGTCCGATACGAAGTACGGTATGACCAAAGAACTTGGGGTACAAATTCTGGCCAACAACCTTTAGCCTTGTCTAAGCTGGTTTTCAAAGTTCGCTTGATTATTTTGTTGATGGCTTCAACTTGTCCATTAGACTGGGGATGAGTTGGGGAGGCAAAACATAAGTTGATGTTGAACTTAGAGCAGAACATCCTGAACTTATTGTTGTCGAACTGTCGCCCGTTGTCAGTGACTATCGCATTGGGAATGCCGAATCTGCAAAGGATGTTCTTCCATACGAAGTCTTCTATTTTTGCCTCAGTAATGGTTGCCATGGGTTCTACTTCTGCCCACTTTGTGAAGTAGTCAACTGCAACGATTGCATAGCGAACCTTGCCCTTCCCTGCAGGCATTGGGCAGATCAAATCAAGTCCCCATTGGGCGAAAGGCCAAGGGCTGATCATAGAAGTGAGTGGCTCAGGAGGAGAGTGAGGAATAGTTATGTAGCGTTGACACTTATCACATGAGCGGGATATTCTGATGGCATCTTGGTGGAGTGTTGGCCAATAATATCCTTGGCGAAAAGCCTTGTGTGCTAGGGATCGAGATCCAGCATGATCTCTGTAGACTCCTTCATGTATTTCCCGAAGGACAGTTTCCGCCTCTGCGGGCGTAAGGCATCTTAGATATGGTAGGTTAAAACCCTGCTTGTAGAGTTAGTCATTAATGATCAAGTAACGAGTAGTCTTGTATCGAATATGCTTAGCTTGGACTTTGTCATTTGGAAGGGTGCCATGAGTAAGGAATCTATAAATCGGGGTAATCCAACTATCCCCCTGTTGTAAGTTGCACACTTCCGCAGCCATGGTGGTTGGTGCTGCTAACAATTTGACCTGAATTTTTCTCCCAATCTTGTCTTTCACTGCTGAGGCGAGGCGAGCCAAAGCATCTGCATGACTGTTTGCCGCTCGAGGAATTTGGGTGATCTGGTAGTGGAAGTGCTTGAGCAACAATTGTGTTTATGCCAGATATGTTGCCATGGAGCTATCCTTAACGTCAAAGTTGTTGGTGACCTGGTTAACCACCAATTGGGAGTCACTGAAGATATCAGTTCGTTTAACCCCAAGGTGTTTAGCCAAAAGTAAGCTTGCTAGGAGGGCTTCATATTCGGCCTCATTGTTCGACGCCTTGAATTTGAAACGAAGAGCATACTTCATCGCCACTTTGTCAGGGGTCGTAAGGACTAGTCCTGCTCCACAACCTTGTTGGTTGGACGAGCCATCAATATATAAACTCCATGCTAGGAGGGCTTCATATTCGGCCTCATTGTTCGACGCCTTGAATTTGAAACGAAGAGTATACTTCATCGCCACTTGCTAGGAGGGTAATGAAACCGCTTCTTTAGGCGTAGAAACAATGTCAACATGATATGTGAAGTTGGCGATGAAGTTTGCTACTGCTTGGCCCTTTTCAGCTGGCTTTTGTTGGTAGGAGATGTTAAACTCACCCAATGCTATCGCCCTTTTGATCATTTGCCCAAAAGTGTCAGGACTTTAGAGTATCTGTCAAAGATGATGATTGGTAAGTGCAATAATGGAGTGTGTTTGGAAGTAAGGGCAAAGTTTTCGAGTAGACATGACCAATGCTAGAGCCAGTTTCTCAATGTTAGAGTATCGTGTCTCCGCATCTTGTAAGGCTTTGCTAGCGTAGCAGACAAGCTGTTGGACATTACCATCATTTCAAATGAGAACGAAACTTACTGCTGAAGCCGATACCGACAAATAGATAATGAGAGTGTCACCAACCTCAAGTTTGAAGAGTAGAAGGGCTTTACTCATGTAGTCTTTGAGGTTCTTGAATGCCTCAGCACATTCATCAGTCCATGTAATGCACTTCTTACTTCCTTTAAGTGCTTTGAAGAAATGAGCACATCTGTCTGTGGCCTTAGAGATAAACCTAGTTAAGGCTGCCACCTTACCAGTAAGGCTCTGGATGTCTTTTGAAGTTACCGGTTCCTTCATGTCGAAGATTGCTTTGATCTTCTTGGGATTAGCCTCAATGCCTCGTTGGCTTATCATGAAGCCTAAGAATTTGCCAGAGTCTACCCCAAAAGCACATTTGTTGGGGTTCAACCTCATTTGATACCTCTTCAAAATGGTGAAAGTTTCAGATAGGTTGGTGATGTGTTGGTCAGCATGTTTACTCTTGACTAACATATCATCAATGTAAACTTCCTTGCTCTTCCTAATCTGTTCAACGAACATTGAATTAACCAGTCTCTGATAAGTTGCTCTTGCATTCTTTAGGCCGAAGGCCATGACTTTATAGCAATATAATCTCCTGTTAGTAGTGAATGCTGTGTGTTCTTGGTCCGGAGGGTTCATGAGGATTTGGTTGTATCCTAAGTAAGCATCCATGAAGCTGAGGAGTTCACACCCTGTCATAGAGTCTATAAGTCTGTCTATGAGAGGAAGAGGAAAGCTATCATTCGAGCATCCTTTGTTTAGGTCGGTGTAATTGACACATATTCTCCACAAGACCTTTTGGAGCAGGAGACTTTCCTTGGTCGAATTCTTCTTAACAAGGACAACATTTACTACCCACGTTGGATAATTGACTTCGCGGACGAAGCCTATGCCTTTGAGTTTTTCAACTTCTGCCTTCATTGCCTCGTACCGTTCAGCGTCATAAGATCTTCGCTTCTGTCTCACTGGCTTGGTCTTGGGGTCAATACTTAAGCTATGACAGATGATATCTGGAGAGATGTCTAGCATGTCCTCGTATGACCAGGTGAAGACCTCAGTGTTCTCTTGCAAAAAAAAAGATCAATGCTAACCGAATTGGTGGTGACAAGATGGTGCCAATCTTCACCCTGTGATCCGGATAATCTTTTGAGATAGAGACCTTCTCCAACTTTTCAGCGGGTTGTGCTTGCTGGGTGAAAGAGTCATCTTGAGGATCGTCGGGTTACCTGTTGCCACCGTGAATATCCAAGTTAGCTTCGTCTAGGCTGGTCTTTATAACTTGGTCATGTATAGAAAAGGTTTCCTTAAGCACAGTTAAGTGATGTTGCTTGACCGAAGTGTTGTAATATGATCGTGCACTAAGTTGATCTCCTCTGATGTAACCATTTCCATAGGAGGTTGGAAATTTCATCAACAACATATGTGTGGATACCATGGCCTTGAGATCATTGATACCTGTGCGTCCGAAGATGACATTGTATGCCGTTGGGCAATCAACCACCATGAAGTTAGTGGTAATGGTAGCTGTGTAAGGGCCTGTACCAATGGTGAAAGGTAAGTGTATGCTCTCCAAATGTTGCACGATATCACCGGAAAAGCTTATCAGAGGGGAAATCGAGCGATCGAGCAAGTGTTCAGCTACATTAAGTGCCTTGAAAGCTTCAGCAAACATGATATTGACGGAAGCCCCAGTGTCTACAAGGATTCATCGTACTTCAAAGTTGGCTATGTGAGCTTCCACGATCAGTGGGTCGTTGTAAGGGTAGATGATACCTCTTTCTTCCTCAGGGTAGAAACATATTGGATCCCAATTAGGCTTTTCATACTTACCTCCCCTGATGTCTTCCACGTGAAACACTTGGTGGCCAGACCTTAAAGCTCGTTCACTATTTTTCATGGCCCTGTTGAAAGATTTAGATATGGGCGTGCCACCATTTATGGAATATATCACATTCACCTGGCGCTGGATACGGTTACCCCTTGGAGGGTGAAGGAGGAATTGATCAATTTTTCCTTCACGTGCCAAAGCTTCAATATGATCACAAAGGGTGATACACTTCTCGCCGTCATGATTGGTATGCTCGTGGTAACAGCAAAATGTGCCCGTGTTCTTCGTGGGCTTGTAATCCGGGTGTCTCGGCTTTGGCTTCGGTATCAAGTGTGCTATGCTGGGGTAAATGGCCACGCATGTGGCGTTCAAAGGTGTGTATGCCTCATACCTCGAGGTAGGGGATTATCATAGCGATACCCTTGGTTATCGCGGTAGTGTCCCTTACTCATTTTACTAAAGTGAGATTGGTGAGGATGGAAATCTTTCCTTTTTCCCTGAGATTGATATGTCTGTTGACTTGGCAAAATATTAAGTAAGGCAGAGGGAGGCACCGCTACCGTTTGGAAGGTCGAGGTCTTCTCATTTGGTTAGATCTAGCTTCCACTCCCTACTTGCTGATAAAGGGTGGCTGTGGGGGGGTTTCCCTTGATATGTCCTTGCCTCGGTGGAGGCATGGTTGTAAGCCTATGCCATCACCTCATAGTAAGTCTTCCAAGTGTTGGCATTGATCATGTACTTGAAGAAACAGTCATGTAAGCCTACCGTGAAGGCTTTGAGGGCAGTCTTGTTGTCTGCCTCGGCACAACGGGAATACTCATGGCTGAAGCGGCCAGCATACATACATAATGACTCGTCTGGCTTCTGACGAATAGTGTACAAGTCATTCGCATAATGCAAGCGATCAGTCTGGAAAATGTTGAGAAACAAACAGTTTCCTCAATTCCTCAAATGAGTCTATCGTCTCAAGTGGAAGACGACAATACCAGTTTAGAGCTCCGCCAGAGAGGGTGTAGGGGAAGAGAAGACATCGTTTTTTGTCGGTGTGCATCCGGTATGCCATGGTGGACTAAAAAAGGTTAAGGTGTTCAATCGAATCCTCATTTCCAGTATAGAGTTGCAAGCTAAGCTTCTGCTTTGTCTTTGCTTGGAGGGGGGTGTCGAGGATCCTCATTGTAAGAGGGCCAGGCCTAGGTTGGTTCTAATCAAGTATCTCAGCTTGTTGTTCGGCCTTCAACTTGTTTACTTCCTTAAGGAGTTATAGGACAAGAGGGTCATGAGTGGAGTCATGTACCACTGAAGCTTTCTTTTGTAAATCTCCATCTCCTTTTGGAAGTAGGAAGGTTTGATCAAGAGCATGTGGTTTTTCCCTAGACTCGCCGTACTGACTTCCAAGGTATGTCTGTCGGAATATCTCTGAGTCCCCTATACCTTCGTGTTTCTCTAGGACTTGTTGCCCTTTCCCCAAATTGGTAGCCGGTCTGAGACATGGGAGGGGACCGAGTCTTTCAGAGACCTTTGGGTCATTGATCTTCGAGCTTACATGGATGAGATTGTCTCGACGTTGCTTTAGGAAATCTCGACAGTCGTGAAAGACGACTTTCGATTCTTCCACTCTTTCTGTAAGGATTTGTCTTCCTCCACTTCTCCTACTTCGGGTCGAAGCAGCTGGGTTGAGAGAAGTCTCATGTTGATCAATGTTTTGATGATTAGCTCGCTCCTCATCAGGGATACTCATGTCGAAGGAAGGTGACCCTCCATGTTGGGGGGCACCCAGATAATGGTTAATGTCCACAGGGGTAACGTGCTTGCGTGTTTGAGTACGCCTAGTTTCATGGAGCATCTCAAAGAGCTTCTTATACTGCTCCTGAAGGACCTCATTCTTCATTGCTATCTTGTTGTTCTGAGTTTCTAGCTCATTGACTTTAGCTTGAAGAGCAACCCTCTTGCCTTCCTTCTTTCGTTGTCTCGCACCAAGTGCAAGAGGGGTGTCATTCTGCGTGCTATGGCTTCCTTCGCTCCCCATTTTGGAGAGGGATGTCTGGTAAAAAAAGAGTGTACGAATGGTGGAAACCAGCTTGGCAAAGCTGAAGAGAGTACGAATAAGTGTCGTTTTCCACAAACGGCGCCAAATGTTGATGCAGGACTTTAGTACAACAGAAAGTGTTAAGTTTGTGACCTTCGCTAGATTGCTCTGGTCACTAATATGGATAAGTATGTAAATGGATAGAGACAGGGAAAGAAACACAAGATGTACGTGGTTCACCCAGATTGGTTAAGTCCACGGAGTAGATGAGTTCTCATTAATTGTGAAGGGTTTACACAAGTACATAGGTTCAAGCTCTCCTTTAGTGAGCACAAGTGAATGATTTAGTACAAATGACATTAGGAAGTATTGTGAGAGAATGATCTCTATTTATAGAAGAGAGTTTCTAGTTTCATTCTGACATTGACACGTGTCGTGTTATGATTGGCTTTTGATGTTGACACGTGTCGCACTATGATTGGCTTCTGATGTTAACATGTGTCGCGCTATGATTGGCCTTTTGGTTTGAGGGAAACTCTTCTGGGTCCTTGACGGTATAATGTTGACCGGTGCTCAGTAGTTTCGGGATTGGTCAAGTATTGTACAAATAAGTAACGTGTGGGTCACACTTCCTATCAAAATAATTCCCGCTGTGTCCTTTTAGACTCAGATCAGTGTTACTTGTACAGGGATTTCCGATTTGACCCCCACCTATTTTGCTGTTATTTCAATTTTGCTAGTTTGCTTTGTTGTCAACGGAGGACAAAATGGGACGCGTGGGTTTTTGTTGCTTCTTCCCTCTCTCTCCTCGACTCAGTGTTTATCATTTCCACTGCTTAAATCTTGCTCTCACGGTTTCATTCCCTTATGATTTTCTTCTCACACGGTTTCGTTACTTCCTTTCCACCGCTTCAATTTTCCTCCAACTGGCTGCAGACTCCATCAAACCCTAGAAATCGTTTTGCTTTTTTGGGCATCCTCCTTTTTCTCCCTGCTCCTTGCTTTCCCCAACCTAGAATCCTCCTCGTTTCCCCGAATGAGAAATATGAAATCCACAACCCAAAATTCAATCATAGTTACCCAACGAAGGTAGATTAATTAAAGAAAGATTGCTCCATCGCTGCCTCTCTCGACCCATCATTCGGTATCACCATCGAATCCAAAAAAGTACTGATCTTTCCTCTTCAATTGACCCAAAGAAGCTTTCTTTTTACTATTTAAGTTCTGGGTTTTCGAATTTTTGCTAAAATTTGGGGTTTTGCCGCAGCTGCAGGTGCTTTGGGCGACAGACCCACTTGCCCAATGGCGGAAGGGAGTCGGAGCTGGTGCTGAAAATAAAGATTCCGGTGCCGGGTCGTCGGCTAGTTCGATCACCGCTGCCACCAGTTCACGCAGACCTCATCTCTTAGCTTTGTGATCTGTGGACTGCTACGGAAGTTTGATTTGTTCAAGTTGGCAACAACTGCAGAGGTAAGCTCTCTGGTAAATCTTCTTATTCACTCTTCATTTCTTTTTTCATCTGGGTAATTAACTAATTTCTGGCCACATCCAAACGCCGCAGCTGCCTTGCGCCGTTTTCCAAAATCCTCTTCACTTAGGTAGGCAATTCAGACTTTTGGTTTAGTTTTCATTATGCCCAATTTTGTATTTAAACCTAAATTTTTTTTAAACTGATTTGGGGTTACTGAAATAGGCATGCTCGATGAGTGCTGCAGCACTGCCATCCCTGAATCAGAAGATACTCGGAAGGAGGAAGAAGAAGAAGAAGAAAGTCGTGGAATATCGAAAGCTGTTAGCTTTGTGAAGGTATGCTTTTTCCAACTCACCTCTTGCTTCGTCTGTTAATTATTGTGATCTCGATTTGTTATTGGCAGTAATCCAATTTTGATTTTCTGGGTCAGTGGGAAATTGGTCGAAGTTGCTTAAATTTTGAATCTTTCAGTAATCTGCATATGCAGTTGGCAAGCTTGAGCTTTCAGTAATCTACTAATTTTTCAGTAATTCAGAGTGGACAACCGACATTTTGATTTTGTTTTGTTTGTTAGCAGAAGAGGGCAAGCTTTATCTTTTTATTGTTTGAATAGTAACTTTAATTGCCTGCCTATTCTATACAAAGTTGTAAGGTTCTATCACTCTACCTCTCGCTTTTTTTTGTATGTTTATCATATTTGCTATTCTTTTGCCATCCAAAATTTTGTCTTCCATCTTTTGTTTTACCCTTGTATCTGCCTGTCACTACTAATAATAATAAAATGTTTTTCTTCAGATTATCAGTCATGCAGGTCTGCAGCATGAGCTACTGGGCTGAACACTAAACTGAGTTTCAACTCTGACTTCGAGATCATTTCTGCTCAGACTTAGGTATTCAAGACACGGAAGTTGGGTAAGCCATCATCCACTACACACAAAAAAATTTAACTTTCAAGTGTTTGCAAATTTGGTCGACACTGGGAAACTATGAAGATTTAATGGTGGTTGGAATCATTGATCTAACCAAAGTGGGTTTCTGTATAATGTATTTCATGAATAGAACTGACATATCATCTATATAATTGACTGAATTATATACTCTTAATGTCAAACTTTCTTAACGTCATGTGATCAGTATGAATGGATTTGATATGGGAAGGTTTGCCTCTAAAACTAAATCCCATTCCGAAGTGATGTTTTTTTTTTTTTTTGGTAAACTCCGAAGTGATGTTATGTGACATAATTTATACCGCACTATGTCTTTAAAGGAAATGTTCATTAGTTTACACTCATAGCTGTTGTACTTATAGGTTAGTTTTATATATATTTTTTTTTAAGAACTATGCATAGTAGTTGTTACATATTATTACATTTGAAAATCCTTAATTCTGTGATTGGGATATAATTACTATGTATTCGCTTGATTTAATTACAATTTACGAGCAGTTGAAAATTTAAAATTAATTTATGCCACAATTATTAGGCACTATGTTTCACTAAAATTAAAAAATTATGGAAATACTAAACAATTTATTAAAAGCGTGAGGTATGGGTGAGGCGTCCGAGGGATGGCCTAGCCTAGGAGTGAGGCGAAGCCTCACGGGACCTATATTTTTTAATATATACACTAAGCGTACACATATATTATATTAAAAAAAAGAAGAAGATTATTAATCAATAATCACCCTGAGCACACACATATATTATAAATACATACACACACACACACACACACACACACACACACACACACACACATATATATATATATATATATATATATATATATATATATATATAATAGAGGATGAAAAGCACAATGAGCACACACACACACACACATATATATATATATATATATATAAAATAGAGGATGAAAAGCACAATGAGCACACATATAACAATGCACGCAGACAACACACATCCATTATATAAAAAAAAAAATTAGAAAAAAGGCAGAGAGATGATAGTGCAAGGAAAAGGTATGAGGCAGTTAAAACCCTACCCAAAATTTGGGTTTGGGAGTTATAAAAATAAAAAAAATAAAAAAAAATCCCTGAGGCGAGCCTTTTAAAACATTGATACTAAACAATCGATAATTCACTAATCAAACTTGTATGTTTTATCATAGTATTATCCCTGTCCAATATTGGGCATATAAAAGGAAACACAGTTTCTCTTAGATGGGACCCTGCACTATGGTATGTGAGAGACCAGCCGAGTAATTGAGATGACTAATAAGCTTTCTTTTGCATGACGATAATTAATAGAAGCTATAATGTTCTCTTCATATTTCTCTCATTCCCTTGCTCAATAACTTTTCACCATTTTCGATTCCTTCTGAGAGTTGAATGACATCTGGGCAGTCACTTAAATTCAGGGTAGCTCTATAAATCCTCTCGGGCGCGCTGTGTGGCCCGAGCACAGTGATAAGTGAGCAAGGGTCGCTGTATCTCCATCGGCACCCGGATGCAGTGTTAAATGAGTAAGGGGGCCATAGAAATTTCTTTTCGAACGACTCCACTCAAAGTTGTTTGGGAGCATATGCTCCTATCAACTTTACACAGGACACACAAAAGAAGTACTTTGATCCTATTAGACGGGGGATGGTGCAGAAGCTAGGACAGAAGGGTATAGTTCAAGAGAGTAGAATGCGTTTAGGAACGTGGAATATAGGAACCTTAACGGGAAAATCTATGGAAGTAGTGGAAGTTATGGTGAGGAGAAGGATAAATATTATGTGCCTACAAGAAACTAAGTGGGTTGGTCTTAAGGCAAAGGATCTAGAAAACTCAGGGTTTAAGCTTTGGTATTCGGGCACAAATAGAACGAGAAACGGTGTTGGCATCATTGTGGACAAGACCTTGACACAAGATGTTGTAGATGTCAAAAGGGTAGGAGATAGAATCATGGCAATCAAGATTGTAATAGGACAAGAACTCATCAATGTGATTAGTGCGTACGCACCTCAAGTAGGGTTGGATACGAGTTCGAAGGAGAAATTTTGGGAAGACCTTGGAGACTTGGTGCAAGGAATTGCTCAGACGGAGAAGTTATTTATAGGAGGAGATTTAAATGGACACGTGGGCAGGGAGACAGGCAACTATGGAGGTTTTCATGGTGGCCATGGTTTTGGGGAGAGAAACGAGGATGGGGAAGCTATCTTGGATTTTGCAATGGCATATGATCTCTTCTTAGCCAACACCTTCTTTAAGAAGAGAGAAGAACATGTGATCACCTACAAGAGTGGATTGTCAAAAACACAAATAGATTTTCTTCTAATGAGGAAAGGGGATCGTATAACTTGTAAGGATTGCAAAGTTATACCGTGGGGGAGCTTGGCTAATTAACATCGCTTGTTGGTGATGGATGTACATATCAAAAGAGTGAGAAAAAAGAACAAGACTTGGAAGTGCCCAAGGACTAGATGGTGGAATCTAAAAGGAGAAAAACAAGTCATTTTCAAAGAGCAAGTAATCACCCAGTGTGTGTGGGATAGAGAGGGGGAAGCTAGCCAAAGGTGGGATTCCATGGCTAGCTGTATCCGAAAAGTAGCAAAAGAGGTATTAGGAGAGTCCAAAGGCTTTGCTCCACACCAAAAGGAATCTTGGTTGTGGAATGAGGAGGTACAAACAAAGGTGAAGGCTAAGAAGGAATGTTGTAAAGCCTTATACAAGGATATGACTGATGAAAATGGTGAAAGGTATAGAAGAGTGAAGCAAGAAGCGAAGAAAGCTGTGAGAGAAGCTAAGTTAGCGGCTTATGACGATATGTATAAGCGACTAGATACCAAAGAAGGAGAGTTAGATATCTATAAACTAGCTAGAGCAAGGGAAAAGAAGACAATGGACCTAAACCAAGTGAGGTGCATTAAGGATGAGGATGGAAAGGTTCTTGCTACAAAGAACGCGGTCAAAGACAGATGGAGAGGTTATTTTCATAATCTTTTCAATGAAGGACATGAAAAGAGTACTTCTTTAGGGGAGTTGAGTAACTCAGAAGAGTGTAGAAACTACTCCTTTTATCGTCGAATCAGGAAGGAAGAAGTGGTTGTAGCTTTGAAGAAGATGAAGCATAGAAAAGCAGTGGGCCTAGACGATATATCGATTGAAGTGTGGAAAGCCTTGGGAGAGACAAGTATAACATGGCTCACTGACCTTTTCAATAGGATTTTGAAAACGAAGAAGATGCCAAACGAGTGGCGAAAGAGCACCTTGGTGCCTATTTACAAGAATAAAGGTGACGTACAAAATTGCATGAACTATAGGGGTATTAAGCTAATGAGTCATACAATGAAGCTCTGGGAGAGAGTCATTGAGCATAGATTGAGGCAAGAGACACGGGTTTCGGACAACCAATTCGGGTTCATGCCAGGGCGCTCAACCATGGAGGCAATCTATCTCTTACGAAGATTGATGGAAAGATATAGAGATGGGAAAAAGGATTTACACATGGTCTTTATAGATTTGGAAAAAGCGTATGATAGGATAAACCGAAAGCTTCCCCATAACTGTAGGATTACATCAAGGCTCATCCTTAAGTCATTACCTTTTTGCGTTGGTAATGGATGAGTTAACAGGACATATTCAAGATGATATTCCTTGGTGTATGCTTTTCGCAGACGATATAGTGTTGATAGATGAAACTCAGGAAGGGGTAAATGCGAAGCTTAACCTTTGGAGAGAAGTGTTGGAATCTAAAGGTCTTCGCTTAAGCCGATCAAAGACAGAATATATGGAGTGTAAGTTCAGTGCAAATGGAGGCCAAAATGAGTTAGGGGTAAGGATCGGAGATCAGGAAATACCAAAGAGCGACCGTTTTCGCTACCTAGGATCTATCTTGCAAAAGAACAGAGAATTAGATGGAGATCTCAACCATAGAATACAAGCTGGATGGATGAAGTGGAAGAGTGCATCCGGCGTGTTGTGTGATCGTCGTATGCCACTGAAGCTTAAGGGAAATTTTTATAGGACGACAATAAGGCCGGCGATGCTGTATGGCACAGAATGTTGGGCGGTGAAACATCAACACGTACACAAAATGGGTGTAGCGGAGATGAGGATGCTTCGTTAGATGTGTGGGCACACGAGAAAGGATAAGATTAGGAATGAGGATATCCGAGGTAAAGTAGGAGTAGCTAAAATTGAAGGAAAGCTGAGAGAAAATCGGTTACGGTGGTTTGGACATGTGCAAAGAAGGCCTACTGACGCTCCGGTTAGAAGATGCGACTACGGGACAGAGGTTCAGGGCCGAAGGGGTAGAGGAAGACCTAGGAAAACTTTGGAAGAGACTCTAAGAAAAGACTTAGAGTACTTGGATTTAACGGAGGACATGACACAGGATCGAGCACAATGGCGTTCTAAGATTCATATAGCCGACCCCACTCAGTGACTTGGATTTTTCAAGTCTCCAATTGAGAAGTTTTCCTCACTCGGGAAATTAAGGGAACACTACCTCAACCTACATGCTCCACTCACAAAGATTCAACATACAAGCTTCAACAAAAGAAAAATTCAAAGAACTTAGTGAAGAAGACTTTGGTGTATTTAACACAATACGTTGAAATGAAACAAAGCTTATTTATTGATATCTCCAATAAGTTACAAATATGTACATATACATGAGTCAAAATAAACAAACAAGAGGGAGCTTTCACAAAGGTTGCTTAGGAGAAGTCTCAGTAGTCGGTAGAGCCCCAGAAAGAGAAGGCACCGGAGGGGGATCATTCGGAGCCTCAGTACTGGACAGCACCCTAGAAGGAGGAGGCATCGGAGGTTGATCATTTGGAGCTTCATTACGCTGTACAGCTCCAGAAGACGAAGGCAATAAATGCCTTTGGAACAAACCCACAAACCTCTGATGATCATGTAAAATCTGACCATCAGATTCCTTCATCTAGTCAAGCTTCCTCTTCATGTTTGTAGCATAGTCATGTGCGAGCCGGTGCAACTGTTTATTCTCATGCTTGAGTCCTCTCATCTCCTGTTTGAGACTCATCACTTCAGCCGCTAATGATTCAACTTGGCGGGTTCGAGCAAATAGGCGTTGGGCCATATTAGAGACAGAACCTGCACACTGGACACTGAGAGCCAGAGAATCCTTAACAGCCAACTCATTAGACCGTTTGGAAAGTAGTCTGTTATCTTTAGGAGTGAGAAGGTTCCTGACCACCACCGCAGCGGTCATATCGTTCTTCATCACGAAATCCCCAACAGTAAGAGGATCAGTAGGGGATAAGAAGGATGGGCGTCATATGTTGTCTGGAGAAGGCGTGGCTGCCTCTTCAACAAGGTTCAAGTCAAAACGACGGTCGGAGGGACCAGACATTTTCAAAGGTGTTGAAGAGAGAAAAGGTCGGACAAATCAAGATCTTAGAAATGTAAGAAGGGAGCTTCTACTGGTGGAGATTCAAGTGTGCTTTGGAACTTAATACCAGCCTTTATAAAAATCTGCACTCGATGGAGCTTCAGAAATCGAAGAGGCGCCTGCTCAGAAATCGAAAAGGGTTTGCTTTGTCAAAAGCTGGGCTGCTCAGAGACCACGAGGGCCGATCTCAGGAATCGAAGAGGCGTTTGCTTTCCCAAAGGCTGGGCTGCTCAAAGACCACGAAGGTCGATCGCAGAAATCGAAGAGGCGCTTGCTTTCTCAAAAGCTGGGCTGCTCAGAGACCATGAGGGCCGATCTCAAAAATCGAAGAGGCACCTGCTTTTTCAACCTTGTCAGCACCTGTCACATGCACACTCAACTTTGCGGAAAGTACGGGCATTCTGTCGAAGATTTCTGGTGAAGTAGAAAGCACGTGAATGTTACTGTTCAATCATCCACTTTCCACACGCAACATTAGCTCACGGGTACCACAGATAACTTTGCCAAAAATCTCTGACAAAGTTTAGACACGTGAAGCTTGCAGCTCCCATTACATCGCTATGACCAAGAAGGGTAAAAGAATAGCAAAGAAACAGCACTAACAAAGTTTAGACACATAAATTTTGAAGGTCTAGCTACCATATTATTACCCACAAGGGTAAAGGAACAGGACCACAGCTGGATAATTGGAAAGTCCCTGTGTGTCAACCTCTGTGCTCCGTGGCAAGGTAGACTAGCAAACAGGCTTAACCTTTACTCACATTCGAGAATACACTCCCAACAAGATTGCTTGCTTCAAGATCGAAGAGGCACCGTCCTCCGAATCTCGAGAGCCAGACTCCCAACATGATTACTTTCTCAAAAATCGACGAGACACCGTTCTCCGAATCTCGAGAGCCAGACTCCTAGCAGGATTGCTTTCTCAAAAATTGAAGAGGCACCGTTCTCCGAATCTCGAGAGATAGATCCCCGACAGGATTGCTTGTTCGAAAACCGAAGAGGCACCGCTTTCTCAACTTCGAGAGCCCCTTAGATAAAGCTTGTTTGTAATCCTCACACCGCTTTCTCAACTTCGAGAGCCAGATCTCTTTGGATAAAGCTTGTCTGTAATCTTCACACGTAACATCAGCTTTCCAGATACCACAGACCACTTTTTCAAAGTGCTCTGACATAGTTAAAACACGTGAAGCTGGCAGCTCCCACTACCGTGCTATGACCAAGCAGGGTAAAAGAATAGCATTACTCCTTGTTGTTAGGGAGACTCCTATATATGTCGACCTCCATCCTCAACGGACAGGCAGACCTGCAAAAATGCTCAACCCTTCCTCATATCTGAGAGGGCACTCCTAACGAAACCTCTCGAAATACTCAGCTTTCTTTCCCCCCGAGAATACCTCTACAAACAAGCTACACCAGAGCAAGAATATCTCATATCATCAGGGTTAAAAGCAAGAGTATCTCATATCATGCTTTTTCCCTGTCTTTTCCTTTGGCCTTGTTCTTACCTGCAAACAAGGAGAAAGAGAGCAATCAGTCAGCACTTGGAATCAAGCTTCCAGTTCGAAACTGACTGCCTGGAACCCCTTACCTGATTACTTACCTGGCATTGCTCTCGAGTACTCATCTTCAACATCTTATGCTCCCCGAGAAGATACCACATCTGCCTAAAGAACAAATAGGGCAAGTGAGAAGGATACAAGGAAGCATGTGGAGACAAGCGCAACAGAACACGTGCCGATACATCCACTACTTTGTCAACAACAAAAGTATCCCATATCAGCAGGGTCAAACGTACTCTAGATTTGATAGACTTGTTTTGACCCTCAAATTCTTCAGTCGGCCTTATACTCTGGCGGAAACTAGAAAACCTTCTAGCCCAGTTCAAGAATAAGCCTGTGGAAAGTTACTTCTTCAAAAGCAAAAGTATCTCATATCACATTTTCTCCTTTTCTTCTCTTTATCCTTCATGCTGCCCGCAAGATAAGGAGAAGGATAACAATTAGCCGGAACTCGAAATCAAACTTCTGATCTGGGACTGATTGCTTGGAGCTCTGATTGCTTACCTTGTCTGTCACCTCTTTCAGCAGATCCCCTAGCTCGGCGACTTGGGGGACTCCTACTACATGGTTTGTATCGCGCTTGATCAAGCCTGAAACTACAAGTAAGCGTCAAGTGAAATTGATACATTACCTTGTGCATCTCCACCAGTTAAAGATACCACCCCTGGAGGGAGGAAGAGTACTTTCAAAGAAGATGCCACATCTACCTATGAGACAGATAAGGCAAGTGAAGACGATACCACACTTCGGTACTTAAAAGTTTCGTGATTACGAGATCATTCTCCCACAATATTTCCTAATGTCATTTGTACTAAATCATTCACTTGTACTCACTAAAGGAGAGCTTGAACCTATGTACTGTGTAAACCCTTCACAATTAATGAGAACTCCTTTACTCCGTGGACGTAGCCAATCTGGGTGAACCACGTACATCTTGTGTTTGCTTCCTGTCTTTATCCATTTACATACTTATCCACACTAATGACCGGAGCAATCTAGCGAAGATCACAAACTTAATATTTAAGATGATATTCTTTGGTGTATGCTTTTCGCAAACGATATAGTGTTGATAGATGAAACACAATTAGGGGTAAACGCGAAGCTTAACCTTTGGAGAGAAGTGTTGGAATCTAAAGGTCTTCGCCTAAGCCGATCAAAGACAGAATATATGGAGTGCAAGTTCAATGCAAACGCAGGCCAAAATGAGTTAGGGGTGAGGATCAGAGATCAGGAAATACCAAAGAGCGACCGTTTTCGCTACCTAGGATCTATCTTGCAAAAGAACGGAGAATTTGATGGAGATCTCACCCATAGAATACAAGCTGGATGGATGAAGTGGAAGAGTGCATCCGGCGTGTTGTGTGACCGTCGTAGGCCACTGAAGCTCAAGGGAAAATTTTATAGGACGGCAATAAAGCCGGCAATGCTGTATGGCACAGAATGTTGGGCGGTGAAGCATCAACACGTAGGTGTAGTGGAGATGAGGATGCTTCGTTGGATGTGTGGGCACACGAGAAAGGATAAGATTAGGAATGAGGATATCTGAGGTAAAGTAGGAGTAGCCGAAATTGAAGGAAAGAGGAGAGAAACTCAGTTACGGTGGTTTGGACATGTGCAAAGAAGGCCTATTGACGCTCCGGTTCGAAGATGTGACTACGGGACAGAGGTTCAGGGCCGAAGGGGTAGAGGAAGACCTAGGAAAACTTTGGAAGAGACCCTAAGAAAAGACTTAGAGTACTTGGATCTGACGGAGGACATGACACAAAACCGAGCGCAATGGCGTTCTAGGATTCATATAGCCGACCCCACTTAGTGGGAAAAGGCTTTGTTGTTGTTGTTCTGTAGATTGCACCAAACAGCAGAGAATAAAGTGGGCATTATCTGTGGAGATTTCTGTTTTTCCCATCTTATTCCATAAAACTGAATTTTCAGTTATTTAAAGATTTGAATTTTTTCAACCAGATGCTGCTGGGTGTAATGTTTTTGGTTGTTGCTTGCTTGCAACCCAATTTGGTGCTATAAAGTTTTGCGTTTTACAATTTGTTCATGCTTAAACCTCTTCCAATTTTGCAATTCTGTGTAACTCTTGCAGGTCAAGATGGGACACCTATCTGGGTAGTGTCTGAATGTTTAGGCTTGGGTGGAGACGTGGAATTATGGAAGAGGTGAAGTAGCTTAGCTCTATCTCATTAGCTCTTATCTGTTATGTTTAAGCTCATTGGTGCTGGCTCTGAGGTTTTTCAAAACTCTCCGTTTTTGAAAATCTGAAGCTTAGAATCCCATTCAACCACAAAGAACTAGAATAACTAAAAAAAATTGTTGTCTTTGGAGTCCGAAAAGAAGTATGTGCAATCCTCTAATTTTATTAATGTAAAAGAAGTGATGCAAATCCAGTAAAAGTATAAATAAGAACTATTAGGGAAAAAATAGTTGTATAATTCCAAGCCTTGAAGAAGGCTACAAATATATGAGAATGACGTATCTTCAGAGTGTTAATGTTTGTTCATTTCTCCCTTATAGTTTTTTTATGCCTTTTAACGCTTGAACAATGATGCAGGTCAATCAAGTAGATAAGATTCAGAAAGAAAACTCCACATCTGTTGCCAGCAATGCTTAATGGGAGAAGTATAGGAAACCAAAGCCTACAAATCCGAAGCCTTTTAGGTTTAGAACATATGTATGTGATACCTGTTGTGACTAATTTCTTTAATGAGCAGTAATAGCGTTGATGTTTTATGATATGTTTTGGGTTTTATTTTGTAAGGAAAGAGGGATGCTTAAGGAAGCAACTTTGGAGAAAAGAGCTCATGCACCACTGAAGAAGATCACATTAGTCAGGACTCCAGGGGCAAATTCAACAAGCAAACATCAGAACGTGATACAGGTATTTACGCATGAATCTGAACAATAACTTTGTGTATCACTGTCATATAGGCAAATTTGTTATGTGTGATGGTGTATTTACGCATGACTGAAATGGATGATGTAATTTTATGCAATTTATACTTTTGGGTTTACTAATTTTCTGCTTTTTTATGATTTATTTGATGAAAGTTTCAATCTTCAGGTACATTTTTCAAATAGGTACTCATCAAATGTCATGAATACTGTTCCTCTGGTTTTTTAGGCTACAAATTAAATTTTAGGGTTGTTCAATTTTATTTAATATGGTGCAAGCAGTTGGTCATATTCGGAAGAGCAAACGAGGATGGGGTTCTTGTGTTACATGAAGTTGATGTGTATGAGATGGACATCCATCCTGTCTCCAATGGAAGACATATATGTATAAATAGAGTTGTAAACATGTGTAAATAGAGTTTTAAACCCGTAAAGATGATTGTAAATATTGTTGGACATATATGTAAATAGAGTTGTAAACATAGTTATAAATGTGTGTAAATAGAATTGTAAACCCGCAACATCGCTCGCGGGCACCTGTGCTTGTGCTTATTGAATGGCTAAAAGTGCTTTTGGCAGTGTTTGGTAGAAAGATGTTAATGTGATTCTAACAAAATGAGGAACAGTGCTTTCTACATTGAAAGCAATTCTAAATGATTGTGATGTAGCCGTACTTCCACATCACCAGAAGAAACTTGATGTTCATTTTGGACAAAGATGGTCTAATAATATTATGTAAAAACCTCAGATGTTAGCTAAATGTTTCTCTTAAAACCAAAACTTGTGGAAAACAGGACACTTATAGTTTTCAAGCCAAAACAATTAGAAGCCAGCAGCCGGACAGATTGGTCTGATACAACTTAAAACGCTAAACTCTAAAATTGTGCAGTGAAAAAGAAAAAAAGCATTCCTTTCCAACAGTGGTTTCAATGCACTTGTGCGACACCATCATCACTCTTTTCCGTCTCCTTTTCTCATTAAATCGAAAGGGAAACCCATAAGCCATAAGCAACAATGTCACCAAACAGACTGTAAGTGAATATGTTCAATGACAATTTATCATGCCTGTTATTGACTTCTCACTAGTACTGCAGAACATGAACTTTCTCAGTAATAAATGATATAATACCTCAGAGGGAAAATGTCTCAAGGAAATTTCCAACCATAAAACCACACTTTAAACGCATATGCTAGATTAATTAATATCCACGCTATTAAACTCGTATTAGATCAACAATCCAGACATATCACAGCAATCCAGAACTCTTGACCTGCTTCTATTGGCATGTTTTTCACTTTTAACTTTTGATTATGATGCACTCTTAGTGGGTGAAAGTCTGCTTTACAAGAGAATCTAATACGTCAAACGGAAGCTCTTTAACTAAAACATGTCCTGATGAAAACAAGCACCAGAAGGAAGAAAGCATGAGAGAAACTTACTTTGTGAGCACCAGAATGATGCATTCCATGTAAGAAGATGGTCTTGAACGAACTAATGGTGACCACAGCAAGCATGTTAAGAACGGAGGTATACATAAAATGAAAATTTTGTTCAATTGGCTTGATGTTTTGCCATCACTTAATCTAATAGCACAATCTCGTACATTCAATAGAAAGGAGCAGGTTACAAGGGTTTAAAGCCTACAAACCAAGGGACTAAATCCCAACCAATACCAACTAACCTAGTATCAGAAAACTGTGGTATCACTATATCATGGAAACTGAAAACCATAAAACTCAACAGAAATCATCTCAGTTCCAAGATATAAAAACATATGTATTGTAAAATTACCAGCTGCTGTATAAAGTAAAAGTTACAAAAACTACATAATTTTCAAACCCTGGACTTTGGTACTTAAAATGCCTGTACATTTGGGTCGGAGGGCTGGACTCTGTGTATGGATAATTGCTACTGCAATTGCGAAAGACTGCAGAACTGACAGAGATGGTTGAAAATGAACAAAATACAAATCATCGTGGACATTCAACATCCTCCATGCAGGAGGACCATGCTCTGAACCCTGAGGAATTGAAATGAAAGATAAGCATCTCAGTGCAAATTCAGATTATTACATAGTTGCTCAAAAGTTAAGCACAACAGAAATAGCATGAATAGATGTTGGTAACATGAAGTAACTTCAAAAACAATCACAACACGGAAATATGCGGGAAATATTAAATACCAAGTTTCAGTTCCCGTCATGTAAGTCGTAAAAGCATTTCATTCTTCTCTTTCAACTCAGAATACAATATCGCATGATCTATTTTATGTCCAAAACAATATCTTTTTCAGGAATTACATAACCTTTTCAAATTATTAGGTCTATCATGACTCATGAGAAGTTTTCGACAACTAGAACCGGAGAAGTAACTTATCATATCAAACACCAGCTTCACAAAAATTATCAACATGTGTGGATGAAGTCAATTTTAATACGTGCTCAATAAATGATCTATGTCACGTTGTAATAAACAAAAAGGGGGGAGGAGGGAGAGGTGAGGAGGTAGGAGATTGGCGTACCGTTCTATTTAATTCAAATGATTTGCACTCCCCCTGAGTGTCGGATTGAGGCAAAATGTCTACTCTGCTTGATTTGGTTTTGAGTACCGTGAGTGGGCACCCCAGATCCCAACCTCCACAGTCACATTGTCCACCAGATCTCCATCTTTCGGTAAGACTTGAAGGACCGCCATTTCTGGTTCCTGGCCCACCGTGAATTCCTGCTGGGATTAGAACATCCGTACTGGTAGAGCAATCACCATTATTTCGACAACATTCGACAGGCACTGAAGCCTCCACTGAGTTACTGATTTTCTTATTCCCAACTTTCTTTAGAAATTTCAATCCCCAACCTCCAGCTTCCTCCTTTCGATCATCAGGGAGATGGTCTTTCACAACAATGGAAGCCAATTCGAAATTTGGAGGGAGATGATCTTCTAACAAATTGGGCACACGTAGAGCATCTTGATTGTTGCCTGTATCAAGGCATGGCTCCTGAGAAGGATTTTCAACTATGAAACATGGTCCACTCAATTTGGAGATGGTTCTTTGTTTGGATGAGTGAGTTGTCCTGAATGCCTCGACCACTTTTTTTGATAACCCCTTGCTCTGCCTGAGGTTATGGCTACAAGTGTGCATCTCAATACCACCACCAAACAAAATAAATTCAGTCTCCATGATCTTTGAATTGCTTGGGCAGAGGGAGACCAAATTATTGACCTTCATCTTACCGACAAGGTGTGACTCACCATCACGAATCTCATGGTCCTTTTGCCCACCCTTTCCTGAATGAAACAAATAAATATAGTCTAGAGTCTTATCCTCTTCAGACTCGACTTTCCACATGTTGGCTACATAGACCTCCCTTTGTTCATCTGTGGAGAAAACAAAATGAGGATTCCCTCCCTTCCACGTGCATTGAAGCATTCCCCGAGAAACAGTGGCAAGAGTGGAAGCAGAAGATTGATCGGACAATGCTGAGTTTGTGCTGCAGATAGAAATAAGTCTTTTGTGGCCGGCATTAGATTCACTTTTATGGCTTCCCTTAATTGGTGTTTCCTTTTCTAGCATCGGTGAAGAAGAGAAACTAAATCCTCCAGGTGAGTCTGTGAAATCATAGCATATCGAGCCTTTGTCATTATTGCAGTCTATTCTTCTTAAGTCTGTATTGCTACCCAAGGGCCAAAATTGGTGAAACAAAGGGCTCTTTAATATATTCGTCATACTCTTGCTCCCCATAACTCTACCCACAATCCACTGTCCGGCAGGGCTTATTACTACACTCCCACCACCAGTTGCCAATGGACATTCAATCACGAATCTAGCAGAACTACACGTATCTCCACTTCTACTTTCAGCCACATTCAAGCACTCGGGCAAAGCACTGATCGTTGAAGAGCTCAATTTCACAGCTGTATTACAATGAGCTACTTTGGATGCACTAATATGAATCAATTCCATGCATTTTTGACGAAATTTTTCATCTATGCTCAGTATGTGCTTTGGAATACTACTGTCCAAGCCAATACCACTTTGAAACAAGGAACCTTTTATGCAACATTTACTAATTTGCAAACGCTTAACATTTGAAATTAGTGCATGCTGTGGATTTGACCATGTGACCAACCTTTTCAATTTTGAGCCAGAAGAACTTAAAGTACCTTCTCCTGATAATTCCCGCTCCTCGTTCAATCTATGCAACGAATCCTCTTGCCCCTGGTGGTCTTTCTGAGCATCAACAAACTTATCATCCATCTGCTGACCCCAACCAAATAGCACACATCAATGACAGATAATTTTTTTATCTATGTTCTGCCTCAAACTGAATTACATAGATTGGCTCGTAGACCGCCTTATATAAGTTCCCACCATCCAAGTCTTATCTTACAAGTAACCTGAACATAAACACATACTCCAAGCGGTAAGTGTAAGCTATCAATTTGCAGAAGTAAGTAGATATCAATTGGGAATTTGGTAGTTTTTCTAAAGCGAATATATCCGAATATCAATGAAACTATCTATCAACTCAGAAACTTTGGAAATAAATCCAGAAATTGAAGAAAGTTGCCAAATACCATGCTTCTGAGACTGTTTGCATAATCTGAAGTTTGAAGCATAAGGCTCCAGCACAATCTTCAAAATATCTTCAGAAGCTCTAAACTTACCCTAATCCAAAACAAGAAAAAGAAGAAACACCTCATATGGAAAAACAAAAAACAAAAATCCCCCCACTTAGTCTGACCAACAAAACAATTTACCTTCTAATTCAATAAAAACAAAAATACTTAACTCCTAATTTGTAGCTGTTCATCTTACAATTTCTCTTTTTCTCTGCCCAGAACAGTACAATTTCTCTAACAACTGAGGAGGAAGATGACAGAAAGACTAAAGATTCAATCTTTACACATCTTACCTCCATACAAACAAAACCCAGAAAGGAAATTCAAAATAATATTTATAAAACTCACAATTAAAGCCTCAAAGTTGCCTATTATTAAAATAAAAAAGCCACAAAGTGGCCATAAAACATGCAACACTGAGTCCTGACACCCTGAAAAACAGTTCAACCCATATATAAAATATACAATAAAAAAAAATTACTAGAGGACCAATTGTTTTCTCTTACCAGATGAATTGGATCCGAGGAGAAGCAAGCAGCACAGAAATCAAATGCTCACAGATTAGCAAACACCCACAAGCACTGATAAAAAAAAAGCAGCTTATTTGCAACACATTGAACACAGTTTTACTCTCAAACTTTGAGCTTATTCTCCCAACCGCAAACTTTAAGCACCAAGAAGACTGAAAGAAAGGTCAATAAAGGAAGGGAAAGAAAAAAGATGAAAGAATAACCAACCAAGCACATGGAAAAGCAGAGACAAGCAACATAGCCGCCTCCACCACCACCACTAACACCTCCACCGCCACTAATGCTCTCACACGTCTCACAATACTAGCTTTCGAATTCTCTGGTTTTTTTTCAAGAAAATGGCGCAACGGTTCTAGGCAGCCATTGAAGAAAGAAGAAGGAAATGGCGGGCGTGGGTGGAAAAAACAGAACTTCTATGTTCTCGTTTTGGGGTCTGAAATGGGTTTCGCAAAGTCCCGGGTTTCATCAATGTGGGCGGGGACCCACTTCATATTTTTCTAGGCCACTACATTGACAAAAATAGCTGGTTAAGAAAACGTTCATAACTCAGTTTAGTAGTATTTATCTTCGTTTGTAAGTGAGAAATTTTAGGTTAGATATTCATTAAAGGAGAATTTGAATCAATTATTGCTAATTATTGTGTAAATAATATCGTTTGTTCGAAAAATAATAAAATGTTTATGAGTTTTGTGTGTCATGGTTGATTCTATCTTAGGAAGAAGATTGCTTTAGTGTTTACGGATGAGTTTTTGTTGAAGAGGAACATATCATATTGTTATGTTCTAGGGTTGAAATTTGTCAACTATTCTTGTTAGATTGTGAATATACAGCTCCATGATCAAACAAATTATAAACTAAGAGAGGGTTATTGTTAAATCACTTACCTAACCTATGATTTTGATTTGTTTAGTTTAAGAATTAGAGAGTGGTATAACAGAACAAAATTATTGTGTTTAATGAAACATTTGGTTTAGTGACTAGTCTGGTTTGATAATTTCACTTTATAAACAATTATCTTAAATATTTTATACTCTCTTATGTGCGTATATTAAAAAAATGATTGTGTGATGGATTGAATAATTACATTTACACTTATGTGAGACCCAACAAACAAAATTACAATTCGCAATTACCCAGTAACGAGTCAATTGAAATATTATATTTTGTGGGAATCTGAATTTGGTACATTACAATTTGAATTTTTAATATTGGTACGAGCTTATCCCTTTACTGTTTGGTATGGTTCAAAAATAAAGAGAGAGTTGGATAGAGAGAGGGAAAAGGGAGTTTAGTGGGTGAGCTGGTGCGCATGATACTGAGAAAGCCAAAGAACTCCGCTGCGTAGGTCATAGTGGGCCCAACTACTACTAACCAACTAAGAAGACGCCACATCAGCAAATTGCCTCTGCTTGCTTCGAATTTTGGCTATCATTTTTTATGCGTTGGACGTCCACATGTGAAGAAGAGATTTATGCGTACACTCTACGAATGCTTTGTCACGCTGATGTTTTGTAACAATAAGATAAATATGTGTGTATGTTTTTTATTCACAAGTTTTTCTTTTATGGATAATGCTAGAGAGATTAAGTTTGCAATTTAAATGATGTGTCATCAGTAAGAATAAACATGTTTATCAACTTTTAAATAATTAATTAATTATCAAATTCCATGTTCTTTAGTTTCCAAAACTTTGTTTATAAATTTAGTCTCCCTAGCATTACCCAATTAATTGACACAAAATGCTGAGTGGTTATGTATTCGTGCCATGAAAATTGTTATATGTATTAGAGAAGGAATTCTTCTTTCAATCAGTGACACTATGTGATAACTATTTAACAGACAATCATTCATATCATCAATTGTGCCATTAAGATAATAAATTTATTGTAAGAGTATTCGCATAAAAAATTACCGTTGTATCGTGTTATAACACAGATAAACAATATAATTGACAAGAATACAAAATAAGAATAACGTAGGAGATGGTCAAGTACATACATACCTATGGTTCGATCTTCCTAGTGACCACCGACCTTTACATTACTACATTCTTTCCCGTTATATTTATTTTTTGTTTCTATTTTTATATATTTGTGTATTTATTACTCATATTAGTTTATTTAATGTGTTCATGTTATCCTTTCCTACTTATTTATTATTCAGGCGGTGGATAATATTTATTAATCTAATGATTAGATCGGCTATCACCTCAATAGATTTATTTCCAGCATTCAATGGTTATGATGTTGCAATCAAAAGTATAAATTATGGTTACTTAATTCCCAAAAATTATTATTTTATTGACTTCCTACAATTTTATAAATACACCCACTTTTTAAATTTATATGTGCTTCTTATTCTACCCCAACAATCTTATCTTATGAATATATTCCCAATTAAAATTTAAAAAACTAAACACTTACATCCACCGTCCACAATCTTTATTGTTCCTCTCTCATCAGCCACCACCATGACAGTCACCTGCATCATTCCGGCGATGCAAGCAACGAAGGTGGTGAAGGTCAAACTTATTCTAACACACATTAATATGTTTTTGGTATTTTTCCAAACATGGGACGAGTTCAAACTTATAATATTTTTTCAACATTTTGAAAAGAAATGTCATTAACCTATTTCTATTGTTAGACGTCTATACACTCTAATTTTATGCAACTGTACGTAAGCTTAGTCAAGTTGTAGAGAATATTGTGCTCTACCATCTGCATTGAAGTTTAAAATCGGTTCCAGGGATAGGCGCGTCCCACTCTATTTGTCGCACCAAAAGTGGGACGAACTAGTTCTATCCCACTGTGTTTTGTCCCACTTCACCTACCAAACGCAACCTTAAGGCCTCGTTTAGTATAGAATATTAGGTTGGAATAAAATAAAACAATATTTTCAAGGCAAGTTAAGGGAATTAAACAAGTAAATAAAGTTTATTTTACTAAAACAATTTGAGTCCAGAATTTTTCTGACCACCCTCTTTTGAATCTCTGTTTTCCCCGTGCTCAATAATAAGTTAGTAACTACCAACTACACAAAGAAAAAGCTGGTTCACATAACAACCAAAGAAAAATTGAATATCTATAACTACATATGTAACAAATTGAACATAGGTTGTTTGAAATTGAACATGGTGGTTGTTGGTCTCTATGCCTAATTTCCCAAGGGAATTAGTGACTTATAATAAATAAAAGAGAACTGCTAAAGAGACTCTCTTAAAGTAGGATTGTCCAGAAACTCTTTGAAATTTTATAGTTTAACATTAATTTCCGTGTCAACATTATAAAACATTGTACTAAAAAATGAGATGATAGAGAGTCTATGAATAGTCCATTTTTGAAAGAGTTTTTTATGGCATCCCCACTAACACAAAGCATTTGGGATGGCATCTATCCCCTATCCTATTTGCATAAAAAAAGCTTTTCATGTAGATATGCTTTTCTTGATATATGATGGCAATTTGACCTAAGGGTTCCACCACTAGGAAATTAGGTTACAAATTTCCCTCTAATATATGATGATACTTTGTTTTAACTTGAATCGATTTAATGTGGTTGTTTGTTTGTATAATTGATCATGGAAACTAAACAAATTATTAATGATCATGCATATGTAACTTATAACAAGTGTTTTTATAAGTCTAAATATAATGATATTTAGTAAATGATACGTTAAATTTGAAAAAAAATAATATATTTTTTTCTAAAAATGAGCTAACTGATGACTTCACAATGACAGTCCACCATTTTAAACTTGGGAATACTCACAAAAGCATTTGAAAAGAATAATTGAATGTATAAGATTTAGATCACACACAATAATATCGACATCTTTTAGTTTCAATTCATGTACTGGTTTTACCAATCCGATTCCCTAAACTAAGAAGAATATCAACATATTTGGTGCTTTTTGGAATCGTAAAAATTTGTAATAGAATTCATTTAGCTTGCATTAATCTTCATTCCTACCTTAAAAACTCAAATTGTGATAGCCCGTCCCGAACGTATATATTATTTTATCCTCAAGAGTGTGGAAATTTCTATTATGCCTTTTAATTGTTGAGTCGTGTGTGTGTATAGGCTAAGGTTTTGGACCAATTAGTTATATTCCTAATTAATTGGACCTAATTAGAACTAAAAGGCCTAAGTTTTTGGTTGATTGGCTGCAAACTGGACCACACACACACACACACACACCAACCAATCCTGTTGACCCTCTCTCTCTCTCCTCCCTCTCGAATTTTCTTCCATTTCAATACAACTGTATGGACAACCTCGAACTTAGCTCACTAATCACAAATCAGGGTTTTGGTAGTTGTTTTCGTGCTCCTTTCAAGCTCAGGAGTCGAGCAATACTTTTGGTTGAAACGTGAGGACGTCGGGAACTCGGGAACCAGGAAACCCCCAAAGAGGTGCACAATGACTCAACGTGATCGTGAAGGTTTCAGGTAGTTTTGAGACTTAAGAAGGCTCTATTCTTGCTCTTCTAGTACTTTGGAATAATTTTGGAAGGTTTTGGACGTTAGGAAGCTCGGGTTTGACAAGTTGCAAGGTGGCCGGATCATCGTGACTTTTTCCGGCGACTTTCTGTTGGTTTTAGGTCCCCAAAGTGGTAAGGAATTGTTCCTCTCATCCTAAGCTTCAATTTGGTACAAATTTCGTGAATTTTGGTTAAGAAATGAATAAGATATTGAAGTTTAAAGTTTTTCCAGAATTCGGCAATCGCAGAGGTCATCGGCGCCGGACTCTGGCGAACCAAGGTTGAAGGAGGAGAATATTCCGTCAAAGTTGACGGAATATGCTAACGGCGTTAGGTATATATAACGGTATATGCTAGTATTTAACGGAATATTCCTTAACACCGTTAGGGAATCTGTCAGTGTGCCAAACACATGCCTGCGAGTGGGCCGTGCGTCTGGCCGTGCCTTGGGCGGCGCATGAGTGCTCGGAATATTTTTTTTTAAAATATGGGGATGTTCCTAAGGTTGAGTAGGTCATGGTGGTATATTCAAATACCCTAATTGAGGAATGTATGAGAAGTTATTACCTAATTTTGTGTATGTGCTTTAAAATAACGTTTAAATAGTTATTTTGCATATAGGTGAGACCTATCCTGAGGACGAGAGCAGTCAAGCAAGGCTCGAGGGTTACAACCATTCCACATATTAATGAGTGGGCTTTTGGTTTTCAATATATACTTACATACTTATATACTTGATATGTTTCTCAGAAAATATGTTTAAATGAAATTATGTTTTGAAATGCCATGCCTATTGATTTATGCTTAGACTATGAATTAGTATAGTAATTGCATATATCTATGTTCGACGATGTGGATGCTCAGGTAAGTTGTAGATTGTTATGTGAATTGATGATTATGTGAGATGTTTTGAGAGCTCATAAACCTGCACCCCGGTGTTAATGCTCCCGCCCGTGGTTAGGGCACAATCCTTCACGTGATGTTCACCTCCCACACCATACGCTCACCTTGGATCCAAGTTAGGTGCACAGTCTTGTTGTACATAACGCTTTAGGTGGTTCCGACTCGTAGGTGACCCACGATTATTCGCACAGTCTTCACGTGATTGTAGCACTATAGTGTATTCATTTACACCCAGTCCTGTCGTACAGACCACATTAGGTGGTTCCGACTCGTGTGCATGCATACTTGTTGAGCTATAGATTCAGCCATACATGCCACTTTAGGTGGATTCGTCTGGTATGTTATATTTCATGAATTTATTTCACCCGAGTCACTTATTATGTTATTTTGAGATATTTGGTATGGCATACTCATGAATGTCGCTATTCTGAGCATGGTTTTGAGTTATGTATATAGATTCTATTTTCTTGGAAATTATACAGGTTTTACGGCAAGGGGTTAGAACTTTTGATAAATGAAATGGTTTTGAAAAGCTTTGTTTTTTGCCACTCACACTTTCTGTTTTGCGCCCCTTCAGGTTTTAGGTAGAAGTGCTCGTTGTTGGCTCACAAGGAACTCACGGCAACTCTAACAGATTATCTAATGTAGGACCATAATTAATACTGTATAATTAGTATTCGTCCTACTAGACTGCACTTAGGCTACTTATGCTCTGATCATCGCACTTACACTTTACCTTATTTAGTGTCCTAGTTGGTTTGGTTTTTTTTTTTTTTTTTTATTTATTCGCATTTCCTTATATTAATATTGCTTCCGCACTGTGCACATGGCTACGTCACTCTCACGTGACGGCCAGCATGCCTCGATCTAGGTCGGGGTGTGTCACAAATACTGTAGAAAAATATAATTAGAATAAATCTTTCATTGATATGGAAATTTTATATATACATTACATACCCTTGTGCAACAACAAATTCTCCTACAATTCAGGAGTACAATTACAATTGTAATTCAATTCTAACTAATTTACTATATTTGTCTTAACATTGAAGAGGTGATGTCAAGAGCTCCCAACTTGCGTAATATAGTTGAAATTTCTCCTTTCCGAGTAGCTTCGTAAACAAGTCTGCTAGCTGCTAAGACATATCAATATGTCCAGTAGCTATCGTGTCATCAATAATCATATCAAGTATTAAATGACGGTCCATCTCAATTTGGCAAGTTCGCTCATGAAAATAGAATATGAAAACAACCTCTCGATCTGAGTTTGGCTCTCCATCTAAGAAACATAATATGATTCTACTTCAAACGCTAATCGGGAGGTTGTTTTGGATAAAGAAGTTTATCAATGTCCTTGTAGATGTCCTACCATTATATCACTAATGTCATTATTAGATGATTCGAATGGGGAATTAGCTCAAGTCAAGAAACTATGGTTTCATGAGTCGTCCAAACAAAAATCTAAAAGCATTATTAAAAGATTAGAGAATCTGCGAAGAAGAAGTTTCAAGTTTAAAGAGTTAACATTGAAAAAAATGTAGGGAGCCTAATCACTAACACAATGTGACAAAAGAAACTTAATCGACACCTAAATAGTTGAAGTTGGAGATTCTTGGAGTTGTGCCCTAAAGGCCAATTTCGTAATATTATATTATGTAACAGCTCCATTTTTAACTAATTAATAATAGGGTTCATTCATAGGTTTAGCTTTATATTATATTATATTATGAATGTTTCCACATGATTTAGGTGTGTAAGCAATGTCCTAAACGAGATTAGGGCAATGAGACTTGTATTCCATGTCACTTAGCTCTTAAACAAAATTCGTAGCCATTTGGAAAGTTAACTGGACATTGAATATCCGGGAAGGCCGGTGTATATTGCATTAAGGTTAGCAGGGTCTCGTGCTACGCTTGTTGGACACGTGGTGAATATACAAATGTTTATCTTTTGAACAAGTTCACTGAACATTGATGGGCCAAAAAGTTTAAACGTATGGATATGCTTACTGTAGGAACCAAATTTGCGCACCTCCATGAGTAGTGGTCAAGCACAAATTCAAGCAACCTGCATAAAACAACCATGAGTAAGCAAGGGTCGGGGAGGGGGGGAGGGGTGTGTCGGCTAAAGGCTCTTCGACAGTCAAGTTAGTGAATGATTTTAGACTTAAGCAGTGGACAAGAGAATTCAAGCATTTAGTTTGCGTTATCATAGTTGAACCCTAAATGGGTGTATTTATACCGTGGGGAGATAGACCTTTTTAGGATAGAATCCTCGTTCTAAGTTGGGATAATCCTATAGGATACCTAGAAGTAGATATTGCATCCTCTTAGGAGTTGTGATTATTTGCGGTGCACACCAATTGCTAGATGGTAGAAACCCCAAGACTTATAGGATCTAATTGTGTCCATATTCAGATCAGATCGCGTGTCTTGCAGAACAAGCATGGTCATCTAGTAGGACTCAACCTAGTGTCCATATCCGGATAAGAAATTGCATGAGCTGTTGGCAGTCATTATGAGTGCCACAAGTGCAGGAGCGGGTATCGCTGTAGGAGGCGAGTTCACCCCAGAAGTCTTTAAGGCGGGTGAAGTAGGCAGAGACGAAGGAGGAGCCTTGGGAAATGGTGGCAAGGTCATGGTTGAGTTGGAAAATACGGCGGCGTTGCTTTGCAAAAATCTCTCTTCAAGATCGGCTCATATGACTTTAGCAGATGTGGAAAAAAGGATGAATTGTGCGAGATCAAGCTCCATCGAATGAATAATCCAAGAGAGGATCATGTCATCGCAGCACCGCCAGGCAACATGTGCATCGAGATCTTTTGAGGAAGACGGCTCCTTGACATCGCATTTGATCAAACCAAGCTTGTTCTTGGCGCTCAAAGAAATTTGCATACCGCGTCCCCAAGTCGTGTAGTTGTCTCTATTCAATTTCTTGAAGATAAGAATAAGATTTGGGTGATAGGAATGGTGAAGATAAAAATGGTCGGTGCATTCGGAAGGAAAATCGTCCATGGTGAGGAGAAAACAGGACGACATGGATGGCTTCCGGAAAAAAAAAAAATTGAATTAGCATTTGAAACCTGCCCTGCTACCATGTAAAATAAATATAATTGGCTGGAATAAATATTTCATTTATACAAGAACAAAACATATACAATTACATATCCTTGTACAACAAACAAAATTCTTCTACAATTACAATTATAATTCAATTCTAACTAATTTACTATATTTGTCTAACAAATTCACATCTTCCACTCATTAATATTGGCAACCAATTAATACATATATATGATTTAGTTACTTTCTCTTGTTAAACTTGCTATATATCATGGCAATTTCTTACACGACCCCTTAACCCGATACAAAATGATACGAGAATGACAAGTTTTGAGTCAACCAGTTAATAATACGTTAACAAATCTGGTCGTTATTAGGTCACCCTTAAGGTAACGGGTATGGTACGAACATGACCCGTTTGCAAGGTTTAGATATTAGACATTAGACATGACAATTTCTTGCATAACACATTAACTTGACACGAAACGACTCAACCTGTTAACTAGTTGGTCATTATTGAGTCACCCCGTTAAGAACCTGTTAACATAACATGTTTGAAATGACACAATCTGTTATGATAATGGATATAATACGAAAACGACACAAACATGATAAACATGACTCATTTGCCAGGTGCTGACTGGTGCATGATTTGTTACTCTTATCCCAAAACCAATATTCCCTGCACTGTGAATAATCAAACATCCAAATTTTTGTAACACAGGGTGGAAAGAGGGGGACCAACTGATTCCTTAATTGGGTAAATATGTAATTATGCATTCATGCATGTGCAGGGCGAGAAAATTAGGGCAAAGTTGCAATTGAATGTTGTTTTTTAAAATTTGGTCAATAAACGCTCTTAATGTAGATGATATTATTTGTTAAAAAAAAAAAACGTTTGGTCGACAAACAACAACAAAAGGCCTGTCTATTTAGGGGAGCCGTCTAACATAACAAACCTTGTTGAAAAATTAAAGGCATTTTGCCTGCAGTCTGTAATTTTTCCATACCTAACGATTAACAATTAACGGAACACATTCTCGTTTCAAATCTCTCTAGACTTCCCAAAAGTCATGGCATGTGGCCTTTTGGTTTTGACCTTAAAATTATTGATATAGAAGAACCTAGGACAAACAAAAATATCCCCTTCGATTCTTCATTATTACAGTTTTTTTGTTTTCTGATAATTATGATACGGTGATTTAACTAAGTGTTATTCAAACTTAAGATCTGTCAATATGTAGTTGTACAACAAAATCAACAAGATTACAAAGAGATATTGGGTCATTACACCAAAACAATAAACAAAGCCCAAATCCTTATAGCTCATGCCTATTGGCTCATTACACCAAAACAAAACCCAATAGCAAACCTAGGTCGGAATCCATCAAAATCAAAACCTTTAAACGGGGAATGGGAACTCATTAATTTAACAAATAGTATTACGATGTCCATGGCGACGCCCATACCTAGGGATGGATTTTTTTGCCAAATTACCATGCCAACCGAATTGCCAACCGTGCCATACCGATTTTGTGCCAAATTTTTTGTACCAATCGGTAATGGTACGGTATTGTACCGTACCAAAATTTCATGGTACGATATTGGTAATGGATACCATTACCACGGTATTACCGTACCATACCGAAAATACAATATAATTTATAATTTATAATTTATATAATACATAATTATATAACACATATTTATAATATTCCAATAATTTGAAAATAAAACCCTACTTATATTAGCATTGTTGTTGGTGACTTTGATCTCTTAAAATTGTGGAAATCAAACACAAAAGAGTTCCTAATTCTTTCACAAATAGCCAAAATATCTTTGTAACCCCCACTTCTACTGTTGCTAGTGAAAATGCATTTAGTCTAGGGAGGAGGGTTGTGAACCCTTTTAGGGTATCCTTGACTCCTAAAATAATTGAGGCACTAGTGTGTACTAGTGGTTGGCTTAGGGCAAGTGAAGTAAACTTCTACAAGGACCAACGGAAGATATGCTTCAATTTTACAAGGAAATAGAAGAAGAGAAAACAAGAAAAATATGCTTTAATTTTTTTAGTAAATTTGTTATTAAATGGTTTTCAACTTTAATTCTTCTTGCTACTAATTAATATGTTTTCTTTGTTTGTAATGTAAGTTTGACACAAACTCAATCTTCTACAAGTTCAATGCCTCCTCCAAAAGCTTCGACATCTCAAGCTTGAATAACTGATCAATGAATTCTCCTTTTTGAAGTTTACTTCCAATTTTCATTTGGTTTGAAACTTTAATTTCTATTTGGATTGTTAACTTCTATTTGTTTTGGTTCGTAACTTTTATTTGGATTGTAAGCTTAATTTTCATGATGAATCTTGATGCTTCATTTGAATTATTGTGTGTGAATTGTGAATGATGAATAATAGATGAATTTAATCTATAATGTATGAGATAAAGGTACAAAAAAAAAAAGTTTTGCCTTTGAATTGGGTTAAAAAAACAAAAACATATTTTGTCCCAAAACAAAATGGCAATTACCATTGCCATACCATGCCAACCAAACTTTTGGTAATACCGAACTTCGGTATACCGAAAGTTTGGTACGGTAATGGTAATAGATTTTACCAAATCGAAAGTTTGGTACGGTAATTGGTACAAGGGTTTTGGTACGGTAACCGTACCGAACCCACCCCTACCCATACCAATACTGATGCTTATGCAATCTAAATGTCAGAACTTTGCATCAACACACGATAAATTGACATATATTGTTGGTTTATTTCTTGATAGCTTAAGCTTTTGGGGTTTCTTGTTGTCTATCTGTAGACATCGAAATTTCGGTAAATAAATGTTGACCGATAAATCAAAGTTTCAACGCTCATGTATTACATAAATTTTACACGTAGTGTGTGTCTAAACAAAAAATCGAGAATCATCGGAAAAGTCATCAAACAGGACACATGTCAACACCTGGTAGAAACGACTTATTTCATCTGGAATATTATATTCAAAATTAGGCCTTAGAAAATTCTATAAATAGAAGCCAATTTCATTCATTTCAAGGGACCAATTCATATTACACCTTGAAGCTCTGAAGCTCTGAAACTCCGAAGCTCTCAAGTATCCAGGTTCCCGAAGAATCAAGAAAGCCTTCTTCGTTCTTCGTTCATCGTTCTTCCAAGATCAAGCCCCGACGGCTCTCGGATCAACAATCATCCACCTTCAAGATCAAGCCCCAAAGGCCCTTGAAGAACTTCCACCAATTCAAGATCAAGCCTCGACGGCCCTTGAAGAAAGTGTTCATCGTTCATCATCCGTTCATCCCGAAGAATCAAGAAAGCCTTTTTCGTTCTTCGTTCTTCGTTATTCGTTCTTCGTTTTTCGTTCATCGTTCTTCCAAGATCAAGCTCTGACGGCCCTTGGATCAACAATCATCCACCTTCAAGATCAAGCCCCAACGGCTCCTTGAAGATCCGCTCAAATCCACCTTCAAGATCAAGCCCACGGCCCTTGAAGAATGTTCATCCTTAGATCAAGCCCAACGGCCATTTGGATCAACAACGTCGACAAATCCATACATCCAACCGTTCTTCAAGATCAAGCCCAAAAGCCCTTGAAAATCCGTTCATCACTGTTCTTCAAGATCAAGCCCAAAAGCCCTTGAAGATCCGTTCATCACCATTATTCAAGATCAAGCCTTAACGGCCCTTGAAGAAACACTCATCCTCAAGATCAAGCCCCAACGGCTCCTTGAAGATCCGCTCAAATCCACCTTCAAAGATCAAGCCCACGGCCCTTGAAGAAACTTCCAACAGTTCATCCAAGATCAAGCCTCGACGGCCCCTGGATCAATCGCACATCCAAAAATCAACACCTTACGGAGATCGAATCAGAGTATCAAATTTAAGAGAGATTGTAACCCAAAATCATCAAATACAAATATTATTTTGTGCACGTTGTTCTTGTCTCTTTCCTTTCAGGAAATTTTCGTGTTCACAAATTTGGCACGCCCAGTGGGATTATCTTTACCTCTCATCTCTTTCTCCGTTCAAGAAATTTAAGCGCACTTGCAAAATTAATGGCATCAAGGAAGGCTCAAACTGTTCCCGCAACCGGCGTAAAGAACAAGAGCGTCCTCGTCGCAAGTGGTGTCACTTTGGGCATCACGACTCGAAGCAAGACAAGAGCTACTTCTGCCGCCTCTTTCACCTCTGCATCAACTCTGCCAAGGGAACAAGAGCACCCAAGACACGAGCCTGTGATCACCTTAGCCTTATTAAGGGCACCAAGGGGTGAAAGCCCAAGGAAATACTCTGAATCCATGCTCTCCGATGCCGATTCAAGCGGCAGTTCAGCCATGCAAGTCATGACCACTGGAGCAACTTCAATCGATGAGCAGCTGGCTCAAATGAATGAAGCAATCGCAAGGCTAACCCGAACTGTGGAAGAAAAATACTTGCAAATTGTAGCACTAGTCAACCGATTGGAGGCGCAGGATGGCGAGAAACCCGACCCAGAGGATGATATATTAAAAGGAGGAGCTGGCAGAGAAGATGAGCCTCCAGTGAAGAAAATTGATGTGAAGCCGGAGCCAGACCAAGCAGCGGCACTCATGGGATCTCTTTCTATCCAGCAGCTGCAAGAGATGATCACCAACACCATCAAGGCACAGTACGAAGGGAGCTCTCATGCCTCCACGTTGTACTCGAAGCCTTACTCCAAGAAGATCGACGCCTTAAGGATGTCGAGGGGCTATCAACCGCCGAAGTTTATGCAATTTGACGGAAAGGGAAACCCGAAGCAACATGTCGCACATTTCGTCGAAACCTGCAACAATGCAGGGATGGAGGGAGATTACCTCGCCAAGCAGTTTGTGCGCTCGTTAAAAGGAAACGCCTTTGAGTGGTACACGGACCTGGAGCCCGAGTCCATCAATAGCTGGGAACAGTTGGAAAGGGAATTCCTCAACCGCTTCTACAGTACCCGCCGCACTATGAGCATGCTAGAGTTGACGAGCACGAAGCAAGGGAAGGAAAAACCAGTCATGGACTACATCAACTGATGGCGTAATCTAAGCCTTGACTGTAAGGACAGATTCTCCGAGATTTCTTCAATCGAGATGTGCATCTAGGGCATGCAATGGGGTTTACAATACATCCTTCAAGGTATCAAACCATGAACTTTTGAAGAATTAGCTACCCGTGCCCACGACATGGAGCTGAGCATCGCCCACCATGGAAAGAAGGAGCCAATCACCGATTTCAAAAGGGATAAGGTGTTTACTTCAAGAGCAGACAATCATGGGAAAAAGCCCGCCAAGGAAACTTTTACCACCAATACCACCCCTATCAAGACCTCGTCCGCACCCGTCAAAATCTCCTTCAATAACAAAGCAAAGGAGATAAAAAGAAGTGAGCCTTCCCACACCCAAGATAGGTACAAAAACACTTTGAGGGAACTGGAGCAGAAGGTATACCCTTTTCCGGACTCCGACATGGACGCAATGTTGGATGACCTGCTGGAGAAGAAGGTGATTGAGTTGCCCGAATGCAAACGCCCTGAAGAGATGAATCGCATCAATGATCCCAAGTACTGCAAGTACCATCGCATCGTGGGTTATCATGTGGGCAAGTGTTTCATCCTAAAAGAACTCATCATGAAGTTGGCACAACAAGGGCAGATTGAGCTCGACTTAAAAGACACAACTGCAACGCACACCACTACGGTCGTGTTCGAATCCTTTGATCCAGTGCCTCTTCAAGAAATGCCTGACCATGCTTGGCAATACTCAAACCACACTGCACCTTCTACATCACCGTCACTGGGGGCAAGCAACCAAGATGCACCTACTGACGATGACAAAGGATGGACATTGGTGACCTATAAGAGGACGAGGAAACCGTGATCGCAAACTATAAAGCCAAAGAGGGAACAAGGGAGAAAACACCGCCGCCGCAGCAATAGGAAGCCTAAAAGAAACATAAGAGCTGCTAAGCCAATATATGTTGGGGAACCTGCGGAGCAAAAGCCACGCATTCCAGTCTCCTTGCACGAGTACTTCCCGGAGGACTTCTTCCAACATTGCACTATCGCTGCATGTCATATGGTCGAAGTAGAAATGGAAGAACCCTCAAAAGGCAAAGTTGTCGCCACTGAGGGAGAAAATACTCTTACACCTGAAGAAGGTCTGCTAACACACTTTAGCATCGAGGAAGCGCTACAATTGCCAAAGAAGATACGAAGGGCACTGGCAGCGGTTTTAGCAAGTCCAAACGACCACGAAGTGCAAGAAAGCAAGAACGAAGGCTTGAGGCTTCGGCCACACGAGTGTGCCACATGCTGTGCTGCCGAGGACACAATCCACTTCACCGACGAAGACTTGCTGCTAGGATCCAAGCCTCACAAACCGTTATCTTTTCGTCTCTGGGTACGTAAATGAGCATAAAGTCGACCGCATGCTTGTGGATGGCGGATCAGCCATAAATATCATGCCAAAGTCAACAATGACCACAATCAGCATCAAGGTGGATGAACTATCCCTAAGTCGTCTACTAATCCAAGGTTTTAACCAAGGAGGACAATGAGCGATGGGCATGATCCGAGTAGAGATGACCATTGGTAAACTCAAGTCAAGCATAATATTTCACGTGATTGATGCAAGAACTTCATACGGTTTGCTCTTAGGAAGGCCTTGGATCCATGCGAATGGAGTAGTACCGTCCACCCTTCACCAATGCTTAAAATTTTACCGAGAAGGAGTGAAGGTGATCTATGATAACACCAAACCATTCACCGAAGCCGAATCACATTTCGCAGACGCCAAGTTCTACATGGATGAAGACATGGTGCCCGAAACTCTTCCAAAAGAGATCAAATACATGGGTAAAACAACACCTAAAAAGCAGGAGTGGCAAGCCGTACCCAAGAAGCAAGAAGAAGAAGCTATGCCATCTTCAAGCAAAAATGACGATGAGTTTGCTAAACCTACAACAACCAGAGGGAGTAGGATGCCTTCAAATGGACCAAACATACCCGTTTTTCGATACATCCCGACGTCGAGAAGAAAGAATGGTCAATCCCTGTTTGAAACTGCAGCAAGCAAAGCCGATGCATAGCGGCACATGGATAATGTAAAGTTGCTCAAAACGAATGCAGTTTTGCCTCTGACACAGCTAGGCGACACTAAAGTTGCAAGACCATCACAAGGCTTTATAAAAGGCCTGCCAAAAGGGGTAGAACCAAGCTTTCTCCCAACCAAGAGGACAGAAGAAGGTTTTAATCCAAACGCCTACAAACTCATGTCGAAAGCTGGGTACAACTTCACCTCCTCTGCAAATTTGGGAAAGAAGGATTCAAACACCATCAAAGACAACAAACGTGATCTCACTAAAACTCAGAAGAAGTTGGAGGAGCTTGGTTACGGGGTTAACAACAACAAAGCAGGACTTGGCTTCACACTAAATGCACCGGTGAAGATCTCCAGCAAGGCAAAAAATGCTAGCGCTCAACACATCAGCGTGAGCATTATACAAGATAAAGAGGAGCCTCAACCAGACCCCCAGACGTCAGTATTCGATAGAATAAATCGTTCAAGGCCCAGAGTTTCGGCACCTAAACTCATTGGCGATCAAAACAGAACTTCCGTCTTCAAAAGGCTTAACACGTCAGCATCTCGAAGCTCTGTTTTCAAAAGGTTGTCGAAACCTAAGAAGCAAAGCAATACGACTAACTTTCCTCCACGACAGTCAGTTATGGAAAGACTTGAAGAAGCCAAAGAGCCTTCCAGAAGGAGAAAGACGACACCAGAAGTAGAAAAGATCGATCGTCTAGCAGAAAAGGATGACGTTCGAAGTTTCATTCCTTCAAGAATGAAGTGCCAAACAATTTTGGAGGTTAACAAAGTTGGATCACTGAAAGTAAAAAGGCGCACCATCATCCACACTGGACAATCTTCATGCTAACAAGCTCGAGAGGTCAACACAGAAGAAGAGGCCTAAGACGTCTTCCACATCACAATCCAAGAAGGTGAAGAAGATGAAATCCTCGAGGAAGATGTCATTGCAGCATCGTCACAACTCGAAGATGGAGGGCAAGCCACAGTTGACGATCTCAAAGAACTTAACTTAGGCACAAGTGAGGAACCGAAGCCTATCTTCGTGAGTGCATTACTAAGTGCAGACGAGATAGAGAAGTATTACCAGCTGCTATTAGAGTACAAAGATGTCTTTGCTTGGACCTACAAGGAAATGCCCGGCCTCGACCCTATCATTGATGTGCATCATCTTGCAGTCAAGCCTGGAACGTGACCAATAAAGAAAACTCAAAGACGCTATCGATCCGAGCTCATCCCACAAATCGAGGCCGAGATTGACAAGTTGATCGAAACAGGCTTCATTCGAGAGGTGCAATACCTCAAGTGGATCTCCAACATCGTCATAGTCCTTAAGAAATCTGGACAAATACGTGTTTGCGTAGACTTCCGAGACCTCAATGATGCTTGCCCAAAGGATGACTTCCCCTTGCCAATCATTGAAATCATGGTGGACGCGACCACTGGCCATAAGGCACTATCATTCATGGACGGCTCTTCTGGATACAATCAAATTCGTATGGCTCTTGAAGACGAGGAACTAACAGCCTTCCGCACTCTAAAAGATATCTACTGCTACAAGGTGATGCCTTTTGGTCTGAAGAATGTTGGAGCTACATATCAACGCGCAATGCAGAAGATCTTCAATGACATGCTACACAAGAACGTAGAATGCTATGTAGACGATGTGGTGGTCAAGACAAAGAAAAGATCAGATCACTTGAAGGATTTGCGAGTAGTGTTCGAAAGGTTGCGAAAATACAACCTCAAGATGAACCCGTTAAAGTGTGCATTTGGCGTCACATCTGGAAAGTTCCTCGGCTTCATTGTCAAGCATCGTGGCATTGAAGTGGATCAATCAAAGATCAAGGCCATTCAAAGCATGCCCGAGCCAAGAAACCTACACGAGTTGAAAAGTCTACAAGGACGACTAGCCTTTATCAGACGCTTTATCTCCAACCTTGCAGGGCGTTGTGAACCGTTCAGTCGACTCATGAAGAAAGATGTTCCATTCGTATGGGACAACGCATGCAACAATGCTTTTGAAAGCATAAAGAAGTATTTATCAAGTCCACCTGTCCTGGGGGCACCTGTACCAGGGGAACCGCTCATATTATACATTGCTGCTCAGGAAAGTTCAGTTGGAGCACTCTTGGCACAGGAAAACGAATCCCAGAAAGAAAGAGCACTCTACTACCTCAGTCGAACGCTCACCGGCGCTGAGTTGAACTACTCTCAAATAGAAAAAATGTGCCTTGCTTTAATGTTTGCCATCCAGAAGCTCAGACATTACATGCATGCTTACACCATCCACTTGGTTGCTAAAGCTGACATGGTCAAATACGTCATGTCCAAGCCTGTTTTGACAGGGCGACTAGCTAAATCGGCATTGCTTCTCAATCAATACGAGATCATCTACGTCCCAGCTAAAGCCGTCAAGGGACAAGCGCTAGCAGACTTCTTTGCCGACCATCTAATCCCAGCCGATTGGAAAATCTCAGACGACTTGCTTGACGAAGAGGTGTTCTACATCGACATATTCCCGACATGGATGATGTTCTTTGACGGATCTGCACGAGCAGACAGAACGGGGGCAGGAGTAGTATTCATGTCGCCACAAAAGCAAATACTACCTTATTCATTCCAACTAAGCGAATTATGCTCCAACAACGTCACTGAGTACCAAACACTGATCATCGGGCTCCAAATGGCAATCAACATGGAAATCCCAGCCCTTGAGATATACGGCGACTCTAAGCTCATAATCAATCAACTCCTGACTGAATATGAGGTGAGGAAAGATGATCTCGTCCCATACTTCCGGCTGGCAACGCAATTGCTACAAAGGTTTGAGGCCGTAACACTAGAATACGTGCCAAGAAAAGAGAATCAAATGGCAGACGTTCTTGCCAACCTAGCCTCGAGCATGACATTAGAAGAAGACGAAGCTACAAATGTGCCAATCTGCCAAAGATGGGTAATCCCGCTTGTTACTGAAATGGTACTAAGCGATACAAACGTTATTTCAATACTTCCGGTCAACGTTGAAGAATGGAGACAACCTCTGATCAGCTACTTGGAGCATGGAATACTTCCAGATGATCTAAAACACCGCTCTGAAGTACGTTGACGAGCACATCGCTTCCTCTATTACAAAGGGACACTTTACCGGTAATCTTTTGAAGGAGTACTTCTGAGATGCCTAGGCGAGGAAGAAGCCAATCAAGCCATGGAAGAAGCACACTCAGGAATATGTGGGGCGCATCAGTCCGGACCAAAGCTTCATTTCCAGCTCAAAAGAATGGATTACTACTGGCCAAGCATGGTAAAAGATTGCCCAGAACACGCTAAAAGGTGCTAAGCCTGCCAATTTCACGCCAACTTCATACATTAACCGCCTGAACCATTACACCCCACAGCTACTTTATGGCCATTCGATGCATGGGGATTGGACGTCGTAGGACCAATTGCGCCAAAGTCATCTGTAGGAGAAGCTTACATCCTGGCTGCAACAGATTACTTTTCCAAGTGGGCTGAAGCCATACCCCTGAAGGAAGTCAGAAGGAAACCGTCGTTCGTTTCATCAAGGAACATATCTCCAACCGAAAACAGTTCACGAGTCGGTTGAAAGTGGGCTGAAGCTGTTCTACCGCTCGAAAGTCAAATCCCCCCACTAAGGATGGCTATACAAGAAGGCTTGACTGACGAAGAGAATGCAAAGTTGCGCCTTCAAGAGCTAGAAGCGCTGGATGAGAAAAGACTCGAAGCCCAGCAACATTTGGAATGTTATCAAGCACGACTCTCCAAGGCCTTCAACAAGAAAGTTCTCCCTCGTTCTTTTCAAATGGGAGATCTCGTCCTTTCATTGCGTAGGCTTATCATCACAACTCACAAGACAAAGAACAAGTTCACGTCAAAGTGGGATGGACCATACATAATACAAGAAGTCTACACCAATGACGCCTACTTAATCATGGCAGAAGATGGCTTGAAGATCGACCCTATCAATGGCAGATTCTTGAAGCGCTACTACCCCTAAAAGGCGACAAACACCAATACTCATTGTCTGCAAGAGCTTAAACTGCAAGACACAAAGCTCCTGGCCCGCAAGAGCATAAACTGTGTACGGTAAAATCATCATCAAAATCATTGTTAAATTCATCGCTCATTTGAACTACGTCATGACTTGATCCCTCATCAACCGAGGGTACGTAGGCAACTTGAAACTTCAAAACTTCAAGTACTGTCACATCACCAACAAAAAAAAAACACAAACACTTTGAAGAATAAAAAGCAAGTTCAGAATATGAATACTTTATTTCTTTAAAAGGAATGATTTGGTTACAAAGCCGTATTACAAAGGTGAGCATCACACCAACGTCACCACCGAGGAAAGTTGTGACCAAAAGACACTACACAGCATAAACTCGCTGCAGTCTTTGACACAACCTCACACGGTAAAAAGTGACACACTGGAACAAGCTCCAAGCAGCAACGGCAAAGAGCCCACGGCAAGCACCAAGGTCAATGTGCACACCAACGTCACCATCAAGGAAAGTTGTGACCAAAAGACACTACACAGCATAAACTCACTGCAGTCTTTGACACAACCTCACACGGTAAAAATGACACACTGGAACAAGCTCTAAGCAGTAGGACGACAAATAGTGCAACAAGGACGGTGGGCAGTGCAATGATGCGCAACGAATAATGCAACGACAGTGGTGCAACAAGCACGGTAAAAAGGCAGCTACAAGACGGTCCTTCAAAGCACACTACAGTAGCAAAGAAACCAAAATGCTACGCAACCCCGCAGTGGTTACGCAAGCAGTTTCTTGCACTACACGGCGACGTCACCATCAAGGGAAGAACTGTGACCAAAAGGCATTACACAGCGAAACCCCGCTGCAGTCTCTTGGATAGCACCACACGGCAGCGCACCACCGAGGGAAAACTGTGATAAAAAGGCACTACACAGCGAAACCCCGCTGCAGTATCTGGCACAAGCACTAGGCAGCTTGCTCACTCTGCCACCAACTACCACATCTTTAGAAGCTTCGTGAGGTCCTGGCACCATGCTCTGTCTTCTCAAAATTAAAGATTATTAACATTTACAAAAAAATCACCAAAAAAAAAAAGGGGAATCAAGGTTAGCAGGTGGAACTCAAGGCCCGAGACATAAACTCTTATACATTGGGCTTTGGCGATGGCCTCTATTCCACCACTTCAATCCTCAAAGTTCCAGAAAAGCAGAAACCCAAATCCAGGCCCTGGCCCAGCTCTCAAAGCCCAATCCGGGTTTTCTCCTCCAGCCATGCCTTCGACTTGCAGCTCACCACACTCCACGGGACGGCCTAAAGCCATCATCGATTCCATTCCCATAGCAGCACTTCGCCAAATTCCTCACCGCCATCATTATCCCCAGCTTGATTAGAGCTCGCAGTACAGTTGAAGTAGCCACAACCGTTTCTCTCTTTTCCCCACAAACTCCTCAAAGTCTCTACCTTTCTCTCCCCCTGTCACTCCCATCGTAATCCGTCGATCTCAAGCCCTTCCTCCTTGGACCTGTATCATCATTCAAACCTACAGAAGAACCCAGCAAGCGCCATGGACTCCAAAGCAACACCAAGCCCAAGCCTACGTCAAGACCAACACCAGGCCCAAGCTTGCATCAAGACCAACACCAGGCCCAAGCCTGCATCAAGACCAACACTAGGCCCATAGCCGCCATGCCAGATGAAGCTTTTGAAAATGGGAGTGCAGAGAGATTCGAAGCTCGACCTCGACCACCTCCGAGGCTACACCGCCCAAGCCTACCTGCTGCTCCTCCACCGCAGCGACTATCGAGCACGCGAGCTCTATGCTCCGCTCCACCAACTCCTCGACGCCATCGTCCACTCTGACTATGTGGAGTCGTCACTGAGCCTCAACCTCTCCCTGCGACTCCAAACTGCTCCTCTCCGTCACCAATTCCCCAGCCAAAGTCGATGGCTATTTGGCGGATGCGAGATACAAGGTCCGCTCCTCTGACCTACGACACGTCGCTCAAGCGACTCGAGCACCTCAAAACCGTCATGGTCAACTCACCCAGCGCCGCACTTCTGTCACTGAGCCTCAACCTCTCCCCCGAGTAGGACTGCTTTGTCTGTCCTCTCTTTCTCGCTCAGCAACCTCTGACGATGACAAGCACCGCCAGTTCTCTCCCCCGGGACGTCCCAGCGCAAGACCTCCATTGAAACCATACTCGACTCGTCGCGCTACTTCGTGCTTAAGATCGAGGACTGACTCGGGTCTCCCATCTCCTCCATCTCTGCCCAGCGGTGATGCTTCGCTCCCGGCTTCAAGCTTGACTCCAACCCGATTGTGCTCCGGGTCCTAGCTAGGTCCGACATCAAGGTCACCCCCATCCTTCTCGTCTTCATCACCAAGGACAGACCCTACATGGTTGTTGAAGATCCTCCACTGCATCTGCACCTCCGTCTCTCGAATTAGGCCTGGGTTTCACCCACAAATCCAGCCTTGCAGAGCATCGTATATAAAGAAAAAAAAAAGTAGATATAATATTTAAAAAAAAAAAGGGTCATGGTGCGGTATGATTATGGTGGCCATCATCTAGTTAGTGGTGGTGGGGTGAGCACCACCGAAAGCAAATAAAGAAAAAAAAAATTTTAAAAAAAGAGGATGATGGTGGATCAGCCCACGTGAAAAAAAAAAAATATGTGTGTATATATATATATATGTATATATATATATGTGTGTGTGTGTTTGTGTGTACATAATATATGTATGTATACAGCAAAAAAAAATGCATTAAGAAGAAATAAATTTGCATTATACATACCTTAAAAAAAAAGTCAAATCAAATTTGCATTATACATACCTTAAAAAAAAAGTCAAATCAAATTTACAGGAGGGGATCTTCAAGGATGATCAGGTGACGCCTCATCACTCGGCGAAGCTCCAGGAAGAAGAGGCGCCGGAGGTTGACTGTTGGAAGCCTCACCACTCGGCGAAGCTCCAGGAAGAAGAAGCACCGAAGGTTGACTGTTTGGAGCCTCAAGACTCGATAAAACTCTAGAGGACGAAGGCAATAGGTGCCTCTGGAGTGAAGCCATAAACATCTAATGGTCACTCTGAATCCGACCTTCGGATTCTTGCAGCTGGTCGAGCTTTCTCTTCATGCTCATCGAGTAACTATTGGCAAGCATGTGCAACTCTCTGTTTTCACACTTGAGCCCTCTAATCTCCTGTTTGAGACTCATCACTTCAGCCGCCAATGATTCAACTTGAAGGGTTCGAGCAAATAGATGTTGGGCCATATTAGACACAGAACCTGCACATTGCACACTGAGAGCCAGAGAATCCTTAACAGCCAACTCATCAGACCGTTTGGAAAGTAGTCTATTATCTTTGGGAGTGACAAGGTTCCTGGCTACCACCGCAGCGGTCATATCATTCTTCATCACCGAATCCCCAACGGTAAGAGGACCAGTAGGGGATATGAATGATGGGCGCCATATGTTGTCTGGAGAAGGCAGGACTGCCTCTTCACCAAGGTTCAAGTCAAAACGACGGTCAGAGGGTCCAGACATTTTCAAAGGTGTTAAAGAAAGAAGAGGTCGGACAAATCAAGATCTTAGAAGTGCAAGAAGGGAGTTTCTACAAGCGAAAATTCAAGTGTGCTTTGAAACGAATTGCGTGCCTCTATAAAAATCAACACTTGACGGGATTTCAGATATCGAAGAGGCGAGCTCAGAATTCGAAGAGGCCAATTCAAAAATCGAAGAGGTGCTAGCTTTCTCAAAAGCTGGGCTTGCTCAGAAAACCACGGGCCAATCTTCCTTTCCAGACTTGTCCGCACTTGTCACATGCAACCTCTGCACTCGACAGAGCTCAGAAATCGAAGAGGCAAGCTCAGAAATCGAAGAGGCATCTTGCTTTTCCAGACGCGTCAGCACCCATCACACGCAAACTCAGCTTTGCGGAAATCACGGATAATTTGTCGAAGCGCCGATCCCAGATATCGAAGAGGCGCCATGCTTTTTCAGCCTCGTCAACACCTGTCACATGCACACTCAGCTTGGAGGAAATTACGGACAATTTGTCGAAGATTTATGATGAAGAAGAAAGCGCGTGAAGCCATACTGATCAATCACTCAATGGTTGCCGACACGAGTGAAAGAATAGTACCTCTACAGGTATTAAAGAGCTTCCTATAACTGTCTACCTTCACCTTTCATAGCAAGGCAGACGTAAATAACCTTTCTTTATCTCCGAGAATGCCTTCCCAGCGAAGCCTCTCGAGTCACTCAGTGTTCCTTATTCCTTGGGGTACCTCTGCAAACAAATGACACCAAAGCAAAAGTATCTCATATCACCAGGGTAGAAATCAAGAGTATCTCATATCATGCTTTCTCCCTGTCCTTTCCTTTGTCCTTGTTCTTACCTGCAAAGACAAGGATAAAGAAAGCAATATGCCGGAACCTCCACTCAAACCCAGGTAAGGAATCGACTACCTGAAACCTTTACCTGGTTGCTTACATGGTATTGCTCTCGAGTACTCGTCTTCCACTACTGCTGTACTTCCAAAGAAGCTGCCACATCTGCTTGAAGAACAGATAAGGCGAGTGAAAATGATACCTTGCAGCATGTGGAGACAACATGCAGAAAAAACAAGCAGAGAAGAATGCAGCCTGCATAGTCAACTCATCAGAAGAAGTATGAGTTGAGGAACTCGAGGAGATGCCACATTTGCCTGAAGAACAGATAAGGCAAGTGAAAATGATACCTTGAAGCATGTGGAGACAACGTGTTGATTTCCTTCAAAATCAAGTCTCTCTTTCCCTGCACAATCGACCAACCCAGTAGAAGGATTCTGAGTTGAATCCAAGAGCTCGACATATTGACGACACTATCGCCGAAGAGCAAAGCCTCGATATGCAACGCTGTCAAATCGCCACCACTTCTTCAAAAGCAAGAGTATTTCATATCATGCTTTCTTCCTGTCCTTTTCTTTGTCCTTGTTCTTACCTGCAGGACAATGAGAAAAAGAGCAATCAACCAGCACTTGGTGTCAAACTCCCAGTCAGGAACCGACTGCTTGGAACCCTTCCTTGATTGCTTACCTAGCACTACTCTCGAAGTACCCATTATCTCAACATCTTATTCTTCCAGAGAAGATACCACATCTGCCCAAAGAACATATAAGGCAAGGGAAAGTGATACATTAAAGCATGTGGAGACAAGCACAACAAAGCACGTGCCGATTCATCTGCTACTTTTTCAAAATCAAAAGTATCTCATATCATCAGGGTTGCAATCACTCTGGGTAATGGACTCGTTTTGACCCTCAAATTCTTGGGTCGACTTGCTAGGTGTTGTGGGCTGCACGTGCCGATTCACCACCCTTGAATCAAATCCTTAAAGATCAAGTCACCAACTGGAAGAAGAGCCCATCAATCTTGAAGATCATACCGTTGACCAAACTGCTCAGGTGTGAATTAGAAAGATTGAGCAAAGCAGCAAGTCGTCACCTTCACCTCGTGCCTGCTTGTCATGTGTTTGAGTCAACCTTTAAGAATCAAGCCTCAACGACCCTTGAAGAAGCTTCCATCCAAATTCAAGATCAAGCCTCGACGACCCTTGAGGAAATCACAAGTCCGATTCAAGATCAAGTGTCTACCACCCTTAAATCAAATCCAGTTCAAGAATAAGCTGTGGAAAGTCAACAATTGGAGGAAACCAGAAAATCCTCCAACCTAGTTCAAGAATAAGCCTGTGGAAAGTCAACAATTGGAGGAATCCAGAAAATCCTCCAACCCAGTTCAAGATCAAAGATGTGGAAAGTCAACAAGCGCAACAAAATACGTGTCGATTCATCCATTACCAAAGCCAAAGATCATCTACCACATGAAGTCCTTGTGGTCCGATTTCAACCTTCAAGAGCAAGCCTCGACGGCCCTTGAAGACATTTTCAGCCCAATTCAAGATCAAGCCTTGATGGCCCTTGGATCGACATCTACAATAAGGAACTTCAAAACACATATCCTACACATGACAAGCACATGTATACGACACGCCTTGAAGTGGGGGCATTTGTAGACATGGAAATTTCGGTAAATAAATGTTGACCGATAAATCAAAGTTTCAACGCTCATGTATTACATAAATTTTACATGTAGCGTGTGTCTAAACAAAAAATCAAGAATCATCGGAAAAGTCATCAAACATGACACGTGTCAACACCTGGCAGAAATGACTTATTTCATCTGGAATATTATATTCAAAATTAGGCCTTGGAAAATTCTATAAATAGAAGCCAATTTCATTGATTTCAAGGGACCAATTCATATTACACCTTGAAGCTCTGAAGCTCTGAAGCTCTGAAACTCCGAAGCTCTCAAGCATCTAGGTTTTCGAAGAATCAAGAAAGCCTTCTTCGTTCTTTGTTCATCGTTCTTCCAAGATTAAGCCCCGACGGCCCTCGGATCAACAATCATCCACCTTCAAGATCAAGCCCCAAAGGCCTTTGAAGAACTTCCACCAATTCAAGATCAAGCCCCGACAGCCCTTGAAGAAAGTGTTCATCGTTCATCATCCGTTCATCCCGAAGAATCAAGAAAGCCTTCTTCGTTCTTCGTTCTTCGTTCTTCCAAGATCAAGCTCCAACGACCCTTGGATCAACAATCATCCACCTTCAAGATCAAGCCCACGGCCCTTGAAGAACGTTCATCCTTAGATCAAGCCCAACGGCCCTTTGGATCAACAACGTCGACAAATCCATACATCCAACCGTTCTTTAAGATCAAGCCCAAAAGCCCTTGAAGATCCGTTCATCACTGTTCTTCAAGATCAAGCCCAAAAGCCCTTGAAGATCCGTTCATCACCATTATTCAAGATCAAGCCTCAACGGCCCTTGAAGAAACACTCATCCTCAAGATCAAGCCCCAACGGCTCCTTGAAGATCCGCTCAAATCCACCTTCAAAGATCAAGCCCACGGCCCTTGAAGAAACTTTCAACAGTTCATCCAAGATCAAGCCTCGACGGCCCCTGGATCAATCGCACATCCAAAAATCAACACCTTACGGAGATCGAATCAAAGGATCAAATTTGAGAGAGATTGTAACCCAAAATCATCAAATACAAATATTATTTTGTGCATGTTGTTCTTGTCTCTTTCTTTTCAGGAAATTTTCGTGTTCACATTATCATGATCTCGGAGCTTTTTTGCAATATGTTCCGCATTCAAGTCTGCATTCTCTACTTCTTTGTTATTTGTAGTCTTCATATATCTACCTCACAATGTGCAAGAGAAGCACACACATGCGACAGAGTATAAGCTTGATGTACGCTATTATCTCATTCCTTGACAAGTTAAGCTTTTAGGGTTAGTGATTGTCTAACAAACACGACCACACGAACAAGGAGAGTGACAATGAAAACACTAACAATGTGAGAGGAGTAAAATTCTTCTATGAACAAAGGAAGAGCTAGGTTGGTTCCATGTAAAATTGAACCAATCAAAGGAATAAGATCAAAACTTAGGGGTTCATTTGATAATCATTTGGTTTTTGGTTTTCACATTTTGTGCTTGTGGGAATCAAACTCCTTCTCTATCCCTAACCCTATTTTGAGTCATGGGCCTTAAAGTTCTAAGAAACTTTAGACTCGATTGTTAAAAAATGCACTACAAGAACACAATCATTGAAATACTCAAGCACTACAAAGTTACTACTAAAAGTCCCGAGCCTTGTAGGTAGAACTTCAAAGTCCCTCGTTCAAACTCACCCTAAAGGTCTCTCGGGGTTCATAAAAATTTAAGTCTCTAAAGACTGAGGAAAAACTAGATACAATGGTTCCACTAGTATTCAAGTAAGATGACATGAAATGTACACCTTACAAGGTTTGAAGTTTGTACAAGAAATAGTATCACAAGACTTTACATTGTTAAGCACTTTCTCTATACTTTCCTCCTGACTCAATTATTTACATGAATAATAAATAATGACCCAATTATTCATATTTTTTATTAAACCATCACTGGTGGAAACAGGGTCCTGCAAAATTGGTATGTTATTAATCTAGCACTATTATACTACTCAAATCCAGGACTGGATTGGGTAGCTGCATTTGAAAGAGTTCACTCCACTGATATGAGCAAAGATATCCGAAGAATCAGCCAAATCCTCTTCCTCTTTCACAGCTACCTGTAAGAATATATACTAATGTCAGATGACTGGAATACAATGGACAATGACAAGACTTTGAAAGGTGACAAGACGCCTAGGATAATATAATTCACAACATTTTGAGAATTGTTTCTTGCAAGATAGGGTATGTGTTAAAAGTGTACGAGGCATTACTTCATCGTCTTCATCATCTTCATGATTGCTTCCAGCAGATCTGTGGGTCTCTCCAAAGTCATCGTTCTTTGCAAATCTTCCTCGGACTCGAGGTCTGCTGTCAGCAAGTGTTTTGCGGCAGGCATACTGCATATTTGCTTGAACATTAGTGAGAGTTTAACCCTAATCCCTAATTGAAACGCACATAGTAACATACACGCACACATGCAAATATGAGTAAAGGCATATGCTTTTCACACATGTTTTTATAGAGAGAGAGAACCTTGATTTTCTTGGTGAAGTTCCTCTCATTCCTTTTCTTCATGTACCTGTGGATCTTTTCTTTCCTCTCTTCAACAGAGAGCTTGCCTACTTTAAAATTTGGGTCTTCGGCTATTGGAATCTCAGTTGGTAAAGAAGTAGAGTTCCCACCCCCACTCACCAGTTGCTGACTCTCAGCACTAAGTGCCTTTTGTAGAGATTAAAGGTGAAAATTACACCCAAAGAAAAAGTAGCAAAGAAAAATAACATTAGTCCCTTCTAGTGCACAAGAAAGAAAATATGTCCTTATTTCGATGCTAAGCGTGCTGATATTATCGGTTAATTTGAATGTGATACCACTTTTTCCAGTCTACATGCAGATGATGACAGTTCAGAAGAAACAGATAAGCAAGATGGTACTTCTGTAGCTGTGGCCCCTACGAGGGTTTACAACGCTAAGTTCCCATCAATTGACTTTAATGGCCAACTAAAGCTCATGAGAGAGACAGGACTAAAATGCAGAGAGGTTTTTTAAGAGGGCAAGGTTCTTCAAGTTCTTCAATTTTCAACAACTATTCACCACAATTGTTGAAAACTCAACAAATCAACTTGATATAGCAGGAGAAGGGTAAAGAGACTCCATATACCTTTTCTCTTCGTTCTATATGGTTTATCAAACTTCATTCTTGATTTTAGTTCGAAACTTTGAAACCAAACTAAACTGTTTGATGTGTTTCTTGTGAGAAATAAAATAGTTATTTCTTAAATTATCTCCTAGTATCTACCAAGAAGTTGCAAGCAGCGATTATTACCTGAAGCTCTTCGGGGTTAAAAACCCTCGATAATGAATCTGGACAGAAAATTCCACCACTGTCTCCCTGATATTCCAAGTCTTTCTGTTGCAGTTCAGAAGCCATAAGAATGCTGCTGGTGAAAATTCCAGTACCGTCAGCTGATAATGCAGCAGGATTTATAGGCCCAGTAGGCATGTAGGGTCCCATAGGAGGACCGAGAAATGAACAAGGAGGAGAAGAAGGGTTCAAAGGAACATAAGACGGCACTGAAGACAAGCAATCCTCTTTAAAAACCGATGCTATTGGAGCTGTCATAAGAGTTGGTACAGGTTCGGCAGGGTACTGTGAAAATCCCTCAACAACAGGATCTGCTAATGGCATTTGAGAGAAATCAAATTGATCTTGCGGGTTTATGAGAAACGAAGGTACCGAAAAGGGTGGGGATGGAGAAAAATCAATGGAAGCTGATATATCATTGTCAATTTCCTCTTGGGAATCAAAGATTATGGAAAGGTTGCCACTATTGTTGTTGGTGGCATTAGTGGTGGTGGTTGCGGTGGTATGAACGCTGGCAGCAGTGGTGGTGGTGTTGGTGCTATTAGTTGTGGGGGTTTGGGAAATGTTTGCGTCAGTATTACCATTGTTGTCTGGGTAGATACAGAACGTGGTTTCTATATCTGGGGGTAGTGAAAGGTTTGTTGCAAAGGATGAATTTTCTTCGTAGCAGCAATTTGGAGAAGTGGTGACCTCGGAATTCTGTAGGGTCTCTTGGAATAGTTCCGGGTCGCAAAATTCAAATATTTGAGCGCTAATCTGGCTAGAAATTTCATCCTGCAAGCAAAACATCAGAGAGCAATATTAAAAATATGATTATCTGACAAAAATCCACGCAAAAAACCCTTATCATCAACTATAAGATTGCAAAATAAAACCTTTTTGTTAAGTTCATCATTCATCATAATTTTTAACTTGTTAGACGAGATATTGATGTAGGCATGCTCCATCTTAGTACAGCAAATACATATCAACCTGCCTCACAGTAGAACTTTCCCTCAATCCCTCCCTCGGATTTTTTCTTTCAATATGCATAAAGCAAGCATGTAAAAAGTTAAAAATAAATAGAAAGAATAGGATGTTTTCCAATTTTTTTTTTTTATGTAGTTTCCGTGGACCAACCTGCCATGTATATATATGATTCATTGAGCACATAAGTGTTCAAAAGAAGGATGGTTTTGGTGGTGGGTTTTTTTGTGCAAAGTAGAAAATGATGTGCATTTGTGCTACATGTGACATGTAGGATGAAAGTTGCCCAACTGCAGCTAGAAACTAAAGGAGTAAACTAAGAAGGAAGCTCATGGTATGTAAGTTTTGTTCAGTTTACAGAAACAACTCGGTCCGAACAAACAATCAGAATTTATAAGCAATTGGAAGAAAAGAAGCAATTATGTTATCCATGTGAAATGCTTGTCACACTAGGGCTCTCCTTTAACCATCTAAATGCAAAAAGATTCAAGATTAGAAAAGCTTATAGGTGAAGCATAAAAAGCTAAATATTCCCATTCTATTCCAATACAAAAGTGGGAAATAACTAGTATGCAACCCTAAGACAATGACAATTTTGTGCGTATTATTGGCAACAAAGGTTGAAATAACTAGTAAGTCTATATAACCAGCTCGATGATTGTTAGCACAAAATTGATGAGATTTGCTTGTGCAATTTCTATTGACAGTAAAATGCCTTAACCCTACAAATTCTTTGGGAACAGAACTCTAGTAGCAGGTCCATATCGATACTATGAACGCGCAGGATCAAAGTTTTGTATTTGCTTTAATTTTATTCCAACTAGTTGAACCAAAACTCAGAAGTACACGAGATGATGAATTTTGTGATTGTCAGAGATGTCGAAATCAAACAAGACATTCAAATTTGAATAATCCAAAATGCACACGCGACCGGGGAAGATAGAGATGCGAAAAGGATTGAGCAAAATGATGGTTACAGCACATAGCAGAAATCCCAGAAAGAGGTGAAAGTGAAAGGGAATGGATATGAAAATTCCTTGCTTCTGGACCCCTCAACCAATTGGCAAGAAATTTTGACCCAAACCAACTAAGAACATCAACATTGAACCCAACAAAGCATAAAAAACATGTAAAGAAGTAAAGAACAAATTGATTAGCATGCAATTATCTTTTAATCTACGACTAATTCAGAAAACCACATTTGCAGAAATAAATGTCAAAATAATTAAGAAATACTTTAATCTTTAGACTAATCCCGAACAACCCATTTGCCGAAAGACACTAATTTGCAGATTAAACACACACACATGTACGTGTGTGTGTATATATATGTATACATATACCTTAAAACTAATTCTGAAGACATTTCCACAAACACACTAATATGCAGATTACAAAGATACATGCATATAAACACCATTATCAATCAGAAATCACTATATGAATGCATGCATGCATGAACGGAGATTGAGATTAAAAAATGGGATTTAACCTGCGCCTGCTGTTGCTGCTGCTGCTGGGTCATATGCTGCAACATGATTTCCAAATCTCTCTCTCTATGCTTCGAAAGCTTAATCGAATTGGTTCGGTTGCTTAATTAAAAATTAGCAAAAGAATCAATGAGAGAAATATTGTAGGAATGCATTAATCAATATTTACATGCATAATTTGCTCCTCCTCACACGGACCCCTTGTGATCTCGATGGGATGAAACTATATACAGAAGGAGGAGCCAATGCAAAAAAAAAGTGCAAAACGCAAAACAGTTTTATTAAAATTAAATTAAATTAAATTAAATTAAAAAAAAAGCTAATTAAGCAGCTAACAATATCAAACAGACAGGATAACGACAGAAGAAAAATAAATAGGGAAGGATGAGAAAAACAGATAGAAAGAGAGAGAGATGAGGAGGTTATAATGGAGAGAGAGAGAGAGAGAGAGAGAGAGAGAGTCAGCTAAGAAAATGGAGGGTGTGGGGTGGCTGGAAACTATAGTTATATACTGAAATATAAAACGATAGGGGTGTGTCCGTACTTAGCCGTCAAGGCTGGCACTGGTCAACCCGAGCTTCGCGGGGGATCGCAAGTTTCTGAGTCCGTACGTGCCGTGGCACTCTGGGTGAACACAACTGAAGGAGACGGGACACGTGGCCAACTGGGTCGTGAAGCATTCAGCAATGGCGGGTGACCTGGCTTCCTAATGGATTTTTTGTTTTAGCAGGTTATGGTTTTCTGATAACTTCCTTAACTCGCAACAGTTAGAGCAGGAATTGGCTGACCAAACCCTTTTGCCTTTGCCTTTTGCCCGATTCTTTGAACTGTTTGTATTGTTATTTGGTAAGTCCCGATTCTTTGAAAGGTTTCGGTGAGATAATGAAACTATCATGAAAAATGGCAAACTTTGCTTCTCTTTTTGCTTTCTTTCTGTTTTCTTTTTGGCACATTTTATGGTTGAAATTCCTTGAATAGCCTTTTATGGATGGAATTGTTGTGTGCTGCAATGTTTTGGTTTTAGATGAGACTCAATGGCTGATTTGGTAAAACAATAATATTGGATCAACTCAGATTTTGAAATATTAATAACAGCTCATATATAATGCAATATTACACAATTTACTCAGATTAACTCAGATTTTGAAATATTAATAACAGCTCATATATAATGGTTGAAATTCCCCTCTTGTTTATTAATAAAAGGGAATTTTCGACACCAGTCAATCATGAGGAGAACTTGGACCAAAAGAATTAAGAAAGAGAATGAAAATGATTAGGAATACTAATGATTTGATTTGCAGTTACATTACATAGTAGATTATGGAATATAATCAACGGAAAATTATCGGAATTAAGAGTAATAATAATTTGGGAATTATGCGCAGTGGATAAGGATGTAGTTAATTATTCCAAAATATGTGAAAAACTGAGGAGTGTTCATATAGAACTAGCTTGAAGGGAAATATAACTAAAACAGTAAAGAACAATTATGGTTGATTAAGTCGTAGTCATTGACTGACTCGATCGTTTCGAAATGCTTCTGAATCTCATCTTCTGCATGGGATTGGGTGGGAGAATATGGGGCGGATGGCAACGTGCATTATCTTGAATTTAATTCTTATGCTCCATAATGCAGTCGTGCCTAACTGTTCATGATCAATGATGGGAGTCAAATTTAAGGTTAAGACAAGTTTAGGGTTTAGGAATTCCAGAAAGATGAGGCACTTTAGAAAATTCGAGATCCTTTTCAATGACAAAGTAATCTAATTTTTAGAAACCCTTAATTTGGTGCATTTTCTCTACTTTTTTCTTTTCTCATTGAGTGAAATAATCGAAAACTCATTTATACTAATAAAATATATGCAACAAAAAAAACATGACATTTATAACAAAAGAGATGGACCCACATACGATATGCTCTTTTTACTATCAAAACATATGACTTGTTGAGTGACAAAGATTAACCCATAAACATGTTAATTTTGATTCTTAGAAGCGTTGGCGAAACCACGAATTATTAGGGAGGAGTGAAATTTAAAAGGGTAAAAGGTTCAACAAAAATATAGACGACCAAATCCTAAACATCAAGCTAATCATTCTAATGACATGTTTACAAATGCGTAATCCAATAATACTACAATTTGTACATCTCAAACACAAACACAAATAATAACGACCTTGAACCAAAAGAACAAGATCATGAAAGTGGAGCTAAACATAATACATAAACCCTAGAGCTAACACATGGACTTTTATCCACAAGTGATGAGAATGCGCTCATTAAAGTGGCGAGACCATATCTGCTCCACGCGTAGTTCAACCTTCAAGAAAAACTGAGCAGTTGAATGCAACCTTATCAAGCTCTCCTCCCCATAGTGAGGAGAAAAGTTAAAGGTATTAAAGAAATGATTAATTACTAGATCTTATCTTTATGTTTTCCTAATTGAAGATCAACTCAATCAAGCAAGTAATCACAATCACATATAATCAAGAATATTACAAGATAATCCCAAGATATTAAGTAATTAAGTAAATCTTTGGGATAATTCTTTCCTCCTCCACCTACGGATGACACACATTGGGCAATCGAATGTCGACGCATAGCACGGCATACCCTACAAATGTGGATGGCCCTAGCTCCTATAAATACTCCATTCTCCATAAAATTTTAGTGAACTTTTTCTATGCAATTAAGCTCTAAAACTCTCTTTTCAGAGAAACTGACTTAAGCATTGGAGATTCGTGGCCAAGCCCCCTCCCCCCAACTTCTAGGGCGCATGGCTTTGATCTTTAATCAAAGATATTTATTTGTTTTGTAGGTACAAATTCGTCAAGACTAAAGATGATAGATTTTTGCTACCACAAAATAGTGCTTTCATTGAGAGCCCGATTTAATTCTTGAAGAAAGCTCTCGCAATTCCTTTTAGAATTTTCCGTTACGTTAAATTTCTCGTACGATCCTAGTCACTGAACTTTTTTAAAGTTCTTTGATCAGTTCGTTGAGAAAGGATACAATGGTAGGATATTATGAAAGCATGATGAACAACACTCTTTACTTACCTAGGTTTTCACCAATCGAAGGAAGCATGGTTGCCACAGCATCAGCAGCCCACTCTACAGTTCAATGAGGCCTGATCATTTAGAGATGACTAGGAGGCATGAATGAGCATTAGTCCATAGTCAAGGCTTGCCTTTGACGCGCTTGCCATCCAATCTAATCGTGTTGGCCATGCTTAACAAGCAGATGCTGCAGCCAGAGCCAAGGCACAAGCCCATATAGGTCATTGTCATTGTCAATCCATGCTGGTACAAATTCAAGAGCCCATGCTAGCAGCTGCAGCAAACCTTACAACCTAGACGAGGTCCAAAACCCAAAGAAATGCAACTAGCATCGACTTTAACAGGCCCAACCTATAGTGCATGAAGTTCATATCACATGAAGCCTAGCATGCATGCCTCTAATCAACAAAGGTAAAGTTAACCTAGATGTGTACTCGCGTGCTTGCACCAGATCTGCGCCCCACTGCCCAAACAGGCCTTTGGATCGGTTTACCCGAATTGCTGGCCAGTCGCCACACTAGTTCTGGTTCAGACTGGACCGATCGGTCCATTGGCGACAATTCTGATTCATTTTTCGGTGATCCCAACCCGTTTTCCAGCGATCCAGATCGAATTATATGCCCAATGTCCATTACCCTTCCACCATTCACACAAATGCTTATTAGACGTGCTCCTTCATTCCAAATGGCGACTACACCTTTCCCGGCAAGTTACTGACTTGACCAGTGCCCTCACGAGACATGTGTTGTATTAAATTCTTTTTTTTCTTTCTCCTTTATTTTCAATTTTGCCTTTTTCTTCTAATTTAACTAAAAAAAAAAAGTTACCTCTGGTAAATTTGAACCCAAAATCTTTTTCATGTTGCTTTTGTTGTGAAACTAATTATTGGGAGAAGGTAAAAAGATGGCCACTAGAGAAGAGAGAAATAGTGGAGGGGCTAGAGGAATTTTGTGTGTAATCCCTTGTGCCTAGTGCATTTATTTATACTAATTATGATGAGCTTCGTTGCCTACAAGTAATTAAAGTTCTAAAGGAAAATGATATTCTAAATCCTATAGGATTCCTACTTCTAGTTTACACAATCACACTAGCTATAAAATCATATTCACTACACTCACCCTTGGGTGTGTACAACTGAAGTATCGCATCATGTCTTCATGATTAGCACATGGCAATTGTTGTCGTCAATTCTCGGCAAGCACAAGCAATGTATATGTGAGTCTCTAAGTAGGGATGCATGTAGAAGTATATTATCACCAAAACCTGGCTACAGTAAACTCAGTGGGACATACCTGTAGTCTAGGGAGAAAAATTTGAGTTGATTGAGGATGTCGATGTTTCACATCTTTAGGATGATCATTAACATAAACAAGGGTAGAACCAGCCCAATGTTGGTGGCTTATCAAAATCCCGTCAGGTTCGTGAATATCCAATGGCAAAAGTGCTCCTGTTTGTAGGAAAAAAGAGTAGATTAAGGTCATGCGAATATACTTTAAGATACTCTCCCCAAGTTTGACAAAACTCCCACTAAGAACTACAAACATTTCAAATGAGATAGGTCATGCTATCCAATAACTTAGGAAGTTTTTGGTAGTAAACACCGACAACGACTTCGTGAAAAGATCATCGAGGTGGACTGAATCTGCTTGACTTCAATCTTCTAATGCTTTGTAGATGAGTGAAGGACTTCAGTGTGCAATATGCTTGGTGTTGACTTTTTGGATCGTTTATTTGCTACAAGTGACATTATATTCGTGGATCGTTGTTGGAATCCAACAATAGATGAAAATCCGTAAGTGCTTTGAATATGCTCAACAAGAGCTCTTAACCATGTCTCTCACGTGTAGCGTAGTGAGGTGTGGTAAGCTTGGCATGAATCGAAGACATTGCAACTGGTAATGTGGACCTCTAAGATATTGTGGTATTCCCTAATAGTAAAGACATAACCATTTGGGAATGTGCCTTGTGCAGGTTTGATAAGGAACTGGTGCTAGCATAGCAAACAAAGCAAGCTTCATTTTAAGGATCAGGTGTGTTGGATCAGCTGGAGATGAACAAGGATAAGCCAAATCCATAGTACCTTTTAGGTAGCGGAATAACAACTTTAATGTCAATTCAGTGGGAGCGCGTATGTGCAGTGTTGTATCTTTACCAATAAATCAACAATGAATGAGATGTTTTGCCTAATGTAATGAGCTAAGAACAAACAAAAATTGAACTTAAATAAGGAACTTTGGGTTCCAAAACCTCTACAAGGTCTCATTTGTATCTAACATATGGTTGATCATGGTATACCTAAAGGCAACACCTTTTAAGTGTGGTTTGACAGGTGAACTAAAATACCTATCAGAACAATGCTTAAACTTCAAGTCAAGACATGAATGATTTTTTCTAAGATACTTCATCTCAAATTTCTACTTAATGTGCGAGATAGTTTATCAAACTCTTCTGGAGTGTTAGTGAGATTCATGTCATCGACATAGACTACAACTCTAGCAAATTCGAAATACTTCTTAGTTAACATGCATGGGACATAGTTTATTCACATATCCATGACTAATTAAATAATCACTTAGATGATCTACTTGGATTGTTTCAATCCGTAAAGTGAACACCTCATTTAAATTGAGAGAGTATTCCGTGGTTTGAAACTATTTGAACCAGTCCATTTAATTCTTCGAAAACTTACATGTAAATCTCATTTTGGTCAGGTCCTCATCATATATATCATCACCGAACCTAGATAAATGCAAAGCACAAAATTAACCATCTTATAAATGAATATAGCTATCACAAAACTTGAAACTAAAAGTGCCCCACACCTCCGTCTTCTTATTCCAAAGTCAGTGCAAAAGCCAAACCAACTCCACTAGCATCCAAAAATTAGTCTTCATGTATACCAAGTTTATCAATTTGAATATATAATTTTCTCTTTCAAATTTCATACAAATAGAAACATGCCTCATGCACATGTTCAACAAAAGTGGAATTGACCCTTCCTCAATTTATCTTTTTCATCATGTCAATGTGGTCGACAATGAATGCTTAATTATGTTGTTCTTTGGTTTTTTGCATCCTTCTAGAGCTCTCCATTTTCTGGTTTTGGAAAAATTCTGCAGCTTGAAGTGATTTTGATTGTGTCATATATTTTTGTGTACATATAGATTTTCCTCGGAATCTATGATTTGGTTTTCGATATTTCGCTGAAGAGTTACGTATTATAGCAACTCATCACCGAAAACATTTGAAACAAATTCTCTGTTGAATGGGTACGGAAGAGTACAGTGAGCACTCTGTTTGGGCTGGATCCGTCCCTTGCACAGCTCCTCGGGGTCTTGCTTGTCGGGCAAGGTTTGATGCTTGGTGTGCTGCAATATAAGTTTACTATTAGTTTGAATGGTGCCTTTATGGGGCCTTTGTTAGGCCTTAAGGCTCACAATCAAAACTAATATGGATCTAAGTGTGCCACTGTTATCTTTGTATAACATATTGTTCTTTTTTGGTTATTAACTGGGTTGATTACTTGCGCCACAAGTTACTTGGACTTCTTGATCTTACTGGATTGTTACAGATGGGTTAAGTCTGTATAAGGTTCTTTTCTTACCTTATAAACAAGGACTTTTACTCATAATATTATATGTCCAGAGAAATGGAGTTCAGGGCCCTTCCAACCATTTCTTTGATTACAGTTAACACTAAAGAAGCAAGGTTAATTAGTTTAGCTCAAATGAACTTTGAAAAACAGTTGAAACTGGTTTAAAACACAAAGAAAGATGCATTAAACAACATATATACTTTATGTAAGTATAAATAAAAGAGATTCAGGCAAGATTTATAACCTTGTCAGGCAAGGTTCAACTTCTTGCAACCACTTCTCTTTGTGTCTTACAAGGGTTGTAATCTTTAGGGAATGAAAGGTAAAATGAGTTTACAAAAGGGATTCGATACTACAACGCTGGGGAAAAGTAACAGAGCTTCTAAAACTTGACAAAAGATGACTTTCTATGGTGAATCTATGACTAAAAGAGCAGAGTTTGGACAAACTAAAGCTTTCTAGTTTCTAACTTGTCTGAGAGCAAAGTGGGATGTCTTTTAATTGATTGGTTGAGTGTCCTTGTCTCTGGTAGCCCTTGCTGCTTTTATAGACTTTTTAGCCCGACTGTCCAAGCTTTGCCTTTTGGTGATGGCCTCCGGAACGTGGTGGGTCACCATTTATTTACCTATTCATGCCCTCGAGAGTACTTTTTACTGGGGTGAGTTGCATTTATGAGTCTCTCATAGGCCTATTGCCTATTCCTTGGCAAAAATGATTTTTAATTCCTCTTGGGTTGTCGACTTGTCCTAGCCCAATTCTCCCTTTGCTTTTTGTATTCTTGGGCCTCCATTCTCACCAAGCCCATCGTTAAATATCCACTCAAACAGTGCCCCCTTTAATCATTGTCAAGTCTGCTAATCAAGACATTGATAATGATTAAAATAAATTGCATGTTGAAACTAGGTATTAGCGCCACTTAATTACTCGTTTTAAACAACCCTTTTCCCTAACCCACGATTTCCAAAGTTAAATGCTCTAAGCTTCCCAAATCTCTTGAGTTTTTAGCCCTTCCTTGCCTTAATTTCCAGCCACTCTTTTACTATTTTCTCTCGAACTCAACAATGGCCCCCAAATCGCGCCTACATGCAATTTTAAAGAAGGAATCGTCACTCTGCTCCGTTAGGTCAATGGCCTTCATCGCCCTCGGGCTGGCCTCAATCTGTCCATTTTCTTCAAGGAAGAAGGCGTACACTCACTAGGGCCTTCTTGGATTGCCCAAGTCCCTATTGCAGTGGAGAATAACATGCCTATTGCCAACTGGTTCACTCCCAATCCTTACACTGCCAAAGCTGGAATTTCTGCCTCCAAGTGGTCCAATTTCAAGATGGGTTTTCCCTTACTGAAGAATGAAGCTTGGTCTAAGTAGGTGGATGGATTAGAGCCTATCTGGAAGCAAAAATGGATGGCAAATGGAATCTATAAGCTCATTATGATGTCTAAAACCACAATCCCCATTGATAGAGATTTTTTCACCTGCAAAAGTAGGGTTAAAACACTTAAAATACTTGCAAGAGTACAAGGTAATTGTAGTATAGATGGCTTTAGTAAGGTTGTTCTCCACATGGATTGAATGAATTATTTGTATTAAATCAAATCTTAATTAATTACTTAAAACAAAGTTTGAGAAAAAAGTCAATTTTTTTATTTCAAATAATAAAAATGAATTTAATAGAAAATAATTAAATAAAGTGATAAAATAAAATAAACTAAAAGAAAATAGATTTTGAAAATTAAATTGTAAAAGCCTAGGGTTCCGCCGTCACCTTAACAATCCTATGTAGTTCTTCCAATTATGTATGAATTACACATGCATATTTTGAAGGTTAGGTTTTCCTAATATATGCCTACTTGGACCCCCAACATAGAGCATATATCAAACATGCAATCCGTCTATGATATTCAGATCAAATCTAAACATGCATGACTCATTAAGCTTGTGAAACCTTTTGAAAAATCATACGACCCTTAAGACGTGATATTCATCCTAAGTGAACTTGCACATATTAATCACAAGAAGCCTTCGTCAATTTCAGGGATCGACCTCCGACCAAAATTGCATCAATTTACTTTTTCTAAAGATCCTAATGGTAGCTAAGCATTAAGGCAATTAGATAGTTTAAACCAGTGATTAATAATTCAAAACTTGCATGCATAATATTATAAGCAAATTGAAAAGAAACTACATATTCTTGCTAAGGCTCGTGGCCTCGCCCTAGCAAACGGAAATTAGTTATTAACAATCATAAAACAAAATATTAATAAAAACAATGATAGAAACACTTTGACAATAAACTTGAATCCAAAAGCTCTCTAAAATGTGCGTGCGTTCTCTTCTTTCCCTATCTTCTCTAAAAAGGCCCTAATGGTTGAAAAGCCTTATTTATACTACTAGAAAATAAAACCCTACCTAGAAAAGGTCTTAGAATAAAACTAGGAAACCAAATAAATTAAAATAAATTAGGAAACATAATCCGAAATCGACTAGTAAAATTTGCCCAAAACCTGCATAGTCTCAAAATAGCCACGTTTCTGGATCTTCAGGGCTCCAAAACAGGCCCCAAATGGTTAAAATTAAAGCTTGAGATGTCCCGAACATAATTGTAGAAGGCCTCGAACCCAAAAAACATCATCTTGGATGCCAAAAAGCCCAAAGAAACCCAAAACGTTACTTTGACAGCACTGCGCGCTGCTCCTTTATTTTATCGCCATAAATAAACCGCTAGGTATAAAATTATGAAACTTTGAACAATCAATTCAACAGACTCACGAACATCCTCCAATTGGAATCACTCCAAAATTCATCCGTTTGACGACTTTTTGCTCCAGAGGAAGTCGAATGTCCTACATTAAGATTATAAACAAAGCATCAAAATTCTCACAAAATAACCAATAAATTAATACTAAGAATATGGTAAAATATATAGTATAAAATCAACTCATCAGAATACCCTCAAGCAAAATAAAACTAGAAAACAAAAATAAAAACTAACAAACTAGAAACTTAACTAAGACAACTTTTCACCTTCAAGTCCCAAGCCATAGAAAACGTTATAAATTAGAACATCTTTCCAAAAGTTCCAACTAATCCCACCACAAAGTCTAAGCCATTCACAATCAATTAGAAAAGAATTTATGAACTTCCTTTGGTGTAAAGTGAACCAACATGGTTAAAGAGACTCGACTAAAACCCTTACCTCTTGTCCATTTATTTCACACATACTAAGTTCAAATATAACTTCTTCTTTTTTTCAGTAACAGTAGTGGTCGTGCAATGTCGGTTCACTTAACTTTTCAATCCAACCCATGTAGCAAGCTTTAGGTCAATGACTCCCAAGCCACAAGGGCTTTAATGCACTAGGTGTAGAACACCCCTAAATACTTACTAACACGAGCTGAAAAGGCTACGAAACCAACTAACCACCCTGCCCTATGCCAAGACTCTACCATTTGACGCGAGAATCGTTACTGATCAGGCAGGACTAGCCCGGTTACTAAGCAAAGTCTCGGGTGGAACAATTATTACTTTATTTATAACACATACTAAACTTTACTTTACTTTACTTAGAATAACAATTAAAATACGCTTAGACAAAAAGTAAGTGTTCAATCTCACTCCCCACAAACCATGTTGGTGTGAATATGCAAATTTTCAAAGTATAACTCATGAATTAGTGTCTAAGCAACGATAAATAGAAAAGACTCTATTATGGGATTAACCTTCACCATGTCCATTTGTTCTAACGTTTAAAATAATGTATGGATATTAACTTCAAAAGAATGAAAATTTCATTTGACTCAAAAATTAAAAATTAAAAATCTAAAATTTATTATTTCCCACCCCCAAACTTAAATCACACATTGTCCTCAAGATGTGGAAAATATATAAAATATAAAAGACAACAAAACACGACAACTAAACCTGAACTAAACATAAATAATTAAAAGACACAAAAGAAAAACAACAAAAACAACAAAAGGAAAGGTAACAAAATAAATAAATAGTACAGAAAGGAAAAGAGTGCACCTGGTGTGAATATGGGCCTGAGGCATGGAACTTAAGTAATGATATGAAGGGATCCAAGGTCTTGAGGAGCAATGCATTGGGCCATGGAAAACCAAGTAAAGATATGAAGAATGGCCCACGAAAATAGAAACAAGGCAACCCATTTTGCTCCCCTCCACTCGTTTCTCATTTTCTCGAACACCCGCCTTGCATTTATCTCGGTTCTCTCATCCACAACACAAACAAACACCCTCTAGCTCTCCCGGGAGTCCTATCTCCTTTATTTGTTCATTGATCTCAAGGAAAAGGTGGAGATCCACCCCTAAACTTCCGATCCTGGTGTCGACACACTCAGAGGTAAAAATTGTCATTCTCTAAATTCAATTTCAAGTCCAAAGCTTAGATTACGGAAAATTAGAGGACGAGTGTCTGATGTATGTGTGCTCCTAGTGTAGGAGTTGCAAAATGCCGATCTATCATAGCAAACAACGGTAAATGTTTGTAGCCTTTCTGATCTACAACGGAAAGGTATACATCTGTATCCCTTCAACTCCTATTTGTGTGTCATGTATGAATATGATTTTCGTTTGCTCACAATTGTCTTCTGTGTTTGTGCATGTCTCCATTGATATATGTTGAGCAAAAATATATGCATATAAATGGTCCTGATAACTCTTCTTCTCTGTGCTGCTTGGATCCCCACCCCTAAACTTCAATGTAATTATTGAATCAAGTGTGAGAGAGTCAGGAGTGAAAGGGGTCTAGTCTTCTCAGAATCCCCACTGTGAGTATCCCTGGACCTTATCCTGTGCTCCTTTTGTATCTTATGCTTGCATTTGTGTTGAATTTGACTCCCATGAATATTCTTATGAATGTGATGAATTTTGTTGTGATGAATGCATACTGAAATGAATGGATGAATGTATAAATCCACGAGTAGTTGAGATTAGAACGAATCAGTTCCGAATGCAACATGCAATCACAAATCAAAAACCTAATTAGATAAGTAAAGAAAAATAACAAGAATTAAAAATTGCAATTTTTTTTTTCTTTTTAATTTTCTGATTTTTTTTAATTTTTTGTGATTTTTGTAATTAGGAATAAAAACAAGAAAATAAAATAAATGAAATAAAAAGAAAAGAGTTAGAAAAATTGGGTTGCCTCCCAATTAGCGCTTTAGTTAATGTTTATAGCTAGACATAGAGGAAGAAACTGATGATCACTTCACTTGTTCCCTTAGAGTCAACCACTCCATAGCAGCATCACAGGGCAAAAGTAGGTACAAAATGAGATGTTGTTTATCAATTATGTGTTTCAGGTGAGTGTTTGAATCCTTCATAGTTGGCCTTCTACGTGAATGAATCTTTATAGTCAAATAGGACCATTTCCAATAAGGCTTGTGTCTCTAATAGCTGACTTAAACCTTGTATTTAACACCCACAATTTATGGACAGGCTGAAGTTCTTAACGAAGAAAAGGGTTGCCATTAAACTTTTTCTTCATTCCCATGTAGAACTTATCCTATTCGTATGACTCACCTTGAATTTCTTTGAGTTTGATTGGTTGTGCAGGTGCACTGTCTGTTACAATAGCAAAAATTATTTTATCTTTAGCTATTTGCCCTGTATCAAAATTTGGTAGATTTGTCAAGTGATGGTCATGTGTTGGATCAGATTTTGAATTTGTATGAATAACCCCTTCAAACATGTCAATTTCAATGCATTCATGCAGCTCAGTGTGTTACCTTATAGTCTCGGGATAGTGTATGCGTGGTGTAATGACTTAGGTAGGAATAGAAGGAGAAATTTCAAGGTCATCAGGGGCTGTTTCTTTACTTTGGCATGATTCACTGGCTGTTGGCTCTTGAGGTTTAGTTTCATGCTGACTTGGAAATTCGGCGCTTTCATTTCATGTCCATTGATGGATCAATTGCCCAACTTGTTGCTCTAGATTTTTTATTGAAACACTAATAATATGAAATCCTCCATTACTTCTTTCAATGTACAATTGAGTTGATTCCAACAATTTGGACAGTTTATCCTCCACCGAAAGCTTATGTGGAATATTAAGCTGCTAAAAAAGCTGCTCAAGATGCTCTTTCAACTTTGAATTATAGGATTCTGAACAAGGGTTGTTCCAATGCCTTTTTGAGTCGTTCCTCATATTAATATGTGTCTCAACATATGCTGGAAAATATTCTCTCTCAGGACATTGCAAAATACCATGGGTATTTGAATTGCAAAGAGCACAAATTGTAGACTTAAATCCATAATAACCCGTTTCTGCTAATTAACCCAAATAGGTGGTCCACCTGGTGTTATATTGAATTTAGGGGGAAGTGCAAATTCCATCATTGCACTGCTAAAAAAGAAATAAATTGTAACCTACAAAAACAAAATAAGCAATTAAATAAAAAGATACATACAATAATAATTAACTAAGAGTTGATAAACAAAAATTATTTAAAACAATTCCCAGCAGAGTTGCCAATTTCTTGATAGAGATTTTTCCACTTGCAAAAGTAGGGATACAACACTTAAAATACTTGCAAGGGTACAAGGTAATTATATTATAGATGACTCTAGTAAGGTCGTTCTCCACATGGATTGAATAAATAATTTGTATCAAATCAAATCTTAATTAATTACTTAAAACAAAGTTTGAGAAAAAAAGTTGATTTTTTTTATTTCAAATAATAAAAACGAATTTAATAGAAAATAATTAAATAAGGTGAAAAAATAAAATAAACTAAAAGAAAATAGTTTTTGAAAATTAAATTGAAAAAGCCTAGGGTTCTGCCGTCATCTTAACAATCCTATGTAGTTCTTCCAATTACGTATGAATTACACATGCATATTTTGAAGGTTAGGTTTTCCTAATATATGCCTACTTGGACCCCCAACATAGAACGTATATCAAACATGCAATCCGTCTGTGGTATTCAGATCAAATCTAAACATGCATGACTCTTTAAGCTTTGTGAAACCTTTTGAAAAACCATACAACCCTTAAGACGTGATATTCATCATAAGTGAACTTGCACATATTAATCACAAGAAGCCTTCGTCAATTTCAGGGACCGACCTCCGACCAAAATTGCATCAATTTACTTTTCTAAAGATCCTAATGGTAACTAAGCATTAAAACAATTAGATAGTTTAAACTGGTGATTAATAATTCAAAACTTGCATGCATAATATTATAAGCAAATTGAAAAGAAACTACATATTCATACTAAGGCTCGTGGCCTTGCCCTAGCAAACGGAAATTAGTTATTAACAATCATAAAACAAAATATTAATAAAAATAATGATAGAAAAGACCTTGAAAATAAACTTAAATCCAAAAGCTCTCTAAACTGTGCGTGCGTTCTCTTCTTTCCTCTGTCTTCTCTAAAAAACCGTAATGGCTAAAACGCCTTATTTATACTACTAGAAAATAAAACCCTACCTAGAAAAGGTCTTAGAATAAAACTAGGAAACCAAATAAATTAAAATAAATTAGGAAACATAATCCTAAATTGACTAGTAAAATTCGCCCAAAATATGCATAGTCTAAAAACATCAATGTTTCTGGATCATCAAGGCTCCAAAACAATCCCAAAATGGCTAGAATTAAAGCTTGAGATGTCCCAAACATAATTGTAGAAGGCCTCCTAAGCCCAAAGAAACCCAAAACGTCACTTTGACAGCACTGCACTCTGCTCCTTTATTTCATCGCCATAAATAAACCGCTCGCTATAAAATTATGAAACTTTGATATGATCAATTCAACAAACTCATAGACATCCTCCAATTGGAATCACTCCAAAATTCATTTGTTTGACTACTTTTTTCTCCAGAGGAAGTCGAATGTCCTACATTAAGAATATAAACAAAGTATCAAAATTCTCACAAAATAACCAATATATTAATACTAAGAATAGAGTAAAATATATAGTATAAATCAACTCATCACCCATTAAGCACGAGCTTCTCTCAATAGCTCTTCTTTTTTGGAACACAGGGACAAACACTTTCGATTTCAGAGTGGGCTCTATGACTCCCACCATTCTGGATATGACTCATGTTTTTTGTCTAAGGCCATCAGATAGATGTGTAGACATTACACATGACTAGTCATCCCCCTCTCATCCTGCTGCTAAAGGCTCAGATGCCTCTTAGTCCATCACTAGCTTAGAGTACAACCCCTACCTTCAAGAGCTATGAAACCTCCTTTGCAGGCTTCATTCCATTTGTCAAGAAGATGTTCAGCCTGCTTTCTCCCACTGCTGACCTAGCTCAAGAACACATGTACTTTCTCCTCTATTGGTTAAATAAGCATATGTTCCCACCGATGAAGCTGAAGTAGATCCTTCTGGTGGAGGCGCTGCATTCATTCGATGATGTTGCCACCGATCCCTTCATCCTGGCACATCTCTATCATCTTCTTTACGAGATAACAAGGGACCAGTCATTCGAGGCCAATGTTAATGGAGCTACCTGGATGGTACAGCTCTAGCTTCAATGGTACTTCTTAGAGTTTCGAGCTGCCAACTTGGAGTTCCTAGAAGGAGTATCTCATGCCCGAATCTTGGCAGAGGCGCCATCCACTTATCACTTTACCTTAGCTTGCCTCTACTTCTTCAGAATCTGTAGGACTCAGGTTGATTTGGAGTGGGGTGCCTATGTGCTCAAGAGGTTCCATTGGTTCTCGGATAACCTCTTCCAGGATTCCTTTGGGGAGGATGCCAGCTGCTTCTGCAAGGAGAAATTTATTAGCTGCATCCAGCAGAAAGACTTAGCTTGGAAAGTCCGAAGCAACTGAGAGGGCTACGAACGCAGGCTAGAGGTCTACCACCCTAATTTCTGTGGTAGGTAACTGGGGTTTAGGCACGCGATCTTAGTCCCCTTCTTCGACTATGTCCAGTGTGAAACTTCCTATCACCTTTGCTATTCATCTGAGGCTACATTTCGGGCCAGCAGGCGTAACTTGGAAGTGATGAGCAAGATAGCTCACAAGCTTGCAACCCTCAACTTCGAGTGTACATCTCTATTCATCACTTAGTGGGAAGCCAAGTGGTTTAGGAAGTGTGATGGTGATCTCAGAGAAGCCTATGATAGGATATTCGGGCAGGTTTTCTTCAAGTTTATTCCCAAGAAAGAAGAATTTGAAAGTTGGAAGGAGGTCATCAACCAGAAAAACCAACTTCTGATCATAGGTGACCTATATTGCCCTTTTTCTTTACTTTATATTTTCAAAACTTGTGATTGCTAATTCTTTTCTTAATCTTACAGCCCAAGGTAATCTTGATAAAGTTGTTGTCGGGCCAGAAGAAGAGGTTATTGATGCCTTGGTTCTTCAGGAAGTGGCTGCAGAAGCAGCTAGGCAAGAAGCAGGCTTTAGCCATGTTCTTGAGGATGTTGGGGACATTTCTGTAATGTTTAGCGAGTTAGAGATAGAAGTTGGGCCCAAAGCAGAAACCAGGGTTCTTCGTCGTGCAAGGTCTGTTGCTGTGGAATCTTTTAACTTTGAGCTCGAGGTGAGGCCCCAAGCTAGACTCAAGGCCCCAAGCTAGACTCAATCTCCCTACTTCAAAAGCCATTCCCATTAAGAAAAGAACCAGGTCTCAGACCTCTCAAGCCTTGAGATCTCTTCCTGCCATTCCAACTGAAGCGGGCAGGAAAAAAAAGAAGTATGCTAGTAACTGATCCAAACTTGATTTTCTTTGTTTAATTTTATCTCCTTAAATTTTGAGCTAATCCTGTATTTTCTTGTAATTAGGACCTTTTATCAACAAAAAGCTTGATCCTTCTCCTCAGGAGATGCCAACAAGTGAGGAAAGCCAGCAAAATGATAAGGAGGTCCTTGCCAAGATTTTGTCCATTGAAGCTGATGTTTGTCCATCCACTTTCCTTCCCACGGATCTATCAGTGATCCACCTTAACTGCACAGAGCACACCAACATGAAACCATGCAGAGCCATAAAACATCATCTTTACAGATCAAGACCCAAATACATCCCCGACTCAGTTTTACCTTCGTTGTGCATTACTTACAACACCCGATATTGTAAAAATCATGATTTCTATAGGGATGAGTGCTTATACCTTCCAAATCGATAGATCATGGCCTTTGTGATGCGTCCTGCCTTTTGTCCAGTGGATCTCCAGTTTGAGCATTCTTTCTCTCGGATCTGTCATGGATCCGAGTGTTTCTGCACAAAGACCACACCATTGTAATTACATGCAGCGGTAATGCAGCCACTGTTTCACAGATTGGGGTTCATCACTGACAGCGAACAAGATTTTACCTTTGCAATACCCGAATCTGCATAATTTTCGTTGTTTTATCCTTTCCTTTGCCATGTTCAGCTTCTAGTTCATGGATTTTTGCACTACAACGACATACACAAAACAATCAAATGCATCAATCACATACATTTTCATTTTACTCTTGGTGATGAAGTTAGCAGAAATGGAGCTACATATTTACATTTGAACGAACAAAATGAGAGATGGCATGGTTGAGTTTTTACCTACAGAGGGAGGATTTTTGGACGAACGATTTTAGATCTGCTCATTTGGGTATCAATGTTGCGGATCAGAGCACTCTCATAGAGGAATCAGACATGCATGTTTCGCTCCACCATGGATGGGTTCGAGAGACACAGGGTATGTATATTGCTTGGCTCTTGTATGAAGAGGGGTGCCAAACTGAGAAGACAATGGGAGGTTTGAAATGATGAGAGGGCTACGAGGATTGAGAAAAATGAGAGAGAAGGAAAGCTAATTTTCATTTTAGAGCGATATGGGGTCTGAGTGAAACAGAGAGGGAGGGCTGAGAAAATGGGATAGACATAACTATTTCAGTTTCTAGAGAGAACAGATATGGAGGTGTGCCATTCACCATTTGGGTTTATTAGAGAGAAGGGCTTAGGGTTTCTAAGACACCCTCAGACATAGAGAAAAATGCCCATTTTTCTTTAATCTTTATTTTGGAATCCAAGTAAAGTTCTGACACGGATGGGTTTGAAATGAGAGCAATGAGAGATGTCTCCCATTTTTCTAGAGAGAACGAGAGGCTTCGGGGTTCACAGATAACACTATTGTACTTCTTTGTCTGAAAAGGGAATGGGAACGGACATAAGAGAGCCGTTTGGTGCAAAGCTCGAGGCTAGTAGAAGGGAATCCTTTGTGTGTTCAATAATAGCTAGGTTTTTTTTTTCAAATGACAAATGCAGCTGCTACACCTGTTTCTATAGCAGTTGTTGCGCAAGTTGACACATGTGTGGACTTGTCCGTGTTGGTCCGCGCATCCTCATAAAGCTTCTGGTCAGGAGTTCGATCCCAGCGCCTGACGCACTTTTGTATCATTTTTCTGTTATGTTTCCAACGCCTTTCACATGGCCTAGGTCTTGCTTTCGAATCATGTGATTCTTTTCTTTCTTTTCTGTTTGTTCTCTCCTTTGTTTATTTTAATTTCTTTGTTTATTTTCTATTTTCCTTTTTCTTTTAGTTTTTTAGTCTAGACTTTTATTTTATCTTTTCCAGTTTTGTTTTTTGTTTTTTTTAGTTTCTATTTATTTTCCACACCTTGAGGACAATGTGTGAAATAAGTTTGGGGGTGGGAAAGTAAATTTTAGGCTTTTAATTTTTTTTTATGTCAGTTAAGAATTTTCATTCTTTTTAAGTTAATATCCATAAATTATTTTAAACATTATAACAAATGGACATGGTAAAGATTAATCCCACAGTAGAGTCTTTTCTATTTATCGTTGCTTAGACACTAATTCATGAATTATACTTTGAACTTTGCACATCACACCAACATGGTTTGTGGGGAGTGAGATTGAAACACTTACTTTTAGTCTAAGTTTATTTTTAATTTTTGTTTTAAGTAAAGTCAGTTATTATTGTGTTATAAAGTAATAATTGTCTCACCCGAGGTTTTGCTTAGTAATCGAGCCAGTCCTGCCTAATCAGCAGTGATTCTCGTGTCAAACGGTAGAGTTTTGGCATGGGGCAGGGTGGTTAGTTGGTTTCGTAGCCTTTTCAGCTCGGGTTAATAAGTCCTTAGGGGTGTTCTACACCTAGTGCCCTAAAGCCCTAGTGGTTTGGGAGTCATTGACCTAAAGCTCGCTACATGGGTTGGATTGAAAGCTTAAGTGAACTGACATTGCACGACCACTACTGTTATTGAAAGAAAAAAAAATTAATTAAAAATTTTGAAAAAGAAAAAAAATATATATATGTGAAGTTAGTATGTGTGGAGTATGAATAAAGAAGACGAGAGGTGAGGGTTTTAGTTGAGTCTCCTTAGCTATGTTGGTTCACTTTACACCAAAGGAAGTTTGTGAATTATTTTCTAATTGATTCTAAATGGCTTAGACTCTGTGGTGGGATTAGTTAGAACTTTTGAAAAGATGTTCTGATTTTTAACATGTTCTATGGATTGCAACTTTGAAGGTGAAAATTTTTGTTAGTTAGTTTCAGTTAAGTCTTTAGTTTGTTAGTTTTTATTTTTGTTTTCTAGTTTTATTTTACTTGAGGACAAGCAAAAAGCTAAGTTTGGGGGTATTTTGATGAGTAGATTTTATATTATATAATTTACCCTAATCTTAGTATATTTTGGTTAATATTTTGGAAGAATTTTGATACTTTGAATTGTATTTTCAATATAGGACTTTCGACTTCCTCTGGAGAAAAAACAGGACCAAATGGACGAATTTTGGAGTAATTCTAGTTGAAGGACGTTTGAGAGTCACTTAGCTTGATCGTATAAAAATTTGGGATTTTTTCCACCAAGTGGTTATTTTCTGGCGATAAAATAAAGGAGCAGTGCGCGGTACTGGAAAATGACGTTTCTGAGCTTAAATTGCGTTTTTGAAGCCCAAGATGACATCGGATGGTTTCATGGCCTTCTAGAGAAGTGTTCAGAATATTCCAAACATTAAATCCAGCTATATTGGGCCAATTTTGGAGCAGCTTATGGGTCCAAAACGTGGCTGTTCAGATTTTAGGTGAATTTTACTATTTAATTTAGGGTTATGTTTCCTATTTTATTTGATTATTTTTTTTAGTTTCCTAGTGGGAATAAAGGACCTTTTTTTAGGGTTTGTGTGGGGGCTTAGCAGATATATTGCTTGGCCGTCTACAATTTTTTGGACTACGCTTTATTTTATGGAATTTTGGAGACAGAAAGAATTGCTAGGGTTTTGGAGATTTTCTACTTGAAGGTGTTTTAAATCCTTTTCTTAATAATATTTTCTATGATTTCAATTATGAATATGCGTAACTAATTCCTATTGCTAGGGTGAAGCCTTGAGCCTTAGCATGAATATGTGATTTTTATTTAATTGCTTATGATTGATTGCATGCATACTTTGAATTGTTAATTACCAGGATAAAAACTATCTAATTGTCATAATGCCTGATCACCATTAGGATCTTTAGAAAAGTAATTTGATGCAATTTTGGTCGGAAGATTCCCTGAAATTGATGTTGGCTTCTTGTGATTAATAATTGTAATTTCACTTAGGATGAACACCACGTCTTAAGGTTGCATGGTTTTTCAAAGGGTTTTCATAAAGCATAATGAGACTTTCATGTTCATATTTGATCTGAACGTCCGGACGGGTTGTAAGTTAGATATACGTTCTATGTTGGAGGTTCCAAGTAGAATATAAATTAGGAAAACCTAACCTTCAAAGTGGCATGTGTAGATCATAAGTAATTGGTAAAAGTTCATAGGATTGCTAGGTGATGGTGGAACCCTAGTGCTTTCTTAGTTTGATTTCTCCCAAAACTGTTTTCTTTTCCCTCTAGTTTTAATATTGCAGATTGTCTTATCTTTAATAGTTAAATTCGTTTTTAATTTAAATAGGTTATAAAATCAATCATCTCAATTTCTACTTTACAATAATTAATTGGAATTTGGTTTGTTTCAAATGATTTAATAATCCCTGTGGAGAACGACCTTACGAGATCCGTTTATACTACAACAACCTTGTGATTCTTGCAAGTATTATAGGAGTTTTTATCGCATTCACATGAGTAGTAAATCCCTATCAGTATTTCTTCAGAAATTTAACATTGATTTGATGTTTTTGAAAGTCTCCCTCTAAATCTGCCAAGTAATACCCCATACTTTGGTAATGGTAAACAGGCCTTCCCAAGTAGGACTCCACTACCCAAAACCTCAAACTTGAGCTTCCAAGGGTATAACTATTTTCCATACCAATTCTCCTTCTTTGAAAGTCTTCAGCCTTACCCTCTTGTTGTAGGCTCGGGCAACAACCTTTTTCCATTCCTGGATCTTGTTTAGGGCTTCAATTCGGGCAACATCCAAATCTTCAATTCCTTGACACATGGCCTAAATGAACTCATCACTATGTAGACTAAATTGGTTCTGAAGCCTTACATAGCTCGTATTGATCTTTATAGGGATCACTGCATCTTGCCCAAATGTCAATGCATAAGGAGTGATCCTAGTTCCTACTCTTTTTAAGGTTTTGTAAGCCCAAAGAGTATATCCCAACTTCTCATGCCACCTTTCTGGGCTATCTGCCACCATTCTTTTAATGATGTTCACCAATATCTTGTTGCTAACTTCTGCTTGACCATTAGATAGGGGATAATAAATGTTGGAAGTATGCCCACAAAGCCACTCATTTGATGTAATAGCTTTTTGGAATACTTAATGTATTAAACTTTTATATGTTTAATAGAGGGCAAAGCTTATTGTTAATCACTATTTATTGTATCATGTGTTTAAGCAATAAGGGAATCCAAGGGATGTATTTGATCTAAGAGACAAGTGATCTAAGTGAGTTAGATTATCGAGACCATTCTCTTATGTTCATTCCTAAAACGCTCTTAGTCATAGGATTGCCAATTGGGCATTGACAATCCCCTAAGGTTAGTATGTGTTATGTTGACTCAAGCGTGAGTATGACTAGTCTCAAGTCATTTGGTGTTGGACACTAAGACAAACACATAGGTGCTCGAAAGAGTAATCGAGTACACTGAACTACGATCAAAAGAGAGTTCGAACATACATGTCATGTATGAACTCTAAAGTTGCAATATGCAAAGTAGTCCTTTGACCTGAGGCATGATAGATGTCTAATGGTTAGGTTCTTGATCTTTAATCATGTCAACGTCATTCCCTCGGAGTGTCCACGGCATTGTTGGGGTCAAGCTATCTAGTCATGTAGGCATATGAATGCACAACAAGGGATCTCTAACCTTCCATGGTGGAAGGAGAATACTCTAAGATATGATTCTAAAGTCTTTGGCCAAAGCAAATGAATATGACTTAGGAAGTTTGTTCCAAATCATATTCAAGGGAATCATATAGGAAAGTATCACATTGGATAGTGGACATGAAACAAACTATCACTTAAACAATGTGATTAAGAGTATTGTATTAGAGAAGGACCATATTGCATTGTAGTTGCAACTGGATAGGTTCTCCAACCAATTCTACTTAGCTTGGGTAACCATGATATGCTGCTAGGCGTCACTCATGGTTTGTGGAAGCTCTAATGGTTAGCAAACACTAATCAATAAAGGGAGAATTGAAATGTGGTTTCAATTCACAATCGATCGTTAAGAGTAACAATCGCCCACTGCCTCGTTAATTGGAACCTAATGGATCGTACACCGAGTAAGGATGTATGTGAAGAAATCAAATGAAATGGATAAGCAATTAAATGGTTTAATTGAAGAATGGTCAAGATTAATTAAATAGTTACTTAATTATACGAAATGTTCGTATTAGGCTTATATGTTGGTTTGGGTTTCGGGGCCCAAAAGCGTTTTGGTCCACAAGGCCCATTATGTTTAAGTTGTATGACAACTAAAACAAAATGGGCAAATTAGCCCAATAACAAATGAGGGCCGGCCATTAGGATGAATATGGCAAACTTGGATTAATTACAAGTTTGCCACTCACTTGTAATGAAATATAAATTCAACTTTATAGCTTTATTTTTTTTAGGGTTTTCTTGATGAAATTGGGTGAAACATTTTCTCTCTTTTTCTTCCAAGAGGCCGGCCACTAAGGGGAGGGACATCTAGCAATCTCTTCTTCCCTAAGTCATCCATATCATCTTCACAAGATACATCCTTGGTGAAGAGACTTAGAGACATCAAACTTTTGGTGTTTTGGAGAACATATCCTCATTTCCTCAAATCTTCAAAGGAGCACTAAAGGGAGGAAAACACAAGGAGGATTCAAGGAGCTTGGAGGTGACTTGAAGGCCCTCCACTTGGGTGAATCCCTTGTGTAAACAAGGATGAGCTTCAAGGGTAAAGAAACTCTAAATCTTTACTTATCTTTAATGTTGTTAAAGAGTTTATTGGTTCACCATATACTAGGCTTTGAAAGTCATGGGTTTTATGAATTGTTTTTTAATGCATGCCTACTTTAAAGTGTTAATAGCTTGCATGAGTATTCAAATGTTCATACTTGTTCTTAGCTAGGACAAATTTTTTCCTTCAATAAAGGCTAGACTAGATCATCTTTATCTTAAACTTGGCTACTAACTTTTCTACTTCTTTTGAGATTAATGATGGTCCTCTATATGTAACAATTGTTTCAGGCACCCCATACATATGTAAGATTTTGGTCTTAATGAACCTTTTCACAATAGCTGAATTAATGGTCCTCACAACTGAAGCCTCAACCCATTTAGTAAAGTAGTCAGTCATCACAATTATGAAGGTGTGTCCCTTATTGGAAGTTGGGTAAAATTACCGGATAAAGTCCATGGCCCACCCTCTGAAAGGCTATGACTTTACTACTGGATTCAAGGGCACTGATGGTGTGTGCTGGAGAGGTCTATGTTTTTTACATTCTTCATATCCTTTAGCATAAGCTTTACACTCTTTTTCCATGTCAGGCCAGAAGTAACCATATCTTCACAGCAACCATCACATTTTTGTCCCGACTTGGTGTGCTCCATAAATGCCTTCATGCACCTTAGTCATCACCATCATTGATTCTTCCAAACCCAAGCATTTTAACAAAAGTCCATATAGAGTCTTTCTTAGCAAAGTTTTATCCCACATAACAAACTTAATTGCATGTCGTTTGATCTTCTTACTAGTGGGAAGATAAGGGTTCTTCAAGTACCGGATGGTAGATGTTCTCTAGTCCTCTATCTCAGGCTTTTTAGTCATTGCCTCCAGGTTAAATCCCTTCTTAAAGATAGAAGGAAGACTTTTCCTTTGGATCTCTACTTCATCTCAGGTTATCTCTCTTGAACCTGTGCTCTAGAAGCCTTATGTGCCAATTCATTGGCAATCACACTTGCTTATCTAGGAATATGGTTAATTGTTATTTCATTACCCCAATAATCTAATAATTGAGTAGCTGCCAAGTAATACCATGCCATTGTGGTATGTCTGCACTTGTACTCTCCATCTAATTGATTAATCACCAACTCAGAATCACCATACACTTCTACTTCAGCTGCCCCCAACTCTATTAGAATCTCTAAGCCAATAATCAATGCCTTATATTCTGCCTTGTTGTTGGTAGTATCCTTGTAATCCAGAAGGAATAAATAGCAATGCTGAATTCCGTTTGGATCAATGATGACAAGTCCAGCTCCAGCAACATGCTATGTTCAAGATCCATTGAAATATAACCTTCAGGGAGTGATCCATAGGTTAGTTATTCTTTTTACTTCTTGCTGAATCCATTCCTCATTGCCCAAATGAGCTTTACTAGGTGGGATCCAGAGACTAGCCATTTCCAAAGTTCTGGGGATGTTGACAAGTTCCTCTTTGGATTCTTGGTGCTTTGCTAGGAAGTCTGCAATTACTTGTCCCTTTACTGCCCTATGAGGTACATACTAAAAACTGAACTCGGATAGTGCTAGGATCCATTTCCTAATTCTTCCAATCAGTATTGGCTTGGATAACATGTACTTGATCATATCAGTTTAAGCAATTATATAAATATGGCAAGGCAACATGTAGTGTCTTAATTTGCTGGCATTGAAATACAAGTCTAAACATAGATTCTTAATTGGGGTATATCTTATTTCTACCTCGGTGAGGATCCTACTGAGGTAATATATTGCTTGCTCTTTTCCCCCTTCATTATTCTGAGCCAATAAACTCCCTATTGATTTCTCTGATGTTGAGATGTAGAACTTTAAAGGCTTCCCTCTTTGGGGAGGCATGAGCACTGGGGGAGAGGCTAGGCAAGTCTTCATTTTATCAAAGGCCTCTTGGTATTGAGGGCCCCACTCAAATTTTTCTTGACTCTTTAATCTCAACAAAAAATTCAACGGTTGGATTTTGCCCGCCAGACTAACAATGAATCTCCTAAAAAAGTTAATCTTCCCAAGCAGCCTTTGCAATTGCACTTTGTTAGTTGGGGGGGAATGATTCCATTATAGCCCTAGCATTGTTCTTGTCCACTTTTACACCTCTTTGATGGACCAGGAACCCTATAAAGATGCCTGATCTAACCCCAAAGGCACATTTTCTAGGATTCATCTTCAACTTGTGGGTTCTAATTCTCAACAAGGCTTGTATGAGGTCTTCCAAATGCTGATATTCAGATTTAGACTTCACCACAATGTCATCAATGTATATCTCCATGCTATGCCCGATCAAATCATGGAAAATAGCATTCATTGCCCTTTGGTAAGTAGCACAAACATTTTTTAGCCCGAAGGGCATTACAACATATTCATAAGCAACCTGCTGCACCTAAGGCTACATGGGAGATAGCAATTGAAAAATTAGCTAATACTACCAGTCAAGAAATCCAAAATTTGCATGCATCAATGAAAAATATGGAAAAACAAATTGAGCAGATTGCGTTGCAGGTTTCAGAAAGAGCACCTGGTACATTTCCTAGTCAAACAGTACCTAATCCAAGAGGACGAGAAGAATGCAATGCTATACGGACTTTGCAGTCTGGCATAAGTTACGACAATGGACATGAAAATTCTGCTGGAAATTCGCAGGCAGCAGAACAGCCCTAAACTAAATCTACAATTTTTGCAAATTCTGCAATTTTTGCAGATTCTGGGCAGTCCCAAGACAGATTCGAAAATACCACAAAAACTGCAAAACGGGTTTATGTGCCTCCTATGCCTTATACTGAAAGGTTGAAACCTAAAGCTAAAGATCAACAGTTAACAGATTTTATGAAGACTTTAGCTAAAGTTCAAATTAATCTACCGTTAATTGATGCAATTAAGAACATTCCATCTTATGGAAAGTTTTTTAAGGATGTTTGCACAAAGAAAAAGAAGCTCGTTGATTTTGAAAATGTGATTCTTACAGAACAATGTAGCTCAGTTCTATTACACAAGTTGCCCCCAAACAAAAAAGATCTAGGGAGTTTTACTATCTCTTGTACTATTGGCAATTCTGATTTTAAAAGTGCTTTAATTGATTTAGGTGCTAGTGTAAACTTAATGCCTTATTCTGTTTTTAAACGTTTAGGTGAAAGAGAGCTGAAGCCAACCTCCAACATTATTCAATTGGCTGACCGTTCAATTACCTATCCTAGAGGGATCATTGAAGATGTTATTGTGAAGGTTGACAATTTGTATTTACCAGCTGATTTTATGGTGTTGGACATGGATGAGGATTTGACAACACCTATCATTTTAGGCCGCCTATTCCTAGCAACAGCTCGGACTCTTATTGATGTTGAAGCCGGAACACTAACATTTTGGGTCGAAGATCAAACAATTGTTTTTAGGTTGTTTGAAGCAAGCATACATTCAGGTGATAAACAAGAATGCATGCGTGTTGAGGCATTAGATGGTTTACCGAGTGCCGAGTTTATGACCAGATCATCAATTGACCATCTGTCCATAAAGCCCCTAAATTTGACTCATGATTGCATAAATTCTAAACCACAACAACAAAGGGTGCTACATGATGACCAGCCGATTAACATTACGAAAAAACATGAAAATTTGCCAGGCAGCCCAAATGTTAAGAAAATACAGCCTGGTAAAAAAGTGTGGTTGTTAAGTTCCTATTTCAAATCATCTCCAGGGAAACAAGAGTCTCGATGGAAATATCCTTTTCTAGTTACTAAAGTTTTTCAGAATGATAATGTGGACATCAAGGTTGAGGGCACAGATTTCTCACTGAAGGTTACCAAACATCAACTAAAACCATGCATAGGGAAATTTGGTGCAAGTGAGTCTCTAACTCTAAAGGAACCAGTGATCTAGCCACCGAACTTCTGCGACGTCTAGCTACAGACGTAAAATAAAGCGCTTATTGGGAGGTAACCTAATTCTTCTAAACTCATTCCTTATTTTACTTTTCGTTTGATTTTTCATTTTACTATTAGTTTAAATTTCTATATGCATATATATACCTAAGTTTTCAAAAACACAAAAAAAAAAATATGAAAAATCCAAAAATATGTCACTTTCTTTATTTACGCATGTTGATTTTAGCTCCGTTTTTAATTGTCATAATTATTGGTTCGTTGCAACTTGCAAACGGGGAAAATAAACGCCGATTATCCTATACTAGAGTCATGCACCCAGCAGCAAGTTTGCATTAACATCAACCACATCTACACTATGCTGAAATTTAAAGCAATTAATATGAGCTCATTGGTGTTGGCGGGCAGGGTAGATGTGAGCTCTCATGGATCTCTCTTTATTCTCTCACATAGTCTAACAACCTCTTGATTAAGGACCTGACTGCTATTACTTGGTCCTTTCTTTTCTGGTCTATCATCATTGGTGTTGGCAGGCATGGACAATATGATGCTTGTCCTATTCTTCCTGGGTGAGACAAAGTCTTTATTTTAAGAGCTTTTGGGCCGTCACCTTGGTAGTGCGGCCATTCTGATCAGCACTTAGAAATTGTAGGATCCCAACATTGGGATTGTAGAAATTGTCATCAACAACATTAGCTATGGGGAGAAATGGTTGTGACTTGGCCTCCACTATCTCCCAAAATCCTTGTTGTGCAATGGTAGGTTCATGATATACAACAACTTGTTGGTGCAAGGTAGATGGTGCAGATAGACCCTGGTGTATCCAATCCCTTCCTAGCGACGCCTCATAGATAGAGCTGTTATCTACCATAAAGAATGCCAATATAATTTTCTTAGATCCCTAGTCTACCTCTAAGGGCAGTATCCCATGAGTTTTGGTTGGTGATAACTCCATAAAAACTAGACAATGTGAGATCAGTAGGTATAAGGTTTTCTTCACCTCTGCAAAGTCTCTTTATCTGTTTAAGTGGTAGCACATTAACTGCTGCCTCCCCCATCTATCAACACCCTTTTGAAAGGAACTCATTCCTGATGAGTTGTCACGTATATGGGCTTTAGATGGTTTGTTAAGGCTAGATTTGGCTTTTTGAACACCATCTTGTCAAAATAAACCTTCTTGGGGTTCTCTTTACATGGGATCAGGTGAGTTTGCCAAGCTTGATTCTTCCTTACTAACTTATTCAATGTTTACAAATGCCATCGTTGGCTCTTATGCTACATAATCATCCTTCATTACTTCTGGTTGATTTGGTTCTGCACAGAACATGGCTGGCAGTACATAGGTCATGTTCACATGAAAGTTGCTAGGTCCAAGTGTTCATTCTTTTTTCTCCCCAATCTAGCACAAAAACTGATCCATCCATGCTTGAGTATCTTTGGTTAACATCAACTCGGGCACTTCATCATCTCCTATGGCGTTAAAATCATGCAGTTGCCTTAAAGTTCCAAATGGAATATCCTCTTGTGGTAGTGGAGGCATCCCTCTTTTAGGAGAAATGGTTTCAAAACAAATAGACTATGGATTCTAACCTGGTGTAGGTACCATCACCATGATCTCTTGGGCTCTTCTTAATATTTTGTACTTCCCTAGATGAAGGTTTTGAGGAACACGATCCCCTACGCCTTTAGCCTAGCCTTGCTATTAGCCCTCTCTATTTTTTTTTCTTGCTTCTTTAATTGAGTCGTTTATCTCTTCCCTGGGTAAACATCTCAAACTTAACATTTTCAGAAGCTTCTAAAACAATAAGCATTCTTAGTGAGTTCATATAAGCTTTGTGTTGCCTTTGAACCCTTCTTATCATGGATGCCCCCATTTCTCGAACAGGCATTTCCGTCTTTGCCCACTACGTACCAATTTCAACCTAGTTGGGCTGAATTCACCTTTGTAACTGGTGGTAACGAGCTCATGGTTCTTTCAAGCCTTTCTTGTCTCATGCTACCATAGTTGGTTGGTTGGGAAGCCTTAACATTCACCCAGCGTGGCAACCTCGCCTCTTTATCTTCTACTTCTTCATAAGCTTCAAAATTTCTAAACACTTCAGACAAACCCTTAAGCTTTGAATCTCCTCCCAACCTCTGGAACACATTCTTAGTAATCTCCTTGATTGTCACAGTAGTCTGAAGAATACTCATGCGGGTGTTATGTTCCTCTATCTCTCTAATTCTGACCAATTCTCGATTAATGATGGCACTTGATGATGGTACCTCAAGCTCACACTCACATTGACATTTGCTATACAAAACTACTCATTTGATAACAATTGCTTGGGCCTTATCGGGCAACCTCCTGACACATTTTGTAAGCCTACATGCTTGCTTTCTTTCTCCTCTTTCATCCAAGGTAACTTTTCATTTCCCCATTTCAACCCAATTAAGATTTATCATGTTTATTGGGGCTTCTGGGAATGGATCTATGCCAACCATCATGTTGCCCTGGGGTTTCGCCAGTAATAATTTTCCTTTGACTATAAGGTCTTGGATCTAATATCTGAATTGCACACAATTGGCAATGAAGTGGTTGAAGGTATAGTGGAGCTTGCAATACTTATTCCCTCTAAGTTCTTCAAGTTTAGGCATCTTTTTGGTGTTGTCGAGCAAGATTATTCGAGCCCTCACCAGTTCCTCTTAAATGTCTATGGCTTTGGTTATGTCAAAGGCATATGACTAATACTTTAGAGGCTTCATAGGTACGATCTTCTGGTCTTTGATGGGTTGAACTAATCCCTTCACCATCAAAAGCTTGAAAGAAGTGGTCATTTCTGCAGCACATAACTTTATCCCTTCCCCTAGGCTATTATCATTTTCTCTCGCCTCTAGGCCTTCAAACTCCAGTTAATGTATTGGTGTTTTGCTTTTATAAAATGGGGGCACTTTGGATGAGTGCTTCACTTGTGTTCTTCTGCCAACTTTTCATACTTCGTGGCCGTAATCACCAGCTCTTGAAGCTCGTTAAACTGTACATCATAGAACTTCTTCCTCAGGGGTAGTCTCAGAGACTTATGGGTGATGGCTATGAGTTGAGCATGGTTGATTGGGAACTGGCATCTCATCCTGGTCTTCTTGAAACTCATCATAAAATACTCAGTAGACTCATTTTCATATTACTTCACTTCCACCAGATCATTGATGGTCATTTCATGTTCCATCCTATAAAACTACTCATGAAAGGCCATATCCATCTACCCCCAAGTTGGCAATGGAATTTAAGGGGGGGGAGGGGTAACAGAGAGTGCCATTGGGAAGCCTACCAGTGAACTTCTAAAAAATCCCAGTTTTTAGTTGGGGTTGTCCTCGAACGCCAAACAATGATTTGAAAATTTGAAGATGTGATATCTGAAAGACACATTACAGTCTTCTCCATTAAAAGTTGGGAACACAAACATCTTGAAATTGAAAAGGAAATGATTATGCTCATCAATGTACTCAGGATAAGGCTTCTAATATGTTATCTTAAACATTGGGCGGGCATACGGTTGCATTCTATACTACCATCATTTTCAATTCTGCCAATTCATTCCTGAATTGTTGGTTAGCCATATTATTGTATGAGGGATAGGGAGTCCCTCACTTCGGGATGTGATCGACGCTCGAGAAAGCTTCCCTTTATGGGTCTGGCTGTCTTCATCTAACTTATCATCCTCCCTTATTAGCTAATGGTGGTGGCCTGTAAGGAAGAGACTTCCCCCAGTTGTGGATAAGCCATTTCCGCTTGTTTCTCCCACTGAGTTAGACGCACCAATCTTTATCCCTTCTTACCCAACCTGCCTTCTAACATCTGGTGGTGGTGGACAATCGGGCAAGCCTGTTTCTTGAAACTCTTCATTTTCTCACCGACTAGTTTTAGCCTCTTCCTTCCTTTTCCCCTTGTTCGTCTTTTCTTCAAGTAAGGGGAACAAAGGAATTATTGGTTCATTTTTTAGGCTTGGCTCGATGATTCTTTCCCTGGTGTAACCATCCTTTGGTGTAGAGTACTCTAACTCCAACTTTCTTTATAGAGTTCTTGTTAAGGAACATAGCTTGCTAACCTCTCCTTTGGTCTCTAGAGAGATATTCTCCATACTTCTTAGTACTTGCACCATGGTGGCTTGCAAATCTTCATTAGTGACTTTTTCAACCGACTTCTCAAAAGAGGTCGGGCTCTCTAAGATTGCAGGGCCGTGTAGTGAATGAAAATCCTCTGGGTGATCTGTCATGCCTATTTCTATTAGACAAAGAGGTTGCCCAAATTTGACCTTCCACCTAAACGTTTGATCTTCAATTCGTCTTGGCATACAATATCACAAAATGGATCCCACCGAGCATGCCAAAACTATGTTCAGGCTAGATCTGTCCCTCGCACAGCTCCTTGGGGTCTTGCCTGTCAGGCAAGGTTTGCTGCTTGGTGTGCTGCAATATGAGTTTGCTATTAATTTGAATGATGCCTTTGTGGGGCCTTTGTTAGGCCTTGAAGCTCACAATAAAAACTAATATGGATTTGAGCGTGCCGCTGTTATCTTTGTATAACAAATTGTTCTTTTTTGGTTATTAACTACGTTGATTACATGCGCCACAAGTTACATGGACTTCTGGATCTTACTGGATTGTTATAAATGAGTTAAGTATGTATAAGGTTCTTTTCTTGCCTTGTAAATAAGGACTTTTACTCATACTATTATATGTCCAAATAAAGGGAGTTCAGGGCCTTTCCAACTATTTCTTTGATTACAGTTAACACTAAAGAAGCAAGGTTAATTAGTTTAGCTAGATTAATCACAAATGAACTTTGAAAAACAGTTGAAAGTGGTTTAAAACACAAAGAAAGATGCATTAAACAATATATCTACTTTATGTAAGCACAAACAAAAGAGATTCGGGTAAGATTATAACCTTGTCAGGCAAGGTTCAATTTCTTGCGACCATTTCTCTTTGTGTCTTATAAGGGTTGTAATCTTTGGGGAATGAAAGGTAAAATGAGTTTACAAAAGGGATTTGATACGACAACAGTGAGGAAAAGTAGCAGAGCTTCTAAAACTTGACAAAATATGACTTTCTATGGTGAATCTATGACTAAAAGAGCATAGTCTGGACAACTAAAGCTTTCTGGTTTCTAACTTGTTTGAGAGCAAAGTGGGATGTCTTTTGATTGATTGGTTGAGTGTCCTTGTCTCTGGTAGCCCTTGCTGCTTTTATAGACTTTTTAGCCCGATTGTCCAAGCTTTGCCTTTTGGTGATGTCCTTGAAAAGTACTTTTTGTTGGGATGAGCTGCCCTTCTAAGTGTCACTTCTCTCTTAGGCCTATTGCCTATTTCTTGGCAAAAATAATTTTTAATTCCTCTTGGGCTATCGACTTGTCCCTTTTCTTTTTGTGTTCTTGGGCCTCCACTCTCACTAAGCCTAGCATTAAATATCCACTCAAACACACTCACTTCTTTTTCACATGGTTTTGAAAATTATTCTAAGATTCCACTACCATAGCCAGTTAGCAATAGTGGTATCAGTCTATGTACCATAAATTGGGATGAAATGATTATCCACATGATAAGTTGGGATTGTGTGACTCCAAACAATCGAGTCGTGAGCGTGCATGGAGTAGTTCCATGAGCGTGCGCATGTGTTCAGGTATATATTTGGATTCCATATCACGTATTTGTGTCATGAAACATGAACGTGTCTTAGAGAGCTTTCTACATACGACCGATTCTTGTATAAAATAAAATAAAATTTTAATTTCTTTCTCTTGATAATTGATCATCTGTAACCAGTGCATGCATGCGATAGTTGATTATGTGATGAGTGTTGTATACGTCTTACCCAATAATTTCTTCATTTGGCGTTCAAACTATCTAAAATACTAGCTATGTAACAACATCATTCTTGAACTGTTGGAGTGCTTCTTACTCATCTTCATCATCCAACAAGCCAATTGGTTCCCCAAAGCAATAGGTTCCTCTATTTCCATTTATAGAATTTCTCACCAATATTTTGGATGATTAGACCAATACTACAGAATCTTTTATTTAATTTTATTTTTGGTCTTTATTTGGACATTCTCCTTCAATATTCTCATCTATTTTAATAATTATCTTTGCAATATAGTTTGAAGATCAAAATCTTTTAATTTTTAGGCCACCATCAGTTACAACAACAACAACAAAGCTTTTTTCCACTATTAGTTTAAAAAAAATCAATCAAATCAAAATTACTAGTATAAAATGACGGTGGAAAAGTGTCATCTTTCGTGTTTCGAAAACGTCATATATGTGAATGTCATCCAATTAATTATATTAGATGACTGGAGATGTCTCATTTAGTGTCAAACGATGGCTTTTAGCTAAAACCGTCATCCCACCACCCAACAATAAGCAAGAAAATTGGGGTTTCAAGTATGTTTATACCATACTTAGGGCTTTCGTATTTAGATCTCGTACAAATACTCGGGGGACTTAAATGTAATTATGTAATAAAGGAAGGGGCAAATATGTAATAAGTGAGGAGCCCTTATTCTATAAAATGACTCATCACCCTCACAATTAGAAGAGGCCATTTCTTAAGCCCCCTTCATCCTCTCAAAGCTCTCACTCTCATTCAGAGCTCTCTCTCCCTCAGAAATTTAATATCAGTGTGGACGTAGCCCAAACCTTGGGGTGAACCACGATACATCTTGTGTTATTTACATTTCTTGCAGATTCACGGTCGGATTTACGTTGTTACAAGACCTCCAGTTTTGTGCATCAACATTTGGCGCCGTCTGTGGGAAACGACATGAAAAGTTGTGTCGGTTCTCTTTCATTTTTTCACCTCTTCCATGAATTTGCAAAACCCAAGAGACGACCAAAACTCTCTCTACCTCTCTCTTGCTTCTGATCTCTTTCACCTCTACAAAAACCAAGAACACCACTCTCTCTCTAAAAATCCTAAGATTCTCTCTCTAAATACCGAGAAAAGCCCATCTCTCTGTTTTGAAGAAAAAGAAAACGACAGAGATAAAAGCAACGTCTTTTCTAAGACTCGTATCTCCGACTCAGTTTCAGCTCCCGACTCGAATCCTTCGAACTCAGAATCTTAAGCCCAGCAACTTTCTGAGCCTCAAAACGCAACGTTTTGGTTTCCGTCTCAAATAGATGAGTCCTATGCTGGCCTCCCTACCAGCCACTTGCTCGGCTTTGTCCCTGCTGTTACTGAAGATAAAGAAAAAGGTACCACAAGTTATGAAGCACCTGAAGTGAATTTGCCCTTCTGATCCTCCTAAAACGACGTCCAAAACCCACGTTTTGTTCATTTTCTCCTTCTCAAATCCTACTTTTCTTATCAAATGAGCGTCCTTTCTGCCAGGTGAGGGCAAAGATGGAGGGAAAAAAGTAAAGGGTATTTAGACATTGATGTCATGCCTGAGGAAGAAGAAGCACTGCATTGAATTTGAAGGGTCTCTGCTTTTGGATCTTTCCCAAAGATTGAATCTTTTCTTGTCGATTTGTGGAGTTGGGTTTTGAGAGCTGAAAGTTGGAGGCTTTGGAGCTGGAGGAAGAATCTGTTCTTGGAATCGAAAAAGCTGGGTTCTCCGACGATCTCCAAAAGCTGGGTTGTTTTCGATTTAGGCTCTGTCAAAGTCCCACGACGATTTTTCCTCATAAGTGCTTGCACTGCAAGTGTTTTTGGCAAGCGCCTAGAAGCAAGAATCTGCAGTACAAAAGCCCGACTCTCTCAAAGGTCGATTCTTTCGTGCAATTTTCGAAAAAAGCTGATGCAATTACACCAGGTGGAGTTCCACCATGGAATTGGAGAGAAACTTCTGGAAATGCTCAAGGTTTCTACTTATTCGATCCCATGAATACCAATATGGGCCCTCCGGGTCTCAATCCTATGCCGCCGCCGACAACTGGTGTTGTTTCAGCTACGGCGGCGACTAGTACCACTGCTGCCTGCACGTCTTCGTCCGCGCCCGCAAACGCCGCGTCGATGTCAGCGGATGATCAGAGCAAGAAAATCTGGAAACCGTATACAATTACCAAGTTGAAAGAGAGCTGGACGAAGCAGGAGCACGATAAGTTTCTCGAAGCTTTCTAGCTGTTTGATCGTGACTGGAAGAAGATGAAGCATGTAATGGCTCAAAAACGGTTATCCAGACGAAAAGAGAAAAGAGAAAAGAAGATGTCTGCCACCTGCTGGAAAAAGAAAAAAAAAAGACAAAAGGAAGAGTCACAGCTTATTATATGTGCTCAGAAAATGGAGCAGGGCCAGGAAGGAGGGATGAGTCAGAGAGGGGTGAGTTTTATTGGAACGGGGAGATCAAGAAAAGCAGAAAGCAAAAGAGAAAGTAAAAGAGAGAGCAAAAGCAAGGAATAAACATCCCACCAGAATGATGTGATTTACTTTTCTTGTTTTTATATGATGTGATTTATTTTTCTTATCTTTTGGAGACATCTATATAAACCCCATCAGAGGGTAATAATAAAAAAATATAAATTAAATATAAAAATTGCAAAGCCCAAAATAAATGGGCTGCAATGTCATGTGGACGGCGAAGGCCCATATGCCCAAAAGAGCTAGGCCTTCTATTATCACCAACCAGGTAATCAAAAGTACGCCCAGTACTCCACAATTATTCGGCAACCTGTCGCTATTACCACTAACCAGGTGATCAAAAGTACGCCTAGTACTCCAAAATTATTCGGCAACCTGCCGCTATTACCACCAACCAGGTGATCAAAAGTACGTCCAGTACTCCCAAATTATACATGAGCATTACTCATGTCAATCATACATAAACATTCATGAGCATTACTCATATCAATCATATATAAACATTCATGAGCATCACTCATGTCAACATTCATGAGCATCACTCATGTCAACATTCATGAGCATCACTCATGTCAACATCCATAACATCACTCATGTCAACATCCATGAGCATCACTCATATCAATCAACATAAACATTCATGAGCATCACTCATGTCAATCAGCTTCAAAAGCTTCATTTACAAAAGCTCTAGCTTCAAAAAGCTTCATTTACAGAGCTCCAGCTTCAAAAACTTCATTTACAAAAACTCTAGCTTCAAAAGCTTCATTTACAAAGCTCTAGCTTCAAAAGCTTCATTTCCAAAAGCTCTAGCTTCAAAAGCTTCATTTACAGAGCTCTAGCTTCAAAAGCTTCATTGACAGAGCTCTAGCTTCAAAAGCTTCATTTACAAAAGCTCTAGCTTCAAAAGCTTCATTTACAGAGCTCCAGCTTCAAAGCTTCACTTGCAAAGCTTCACCTACAAAGCTTCAGTGCAGGGTATACAAATACCGCCTCCGAACAACCGCCACTTTGGCCCATACATGGATTCAATTTGAAGTCTCCAGCCAACATACTCTATTGACTGAAGACTTGGGGGACTACATTATGTACCATATATTGGGCCTCAACTGGGCCTCATAAAAAATACTTGGGGGACTTAGCCCATTATTTATGTAATGAGGAGCGAGCCCTTATTCTATAAAAAAGACTCCCTCACTTTCATTAGAGAGCACCCATTATTCATGTACTGAGGAGCGAGCCCTTATTTTATAAAAGGGACTCCCTCATCTTCATTAGAGAGCAACGCCGCCAGCTGAGTAACCGCCTCGCCGCGAGCATCACTCTTAACCCATCACTTATGTATTGAGGAGAGAACCCTTATTCTATAAAAGGGACTCCCTCACCACCATTAGAAAGCATTGCCGCCTACTGAGCAACCGCCTCGCTGCAAGCATCAACTCTAGCCCATCATTTATGTATTAAGGAGTGAGCCCTTATTCTATAAAAGGGACCCCCTCACCTTCAACGCCACAAGTCGAGCCAACCAAGGCAACATAAGCCACAAACCGAGCAGCCTTGCAACATGTGCTACTTCTAATTGAGCATCATTTCAGATTAGGCACCGCCGCATACCGAGGATCAGTTCAAGACGACATCTAGTTACTTCGGCCCACACATGGACTGAATTTCAAGTCTCCAGCCAAAAGACTCTCTTGACTGAAGACTTAGGGGGGGCTACTGTTTATACCATACTTAGGGCCTCCGTATTTAGATCTCGTACAAAATACTCGGGGGACTTAAATGTAATTATGTAATAAAGGAAGGGGAAAATATGTAATAAGTGAGGAGCCCTTATTCTATCGAAGGACTTCTCACCCTCACAATTAAAGGAGACCATTTCTTAAGCCCCCCTCATCCTCTCAAAGCTCTCACTCTCATTCAGAGCTTTCTCTCCCTCAGAAATACAATATCAGTGTGGACGTAGCCCAAACCTTGGGGTGAATCACGATACATCTTGTGTTATTTACATTTCTTGCAGATTCACGGTCGGATTTATGTTGTTCCAAGACCTCCGGTTTTGTGCATCAACAAAGTACAAATAATTGTTCGTTCAATGCGTCGTTTGTGTAACACATATTGACGAGGTTATCTTCGGATATTGATTCGAGACAAATTTGGGTCATCCTTCCAAAGGCATCCACACGACACTTTCTAGAAAACTGTTGTCCCACTAATCAAAATCTAAAAAATCATGTACAAGACGACGTTTTCCAAATAAACCGTCGTGCAAAGCATCACCAAACTACAGTTTGGCATAAAACCGTCGTCCCATCTACACAAAGAGATGACGGAAAACCCACTTTTTTAGTACCATGTTTGAAGAGTAAAGGAATTAAGCAATATTTCAACAATTAAACGATTTGAAATATTGATAACTACACATGTATCAAAACAAGAAAAACACATTAGTACTAAATACCAAACTATCCATGAAGTTCCAAATAAGCCTCCAATAACAAGGAAATTGTCGTTTGAAGACTTGAGGTTAATAACACTGAAGTCTGAACTGCGAGAAGCCCTCCTTGAAAGCCTTGTGAAATTTCAACCTGCAAATTGGAACCAATGGGTAACCGATTCCTAAACAAAAAGCATTTAGAACACCAAATCGCACCAAACAAGGTTATCAGCCAAAAGAAAACCAAATTAAACCTAGAAACTAACCATTTACCAAAATTAGCTAAACTTGGGACTCAACATAGAAAATATTTATACCTTGATTGAGACTAGAGAGGAAATAGCCACATAAAACCTACATCAATGAGAGCATCTCCAATGGGAGTCCATATTTAAGGATTCCCACCATCACCTTTGAGTACTCATTTAAGGACTTAAAGGGAATCTTTGTGTCACTAAAGGAATATTGCCTCCAACGGGAGTCTTTATAGTAGAATCCCTAAATTTGAGGTTTTTACAATTTTAAGTGACTAGGACCCACGCCTTCTTTTCCGAATCCCTATATGTGGGTACATACACCAAGTATCTGGCGAGTCCCTATACTTTAAGGACTCACTTTCCGATCCATTGGAGATTCATTTTGTCCCTATATTACTTTCATACTCATTTTATACGATGTCCTTATATATGGACTCCACTGAAGATGCTCTAAGCATGAAATGCGTTTCAAAACAAATTCAAATCAAATTGAAAAAAAATCAAATTGAACAAATAAGCAAGTTGAAACCCCAAACTGGAATTATCAAGAACGCTCACAATCTAAGTCGTTCTTACTTCGTCGTCGGAAAGAAGGAGTGACCACAACCTTAACCATAAATGCTTTCTTCAACAAAGTAAGAAAGTGACCACTATTGAAAAGTGGAAAGGAAAGAGAATGAAGGGGTAAAAAAGGATTGCCACTGCCTCCAAAGCCAAAGGCTTTCTTCTTGATGACTCCAATTGTGTTAAGTTTCTTACTTAAGTCTTTCTAACAATTTTTCCATATGTTTTGACAATTTTGATACAAACTAGTTAACCTCTCAAATAAATAGTCAAATAAATAGAAGTGTGACAAAATGACTTAAGTGAGAAACACAATGCAATTAAAGGAAATCCTCTATGACGAAACTGTTAGAGTATGAGTGTGATTCTTACAGTTTAGTAATAATCATTGTTATTTTAGATTGGTATAAAGAGGTCTTAATGTGTTTATAAGAGTTAATTCAACTTTGGTTTGGATTGAAACTCTACTGTTGGCTCGAGAATAGAACTCATACTTATACAAGGATTTTGTCTTGTATTCCTTGTAGGATTGTAATAGGGCAATCTATGTTTAGTATAAAAACATAAGCCACTGCTCTCACAAAACATACGCTCAATATTGAACTAAGACCTATTGTTAGTTTGAGTACTTTTGGTTTTGCAAGAGAGGAGAAGGTGCACTGTTTGAAGTCTGATTTGGCTTATTCTTCCACTGCTTTTACGGGTTAGTTTGTCATTGTATTTATCGAATTGTGATTTTAATACTGTATAAATTTGTGGTTCATGAGCTTAATCTCTTAACTTATATTTATGATAAGTTTAATCTTACATGTGGTATCAGAGCCTAAGATTTTTGCTCGTGAATTCAAATTGAAAGTATTAAATTAAAAGTGCAAAATACGTGATGGTAAATTAGCAGGTTCAGGCTTAGTTTGTGAGAAATTTTGGACTTTGAATGGAGTTTCTTGTAATGAATATCATGTTTGCCGCATACGGTCTCGTAACTTTGGCATGTAGATGCCAAACGAATGATGGCTACATGTTGAACTCAATTTGATAGAATTAATCTATTAAAGCTTGTACAATTATTAATTTTTCTGCTGTGCGTTGGATTCCATGTTGAATTTTTATAAGAATTAATCAAGGATTCATTGGGTGGTTATGGAATGTGAGTACATATGCTATTATTGTTGTAATCAATAATCCGTGGCTTTTTGTGGGTCTTATTGTTTTGAATTAATGAATCTGATTATAAAGATGTGCATAAAATATGCCTTGTACAGACCAAATATTAGTAAGATAAAAGAAAGATGAAATCTTGGTTTGACGACATTAAAAGTTTTGTTTGTCTAAGAGATTTTAATGTTCTTGGTTTGTCTTTTTATGTGAATTTGTGTCGATGGGATTCTGGCCATCGCTTTGGCGATGATTTTGGTTCGGCGCATTTGTAACAATGGCGATTTACTTCGATAATCTGCAATGGTATGAGGTCCATGGAAATTGGGAGTGATGGCAATCTGCATGGATGGGTCTCGAGCATTTATGGATAATTTGTTTCGTTGATTTGGAACCGAGGAATTGCAATCGGATTGACGAACACGGGTCCAATGATGCATTCAGGTAACTCAGTTCACTGTTTCATGCATGATTAATTGTTCTCCTATATGCGTGATTATAGTTCGATGAGTTGGAGCATAATGAATTAGGGCTTTTGCTATTTCACGTATGCTTGTTTATTTATATATATTGTGAAGGCATGATTAAACTCGAAATCCCTGTAGATGCCAACTTGTGATTTATGTGAGATGTCTGGAATCATCCTTTGCTGCATAAATAAATTAGTGTATGTCTAGATATACTCTTCTATTTTTCATTAAAGAGTCAATGTGTATGCATTTTTTCATGTATGAATCTCGATACATTTAAATTGCGGGGAGCTACACATGCACATCTTAGTGTCAATTCTTGATTTTCAATTGGTTTGATTTATATCAAGTTTGGGTTGGAATGGATTTGACTACATATCATATGCAAGTCATGAGGTATTATAAAGCGACAAAAATAAATACATATATAAAGTGGATGCCAATTGCTTTGTGATTTATACATAATAGCATATTTGAATGAAATCTGTATATATATGGAGATAGCATTCGTGCATAGACGTTGTAATTATGGGCATGCGTTTTTATATATATCAAATGGAACTTGCATAAGTTTCTATGCATATTGATGCATGCATGCATACAAGAAAATATATGAACAGATGAATATAAGGTAGATGTTTTATTGACTGCCTATAATGAGTCTTGTGAAAATAAACTTTTAGCCATTTACAAAATATATATTCTATTATGAATCGGAAAGCAAATAATTATTTTGTCATCTTATTGGAAATTCATAAGATTAATGATATGTGGCTATCGTTATTTTCTCCAAGGACTTGCTTACGAATCTGTATATAATTGATGACGGTGTTGACAATGAATTAAAGGCATGAATATTTTTAATTTGGATTATTGTCGACTAATCTTATCATGTATATATCGATGCATGCTTATTGTATATGTATATTTGTGATTTCATGATGCATGCTTCCGCTATTATATTTTGGTTGAAATCACAAATAGGGAGGAAGATGAACTTCGAGTTCTCCAGAAGAAATAGTGGTCTTGATTATCTCGTTTTAATCAAGACATGTTGTTGTCATACATATCCAGACATTATCAAAATTTGGTCGATCTTGCTCGATGGATATTGAACTAGATATTGAACTAGTTAGGATCAAATTGAATGCAAAAATATTGTGCTTGCTATTCTGATTTTGATCATTGTTGAAACTAGTGATTTTGGGTTTATGTGAGATAAGTTTTTCCGAATGGATTGTGACTATCTTTTGATACATAGACTGCTTGCATAATGGTTTAGGTGTATTTGACTAAACTGAGATTATGCAATTGGTAAGGAATCGGGAATCAATTGGTTCATATCTCCGGTTTCTTTATTGGTTGTGCAGTACATTCTGCTTATGCTTAAGTGGGAGAATCATACGTTCGAATGTAAGCATAAGGTTATTTAGGCCGGCCATTATAATTCATTTGGATGCTTGAAAACCAAATTATGGTTTTATTGAAGCAATTGGTAATTATTTATGTTACTTAATTTGTTTAAGTAATGAGAAGTTTGGTGTTATTTGCTGGAACTAAACTTAACTTGATATAGTGGGAGCAAATCAATTTATGTGTTTGTTCTGGTCAAGTAAAATCACATTGTTGTAAATACAAATTGGATGAATGTGATCATGGAATTTGTTTGCATATTTGTTGCGGCAATTGATCACATTGATAAGACATTCAGTGTATTGCAATGACTATTAGTTAATACAGTTGATATTAACTTATACTTAACTTGTTTGTGTTAAGTATAGCCTAGATAAGTGGGAGCAAATTGGTTTGGTTTTTGCTATATTGGTTCACATAATTACAAAGTGCAAATTAAGTATGTTGTGACTTTTGAGTTAATTCTGCGATGTAACAGAAAAGATTCTTAAGTTCAATACTTTAAAATGCATAGGTAAGTTGTATGTGAGGTTAAGCTTTTGTTATCCAAAAGATTTGGTGGCTATATGAGTGGGAGTAGACGTCTTGGTTTACTTTTGAGCTTAGATACATTGCTATGAACATAAACTGGACATTGTGATTTGTAAGTTAAATTTGTATATTGTGTTGCAAAGGCAATTATAAATTCATTATTTTGGTTTATGTAAGCTGGTTGTGTCTATGTACTAGTGTGGTTGAAGAATGACTTTTGTGATCACCTTTATATTGAATTTGAGATGATTATTTACTGTTGTGAATCATACTCAAGTGGGAGAATGTTAGAGTATGAGTATGATTCTTACAGTTTAGTAATAATCATTGTTATTTTAGATTGGTATAAAGAGGTCTTAATGTGTTTATAAGAGTTAATTCAACTTTGGTTTGGATTGAAACTCTACTGTTGGCTCGAGAATAGAACTCATGCTTATACAAGGATTTGGTCTTGTATTCCTTGTAGGATTGTAATAGGGCAATCTATGTTTAATATAAAAACATAAGCCACTGCTCTCACAAAACATACGCTCAATATTGAACTAAGACCTATTGTTAGTTTGAGTACTTTTGGTTTTGCAAGAGAGGAGAAGGTGCACTGTTTGAAGTCTGATTTGGCTTATTCTTCCACTGCTTTTACGGGTTAGTTTGTCATTGTATTTATCGAATTGTGATTTTAATACTGTATAAATTTGTGGTTCATGAGCTTAATCTCTTAACTTATATTTTTGATAAGTTTAATCTTACAGAAACATATGTATAGCTCATGGATATCTCCCCTATGAAAAACCATGAGAATCTGTCATTTTCACGAAGAAATCATGCATGAAGGTTGGCATCAAGTCGATTGAAACCCTCGACTTCTGCGCTAAGATGTTAATAAGTAACCTTACCGCACGTTTCCCAAGTGATTTTTTTATACAATCGACAATTGAAAAAGACAATTTGCAGATGACTAATTGAAAAAAAATCATTTGTAAATCAATCGTTTTTTATTTTGTACCAAACATGCAACGCATTTTAAATTCTTCTATCTCGATACTTGAATCCCCTCATCCACTAAGTAAACGAGAATCTATCACGATGCAATTGATGGGCCCGGGTCCATCTACTTTCTGGGCCAGATTATTAGAAAGCCCAAATAAGGTGGGCCTGATTGTCGATCGTACCCCGAAATCATAAAATCCAACCCATCGACCTCTTTCCGTTTCTTTCTCCCTCTCTTCTTCTTGCTCAGTGAAACAGCGCTTCCCTCTTCACTTGGCCGAGTCACTAGCAGCTCCGCCGTCCGACCAAAACCCTAGGTCTCTGCCACCATGAACTGCGCACGTAAGCCTCTCTCTCTCTCTCTCTCTCTTTCTCTATCTATCTATCTCTCCCTCTCTAGAGCATTCGTTGCTATAGGGCCTCGTTTTAACTGATCTCTCATTTTCTTCCTTGTCTTCCTCTTTGCCTGTACAGTATCCGGCGAGGTGCCGGAAGAGCCTGTGGTCTCCAAGAAGTCCGGGTTGCTCTTCGAGAAGCGTTTAATCGAGCGACATATCTCGGTGCGTTCCTTCTCTCTTCCTCTCTTCATTCTAGGTTTTTCTTTGGGTTTTAGCAATATGTATGATATCTTAATTTTGTTGATTAAGTTGCAATTTCATTGCTACATATGATAGAAGACTAAGTTGTTGTACTTGTTGAATTATTCCACTAGGAATATGGGAAATGCCCGGTAACCGGTGAACCACTTACCGCTGATGATATCGTTCCAGTTCAAACGGGGAAGGTACTGAATTTCAATATATTTACTTAATTTATTTCATTACTGGTACAATTTTTGGTATATTTTTCTATATCTTTATATAAGCGTATTTATGTGCACGCGATTATGGGTATATGGAAAATTACCTCTTAGTCATTGGTCTCAATGAGTTGTGATAAGCTAGTTGGCGTCTTGTAATTACTATAATTTCTTATGTTGATTTGTTCTATGGCTTCCTATGCAGATAGTGAGGCCCCGACCTGCACAAGCTGCTAGTATTCCTGGAATGCTCGGAATGTTCCAGCTTGTATGTCTTCTGATTATACTCATTTATTTTATTCAGTTTATTCTTTTTTTTGTTTGAACTTACAATTGTAGCTTTGAATGTTGTCGTATATCCTGTATATTAACCTGTGCTTTATACTCTACAACAATTGTTGCATTCATTATGCAACTTTGATTGCCCTTAATATGTCATGTTCTATGAATTATTTAACGAGAAACCATCTTTATTATACATGTGTTATATAGCCAACCAAGAGCATCCGATGATAAAAGGGATCCATTAGCATTCTCAGCATTTGTATTCAGATTTTGATGAGTCCATTAGCATCACCCCGTCAATGGACTCCTACTATGTTACCAACATAACATAGCTATTATTCATTCTGTTCATGATAGCAGTTCAGGCTCTATATCAAGTTGATTATGAATCTTCCTTGAGAATAAGAACATTTTTGGATAGTGCGTAATTTCTTTAGATTGATATACCATTTTATTTTATTTTAAGTTGTTTAATTGTTGTGAGTATATTTTATATGTAGTGTTAACAAAGTGGTTTTTTCCCTTGCTTACCTATAGGAATGGGACAGTTTGATGCTAGCCAACTTTGCAATGGAGAAACAACTACATACAGCAAGGCAAGAGTTGAGTCATGCTTTGTATCAGGTAATGTAACTAGGAAATGTATATTCTAACTACATATAATTCTTATGAGTTTCTTCTTTTGTTTTATTCATTTCATTCAAACTACATATATAGCTTACATGTTGTTGATGCATAAAACCGGAGGGGTCTTGGAACAACGTAAATCCGACCGTGAATTTGCAAGAAAGCAAAGAACACAAGATGTATCGTGGTTCACCCCAATGTTTGGGCTACGTCCACACTGATGTTGATATTGTTTCACTCTGAATGATGAATATACAAGGAGGTTAGAGGCAGTGTGCTCTCTAGCCTATTTTCTCTGTGCTCTCTTCCCATGGCCTAAACTTGACCTCCCTTAATGAGGAGAGTGAGGAGTCTTTTTATAGAATAAGAGCTCCTCACTTATTACATGTTTACCCCTTCATTTATTACATAGTTACATTTGAGTCCCCCCAGTATTTATACGAGATATAAATACGGAGGCCCTAAGTATGATACCTTCTTTCTTTACGGAGACCCTAATTATTACATAATTACATTTTTTTTTTGGCATGCTGCCTTCTTTCTTTATTTATGATTACCCTTTGGTGTGGTTATATAGACGTCTCCAAAAGATAAGAAAAGTAAATCACATCATTCAAAAAAGCTGTTGCAGAAGGTGGGTATGGCAGATGGTCGGATAGTGGGATAACATGTGCAGCTGGCAGTTGCGGGGGGCAGGGCCTGCTCAATGGGTCACGCCCATAATTCCCTTCTGTGCAATCATGCCATCACCACCGTAATTATGTTTGCTTTTTCCTTTCTCTTTTCTGCTTTTGCTTTTGTTTTTGTTTCCCACTCTAGACATCCTTTCTCTTTTTCTTTTTCCACTGCGCCCCTGGTTTCTTGAGTATGGGGTCCTCCAACTCGAGCACGTTCTCACCATTTTCGTTGTTGGTGGTGTTACCCTGCTCATTCTGTTTGAAACCAATCAATACAGTTTTGGTCAGAGCTTCTGAGACCAGACAACAAGATATCTGACTCAAACTCCCACAGTGGGAAGGCATCAGAAGGCATAGTTATGGTGGACACCACTGTTCTCGCAAATCTGCAACAATATCGCAACCGATATCTCCTTCTCCCGCTGCGACCCCACCTCTATGATCTCCACCAGCACCGAAATCCCGCCTTCCTCCAGCAACGCCGCGCGGGCCTCCGATACCGATACGAGGACGCTCAACACGTACGCCGACTTGTCCACCATGTTCGAACCGAAGTCCGCCATCAATTCCACCGGCAGCTTCATGATTTCTGATTGTAAGGCTCTAATTGTGTTCTCTTTGATTGAACAGAGCGAGTACAGAGCCGTTGACGCGTCCTTCTTCCCGCGAAAAATCACCGCACTCCAGAAGGTTCATCAGCAGTGGAATCGTACCCGATCGTCCAATCAGAAGCCGTCGGCCCTGAGACGAAGTCGTTGGGGACTCTTCGGATCTGTCGGAAGCGCAGGCTATCAGAAGCCAACTGGGTCCCGGACGTGGTGCTCGATCTCCCACTGCTCCGGTTCAAACCACTAGGTTCATCATCCTTGACTCCCCACTAGGTGTAATCAGGAGTCAGGTGCAGGGACAATTGCTGGATGCGAAGGCTGACAGCCTGGGATTCGTCCTCCGCCGTTGGATCTAGGCTTTGCCTATTCTTTTGATTGATCTCGGAGACAAAGAGATAAGGAGGAGGTTGGGTGTTTTCATGGGGAAGAAAGATTTGAACAATTGGAATTTGGGAAGATCTTCTGGTTGGTGTGGAAGTCCAGGGTCATGCGCGAGTAGTAGCGCTCGATCACCTGGTGGGAGGATTTCTTCACTGTTTTTGTGCGGACGCGACCCATGATGGTGGATTTGGGCGGAGGAGATGGCTGGCGACGGTGCTGGTATGTGCATCTGTGCGTGAGGAGAGGGTTCATCATCCTTGACTAGGAATGGTGTGATGACGAGCTTGTTGTCAGTTTTGGACCCGAATGAAAGTCAGAGCTTCAAGACGGAATCTGCGTCCTTATCCACCAAAACACATGTATCCATCTGCCTATATATATATATATATATATATATATATATATATATATATATATATCTCTCTGTTTCTATATATTTATCTAGAAACCCAATAATTTTCTCAGTGTCACTTCGAACGCCACGCTTTTTTGAGAGAGAAGGAGAGAGATAGAGAGAGAGGGAGGAGTCTCTGAAGGTTTGTGTTGGTTTGTGTCTGGGCTGCTTGGAGAATTTGGCCACAGAGAGAGGGGTTTTGGTTTCTTGGGTTTTGCAGATTCAAGGTGGAGATTGTGGTGAGATGAAAAAAATGAAAGAGAACCGACATAGTCTTTCGATTCCCACAGACAGTGTCAAATGTTGATGTACAAAACCGGAGGGGTCTTGGAATAACGTAAATCCGACCATGAATCTGCAAGAAAGTAAAGAACACAAGATGTATCGTGGTTCACCCCAATGTTTGGGCTACGTCCACACTGATGTTGATATTGTTTCACTCTGAATGATGAATATACAAGGAGGCTAGAGTCAGTGTGCTCTCTAGCCTATTTTCTCCGTGCTCTCTTCCCATGGCCTAAACTTGACCTCCTTTAATGAGGAGAGTGAGGAGTCCTTTTATAGAATAAGGGCTCCTCACTTATTACATGTTTACCCCTTCATTTATTACATAATTACATTTGAGTCCCCTATGTATTTATACGAGATCTAAATACGGAGACCCTAAGTATGGTACAAACACATGTGTTTTGCATTTTGATACTCATTTTCTTATTTTAGTGAACTGAAATGGAATTTGACTTGGTTGAATGACCTAATTTGGTAATCTGTATTTTGGCAGCATGATGCTGCATGCCGTGTTATTGCAAGACTCAAAAAAGAAAGGGACGAAGCAAGGTCATTACTTGCTCAAGCTGAGAGACAAATTCCCGCAGCACAATCAGTAGTTGCAGCAAATGCTTCTGTCCATAGCAATGGAACGCCAGGTTCTTTCTCTGTATGCTTCTCCGAGAATATACCATATTTTCATAAATTAATTTGCTAATTAATTTGAGCTCTTTTTTTTTTCTTCTAGTTGCTGATGACCAGCAGGGACCTGGTGCGAGCAATATACGACCTGGAATATCTGCCAGTATCCTAGAGAAAATGACCGAATGTAATGTAACTCTTTCACAGCAGCGGAAGATGCGGCAGGTACTGTTTATTTATGCTGTGTTGCATTCTCTGATTTGTCTGATGTCACATGCCAAAGTTTTAACAGTTTACTTTCCATGTGTAGTTTACATAATCTTTTCTTGAGAAAAGCTGCTAGTAAAGTTCAGCTGTTTTCACAGAATTTATTTGATAAGTTCTGATAGTTATTGTTTTTATCTATTTGTTGCTTTGGTGTTCAGATATCCCCAACATTAGCTCCAGTTGATGCGTTGGAGAGGTATACTCTGATATCTAGTCATCCTCTTCATAGAACAAGCAAACCAGGAATTTTATCGATTGATATTCAGTCTAACAAGGTATGAGATTGTGTTTACCTCTGTTATTATATCGTTTTGTTTAAGCATCACTTCCATATAGGTATTTGACTCCAGTGAAAGACTCTTAGGTTTGTACTGGATGTTGCATAATTTTGCTCTTCAATACTGCCTTTGTACTATTAGAAGTGCATTTTGATCTTTAATGTTCATATATCTACAGTTTTAGGTTTAGGGATGATCCTAAACCAAATGTCTTGAAATGAAGAAAACGAATTTAGAAGGAACAAATCTAGAATTTATTGAGCCTTGAAGCTCTCTTGTTTTAGTGTTCTTTTGCGTAATGGTATTTGATGAGAATTTAGATCTTTTGCATGCTTTTCCTACCTTAATCCACACTTTACACTGATCTTTTGTCTTCATGGTATATACGGGATTATGGATTAAGGACAAAGTCATAAATCCTTATGTCATTGAACTCAGTTATGTTTCCATTTTGCTGATCAAGTATTACTTTTTGGCTTTATTCTCGCAGAATCTCATTGCAACTGGAGGGGTTGATACAAATGCTGTAATCTTTGATCAGCCATCAGGGCAAATAATATCTACTCTTAGTGGTCATTCAAAGAAGGTTTCAACTATTAATTCTGTAGCAAGTATTTACTTGATTTCTTTCCATGAATGCATATTAAAGTTTGTGTATGTTTTTCTTTGGTAGGTTACAAGCGTGAAATTTGTAGGTCGGGATGATATGTTCATAAGTGGGTCAGCAGACAAGGTAAGCCGCAATAAATTTGTTTTCTTCTTGTTTCTTTGGCATGGACAATTTTAATACCTCCATTGATCTATTTATTTCTTCATTACTATTTTATCTTCTCTATTTACTGGAGTTGTCATTAGCTTTGTTTGTCATTCATTATTAACTTGGCCACTGCTAAACTCTGCCTACCTCACAGTTACAAGTTTAACCTTGGGACTTTTTATGTACATCTATGTGGATCTACACGGATTTAAATTTATATTCTGAAGTTACTTTTTATGCAACTGGGGGTGGTGATCAACCTCCCTGACCCAACACAAAAAGGAGATCAGGAAAAAAAGAGGATAAATTGGAGTCAATAAAGAACTTTACATGCATGCAATTTAGATGTTATTGCATAGGTTGTAAGGGTGTAACCAATCAGATATTCAACGTAGTGTACTCCATCTTTTGATGTTGTATCATCATTTTTCCCCTTTAATGTTGCAGACAGTTCGCATATGGCAAGGCTCTGATGATGGGAACTATAACTGTAGGCACATTTTGAAGGACCATACTGCTGAGGTAAATGGTTTGGACTTGAGTTCTCCAAAATTTGTTCAAAGTTAAAGCCCTTTTAGGTGGACAAAATATGTAATGAGCAGCAAATCCAAAAATGGACCGCAGTGAATCTTCCTCTGTGTTTCTCCTCCGGACACACTTATCTATTTGACTTAATCTGTTTTAGCAATGTGACTGTAATTAATGTACTTCAATCCCCAGGTCTACTTTTTGCGTCCACTTCTGTAATGTTTCTTTGTATTCAGGATTCGGGAATCCATAGTTGATGTTATAGGATGTCTGGTAACCAAAATGTTATACCAATGTCCATGATAAAAAAACTGCTATCTGAAAATTTCACTTTATTTTGATATTTGTTCAACGGTACTGCTTAGCAACAGAGCTTTATTATGCAACATTTTTTTGGTATAGTAGTTATGTGCTCTCTATTTGAATTTATGTAGCATGTCTCAAAATTTTCAGGTGCAAGCTGTTACTGTGCATGCCACTGGGGACTACTTTGTGACTGCTTCTCTTGATAGTACATGGTGCTTTTACAATATTGCCTCTGGGTTATGTCTAACACAGGTCTATCTCGCTCTCTGATGTGTATGTGCACATGCCATATACTATATACTATATCAAGTAATATTCCTTTCAAGGCATTTTCTAGTACACGACAGTACATTACAAATGCATGAACTTGAATTTCACTGTGTTTAATAACAATCTCGTTGCATTTTGTATGGAAAATATTTCTGATTGATCGTGTTGAAAGTTTCTGTAAACTGTTTAAATAGATGCATGTATATAGGTGCATATGTGCTTCTATATTTATTGAGTTCGTAAAAATCTTCTTCATTTAAAAGATATTTTAAACTTTGGTTTTTGGAGGAAGGAGGGGAGGGGGTTGCAGGGTTGTGGCATTTAAGAACGAGTTTTTAATCTTTTGGAGAGGATGGCGGGGGTTTAAAACAGCTATTTTAACTTCGATTTACCTTTATGTTCCATGATGATATTGGTATAATGGAAGTTTATTTGGCTCTCTAGGTTGAGGATGCTTCTGCTTCGGAAGGCTATACATCCGTTGCATTTCATCCTGATGGTCTCATTCTTGGAACTGGCACCTCAGAGGCTCTTGTGAAAATTTGGGATGTAAAGGGTCAGGTATGTGGGTTTTTATTTCCTTCTCTTTTCAGTTCTTCTGATCTTACATTCATTACTTTTGCTAATTGACAGTCAAATGTTGCAACATTTGAGGGACATGTTGGCGCAATAACTGCAATCGCCTTCTCTGAGAATGGTTACTTTCTTGCGGTAGGTTTTGAACCTTTTTACTAAGAAAAACATGAAGTAGATAGAATTAGATAATACCATGTTCTTATTTTACATTTGAATTTAACAGACTGCAGCTAGTGATGGCATTAAGTTGTGGGATCTACGAAAATTGAGGAACTTCAAGAAATTTACTCCCTACGATGCTGAACCAACAAACTGTGGTATGTATATCTCCAAGCATTTTCATGATTTCTTTCTAGGGAAAAAAAATGACAAGCATTTCAGTGCCAATACCGGTACTTTGCAAAGTCAGTTAAATGGCTTTTTTGGTAGATGAGAGATGATTTTGAGTCATATTTCCATCCAGTTTACCCTATTTACTTTCTCTTCCAGCGTACTATTTTCCATTGTTATGTAATCTCTAATTAGTTATAATAAATTGGAAAAGGATTCGTACTTGAATGAATTTTAACATCTAGATAGAAGTCTTTGAAAGTAGAATGGAGTATAATGAAAAGCTCTATTTTTGATCCTTGCAGTTGAATTTGACTACAGTGGAAATTACCTTGCTGCTGCAGGCTCTGATATAAGGTCAGTTTTTGAAAATTAAACCTTGTCTGATTGGACACCCAGAAGAAAAAAAAAAGTGTATATAAGCAAAATGCTGTATTTTCATTTTTCTAATCTGGTGTACCAGAATGCATTTTCATTTTTATGTTAATAATGTCATGAAGCTGAACGTATTTGTGGAGGCTGTATACAAGTTGCAATCGTCTAATGATGGATATAACATACAATGTAATATTCCAAGGACAATTATGGAATACTCAAGGTGTCCAGTTGCCTTCTCCCTCCCCTATTTCTCGATTCATGAAGATAATGAAATGAAATCACTTGCGTAGATTATAGTCAACTGAAATGAAATCACTGGACATTGTGTGGTGGTCCGAGCAAAACTGAAATCCCCCATAATAATAGTCAACTGCTGAAGTTGTCCCCAAGTATCCACAGTTTGCCATGAATGAATGTGTGAGAAATGACATTGTATATTTTGTCAGCCCTACAGAGTTTTGACAAATATTCCGTCAGTATTGCTTTCAAGAAACTTTTGAGCACTGATTACCGACCTTGTGTTTTTGCAGAATCATCCAAACAGCTAGCGTCAAAAGTGAATGGAACACTATAAAGACTTTCCCTGACATGTCTGGCACAGGTTATCTATCTTCACTTGCCTGTAAATTTGGTTGTAGACCATGTGGCCTTGACTTGGGGTTAGTCTGTGATGCTCATTATTTTCTTGTTTCGTTTTAGGTAAAGCAACAAGTGTGAAGTTTGGACCAGATGCAAATTATATTGCAGTAGGATCTATGGACCGAAACCTTCGCATTTTTGGCCTGCCCGGCGTAGATGGTGCAATGGAGTCCTGAAGTGGTGATAATCTGCAGTTTGCTCTGGGTAGCTGCCGTTGGCTGAATCAGCGATAATTTCGACATTTACTTGAATGCATCTTGTTGGCGGCTTTGTAGCAAATCTACCATTCGGAATGTATTTCTGTAGTTTTGTGTTTCCATGTGCAGTATCAGCTGAGCGTTAAACATATTCGAGGAAAAAAAATAGAGGAATGCCGAAGTGATTTTTGAATATCTTGGCATGTCATACTTTTCGTTGTACTATTTTCATATGTTGCCTTAAAATCTCTCGTCTTAACTTCTTTGGTGATGAAGACTTGAAAAAAGAATGGAACATATTGGTATTTCATCTTTTCTTTACTATTATTTTATAGAAATATTGGTTTTTGAAATTTCATACTAGTTTAGATTTATTTCTTGAGCTAAATATTTTGCGGTGTGTGGATATCACATCCCAGTATTTTTTTTACTAAAGCAAACAGCTATGAGAGATGGTGCATGTTTTGTTAAGTTTTAGGGATTTAATTCAGAACCAACTAAACAATGTCCCTGGAACAACTATTTCCACGTTTTTTTTTCAAGATGATTAGAGCATTAGTCTCTCAACTGTAGTCCAATTGGAGCTTTGAGCTTCAAACTAAGAATGCATGAGCATTGATCTTTAAACTTGTCATAACAGAGAGCAACGTTTTAGAACTTAAGTACCTTACTTGTCTGTTAAACCCCTAAACGGTGTTGCTTAAAGTAAGGTTTTACAAGACGCTAGTCGGACGGCGGGCAAGGCCCTAGCACCTATGACGGTTCTAGGTGGTTTTTATTTTAATTTTAATTAAACTTAATATGTAAATTATAAATAAATGTCTACTTATACTATAAAAGATACATAATTGCAATGAGATACATAATAACGGAAGTTTGTAGTGGGATACATAACGATGATAGTTATCTATTTTCTGTCTAAGTACGAGTAGCGACCTAAACGGACCCCTTCTTATTTTTCAAATGCCTATAAATTAATCGGGACAGTAATCAGCTCCATAGCACCTAAGCCTCGCGCTAGACGGAGATTTTTAGAACAGTGCCAAAAGTCCAGGAACCAATTATCTAATTCTCCACATTGTTGCTCTCTCCCACCACGAGTAAAAACCTCCCAAAGATCAAATGTAGAACTGTCCGTAGTGTTGTATTTCACTACTGAAACAATAACTACATGCGTACAACTACATAATTAAGGGAAAATTAGATCTTTAAGACATTGATTGTTGCACAAATTGAATTTTAACCCCAAACTACAGCTTCAAATTTAATTGCTTTCCAAAAGTATTTCATCCCACGTTAATCAAACCTCTCCTGTGTTGAATGGTGCAAACTATAACAAGAATAAAGAATGTGATCACCAACGGATACAAAGATACAAATGCATAACATCGTCTTCGTCTTGTATCATGTAAGGTACCGTGACACGTGTGTAAAACCCCAAAGCTGCATATATGAACGAAACATACGTGAGTACGCAGTCAAGCAAGGAACATACGCAAGTATGCAGTCAAGCTTAAAGCCCAAGGGGTTGCTCAAATAGATTACCTCAACATTCTTCAACTCAAATTCTCCGTTATGCGCCAAGCATAAGTTCCCAAATGTTTCACATGATCCGCTTGTTCCGCTTAACCTTTTTCAAACAAAAGTATACAATTATGACAAGAATCTGCAAGTACTTTCCCATCGGACTAGGGGGAAAATGTTCAAAGCATAACATTGTAAGAGTAACTTACAAATCTCCATCTAGGCATAGAGCATAGTTACCACCTCCCCCAAGAGCTAGCAAGTCATTCAAACACATGTAATAATACCGGTTGGCTCCTATGCACACAAATTAGACCGGGATCAGCATTGGCTTTTTCTCTCTTAATGGAAAAAAGGTAAAACAAAATTTGGAATATCTATCTATGGCTTTTCAATCATCAACAAGGCTGTTTAGTTACATATTGTTCGATTACCATTCAAATTTAAGGTACCAATTTTATATGTTGTGAGAAAATATGTCAAAAAGCCAGTCCATATGAAGAACGAATTGACATGCAATGCAGCAAGGTCAGCCACTGAGGTATCATTTAGCATCTCTATCTTAAGCTCTGCAACATACGCAAGTGTTCAGTGTTCTTGGCATGCCCATCACCAGTTATCTCTTCTCTATACCCAAATTACACATCACCCATATTCGACTGCCAGATCCTCCAAAAGGAAACATGCATCCACAAATAAATAGCACAAATAAATAGAAGAAAATGCTTACCTGTTGGCCTAAACAGCCTTGGTTCTCCATATATGGTCGTGAAAACAAATGTTTGGTTTGTTCCCTATAACCAAAAGGCAGGCATAAGAATGTGCTTATATTGGACTGATAAAGAAAGAGAAAGTTCAGATATTTAAATAACCATAGTCAAGAGAACTTCCGAATATTCATTAACATCAATAAAAAAAACAAAAAGTAAACATACGTTGATTAAGGTAAAAGCATGTTTACTTGATATTTTCTCATTGACGTAGGTTTCAAGGGCCCCTCTAGAAGTCCACCAAATACAGCACCTTGCCTATCTCCAGCAATCTAGAATTTTAAAGACAGTCCACATTATCTTCACATGACTACAAACGAATCAATTCATCAATTTTCAAATGTCATTGGCATATTCATTAACATACCAGCAAACAAGGACCAGAAAGCTCAGAGCTTTTGCGGATAAGTGTGCGGAGTGATATACCATGTTTCGCCGTACTGCCCTTCATTCAAAAGAATTGATACTGAATTGAAATCCAAATGCAACAATAGCAGAGTACTTCTAATGCAGGGAATACTCCTCAAGAAGCTTACCTATACAGCAAAATCCATTGGCACCCTTTCACTATATTAGGAAGTGATGACAGTAAGAATTCATGCAGGTCTGAGGAAATAAAGACCGAGTCATCCATGAGAAGCGGTAGTTGCTTCTGTAGACTCTGCTGGTCAGCTGCTACTTCAAATACCTCAGAACCGCTGGTGCTCCCTCCAGAAGCATGGTCGTCATCGTTTTCATAATTGTTTTCTGTTTCCTTGTTCTCACCTGGTGGGGAACGACATTCTTCATATCTATGAACGGTTTCATCTTGGGATTCAAAGTTGCCGTTACTAACAATTGTTGATTGATGCTTGTTTGAAGTGGATCCACCAAAGCCTACCGATGGACAGGAAAAGTATGAAGGCAAATATTTACCCCCTGTAGAATACAGCCTGGCCTACACATTGAAAGACCTAATGTGATAAATCACTATACACAATGAAAGAAGAAATCAACTGAACAAAACTGTAAATTTAAGCATGCACGGTCAAGATAAATTTTTCGGACCAACAAGGGCACAAACTTATAAAATGGAGCTAAACTTCTGCCCGAGTAAGCTGCAATTGAATAACTTCATGGTAAAAACAAAGACAAAAAGGCCATAAAACTCAGCTCCCCAAGTTTCTGAGTAGATTACCATCAGAATAACTGCAATAACTGAATGATTCCAACTCTGTTGTTTTGGCAGTTAAATTTGAATTGTATCAATATAATTCGCTTCATGAGATCTCAAGTTCTGAACTATAAGCAGAACCAATTTACCCAAAAAACCCAACTCCGAAATTACGTTATCTAAGAAACCCAGATCTCAAAATTCTTGAACAACAAGGATCACATCAACAATTCAAGCACACCCATCAAGCTCAATCATTCAATCCAACGAAACACATAAACAAAAACGAAAAAGATAAAAAATTGGATCAGGAAATTACCTCAGGAGGATGATCGTTGTCGTCGAGTGGGGAAGGAAGAGAAGAAGAAGACGGCGAGTTGGGTGCATCGGCAAAGAGACGTGAGAGCTTCTGTGTAACTTTGTCTTTCAATGTAAACATTGTGTGATTGTTGCCGTGAGGAAGCAGACGTGCGGGCGTTTGAATCTCGGCCCTTTTTTTCTCTCACATTTTTCTTTTGGGGTTTCGATTTTCATTATTTTGTGATGGAGGAAAAAGATGGACGCGTGGCGTCGGTGGCAAGGACGGCAATCAGAGGTGGGGCAATGCCGCAATGTGACTTGGATTCTATTCCTTCCTTCCTTTACTTATTATATTGCTAATTAGTTAACTTCAAATTTTTTTATATTACTAGAGCCAGAGATTGTTGATAGGCATTTTTCCCACCTATAAAAGTAGGAATAAAAATACTTAAAAATACTTGAAAGAGAACAAAGTCGTTTTCTGTAGAGATTGAATGAATAATTTGTATTTAAACTAATTCTTAATTTATTTTTTGAAAACAAAGTTGGGAAGAGCTTGATTTTGAATTTAAAAATAATAAAAACGAATTTAATTAAAAAAAATTAAATAAATTGGCAAAGAAAAGAAAACAAAAGAAAATAGTTTTGAAAACCAAATTGTAAAAGCCTAGGATTCCACCGTCCCCTTAACAATCCTATGCTATTTTTCTAATTACTTATGAATTATCCATGCAACTTTGAAGGTTAGGTTTTCCTAATACATATTCTACTTGTGGTATTCAAGCTAGAACGTATATCAAACATGCAATATATTTGTGGTATTCAGATCAAATATAAACATGAATGACTCATTACACTTTGTGAAAACCCTTTGAAAAACCATGCAATCCCTAGGACGTGGTATTCATCCTAGGTGAAATTACAACTATCAATCACAAGAAGCAATACTCAATTCACATGTGGTATTCCGATTGAATTGCATCCGATTACTTATCTAAACATCCTAATGGTAGCTAAGCATTAAGATATAGAGACAATTTAAAGCACAATGATTAATAATTCAAAGTATGCATGTATAGTATTATAAACGATTAAATAAAAACTACATATTCATGTTAAGGCTCAAGGCATCGCCCTAGCAAATGTAAATTAGTTACGAACAACCATAAAACACAAAGAATTTAATAGAAATAGAAAAAGGATAGAAAACACCTTGAAAATACAAAGCATCAAAGCCTAGCTAAATTCTCCATGTACGTTCTCTCCCCCCGCCCCTTTTAACCCTAATGGCTAAATATCTTATTTATACTAATACAAAATAAAACCCTAAAAGGTCTTAGAATGAAACTAGGAAACAAAATAAAACAGAAAATAAAAGGTTTCCTATTTGAACTGAAATTCGGACTTCTTAGAAAATCAGTCTTTTGACTGACCAAATCAACTCCGATTTGGTCCTAAAATGTCTCTTTTGAAAGCTGGAGACGTCCCCTACAAATCCTCATAAGGAATCTTCCTCAAAATATGTCATCTTGACCTTCAAAATACCTAAAACATCCAGAAACGTCAATCTGGAAAAGCTGCGCGCTGGGCCTTTATTTCTTCACCACGGTCAAATGGCTTGGTAGAAAAATTTGGAATTTCGAACAATCATCTTGAAAGACTCACGAACATCCTCCAATTGGAATCACTCCAAAATTCATCCGTTTGGTTACTTTTTGCTCCAGAGGAAGTTGAATATCCTACATTGAAAATATATAACAAAGTATCAAAGTTCTACCAAAATAACCAATAAATTAATAATAAGATTAGGGTAAAATATATGGTATAATATGGACTCATCAGTTGTTATAAAGTTAAACGACCACACGTACTTCATGTCACTCTGTTTGTGTTGTTCACGTGTTTGACTTGAAATTCGACACATATGATAAAGTGTGTTGAGAATGAGTTCCACATCAATAAAAGGAATGATCTTATATGAACTTGTAAGTAAGTCATTTCCCTTAAGTGTGTAATTGGCCTTTTGTTTAATAAAGAATAAAGGTAGTGAGACCACATTTTTGTACTACTTTTGCCATTTGTGTACCACATGATGTGGCAAATGATGCATATAAACAAGATTCAATGAGAAAAATTCTTTAACTAACATGACATTTTCCTCATATAGCCTCAGCTCAATTAAAGAGAAATAATAGTTCCCTTGAATACGTTATTTGATGTGCCATTGCAAACGTCAAGTAACAAGTGGCTAAGCGACGTGCCTTTGTACAAATACGCAAATGTCATCCTTACGAAATTTTAGAAATTTTAACATTGTGGCTTAGTTGGTGTAGACCAAAAGGCAAAATCACCATTTCTTTCTCATCCCTTCCATAGCCACTCCCTCCTCTAAGAGAAATTTTTAGTTGTGACAGGAACACAGATGGTACACCACGTGTTTTTATGTAAGTGGTAGAAAATTTTAATTTTTAAGTTATTAACTTTTTAACACACATAACCCACCATTTATATAAGGACACGTGGTATACCACCTCGTGTGATGGTTACACTGAAAAATCTGTTCTCCCCTAGTGTGAAAGGAAGGACACGAAAGATTTCTTTGACTATCCGACTATATAAGCCAAAAAATGCCTCAAATGTTGTAACCTTCCACTTTCTCTCAAAATCAACAAGTGATTTTGATGTAAGACAAGATTGGTGTGAATTACTGCAAAGAATAGTAAGCGCTTTATAATTGACAAGAAAGGATGTGTAACCACCCATCCCTAAAAATTATGATTTTTATCATTTTTAAATGTGAATTTACAAAAATGCCCTTCGAGGCAAAGATATTGACTTTTGTGGACCATTTTGTCATGTCATGTAAGGTTTATTTTCTTGGCGTATTCAATTAGTACTCGTCACTACGAACATGTGGGCATAAACATAATGTAATTTGGAGTTATAACGAAGATTCTACGAACTTTTAAACGTCGAGGATATTTTGGGTAAATTGATAATTAATTGAACATGTGGTATTTTGTCGGACCGTTGGATGAGTGCCACGTGGGGCCACCCCCACTTTTCTGGAACACTCTCTCTCTTTCTTTTTCTTCTTTCTTTCGTAGCTCCTCTCTACTCTCTTAACTCTCTCTCTTGGCTCTTCCTTTCTCCAGTGAAACAAGCCACCATCATCACCAAATCTTTCAGCTTGTTGAACATCAAAAATCAAAACCACCATTATCTGCATGTCTTCACTACCATAAACCCAATTTTGAGTTTTGTTTCATTGAAAATAAACTTGAAACACGAGTTCAAAGAACAAGGTTTTGGGCCGAGACTTCTAGGCGTGATTCAGATAACTTCCAGCCATATTTTGAACTCTAAACAGGTATAAATTGATTCCTCTCGTCGATTAGATAAATTTTCATGTTTGGATCATTTAATTTGGTGAAGAAATGAGAACGTTATAACAATTTAAAGTTTGCCCAGTTTCCGGCGACCTCCGCCACTTTCGAGTCATTTTCCAATCACATCCCGATGAGATAGCAATCGTCCAAGGTATCAATCTCTTCATCTCATCGAAAACTATGATTTTCATTTTCGAATCACTTGATTCCGTTGAGTATTGACAAAGTTATGGACGTTGAAAGGTTGCCCAGAAATTCTGGCGAATTTCCCTGTTTTCCCACGGATAGCCATCTTTTAGGCCATTTTTTGGCCATCTCCAGCGACCATTTGGACTCCAAGCAGTTATAATTTTGTTATATACATCTCTAGCTTCAATTTGGTATATTATGATTCAAATTTGGTTGAGAAACAAGTGAGATTTGGAGCTCTAAAGATTGCTCAGGAAATCTACAAAATCTGCAAAATCCGGCGAAGTAGCTTTAAGGTCCGCCACTTGATTAGAATAGTAATCGATGATCCGACCGTTGGATCATCACCAAACTTTAATACATTATAGTACATAATATTTGAAGACCATAGGAACTTACGGATTGGGAATCCGACTTATGGATCTTTCCGAATTAGACTTGTAAGTTCATAAAATAAAACGTTGACCGACACTTGAATTTGCAATTGGCAAAGATCAAACCGTTGGATCATAATGAAATTTTAGTCTGTTATTATAGAAGCATAATGTGGATCTTTGGAATACGGATCATAAATCTGAGTAGTAGATCTTCCGGATCGAGTTATGTAGGGTTGTGGACCCCCCCCGGTTGACCATTGACCAATGGTTGACTTTTGATCAATGGGTTACAAATCATTCTAGAACGTCATTGGGGGATCTGTTAAGTTGCATGTTATATTAATAAGAATTTTGAGATGTGGTTTGATAATTGTTCTAGGCGCCGATCGTTCGTGATGCCTCGATGCTTGTGCTAGGGAGTTGTAGCGCAGACTCCAGGTGAGTGTGCTTTTGGTTTTCTATATATACGTATATATGTTTTCCATTTTCCCAGAAATTCTTTTAAATGGATTTACGTTTTTAAATGCCATGTCAATTACATTACATTTTAGTATATGCATTAGTATAGATATGCATATTATTGCATGACGTTGCGGACGCCCAGGTAAGTTTTAGGTGAGTGCATATTGATGATAGTGATTGCGGTGTGTATGGTTATGTTTAGATGCATTTAGTGCTCATTATCCTGCACCTTGGTGTTAGTGCTCTGCCCGAGGCTAGGGCCTAACCTTCACGTAATTGTTCACCTCTTACACCACACGCTCACCTTGGATCCAAGGCAGGTGCCAGCCTGTCTTACAGACCACATTAGGTGGTTCCGACTCGTAGGTGACTTGCGATTCTTTGCACAACCTTCACGCGATCATAGCACTTAAGCGTATCTATTTACACCCAGCCTGTTGTACAGACCACAGTAAGTGGTTCCGACTCGTGTGTAGGAATTGGTAGATGAGCTATAGGTTCAGTCGTACAAGTCACGTTAGGTGACTCCAGCTAACATATCATTTTATATTGATTCACAACACTTGGCTTACATATTTATTACTGAGATACTTGACATGGTACATACTTTGGTTTTCATTGCTCTTAAGCCTAATTTCTATATACATATGTATTATTAATTTCTGGGAAATTATACGGGTTTTATAGTGAGGGGTTATTATATTTTTGGAAAGAGAAATGGTTTCAAAAAGCTTTATTTTTGCCCATTCACTTTTTCTGTTTTTTTTTCGCCCCTCTAGGTTTTAGCTGCTAAAAGTTCGTATCGACAAGGATTCTTGGCAAATCTTAGTATAGGTGGCTACCTCTGAGGGTATGACCCTTACCCACACTACTGTACTTTACTTATGCTCTGACGTCGCGTGTGAAATGGGTTCATTCCCGCTCACAGCGCACTCTTGTCTTTAGGCACTTTTAGGTTTAAATTTATTCACATTTTCCACATCACCATACTTTATGACTTCGTCACCTTCCATGTGTCGGCCAACACAGCTCGATTCGGAGTTCTAGTAGACATTCCGGGTCAGGGTGTGTTAGGATGCATGAGAAAAAACTCCACTCAAATATCAATACAACGTTATAAGGAAGAAAAATATTTTGTTGAGATTTTTGGGTTACTTGAGAAATAGATTGAATGAACACACAAGGCCACATCAGAAATTTAGAGATTTGGGGTCCAAACCCCGTTTTAGGTCCATGACACCTCTCCAAAAAGAGCGTGATGTCCAGATTTAAACTCATTGCTTTGCTATGATGTATGATGGATTTTAACCATCTAAGGTCATTTAGACTTCATAAACCGCAAAATACAGTTTGTTTCAAATTTCAGACTTTTCAATTTTTTGTCCAAATTTATGTCGTTTTTTTTCCAAAGACCCTTGAGCCTTTGTAAGGTTGTGTTTAATTTTATTTAAGCCATTTGGCTCCCAATGTAATGCATCAATTTAGAAACAATCAAACGACATTTCAGTTCTATTCCAATCTCTGGTGGATTCCAGGAAACTTGGTTCTTCGAAGGCATAAGTTTGTAACCCTTTTATGCAGTGGCGAAGCCATGATTTGCCGAGGGGAGGGGCTAAATTCAAAAGAGTGCAAGGTTCAATCGAAACGGTTGCCTTCACATTGGAGAGGGCAAAGTTTTGAATCAATATTCATAACAGAAAACAGTCTATCCATCAAATCGGTTGTAAGCGGTAAGATCAAAGGCATGTAAGAAGCTTAAATTGGTAAGAATTAGATTCTAAAAAACATTAGGCGCTAGTCAGGCAGCGGACTGGGGCCTACCAATTAGGCGCTTAGGCGAGATTTAGGTAGGAACCTAGATGGATTTAAATGTCTTTTATTGTAAAATAAGCATTACACGATATTTACATTATTTTAAAAAAAATTAATACAACATTTATAGATAATGTGAGAGTTTAAGATAAATACGCTGGGGTTTTAAAAAGAGAAAAAAAATACATACAAAAATAATAAATAAATAAAAGAAAAGAGAAGAGAAAAATGGGTTAACAAACCACAAAAAAAATGTGTTGTCATAATTTAAATTTAGATCATTGATTAAGTTGATTCTTTTTTAAACGTTTGATTTGGATTTAATTTGTCAACATAAGTCTAGCGATATACGACTTGTTGGTAATTGAACTATGTAAAAAAGTAGTTATGCTCATTTATAAGTGTGTTTACGCTAAAAGCCTAAAAGTGCATTCATTAGTTTATTCAATATCTAAATGCTTCTTCGTGAAAGACTTCCTGAAGAATAATCTGACAAAAAGCACTTCGAGAACTTAGAAAGATGTAAATTTTTATGGCAGATGTAACTAAAAGTGCTCTTTAGCCATTCCAATGGCATTGCCCAACAGGTCCATCCATACATACATGCATAAAAAAAAGGAAAACTTTAGGGGAGGAAGCCGAGAGGTAATGGGGACAGGTGGTCCTCCCATCATATTTTAATATTTGTTTTTCAAATTAAGCCCAAATGCCCAAACACACCGTTTCACTTATTTTAATATTAATTTTTTTTTTCAAGTTTTCCCTTCCCTGCGCAGCCATGAAGAACTGCTGCAGTTGTAGCAATTGTGAGTTGCAATCCGGCGAAACCAGAGGTGCTATGGGGCAGCAAACCATGATTTCTGGGCATGTTTTCCTGTGAGAGAAGGGGCGGACCCCTCCCGAGCCTTAACAGCTTCGCCACTGCACGCGCAGCGTTTGTGCAGCTGCAGCAAAAAACATGGCTTCATTTCCGGCGAGAGGAGGGGCGGGTACTCGCTCCTGGGCTTCATTTCCAGCGAGGGGAGTGGCGGCCGCCACTCCTCCCCCTCACGTGGCTTCGCCACTACTTTTATGCTTATGCTATGTTAATTGGTATCAGAGCAGGAATTTTCCTTGTTCTAATAAAAATCAATCATGGGAGGTATAAACCTTTCTTCAAGACTGATTGTGAGAGGATTGCTATTTGTGGCACACCAAAGATCGTCTATGGTGGTTGCAAACCCAATCTTTTATTGATGGTGAATGCGTTGGAGGATTTGCCTTAAGCAAAACTCGTCAGCTTGATCTTGAGGATCCTCTTTTTGAGGTTGGTGAATATATAGAAAATTTTCTTAATTGGTTTCAGTTGTGGAGCAACTCTTCAAAGAAATAACTATTCCAAAGGAGAAGATGATCAATATAGCCGCTTTCATTTAAAGGGAAATATTGTTTTTAGGTGGAATAGTTTGCAAAAGGTCAAGCTAAGTCAAGTCACCACCATTGAATCAAGTAGGTTAAGCTGAGTCAAGTCACCACCACTGAATCAAGTAGGTTAAGTTGAGTCAAGTCATCATTGCTGTCACGACCACCACCACTAGCACATTTCTTAGCTATTATCCTCTTATTTATATATTAATGACTTTAGATAACTTAAATTCTATATTTAAATTTCACTTTTCTATTAAGAAGAAAATTGACATATACAAGATATTAAAATTCTATCATTGTGTATTCTTTTGTAATCTAAAATTTGTTCCTCCCAATACAAGGTTATTTTCAAGGAAAAATTACACATACATCATACTTTTAATACTTAATTGTATGTTGAGACAATACTTTTTAAACATTTCAAGAAGAGACAAAAATCGATACATGTAGAAGATAACCTCATTAGGCCTGGCAAACGGGTCGTGTCAGTCGTGTTCGTGTCGTTTTCGTGTAACACCTGTTATCTTAACGGGTCGTGTCGTGTCACACCCGTTATCTTAACGGGTCCTTAACAGGTCGTGTCACTTTACCCAACGGGTAAAGTGACCCGACCCGTTATGACCCGTTAAGAAAAATATTTTTTTTTTCTTAAATTTGCACATACCACACATTGCCACATAAATATTACTTCAAAACATTAAAACACATTTGTCGTTTAAGTACTACATCTACACTCGAAAATAAGAGCCTAATAAAAAAATAATACATACACTACTAATCTATTACAAATTTTAAATGTGCAAGGATATGCAAAATGAAACAGTTTTTGTTTTCAAGGTTGTGAAATCTTTCTCAAAAGTTTAAACCTCAATTTACAAAATCCTCGATTTACATCGATCATCATGAAATTGCATTGGAACTTTGGCTTGATCTATTGCCTTCAAGAGTTATGTTGATGATGTTTTCAGTAAGGTTTTCCACGTCATAACTATCTTCTGCATAAACTAAGCATAGAAAAACCAAACATTAAAAATCATTCAAATTATGAGAAGTTTACCAAAATGATTATGAAAAAAAATAAAACAATAGTACTATACCATACTTTTATTAAGTATAAACATAAGATTTTGTGGTATCCACTAGTGTAAATATTTTAAATTGAAGATCGAATTCAATCATTGTATTCATATAAGGTCAAGGAGTGTAGTTGTAAAAAATCATCAAAATCGGAGTTAAATTAACCGTTAAATCGTGATTTTTCGTTTATAACCGTCGAAAAGTTTTGTCCCGTTACGTGCTCTCTGAATGTTTGTTTTTTGCAATTTTTGGCGTATGCGATCTCGAAATATATACAAACATGTTTGACGGTTGGATCATTGAAAATAGTTTCGTAGAATGAGTATCCCATCAAAACAATAGATTCACTAATACTTAAGAGTTTATTCATAATTTTATTAAGTATAAAATAAGATTTTGTGGTTTCCACTAGTGTAAATATTTTAAATTGAAGATCGAATTCAATCATTGTATTCATATAGGGTCAAGGAGTGTAATTGTAAAAAATCATCAAAATCGGAGTTAAAATGACCGTTAAATCGTGATTTTTCGTTTATAACCGTCGAAAAGTTTTGTCCCGTTACTTCATCTCTGAATGTTTGTTTTTTGCAATTTTTGGCGTATGCAATCTCGAAGTATATATAAACATGTTTGACGGTTGGATCATTGAAACTAGTTTCGTAGAATGAGTATCTCATCAAAACAATAGATTCACTAATACTTAATAGTTTATTCATACTTTTATTAAGTATAATATAAGATTTTGTGGTATCCACTCGTGTAAATATTTTAAATTGAAGATCGAATTCAATCATTGTATTCATATAGGGTCAAGGAGTGTGGTTGTAAAAAAACATCAAAATCGGAGTTAAAATGACCGTTAAATCGTGATTTTTCGTTTATAACCGTGGAAAAGTTTTGTCCCGTTACTTGATCTCTGAATGTTTGTTTTTTGTAATTTTTGACGTATGCGATCTTGAAGTATATACAAACATGTTTGACGGTTGGATCTTTGAAAATAGTTTCGTAGAATGAGTATCCCATCAAAACAATATATTCACTAATACGTAATAGTTTATTCATACTTTTATTAAGTATAATATAAGATTTTGTGGTTTCCACTAGTGTAAATATTTTAAATTGAAGATCGAATTCAATCATTGTATTCATATAAGGTCAAGGAGTGTAGCTGCAAAAAATCATCAAAATCAGAGTTCAAATGACTGTTAAATCGTGGTTTTTTTTTTTATAACTGTCGAAAAGTTTTGTCCCGTTAATTGATCTCTGAATGTTTGTTTTTTGTAATTTTTGACGTATGCGATCTCGAAGTATATACAAACATGTTTGACGGTTGGATCTTTGAAACTAGTTTCGTAGAATGAGTATCCCATCAAAACAATAGATTCACTAATACTTAATAGTTTATTCATACTTTTATTAAGTATAACATAAGATTTTGTGGTATCCACTAGTGTAAATATTTTAAATTGAAGATTGAATTCAATCATTGTATTCATATAAGGTCAAGGAGTGTAGTTGTAAAAAATCATCAAAATCGGAGTTAAGTTAACCATTAAATCGTGATTTTTCGTTTATAACCGTCAAAAAGTTTTGTCCCATTACTTGCTCTCTGAATGTTTGTTTTTTGCAATTTTTGGCGTATGCGATCTCAAAATATATAAAAACATGTTTGACGGTTGGATCATTGAAACTAGTTTCGTAGAATGAGTATCCCATCAAAACAATAGATTCACTAATACTTAAGAGTTTATTCATACTTTTATCAAGTATAACATAAGATTTTGTGGTATCCACTAGTGTAAATATTTTAAATTGAAGATCGAATTTAATCATTGTATTCATATAGGGTCAAGGAGTGTAGTTGTAAAAAATCATCAAAATTGGAGTTAAAATGACCGTTAAATCGTGATTTTTCGTTTATAACCGTCGAAATGTTTTGTCCCGTTACTTGATCTCTGAATGTTTGTTTTTTGCAATTTTTGACGTATGCGATCTCGAAGTATATATAAACATGTTTGACGGTTGGATCATTGAAACTAGTTTCGTAGAATGAGTATCCCATCAAAACAATAGATTCACTAATACTTAATAGTTTATTCATACTTTTATTAAGTATAATATAAGATTTTGTGGTATCCACTAGTATAAATATTTTAAATTGAAGATCGAATTCAATAATTGTATTCATATAAGGTCAAGGAGTGTAGCTGCAAAAAATCATCAAAATCAGAGTTAAAATGACCGTTAAATCGTGATTTTTCTTTTTATAACCGTCGAAAAGTTTTGTCCCGTTAATTGATCTCTGAATGTTTGTTTTTTGTAATTTTTGACGTATGCGATCTCGAAGTATATACAAACATGTTTGACGGTTAGATCTTTGAAACTAGTTTCGTAGAATGAGTATCCCATCAAAACAATAGATTCACTATTACTTAATAGTTTATTCATACTTTTATTAAGTATAACATAAGATTTTGTGGTATCCACTAGTGTAAATATTTTAAATTGAAGATCGAATTCATTACTTGTATTCATATAGGGTCAAGGAGTGTAGTTGTAAAAAATCATCAAAATCGGAGTTAAAATAACCGTTAAATCGTGATTTTTCGTTTATAACCGTCGAAAACTTTTGTCCAATTACTTGATCTCTGAATGTTTGTTTTTTGCAATTTTTGGTGTATGTGATCTCGAAGTATATATAAACATGTTTGACGGTTGGATCATTGAAACTAGTTTCGTAGAATGAGTATCCCATCAAAACAATAGATTCACTAATACTTAAGAGTTTATTCATACTTTTATTAAGTATAACATAAGATTTTGTGGTATCCACTAGTGTAAATATTTTAAATTGAAGATCGAATTCAATCATTGTATTCATATAGGGTCAAGGAGTGTGGTTGTAAAAAATCATCAAAATCGGAGTTAAAATGACCGTTAAATCGTGATTTTTCGTTTATAACCGTCGAAAAGTTTTGTCCCGTTACTTGCTCTCTGAATGTTTGTTTTTTGCAATTTTTGGCGTATGCGATCTCGAAGTATATACAAACATGTTTGACGGTTGGATCGTTGAAATTAGTTTCGTATAATTCGTATCCCATGAAGTTCAATGGTGTGTGTGTGTATATATATATATATTTATTTATTAAGTAGATTTAAATCTATTTATTTTGTATGTATAATTATTATAGTTTTTAGGGGTATAAAATTTAATATATATATATATATATATAATTATTATAGTTAATATTTTGGGTATAATTATTATAGTATATATAATTATTATAGTTAATTTAATATATATATATATATATATATAATTATTATAGTTTTTAGGGGTATAAAATTGTTAAATTAATATATATATAATTATTATAGTATTTTTTTAGGGTTATAAATTATTAAATTAATATTCTGCTTATCGTGTATCGTGTTACCCACGTGTATACCCGAACAAACCCGTTATCTTAACAGGTGCTTATCGGGTTACCCGATAACGACCCGTTTCGTTATCGTGTTGACCCGAACACCTGTTAATTTCGTGTCGTGTCATGTCGGGTTATCGGGTCGTGTCAGGAATTGCCAGGCCTAAACCTCATGGACTTTCTTTTTTGGAGTGTAAGTTACCAAAATACCCTTTATATCTAATAACCATTTCTTTTAAAATTTAAAAACATAGAAATCAATATGTAGATAAACTGACTGTCATTAGAAAAATAAATTGGGTAATTGTTGAGATATCATGAACCCACGAAGAGTGAAATTGTGCTTGTGTTTTGGCTATTCATGCCCCTCGAAAAGGAATTGTTTTTTTTTTAATCAAACTAAAATGCTTCCATTAAATAAAAAGGCAAGTATAAAGAAAAGGCAGCCCAAAAGACAACCCACCACCTAAATACAAGCCCAACAGTAAAAAAGAAAATATAGTAGATAGGGCCAAAAGTGATCAACTGAACAACAACAAAAAAAATCCTAAGATTGGAATGGAAACCAGCAGCCACCAAATGCGCCTTGTCACGCCCTGACCCGCGAATAAAGACTATCCACGAGCTAGGGTGTGAGTCATATTGACACACCCCGACCGAGATCAAGGTATGCTGGCCGTCACGAGAGGGTGACGTAGCCATGTGCACAATGTGGAAGCAATAAGGATAAGAAATATATGAATAATTAAAAACCGAAACTATTAGAGTGCACTAGTAAACAGGAAGTGTTAGGAGTAAGATACAAAAGTAAATACTCCTAATCAGAACATAACAAGTCTAGGTGCAGTCCAGTAGGACAAGTTCTAGTTATACAGTACCATAAGATGTCCTATAATTATTTTATTATGTCAGAACCGCCGACGTCCTCAAGGCCACCAACAACAAGCTTACCTAAAACCTGGAGGGGCGTAAAACAGAAAACGTGAATGGGCAAAAACAAATGTTTTACAAAACCAATTCATTTATCAACATTTCTAACCCCTCGCTGTAAAACATGTATAATTTTTCCTAGAATCAGAATATAAGCATATACATAAATATATATGTAAATATATCAATTCAAATCATGCTTCACATAATAATATTCATATGTATGCCATGCCAAGATATAACAGAGTAAGTAATTCAGGTGAGAATAACTTCATAGAAATATGAAATATTAGCTGGAACCCCTGTGGTAGTCTGTATGGCTGAATTCATAACTCAAAAGTCAATCTAGCCGGAGTCATTATGATGACCTATACGGCACTATACTGCCCAAGAGTCAGAACCAAATGAAAAGGTCTGTACGACAATACTGGGAGTAATATAATTATGCTTAATACTATTTTCAGATAATAGCTGGGCGATAAATCGCTAGTCACCTATGAGTCGGAACCATAGTAAAGGTCTGTACGACAAGACTGTGCACCTAAATTGGATCCAATATGAGCATCTGGTGTGGGAGGTGACATTATAAACAGGTATGTGCCATATCTCTGGCTAAATCACAATCACCCTAGGTGCAGTTTTATGAGGTCAATGTTATTCAATCACATATCACATCATCGATAATTCACATAACCAAACATAACTCACCTGAGCTTACCTGAGCGTCCACAGTACCACAACTATATATAATGCATCATCTACCAATTCATATACAAAATATAAATTCATATGCATGGCATTCAAGGCATAATCTCATTTAAACATATGATTCTGGAAAAATAACAAGTATATAAATATATACTGAAAACCAAAAGCCCACTTACTGGTATGTCGAAGGGTCGTAGCCCCTGAGTCGCCCTTGAACGCGCTCATCCTCGGGATAAGTCTCACCTATATGCGAATTAACTATAAAAACGTTATTTAAAGCACATAGACAAAACTAGCTAATAACTTCTCAAACAATGCTCAAATGGGGTGTTTGAAAATACCAATGTGATCTACACAACTCCACGAACATCCCCATATTTTTAGAAAAAATTTCCGACCACCCACACGCTGGCCAAGGCACGGCCAAACGCGCCGCCCACGCGCGAGCACGTGCTTGGCACACCAACGGCAACAGTGATGCCATTAGGAATATTTCGTGGAATATTCCGTTAAAGTTAACTAATGTCGTTGGAATATTCTGTCAAAGTTGACGGAATATTCCGTCATCCCTAACCTCGAACCTCCGACAACCGTTGCTGGCGCCGGAGACTGGGTAAAACTTAAAACCTTGATATCTCGGTCGATTTTCATCCAAATTTCATGAAATTAGTGCCAAATTAAAGCTCTCAACTTGTAGAACATTCCCATACCTGTTTTAAGACCTAAATCTCACCGAATCTCGCCGGAGAATTTTGAGAAAACCGGCCAAGCTTGAAACTAACGATCCCGACGTCCAAATTGCTTGGTTTTTCTTCTTCGAGCTTCGTAGGGATGTTCTAAAGCTTCCTACAAGCTTCAAATCACCTGAAACCTTCACATTTACGTGTGCATGAACAGTGCACCAAATCGGAGTTTATGGTTTCTCGGGTTTTTCAAGGTTTCACGTTCTAAAAATAGTACAGTTGTACTCAGGAGCTTGCAAGGAACAAGAATATTACATTTTTAATGTCGATATGTGCCTGAAATGGATACTAGAAGTGATGTGAAATAATCCAACACGCAAATTAAACCCTATTGATAACAATTGTAGTATTAAGCAAGTAGGGATCGTTCTAAACCGGGAATTAACTAGGGCTGCTAATCTACTTAAATTAAACTCTAAAACACTAAACTAGACTTAAAAATACAAGACTAGACTTTTAGAACTCAAAACTGACTCAAAACACTCAAAACAGCAAAACTAACTTAAAAAGACTCAAAACAGGTTCTAAGGACTATTTGGACAAATTTAACACTAATGAGACTCAAAACACTAATTTGGACAGATTGAAACACCTTTTTAACTAATCTAAAACACTTAATTGAAGAGGAGATTGATTTGGACGAAATTAATTAAATTAAACAAATTGTAAACTAAAGCAAACTAGATATGAAATTGGGTGAATTGAATGGTGAAATAGGCTAGTTAGAGGGTCATTCTCCACATATGAACATATGCAACATAAATCGATTTTCAGTATTGTTTCTTTAAACCATGAACGACAATGCCCCAAATTAATCGTGAATGCACTAATTAACTCTCAGATTTCCCTAAATTCATTGAATTGAATGGACAACGTATCGCAACCAAATTATTCTCATCAAGTTCCCTATATGAACAGCATGATCGAGATACATTCAAAGATCGTTAAGTTCCATGGAAATCATAAGCATTGACAAGGTTATTGTAACTATGAATTACATGATACTCCAACCAAGAATCTACTTAACACGATTGTGACTAGCAATCTTCACTACTTTTAATTATAAGTTCCTAACGATTAGGTGAAAGTCCTTTACAATTTAGCATCAGATTCGAGCATGTGAATTAAGTGTCGACCTTCAACCAACATACAAGAATAAGTTATCAATCAAACAGATAAGTAAATCACATTCATGTATTGTGAAACAAAAACTGAAAAGAATCAATTCATATTAAACATATGTCCATGGCTTTGAATTCACCTCTAACTAAAAAGAAATTAGTTCCTCATGTCTTTGAAAACATAAAACCAAATTAAAACAAACATTGAACTAAAACTAAGGATAGAATACACCTAGAAACGTCCAGCAATCAAAGCTTGAATGGCAGGGCACGACTCCAAGGGTCTCCTCTCCTTCCTTCCTTGCAAATTTGCGCACAAGTATGTATTTTCTTATGTTTTGGCTCTTGTATGTGTGGTGCACGAAATTATGGTGGATGGTGTGGTGATTTGATGGTAGAGGGTAGTGGTTTGAATTGTGGCAGAAAATATGTATTTATAAGGAGAAAAGGCACAGCAAAAAGGGTTGAATTAGGACTCCAAATCAGCAAAGGACGAGGACAATTCTCATCAGATTCCAAGGATGAAAAGGAGTAGGAAATTCGTCAGATTTCTAGAGGGAAGAAGGATTAAGTTATTTGCATTATTTCAAGGCTTCTAGAATCAAATATTAGGCATTCTAATGTGATAAGGAGTCCCCCTTGCAACTGGATTTAAGGCATGATAAGATTGGGATAGGATAAGATAAGGTTAGTTTAGATAAGATAAGGTTGGAAAAGGTTTTGGATAATGTTCATTCTTTTGAGCTGATTCCTTATCTTCTTTGTCTTGGATTTATTTTCTTCATCTTTTCAGCACATTCCTAGCCTCTGGAACTTCAAATTCGTCCATCCATCTTGCTCCATTCATAAACTATCCATTTGGTGCCCAAAACTGCCTCAAAATGCTCCATATTGCATTTTCTTGCCAACTTTGTCATATGGACCTACAAACACACGAAAATAGCTTAAAACACTATAATAAACACAAACTAACTATGAAAATGCAAGAAAACAAGCTAACTAAGTCGCACAAATATGCTCCTATCATGAAGCTTGTCCGTACGTGAGGGGATGAGAGAGAGAGAGTGAGTCCGAGGGAGAGAGAGCACGGGATGGAAGAGAGAGAGAAGGGTACTTTTTGGGTGTGTGTGCGGTCCTCACACTCACACATCATCAACAACATTACACCATACAAATCATAAATTATTTAGGTCTAAGCTTGACCAAAATAAACTAGGGCAACAAAACAAATCGAATATCTGCCCAATTCCAACGATTCAATACATTCCTCAGGGGTATTCTCGTCAATTCACATCATTGAAAATATAATACAATAAATCCAGGGACAGGCTGTGACACATATCTTAGCTATAGAAATAAATTCTATAACCAAGATATGGTGGAAAATAAAATGAAATAATTAAAATTTATTGAATACGCATCGGAATAACAATAATGCACAAATTAATTCACAACAAAAACTACTAACAAAATAATAATTAAATTGTAACAAATATTAGTATACATAATTAATTCATAACAAAAATACCAACTAAAATAATAATTGAAATGAGTAGCTCTTGAAAATACATAAAATGTATGCAATGAGATGTGTGAATGTACTCACTCCCTTCTAATCCCGTCAACACATGCCTAAGGCACCCAAGCCTGCACATCCCATACCATACTTATACCACTTTGCTCCGAGTACGTTAGAATATGAGTTAACTCCCGTTCATCCCTTAACCCAATTTTTATAATTAAACTCTCAGTTTTCACTTTATTAAACAGGCACTTCCCCCAACGCCCAAATGTATACTCAAGCCCTGCACCCTACGCCTGACATATACAAGATTTCATTATTTTATAATCAAACAATTGTATACTCAAGCCCTGCACCCTACGCCTGACATATACACGGTTCATTATTTTATATTCAAGGCAAACTTTAGCCCTTGAATATCCTCCCAACTTAAACACTTTACACAAGTGAGCACTTGACACAACACAACTCTTTTTCTTGCTTTGCAATGCATATGTATATGTCATGTTCACATAGATATCAATACTCACACTTTATCCAACAAGCCAACAACTTCAACATAAATCAAATTGATTAGTAACAAGAGTAATATAATCATAATATTAACAAAATAATAATCTATAATCCATCATGTTGATGCACAAAATCAGTGAAGACTTTGGTATAACAGAAAGTGTCAAGTTTGTGACCTTCGCTAGATTGCTCCGGTCACTAGTGTGGATAAGTAAGTAAATGGATAGAGACAGGGAAGCAAACATAAGATGTACGTGGTTCACCCAAATTGGCTACGTCTGCGGAGTAGAGGAAGTTCTCATTAATTGTGAAAGGTTTACACAAGTACATAGATTCAAGCTCTCCTTTAGTGAGTACTAGTGAATGATTTAGTACAAATGACATTAGGAAATATTGTGGGAGAATGATCTCCTTTTATAGAAGAGTTTCTAGCTTTGTTCTGACATTGACATATGTCGTGTTGTGATTGGCTTCTGATGTTGACATGTGTCACGCTGTGTTTGGCTTCTGATGTCGACACGTGTCACACTGTGATTGGCCTCCTAATTGTAAGGATACTCTTCTGGGTCCTTGACGGTATAACGTTGACCAGTGCTCAGTAGTTTCAAGATTTGTCAAGTATGGTACAAACAGTGCTCCCCTAAGTTCCCGAGTGAGGGAAGCTCCTCTATTGAGGACTGGCAAGATCCAAGCCGCTGAGTAATCACGAAACTTCTAAGTACTAAAGTGTGGTATCGTTTTCACTTGCCTTATCTGTCTCATAGGTAGATGTGGCATCTTCTCTGAAAGTACTTTTCCTTCATCCAAGGGTGGTATCCTTAACCGGTTGAGATGCATAAGGTAATGTATCAATTTCACTTGAAGCTTACTTGTAGTTTCAGGCTTGGTCAAGCGCGATACAAACCATGTAGTAGGAGTTTCCCAAGTCGCTGAGCTAGGAGATCCGCCGAAAGAGGTGACAGACAAGGTAAGCAATCAAAGCTCATAGCAATCAACCCCAAATCAGAAGTTTGATTTCGAGTTCCGGCTAATTGTTCTCATTCTCCCTATCTTGCAGGCAGCATGAAGGATAAAGAGAAGAAAAAGGAGAAGAAATGATATGAGATACTTTTGCTTTTGAAGAAGTAACTTTCCCTATACTTATTCTTGAACTGGGCTGGAAGGTTTTTTGGTTTCCTCTAGAGTATAAAGTCGACTCAAGAATTTGAGGGTCAAAACAAGTCCATCAAATCAAGAGTTCGTTCGACCTTGATGATATGAGATACTTTTGATGTTGACAAAGTAATAGATGAATCGGCACGTGTTCTGTTGCGCTTGTCTCCACATGCTTCCTTGGGTCCTTCTCACTTGCCCTATCTGTTCCTCAGGCAGATGTGGTATCTTTTCTGAAAGTATAAGATGTTGAAGATGAGTACTCGAGAGCAATGCCAGGTAAGTAATTAGGCAAGGAGTTCCAGGTAGTCAGTTCCTGATTGGAAGCTTGATTCCAAGTGCTAACTGATTGCTCTCTTTCTCCTTGTCTTGCAGGTAAGAATAAGGCCAAAGGAAAAGACAGGGAAAAAACATGATATGGGATACTTTTGCTTTTAACCCTGATGATATAAGATACTCTGGCTCTGGTGTGGCTTGTTTACAGAGGTATTGTCGGGGGGGGGGGGCAATAAGCTGAGTATTTCGAGAGACTCTATTAAGAGTACCTTCTCAGATGTGAAGAAAAGTTGAGCATTTTTTTTTATTTACAGGTTTGCCTGGCTATGGAGGATGAAGGTCGACATATATAGGAATTGTCCCAACAGCGAGTAGTAATGTTGTTCCTTTACCCTTCTCGGTCATAGCAATGTAGTGGGAGCTACAAGATTCACGTGTTTTAACTTTGTCAAAGCACTTTGAAAAAGTGGTATGTGGTATCTGGAAAACTGATGTTGCGATTGAAGATTACAAATAAGCTTTATCCAAGGAAATCTGGTTCTCGAAGTTCGGAGAGTGGTGCCCCTTCGATTTTCGAACAAGCAATACTGTCGGGGATCTGGCTCTCGAAATTCGAAAAACGGTGCCTCTTCAATTTTTGAGAAAGCAATCCTGTTGTGAGTTTGGCTCTTGAGATTTGGAGAGCGGTGACTTTTTGATTTTTTAGAAAGTAATCCTGGTGGGAGTCTGGCTCAAGAGATTCGGAGGGCGGTGCCTTTTCGATTTTTGAGCAAGTAATCATGTTGGGAGTTTGGCTCTCGAGATTCAGAGAGCGGCGCCTCTTCGATTTTTTAGCAAGAAATCTTGTTGGGAGTGTTTTCTCTAATATGAGTAAAGGTTGGGCATTTTTGCTAGTCTGCCTTGCCACGAAGCACGAAGGTTGACACACACAGGGACTTTCCAGTTATCAAGCAGTGATGTTGTTCCTTTACCCTTGTGGGTAATGGTAGGGTAGCTGGACCTTCAAAATTTATGTGTCTAAACTTTGTTAGAGATCTTTGGCAAAGTTATATGTGGTACCCGAGGAGCTGATGTTGCGTGTAGGGATTGTCGACATATTTTACTCAGGAAAATTTGCTTCTCGAAATTCGGAGAGTGGTGCCTCTTCGATTTTTGAACAAATGGCCCTGCCGCCCTTTTTTTTATAAGGGCACCAATTGTGTGCAAGAAGTACGGTCAGAGAGTTATTGCTTGTAGGAATTTTCCCTTTATTTTCATACTTCAGAGATTTATTGGACCTCATTTCTCCTTCATCATTTCTGAAAATGTCTGGCCCATTCGACCGTCGTTTTAACTTGAACTTTGGTGAAGAGGCAGCCATGCCTCCTCAAGACAACATATGGCGCTCATCCTTCTTATCCCCTACAGGTCCTCTTACCGTTGAGGACTATGTGATGAAGAATGATATAACCGTTGCGGTGGTGGCCATGAACCTTCTCACTCCCAAAGATAACAAACTACTTTCCAAACGTTCTGATGAGTTGGCTGCTCTGGCTCTCAGTGTTCAGTGTGCAGGTTTTGTGTCTATTATGGCCCAACTCCTATTTGCTCAAAACCGCCAAGTTGAATCATTGACGACTGAAGTGATAAGTCTCAAACAGGAGATTAGAGGGCTCAAGCATGAGAATAAACAGTTGCACAAGCTCGCACATGACTATGCTACAAACATGAAGAGGAAGCTTGATCAGATGCAAGAATCTGATGGTCAGATTTTACTTGATCATCAGAGGTTTGTGGGTTTGTTCCAAAGACATTTATTGTCTTCGTCTTCTAGGGCTGTACCGCGTAATGAAGCTTCAAATGATCAACCTCCGATCCCTCCTCCTTCTGGGGTTTTGTCTAATACTGAGGCTCCGAATGATCACCTTCCGGTGCCTTCTCTTTCTGGAGCTCTGCCGACTGCTGAGATTTCTCCTAAGCAACCTTTATGAAGGCTCCCTTTTGTTTGTTTATTTTGACTCATGTATATGTACATATTTGTAACTTATTGGAGATATTAATAAATAAGCTTTGCTTCATTTAAACGTATTGTGTTAAATACACCAAAGCCTTCTTCACTAAATTCTTTGAATTTTTTCTTTTGTTAAAGCTTTGTGAGTGAAGCATGTAGGTTAAGGTAGTGTTCCCTTAATTTCCCATGTGAGGAAAACTTCTTGGTTGGAGACTTGAAAAATCCAAGTCACTGAGTGGTCGTGAGACTTCTGAGTATCAAGGTGCAGTAGCATATGGTAGGAGTCCCTCAAGTCTATGGTCGAGGGAGTTGACGAAAAAGGTGTCTTGCTAGTAGCCAAGTTTCTAAAGCAACAAAATCATTTTCCTTTCTAAGTGATAGCCCAAAACTCCTCCTTCATATATATTTGTTATGAAAGTTGTTAGGCCTAAAGAAAAGGAGGCCTAGGCAACTTTTTTTTGTTTTTTTTTTTTTTGATTTTTTTTTTAATTTTCGAATTTCTAAATTTCCAAATTTTCGAATTTCTGAATTTTTGAATTTTTGAATTTCCGAATATATATATATATATATTTAAGATTTGTAGGTGAAGCTTTGAGGTTGAAGCTTTGTTGGGTACCATGAATTGATTTTGCTTCACACTATCTTGATCAAGAGTGTGTGAAGCTTTTGTATGTGAAGCTTTTGTAGGTGAAACTTTTGTGGGTCAAGCTTTTGTGGGTGAATCTTTTGTGCTTTTGTAGGTGAAGCTTTTGTGGGTCAAACTTTTGTGGGTTTTGTGGGTGAAGCTTTTATAGGTAAAGCTTTGGAGTTGAAGCTTTGTAGGTGAAGCTTTGGAGTTGAAGCTTTTGTTGGGTACCATGAATTGATTTTGCTTCACACTATCTTTATCAAGATAGTGTGAAGCTTTTGAGAATTTGTAGTTGTCATCCATTGATGAAGCTTTGTTGAATTTCCCAATTTCCTTTTTTTTTTGGGAAAACTAGAAATTTGTTGAATTTCCCAATATTTTTTTTTTTGGGGAAAATTAGAAATTTGAAAATGTGGGAGGGACAACATATACAAATTTTGCTTCCACACTGTTGAGCAAGAGATTGTGATGCAAGCCACACCTTGTAGTAGTCGAAAGTTTAGATGAACCATATAAATTGTATTTGCTTCGAACAGTCTTGATCAAGAGTGTGTGAAGCTTTCTACGGGTTGTAGTTATCCTTCATTGATGAAGCTTTTGTTGGCATCATAAATTGGTTTTGCTTCACACTCTCTTGATCAAGAGTGTGTGAAGCTTTTGAGAATTGTGGTTGCCCTCCATTGATGAAGCTCTTGTTGGCACCATAAATTGGTTTTGCTTCACACTGTCTTGATCAAGAATGTGTGAAGCTTTTGAGAATTGTGGTTGAACTCTTTTGATGAAGCTCTTGTTGGCACCATAAATTGGTTTTACTTCACACTGTCTTGATCAAGAGTGTGTGAAGCTTTTGAGAATTGTGGTTGCCCTCCATTGATGAAGCTCTTGTTGGCACCATAAATTGGTTTTGCTTCACACTATCTTGATCAAGAGTGTATGAAGCTTTTGAGAATTGTGGTTGCCCTCCATTGATGAAGCTCTTATTGGCACCATAAATTGGTTTTGCTTCACATTATCTTGATCAAGAGTGTGTGAAGCTTTTGAGAATTGTGGTTGAACTCCTTTGATGAAGCTCTTATTGGCACCATAAATTGGTTTTGCTTCACACTGTCTTAATCAAGAGTGTGTGAAGCTTTTGAGAATTGTGGTTGCCCTCCATTGATGAAGCTCATGTTGGCACCATAAATTGGTTTTGCTTCACATTGTCTTGATCAAGAGTGTGTGAAACTTTCTACGAGTTGTTGTGTTTGCATTGTTACAGAGGAGAAATGTCTGAAGCAGATGCAAGAGGGTTGAATAGCTTGATCTTCATATGCCATGCATTGAAGTTGTTGTTGGCTTGCAATAAGACTTTGTTGGTGACTATAACTCTTGTTAGGCATAAGTGTTCCCCTAGTTGAGTTGTCAAGCTTGAGGGTCTTTGATTATTTGTGAATGCTAGGAGTTCACATGTACAAGTTGTACCACTCGTCTTCTGGTAGGTGGAATGAATGGTGAGTTACTTTCATTACTTGGTTGGTGGTACGAAGGTGAGTTCCTTCATCACCTTTCATCATATTTCATCACCTGGTTGGTGGCATGAAGATGAGTTTCTTCTTCACCTGGTTGGTGGCATGAATGGCAAATTGCCAAATGATATTAGAGTACGGGTTGTACATTTCATCACCTGGTTGGTGGCATGAAGGAGAGTACGTGTTGTACATTTCATCACCTGGTTGGTGGCATGAGTGGCAAGTTGCCAAATAATATTAGAGTACGGGTTGTACATTTCATCACCTGGTTGGTGGCATTAAGATAAGTTCTTTCTTCACATTTCATCACCTGGTTGGTGAGAATAAGGGCAAGGTGTCGAGGCACATTGTAGCAAGTGTCGAATGACACAAAGTATGTTGAACCCTTTTGAAGCACAGTTGGCTTATGTATGAATGTGTTGGAATGTATGATTGAACGAATATACTGTGAAGCTGTTCGTTTATTTGTATAGTCTTGTTGACATATACTTAGACTTTGTTTCATGTTGGAAGCGTTCATGTTGAAGCTTTGAACTCGAGTGTTTCATTGCTAGGAATGTAAGATGATTATGACCGAGTTGTCTAAACCACCTCTGTATTGAATTCATGCCAAATAGTCTTCGTTACATAGGATGCCGAACGGCTGAAGCTTAACACTTGTACAATGTGAGTTTACTTGTAATAGTACTTCAAGTGATCAGTGTTCCATGGATGGCCAAGGGTCTTGCCATCGGAGTTTCTAAGCTTGTAGGAGCCAGGGCGACTGATGCCAACAACTTCAAACGGTCCATCCCAGTTTGGACTAAGTGTTCCATCACTCAGGGCTCTATCGTAGAGTAATCTTTTCTTCAATACCCAGTCACCCACTTTGAAAGAACGAGGTTTGACCCTTAAGTCATAATAGTTGGAGATGCGCTGCTTGTAGGCGACATTCCTCAAGTGAGCCTGGTTTTTGTGTTCCTCGACTAGATCTAAGTTGAGGGTAAGTTATTTGTCATTTTCGCTTTACACGTAGTTTTGGACTCGGAATGTTGCTTGCTCAAGCTTAACTAGGACAACTGCCTCTATACCAAAGGCAAGTAAGAATGGGGTTTCTCCTGTTGATGTACGATACGAAGTGCGGTATGACCAAAGAACTTGGGGTACAAATTCTGGCCAACAACCTTTAGCCTTGTCCAAGCTGGTTTTCAAAGTTTGCTTGTTTATTTTGTTGATCGTTTCGACTTGTCCATTAAACTGGGGATAAGCTGGAGAGGCAAAACATAAGTTGATGTTGAACTTAGAGCAGAACATCATAAACTTATTGTTGTCGAACTGTCGCCCGTTGTCAGTGACTATCGCATTAGGAATGTCGAATCTGCAAAGGATGTTCTTCCATACGAAGTCTTCTATTTTTTCCTCAGTAATGGTTGCCAAGGGTTCTACTTCAGCCCACTTTGTGAAGTAGTAAACTGCAACGATTGCATACCGAACCTTGCCATTCCCTGCAAGCATATCAAATCAAGTCACCATTAGGCGAAGGGCCAAGGGCTGATCATAGGAGTGAGTGGCTCGGGAGGGGAGTAAGGAATAGTTGCGTAGCGTTGACACTTATCACATGAGCGAGATATTCTGATGGCATCTTGGTAGAGTGTTGGCCAGTAATATCCTTGGCGAAAACCCTTGTGTGCTAGGGATCGAGATCCAACATGCTCTCTACAGACTCCTTCATGTATTTCCCGAAGGACAGTTTCCGCCTCTGTGGGCATAAGGCATCTTAGGTATGGTAAGTTAAAACCCCGCTTGTAGAGTTGGTCATTAATGATTAAGTAACGGGTAACCTTGTATCGAATCTGCTTAGCTTGGACTTTGCCATTTGGAAGGGTGCCATGAGCAAGGAATCCATAAATCGGGGTAATCCAACTATCCCCTTGTTGTAAGTTGAACACTTCCGCATCCATGGTTCTTAGTGCTGCCAATAATTTGACTTGAATTTTTCTTCCAATCTTGTCTTCCACCACTGAGGTGAGGCGAGCCAAAGCATTTGCATGATTGTTTGCCGCTCGAGGAATTTGGGTGATCTGGTAGTGGAAGTGCTTGAGCAACAATTGTGTTTGTGCCAGATATGCTGCCATAGAGCTATCCTTAGCGTCAAAGTTGTTGGTGACCTGGTTAACCATCAATTGGGAGTCACTGAAGATATCAATTCGTTTAACCTCAAGGTGTTTGTCCAAACGTAAGCCTGCTATAAGGGCTTCATATTCGGCCTCATTGTTCGACGCCTTGAATTTGAAACGAAGAGCATACTTCATCGCCACTTTGTCAGGGGTTGTAAGGACTAGTTCTGCTCCACAACCCTGTTGGTTGGACGAGCCATCAACATATAGACTTCATGCTAGGGCTGTTGGTTCTATTTTCTGGGCTTCCGAGGGTAATGAAACCAATTCTTTAGGCGTAGAAACAATGTCAACATGATATGTGAAGTTGGCGATGAAGTCCGCCACTGCTTGGCCCTTATCAGCTGGCTTTGGTTGGTAGGAGATGTCAAACTCACCCAATGTTATCGCCCATTTTATCATTCGTCCCGAAGTGTCAGGACTTTGGAGTATCTATCGAAGATGATGATTGGTAAGCACGATGATGGAGTGTGCTTGGAAGTAAGGGCGAAGTTTTCAAGCAGACATGACCAATGCTAGAGCCAATTTCTCAATGTTGGAGTATTGTGTCTCTGCATCTTATAAGACCTTGCTAGCGTAGTAGACAGGCCGTTCGACATTACCATCATTTCGAATGAGAACAGAACTTACTGCTGAAGCCGATACCGACAGATAGATAATGAGAGTGTCACCAACCTCAGGTTTGGAGAGCAGATGGGCTTTACTCATGTAGTCTTTGAGGTTCTTGAATGCCTCGACACGTTCATCAATCCATGTAATGTACCTCTTACTTCCCTTAAGTGCTTTGAAGAAATGAGCACATATGTCTGTGGCCTTAGAGATGAACCTAGTTTAGGCTACCACCTTGCCAGTAAGGCTCTAGATGTCTTTTGAAGTTACCGGTTCCTTCATGTCGAGGGTTGTTTTGATCTTCTTGGGATTAGCCTCAATGCCTTGTTGGCTTATCATGAAGCCTAAGAATTTGCCAGAGCCTACGCCGAAGGCATATTTGTTAGGGTTCAACCTCATTTGATACCTCTTCAGAATGGTGAAAGTTTCAGATAGGTTAGCGATGTATTGGTCAGAATGTTTGCTCTTGACTAGCATATCATCAACGTAAATTTCCATGCTCTTCCCAATCTGTTCAGCGAACATTGAATTGACTAGTCTTTGATAAGTCGCTCCTGCAATCTTTAGGCCGAATGGCATGACTTTATAACAATATAGTCCCCTACCAGTAGTGAAGGCTGTGTGTTCTTGGTCCGGAGGGTTCATGAGGATTTGGTTGTATCCTAAGTAAGCATCCATGAAGCTCAGGAGTTCACACCTTGCCATAGAGTCTATAAGTCTGTCAATGAGAGGAAGAGGAAAGCTATCATTCGGGCATCCTTTGTTTAGGTCGGTGTAGTCGACACACATTCTCCACAAGACCTTTTAGAGCAAGATACTTTCTTTGGTCGGATTTTTCTTAACAAGGACCACATTTGCTACCCATGTTGGGTAATTGACTTCACGGGCGAAGCCTATGCCTTTGAGTTTTTCAACTTCTGCCTTCATTGCTTCGTATCATTCAACGTCATAAGATCTTCGCTTCTGTCTCATTGGCTTGGTCTTAGGGTCAATAGACAAGCGATGAAATATGATATCGGGAGAGATGCTTGGCATGTCCTCGTATGACCAGGCAAAGACCTCAATGTTCTCTTGCAAAAAAGATATCAATGCCAACCGAATGGGTGGTGACAAGGTGGTGCCAATCTTCACCTTGCGATCTGGATAATCTTTTGATATAGAAACCTTCTCCAGCTCTTCAGTGGGTTATGCTTGCTGGGTGAAAGAGTCATTTCGAGGATCGTCAGGTTGACTGTTGCCACCTTGAAAATCCAAGTTGGCTTCGTTCGGGTTGGTCTTTATGACTTAGTCATGTATAGAAAAGGTTTCCTTGGGCACAGGCAGGTATTGTTGCTTGACCGAAGTGTTGTAATATGACCGTGCACTAAGTTGATCTCCTCTGATGTAACCATTGCCATAGGGGGTTGGAAATTTCATCAACAACATATGTGTGGATACCATGGCCTTGAAATCATTAATGTCTATGCGTTCAAAGATGACATTGTATGTTGTTGGGCAATCAACTACCAAGAAGTTAGTGGTAATGGTAGCTGTGTAAGGGCCTATACCAATGGTGAATGGTAAATGTATGCTCCCTAAAGGTTGCACGATATCATCGGAGAAGTTTATCAGAGGAGAAATCGAGCGATCGAGCAAGTGTTCAATTACATTAAGTGCCCTGAAAGCTTCAACAAAACATGATATTAACCGAAACCTCCGTGTCTACCAGGATTCGTCGTACTTCAAAGTTGGCTATATGAGCTTCCAGGATCAGTGGGTAGTTTTGAAGGTAGATGATACCTCTTTCTTCCTCAGGGTAGAAACATATTGGATCCTAGTTAGGCTTTTGATACTTGCCTCCCCTGATGTCTTCCATGTGAAACACTTAGTGGCCAGACCTTAAAGCTCGTTCACTATTTTTCATGGCCATGTTAGAAGACTTAGATATGGGTGTGCCACAACTTATGGCATATATCACATTCACCTGGCGTTGGTTATGGTTACCCCTTGAAGGGTGAATGAGGAATTGATCAATTTTTCCTTCACGTGCCAAAGCTTCAATATGATCACGAAGGGTGATACACTTCTCGCCGTCATGGCCGTTATGCTCATTGTAACAGCAAAACGTGCCCGTGTTCTTCATGGGCTTGTAACCCGACTGCATCGGCATTGGCTTCAGTATCAGGTGTGCTATGCTGAGGTAAATGGCCACGCATGTGATGTTCAAAGGTGTGTATGGCTCATACCTCGAGGTAGGGCCTGTCCTGACACGTGTTTGACCCACTGTGTTGACTGCCTGGGGACGGGCATTATCGTGGCAATATCCTTGGTTATCGCGATAGTGTCTCTTACTCCTTTTACTAACATGAGACTGGTGAGGATGAAAATCTTTCCTTTTGCCCTGAGATTGATATGTCTGTTGACTTGGCAAAGTATTAAGTAAGGCAGGGGGAGGCACTGTTGTCGTTTGGAAGGTTGAGGTCTTCTCATTTGGGTGGGTCTGGCTTCCATTGTCCACTTGCTGATAAGGGATGGTTGTTGGGGGTTTCCCTTGATATGTCCTTGCCTCGGCGGAGGCATGGTTATAAGCCTGCGCCATCACCTCAGAGTAAGTCTTCCAAGTGTTGGCATTGATCATGTACTTAAAGAAACAGTCACGTAGGCCTACCGTGAAGGCTTTGAGGGTAATCTTGTCGTCTACCTCGGTACAATGGGAGTACTCATGGCTGAAGCGGCTAACATACATACGTAATGACTCGTCTGGCTTCTGGCGAATAGTGTACAAGTCATCTGCAGAGTCCAAGCGATCGGTCTGGAAAATGTGTTAAGAAACAAACAGTTTCCTCAATTCCTCAAATGAGTCTACCGTCTCAGGTGGAAGATGGCAATACCAGTTTAGAGCTCTGCCAGAGAGAGTGGAGGGGAAGAGAAGACATCACTCTTCGTCGGTATGCATCTGGTATGCCATGGTGGACTCAAATAGGTTAAGGTGCTCAATCGGGTCCTCTTTTCTAGTATAGAGTTGTAAGCCAAGCTTCTACTTTGTCTTTACTTGGAGGGGGTGTCAATGATCCTCCTTATAAGAGGGCCAGGCCTAGGTTGGTTCCAATCAGGTATCTCAGCTTGTCGTTCAGCCTTCAACTTGTTTACTTCCCTAAGGAGTTGTAGGACAAAAGGGTCCTGAGTGGAGTCATGTACCACTAGAGCTTTCTTTCGTAAATCTCCATCTCCTCTTGGAAGTAGAAAGGTTTGATCAAAAGCATGTGATTTTTCCCTGGACTCGCCGTACTGACTTCCAAGGTATGTCTGTCGGAACATCTCTGAGTCCCATATACCTTCGTGTTTCTCTAGAACTTGTTGCCCATTCCTCAAATTGGTAGCCAGCCAGGGACATAGGAGGGGATCGAGTCTTTCAGAGACCCTTGGGTCATTGATCTTCGAGCGTACCTGGATGGGATTGTCTCGACGTTGCTTTAGGAAGTCTCGACAGTCGTGAAAGATAATTTTCGATCATTCCACTCTTTCTGTAAGGATGAGCTTTCCTCCACTCCTCTTGCTTCGTGTCGAAGCAGCTGGGTTGAGAGAAGTCTCATATTGGTCGCCATTTCGATGAGTAGCTCGCTCCTCAATAAGAATACCCATGTCGAGGGCAAATGACCCTCCGTGTTGGGGGGCACCTAGTTGATGGTGGACTTCCACAGGGGTGATGAGCTCGTGTGTTTTAGTATATCTAGCATCGTGGAGCATCTTGAAGACCTTCTCATATTGCTCTTGGAGAATCTCATTCTTCATCGCTATCTTGTTGTTTTGAGCTTCCAGCTCATCGACTTTAGCCTGAAGAGCAAACTTCTTTTGTTCCTTATTTCGTTGCTTCGAACCAGGTGCAAGAGGGGTGTCATTTTGTATGTTGTGGCTTCCTTCGCTCCCCATGTTAGAAAGGGATGCCTGGTTAAAAGAGAGTGTACGAATGGTGGAAACCAGCTTAACAAAGCTGAAGAGAGTGGGAATAAGTGTCGTTCCCACAGACGGCGCCAAATATTGATGCACAAAATCAGTGAGGACTTTGGTACAACAGAAAGTGTCAAGTTTGTGACCTTCGCTAGATTGCTCCGATCACTAGTGTGGATGAGTATGTAAATGGATAGAGACATGGAAGCAAACACAAGATGTACGTGGTTCACCCAGATTGGCTACGTCTACGGAGTAGAGGAGTTCTCATTAATTGTGAAGGGTTTACACAAGTACATAAATTCAAGCTCTCCTTTAGTGAGTACTAGTGAATGATTTAGTACAAATGACATTAGGAAATATTGTGGGATAATGATCTCTTTTTATAGAAGAGTTTTTATCTTTGTTCTAACATTGACATGTGTTGTGTTGTGATTGGCTTCTGATGTTGACATGTGTCGCGCTGTGATTGGCTTCTGATGTCGACACGTGTCGCACTGTGATTGGCCTCCTGATTGGAGGGAAACTCTTCTGGGTCCTTGACAGTATAACGTTGACCAGTGCTCAGTAGTTTCGGGATTGGTCAAGTATGGTACAAACACATCATATAAAATGTTGCTCGTTGACCACTCCTTGTATATTTGTTCATCGTCTCGTCCATCTTGGTCGGGCAACCTGTTTTTATTAGAAAAGAATAGACATCCATGTTAGAGAAATTAATTGTTAGAGTGAAATATATGTCTCGAATGCCACAAGGCATGAAATTATGTCTCTAGCTTTTCCCTTTCCAAACATCATATTTTATTTTTATTTTAGCCCACCACTTCTACTTCTTTAATATAGCTGAAACTATCAGCTGTTCGAACTGGGATACAAGTCAGCACATATATTCGATTGTCGTGGTTTTTGGATATGTTATAGAGGAGATGATAAGAAACAACTTTTGTGAAGGAAATGTTTCGATTCGAGTTACGAAAAATGGGGTTTTGGTGCTCATAACATGGCTGTCCAGTTTTCTGCGGGATTAGAGACATGAGTTGGTATTTCAAACATAATGGATGATCACACTATTGGATGTTTCTGAAATTTTGATATATCATGGTAGAGAGACAAATGAACAACTCTCATGAAGGAAGTATTATAATAAAATATATGGATGATGGTGTTTTGATCTGTTAAATAGGCTGGAGGAATTTCTAGTCTTGGATATCTTTCTTTTGATAGATGAAAATGATAGTAGTTTGATTGAGAGATTTGTTGGGTAAGGCTCATGTATTTTTTTGGGATTTGTCTCACACTCTTTGTACATCATCCTCAAGAGAGATAAATAGAGATTGCCGATAGTTTGGTGGAAGTGCTTCTCATGGAAAAGATCTCAAAATGTAAATACATTAACACACAAGATTTAAGTGGTTCGCCAAATTGACTACATCCACTAGGGTTTGCTTTCATTGTATTTCACTATATATGAGGGACTTACAAATACAATGAAAGATGGCTTAAAGCCTTAACAATATGTAAAAGAAAGGTAATTGGATAATATGAAAGGGAGGATGGCTTTTTATTGGAGTTGTTCTTTTTCTTTTCTTTTTTCTTCTTCTTCTTCCTCTCTCGTTTCTTCTTCCTCTTTCCTCTATGTCCTTCCGTTGTTTCTTTTCTCCTTCCTTTATGTAGATTGCATGACATCTTCTTCTCCAAAGAATTTCCACAAGTGTGCCAATGGAAAGAAAGCAAGTGTTGTGCTAATCATTAAACATGAAATGTGTTCCAATAGAAACACACCAAATGTTAACCTAATCATCACCATGAAATGTGTTCCAATCACAAGGCAACAAATGTTATTCTCATCATTAACAATGAAATGTGGCCCAATAGACAAACAACAAATATTAAGGAAAACCTTAGCTCTAATATATGTTCAAATGGCAAAGAGACATGTGTGAAGTTAATCAATATCATGCAAGGTGGATACAAGCATCCAAGGCCACGTTCATCTCTAAGGAATATGAATCCCACCTCTTCGAACTTTGGAGGGATGAATCATCACCAAACATTTAGCTATTAGATTCCTAATGAATACAAACTTGCCAACTCACCCTTAAGTAGACTTCCACCTTCACATTTAGAGTGGTGAGTAATCACCAAATCATTAACTCCTAATGCTACAAACTCTTCACCTCAACCTATTTAGAGTAGTGACTAACCCCTCCCCTTTATTCTCTAATGGTTGCCAAAACGCCACTTAGCCTTTGTGAGAAAAATCTAGCCAAACTCATCATAATCCCCTTCTCCAATTCAAACTAAAAATATTCCTAATTACCTATGAACATGAAATAGCTAGTTTTTTTAAATAATTTGTAGGAAAAAAGGATTTTACATTGAAACTATTTTACATACCGAGAATAGGTTCTTGCATAAAAATAAATCAAATAAAATTATTACGTAAAAATAATTACCCAACATACACCCATATATATATATATATATTTATATATAACCAACTTTTTTTTTAAATACGGGGTATTACACGCCTCCATCGCAAGGCCACCATCACCACCAAGAGAACAAACCAATGGAACAACATGATCAACGGAAAATGGGGGTGAGCGAGCCACCCGTGCAGTTAGCGCTTCCATAATCCTACCCAACAGTGCTAAAAGTACTTTAACAACCACCCAACACCCGAGAAGAAGCACACGGACCAAGTAGTAGAGGCTGGTAGTAGAGGATGGGCGACGTACAGTAGCATCAGAGCAAGAGAGGGCCATGAAGGTCCAGATCTGAGACCAGCTCATGGGAATTGAGACAAAGTTCAAAGAATAAAGCTCAAGGGAAGCCAAAACAAAGACCAAAAAAGAAAAAGTGTAGAAATTAAAAAACTTTTGAAGTGGAAGGATGGGGAAGGATGAAAGAAATGAGGAGGAAGAGAGAAAATGCAAAGAGTGTAGATGGATGGGAAAGGAAGGAGGGGGAAAGATGGGGAAAGATGGGGAGAAAATAGAATATGCAGAGAATGGAGAAGGAAGAGAAAGAGGGAAGGAAGGTTAGAAAGAGGTGGGAGTCGGGTTGGCGCCAACTCCAAACCGGAGCAAGAAACGGCGGCTAGGATTTTTTTTTTTCCCTGAAGGCCAAAGAGGAAAGGTTCTATAGAGAGAGAGAGAGAGAGAGAGAGAGAGAGAGAGAGAGAGAGAGAGAGAGAGAGAGAGAGAGAGAGAGCTCGTCCCTCACTTTTTTGAAAAGGAATTGTTGAGGCAGGTTTTTAACCATTTTCTAGCAGGAGCTATATCTCCTTTTGTCTTACATCCACACTTTTTTTAATAGTTTTTATATTTACAATAATGAGATGGTACTTGAAGTGAATCAAGTGATTAAGATCAAACCCACATTTAATTTCTAATCATATTCGTGGCAATGTCACGCATATTTGACGTATGGGAGCCAACCAAGGCTTCAAGCATTTCAGTGTGCCCAAGGTAGCAAAATGTTCATCACCGACCTCTCCTCATGTCCAGTTGGAGGTTTTCTTATTGAATGGTGACTCTAGTCAAATATCAGTTTTGAATCGAATCCTTTAATTGCATGTAAGTATTATGAATCTGAGTTTTGTGTAATGAAATGAGATATATTTTATGAAAAATATGATGAATCTTGCATTGCTTAAAAGTTTTAGCTTACCAGTGTAGTTTGTTAAGCCCTTAATACGCATATTGTGAAAGAAAATTGATATTACTTAATAATCGCCAACACGTTCATTGATAGAGTACAACTAAGATCAAATTAAGATGTCTAGAAATAAAACGAACCAAGCTAGTACTAAAAACAAAGACCAACTTATCCAAGGACCAACCAGCGACAAAGTAAACTTAACTAAGCACTAATTATGCAAGCATCAATCGACTAGGTAAACTTTAGCCTCCCGATCCAGAATCTAGACCACCAAGACAAACGTGTACCAAAACAAATATGCACTAGATAAACTTGAGCATCTTTATTGCTCTGATTGAAATTATAATAATTGAAAAATCAAAGATGTACAAGGAAGCATCAGGACTCTGCTAATTGGCATTATTACTTAGATTCAAAAAATAGTCGAGAATGGGTTGAATTGATTATGCAAAAATAGTCGAAGACTGATTGAACTGATTCTGCAAAAATGATCGAGAACGGGTTGAACTGATTTTGCAAAAAATGGCCAAGGACTAATTGAACTGATTCTGCAAAAATAGTCAACGACGGATTGAACTGATTCTACAAAAATGGTTGATGACTGGTTGAACTGATTTTGCAAAAATGATCGAGGACTGATTGAACTGATTCTACAAAAATGGTCGAGAACAGGTTGAACTGATTTTACAAAAATGGCTGATGACTGATATAACTGATTCTGCAAAAATAGTCAAAGACAGGTTGAACTGATTCAGCAAAAATGGTCAAAGATTGATTGAACTGATTCTGTAAAAATAGTTATCGGAAAACTTCAAAACCACACAATCGATGACGACTACTATGACGTTGCCGATAACTAACTTCGGAGAGCCCACGACGCCGACTCCGGAGGGCAAAAAAGTGCAGAGAAAGAAGAGGAAGGAGGAGGATCCTCTCCCTACATATGGTGCATTTAGATCAATTTTTTTATTTTAAATTTAGATGACATTTGATCATCATTTTGATTTTTGCTTTTTTTTTTATGAAATCTTGTTTGATAACTACTTTTATTTTTAAGCTTTAAAAAAATTAAAAAAAAATTCTTTGACTTTTCAAAATTTAGTTTGAATTTTTATTTTTTAGTTATCTAACAAGATTTTAATTTTAAAAAACGAAATATTATTTTGTCATTTGTTTAGATTAGTCATCGATTCTCTAAAGCCCCGAGTCGTTAGAAAACCAGCAAAAGGCCCGGTTAGGGTTTTTCACTTCCTGCGGGGTACGGCCATGTGGCGCAGACCTGGATTGAGCTGGGGACTGAACCTCCGGAAGCTCTCAACCGCAGTAAGACGTCGTATCGAGGACGAAGGCGACTGGTCTTACGCCTCGGAGTGGTGGGGGGAAGAATCCGAAGGCCACACCGTCCTCCGCTCCACATCCGACAAAGGCAATGGCGTTGTCTCAGTCATCGCCTATCCTTCCTCAAAACCCAGTGAGCTCCATTGGGCGTCGACAGAGAGATGGCTGCAGCAAAGGTACGAAGAGATACAGGAGTGCCGTCAGAACAACGAGAGATTCAGAGTGTTCGGATATCAATGGCGCGCTCTCCGCTTTAACGATGACACCCGCCAGAGCACCGTTAAGGTTTTGGCTGCTTATCGGCGATCGGAACCAGAATCGATCGCCTTAATGCAGCAGCCTCATTGCTTGGCTGTTCCTTGTAAGCAAAAACCTTTTTCCCAATTCAATTTCTATCAACATTTAATTACAAATTTTATCAAATTTGATGTGGGTTTTGTGTTAATTTAATGCCCAATTGAATTTCTAATTAGCATTTGCATACTGTTGAATCAAATTTGAATCATGGTGTTTGGTGATTGAACTTCTATATCTAGTGTTTCTGAGTGTATGACTAGTGATTGCATTACATTTGGTTACTTTCATTTTTCTAAAAGATTAAAGCTGTTGTGTGATGGATTCTGCTTTTTCAGATCTTAAGAGTATGATAGCAGCTGGGTTGGCCACTATAGCATCTTGTAATTACAATCTCATGAACGCGGTGACTGGGACCGAAAATATTCGTATATTGTGCATTGGTCAGGGTGGCGGAAGCTTACCGTTGTTTTTGGCTAGTAAAATTCAAGGTAGGTTGCATTGCTAGTTCTCTGTTAATGGCAGCGTGAATGGTTGTGGGAAATTGAAGGAATGAAGGATGTGCCTTTTTTGTAAATTGTTTTACAAATACTGATTCTTGGTGATCTCCGAATCCAATCTGTTTTTGGCCATCCTATCAGAAGTCCTGAGCTGAATAATTGGGTATTGAACCTAACCTAGAATGTTCTGCTCCTTTTCAGGTGCTATTGTTGATGTAGTTGAAATCGACCCTCTCGTCATCTCAGCCTCAGTTCGAGCCATGGGATTTCCGGCTTTCTCAATTATGACTCCATCAGGCAAGCGTGCCGTGCCACCCAATACCATGGATACCGTTATGTGGAAAGGCATCCACGAGAGGCTGTTCCTCCATGAATCCGATGCCGAGGATTTCATTCTCAACACCACCATTCAGTATGATATGGTCTTCATTGATGCTTATGATGGGGAAGACATATTCCCACGCAAGTTATGGGATCCACATTCCCCATTTCTAAAAGCCCTCAGCAGCCGGCTTCACCCGGATCATGGCACAGTTGTGGTGAACCTTCATTCAGATTCTGATATCTTGAACCCTGATGGTTCTGCACCATCCGTTCTGCAGCAAACTTTGCCAATGGGAAAGTACGTCTCGAGGGTTTGCCAGGCATACAAGGACGTGGTAGTGGGAGGGAAAGATTCTGGCTTGGGTTTTACAGTTTCAGTTCCGTGGGTGTGCAATTCTTCTCTGGTCGTGTGCAGAGGTTTTGTGGTTACGGGTGGGGATTGCAACAGGGATGTGATCATGGAGACTCTGATATCCAAATCATTTGAATTGGAAAATGTACTAAACTTACCATTCTCCTGTTTTGAATATATAAAGAGAGGTTTTATACTTGTTGATTAATTTCATGACAAGTTTATACCTACCTAAATTTCTTCACAGTTTTACCTCCGGATTCAATTCATCAGTTTGTCGTTACTTTGGCCTTGCCTGGTGTTAAACATGGGATAACTCACCAGATTCAATGTATGGATTCAAAAATGCCATGACGAAGAGAAAATATGCAGGATTTGAGTTTGCACCCCACTCTGTAAATATTGTGTATGAACTTCAAAAATGGCTAAAAGATTTCTTGGGTTGTACGCAAGCCTATTGGGGATGACTTTGAAGGGAGAGGGTCTTGTGTGGGGAAGTCGGATTAGGAACATGTGAGATGGGGATGGTGGGGTATGGGGTGTTTTTGTGTCTTGGTCCGTAGAAAAATGGAGGTTAGCATAACAAATCAGGGGTGATGGGATAGGGGGTGGTGTTTTTGTCCTGGCGAAGAGCACGGGGAAGGATCTTCGGTTGAACGAGTTGGAGTTGCAGCATCATAGCCATGGATCGGGAGCAGCAGTTGAACGAGTTGGAGTTGCAGCAGGCCAGCATCCTCGGTTCCCCTCCCCCTCCCCCCGCCTTCAAGTAAAAACAAAAACCCTAACTTCCGCCCTGGTTCAGCCGCTCACGGAGGCTCTTGCTCTTCTCCGTTGGTCCCCTTGCCTCCACTTCTTTTTGTTGTTGTTAAATTCTAGTTTATGAATGGTAATTTTGTCAAGTGCGGTTCTTGAATTGTCATGATATACTTAGTTTCCAGTATAATTGGATTTTTTGGGTATGAAAATTGACAAGGATGCACAGAAGTAAAAGGAGGCAGTTCAGACATTGTGATCCGTGTTTCATGTTCAAATAGTTACATAAAATGCCTAACCAGGCTACCATATATCGCCACAAGTACAACTACCATTTACAAATCTATGGTATCTGTTTAAATCCCTCACAATAATCTCCCTCTCCAACACTCTCCAGAAAAAAACCTTAAGGGCCTCATGGCAATCCCTGCAGATCCTCAAATTCTTCACAATCCTTATTGGCTTTCCCGGTTCTTCACAATCCTTACGGCATTGTCAAACTGTGAGTGCAGCACTTTCTGCCTCTTCCAGTTGACCAGCCCGTCCCGTGGCACCAACCAAACATGTATGTTTAAGGATTGATATTATAGAGTTTGATATGACAATGTTCGAGTCAAATTGTATATGGGCAAATATTGTGTATTATTCCTCTCGGAAATGAATGTATATATAGGTTTACAAGGGGTCTTATACAAGTAAATCAACTACACAAGGAAACAAATACAATCCCTAATATCATGCTAATCAAATAAAATCGCTATCTCTATGTAGAACAATCGCTACAGTCCCCCTCAAGTTGGAGCAAAGATATCTCGCATACTCAATTTGTCGAATGAGTTGGAGAAAGCACTAATAGAGGCAGTTGTAGTGAGCATGTCGGCTAACTGTTCTTCAGACGATACAAAAGGAAAAGCAATAACTCTAGCATTATCAACCTCCACATGTTTTGTACTGTTATGTTGCACATGATTCTGAGCAATTTCAATTGCAGATTTATTATCACAGTGTAAACCCATGGCCTTCTTGGATTTGAATCCCATTCCATTCAATAATTTACATAACCAAAGTAACTCACATACCTCATGCACCATTCCACGGAATTCAGCCAACCTTTTGTTTCTTACTTTTTCAAGTGATGAGATCACCACCAACAAAAGTAAAGTAGCCAAAAGTAGAGCGTTGATTTGTCACTGAACCAGCACAATCCGCATCTATGTATCCTTCAACATTCAAATGACCATTCTTGGCAAACATTAAACCTCTACCAAGAGCCGATTTAAGATACCTGAGAATATGGACAACAACATCCATATGAGTCTCACTAGGCAAATGCATAAACCAACTCACAACACTTACAACATAGGCTATATTTGGACGCGTATGAGATAAATAGATTAATCTTCCTACAAGTCGCCGATAACGCTCCTTTAGGAACCTTATCAGAATCTAATCCCAATTTATGATTTTGTTACATAGAAGTGTCAACAAGTTTATAGTCTACCATACCAGTTTCGGCTAACAGGTCCAAAACATACTTTCGTTGTGAGAGACATATACTATGGTTGGATCAAGCAACTTCAATCCCCAGAAAATACAACTTTCCAACTCTTTCATCTTAAACTCAGAAACAAGATATTCCTGTAAAGAACTAATCTCTTCATGACCATCACCTGTCACTATCATGTCATCAACATATATGATCAATATCATCACTTTACCTTTCTGGTGTTTCAAAAATAAGGTATGATCCAAGTGACTTTAATGAAACTTTCTCATGGACGCAGTAAACCTCCCAAACCATGCTCTAGGAGGTTGCTTCAAACCATACAAAACTGTTCGTAACTTGCACACAACACCCTTATGAGAACCAATAGAAGTACCAAGGGGTAAATCTATATACACTTCTTCTTTGAGATCACCATGCAGAAAGTATTTTTAACATCAAACTACCACAAGGGCCAATCCAGTTAGCATCAAGATATAAAAGGACATGAACAGTATTAAGCTTAGCAATTGGACCAATGGTCTCTTGGTAGTCCACTCCATGCGTTTGTGTATAACCCTTCGCTACTAATCGAGCTTTGTAGCGATCGATTGAACCATGTGCTTTATGCTTTAAGGTAAGCACCCATCGATACCAACCGTCTTCCTTCCACTTGGCAAGGGCACCAAATTCTAGGTGGAATTCTTGTTTAGAGCCTTCATCTCAATGTCCATGGCTTCCACCCATTTAGTGTCAGATAAGGCATCTTGTAACTTAGTCAGTACAAATACAATAGTAATTGATATACATATGACTAATGTGAGAAAGATGATGAGTTGATACATGATTACTAATGAGATATTTGGACTTTGCATGTATATCAGGAGAATAATGTACTTTAGGTTTGCCACGATTAACTCGTGAGGGCAACTCATAAGTAGATATAAAAAAATTAGTATAAACTACCTCATTTGTTTCACTTTCTTCTTCACTAGTTGATTGAGACAATGGGTAGGGGAGAGGGGGGGTTGGAATACTACTGCTTAAGTCTCCGTCAACATTGTCAGGCACAATTTCATTATCAGAGCATGTTACTTCTTCACCGGTACATGGCGACTGGTCGGTGGAAGAAGAGTGACCAGTCGGCTCGAGCAGACTTACAATATCACTATAATTTACTGTACTCTTATTCTCTTTGACTTAACACTTCACTCAACCTCTCACCCTCTCCCCCTAAAGTAAGTGGAAAGACAAGAGAAGAGGAGGCAAAATACAGGACCTCTTCATAGAACGTGACATCCATGGAAACATAAATCTTTTGAGTAGGAGAATGATAGCACTTGTAACCTTTTTGGGTATTCGAATAACCAATAAACACACATCGAATAGCACATGGATCAAGCTTACTCCATCGATGGGAATAAATATATACATATAAAACACATCCAAACACCATGAGAGGAAGTTTGGAGACAGCAACTGGTGAGATGTGTTCTTGTAAAACTTCAAAAGGAGTACGGAAATCATGGACTTGGCTGGGAGTCCGGTTGGTCAAATAACACACAGCTAAAACTGCATGTCCCCAAAGGTAATTAGGCACCGACATTCCCAAGAGCAAAGCGCGAGCAACTTCAAGTAAATGAAGATTTTTCCACTCAAACGCACCATTTTGTTGGTTTGTAAACGGAGTAGTCGTCTAATGAATAATACATTGTTCATGAAAGAAAAAGCTCAGGGTAGTATTCAAATATCTCTCTCCGTTATCAGACTGGAGCACTTTGACTTTGGTCTAAAACTAAGTAGCTAGATACCATTGCAATAAATTCTTGTACAATAGATGTCATATCACTTCTAGGCTTCATCAGAAAGACCCAAGTTAAACATGTGCAATCGTAAAAAATGTGATAAACCAACGAAACCCATTTGAAGTAATCTTAGCAGGACCATGTACCAAATCAAATGGCTGAATAGCCTTATTATCACTCAAGGGAAAAACAGTACAATGGCTTTTGGCTAATACACATATTTCACACTTAAAACAAGTCTCATCATATGAACAACATAAAGGTCGTACCCAGTGCACAAGGCTCCCGCTTTACGCATGGTCTGGGAGAGGTGAATGTCGGCTAGCCTTACCCCCATTTATGGAGAGGCCCATTTATGGAGAGGCTGCTCCCATTTATGGAGGTGAATGTCGGCTAGCCTTACCCCCATCATATGAACAACATAAAGAAGGAAATAAATGCCTAAGATATTCAAAAGAAGGGTGTCTTAAGCAATGATGCATAGCCATAATTGATGATTGTAGACGGCTCAATCTCGCCCGAAGTCACGGTATGAGGCTATAAGTAGCCTGATTAGCGGTGCTTGCTCTTCAGTTGTTGCTTGTTTCCATCAGTATGCTCTTTGGGGGATATTAAATCTAAGTGATTGCAATCTGTCTGCAATACCTGATGATCTTGGCTGCTTATGCTCACTGCAGCATTTAGATTTAAGTGGAAATTGTTTTCTGAGCATATCGGAAAGCATCTATCAACTTTCTCAATTGATTAATTGTGGCAAGCTTCAATTACTGCCAAAACTTCCATCAAGTATAGGAGTTTTAAATGCGGGGATTGTCTGTTGAGGAAACACATGAAGCTCTTTTGTTAGTGTTACTCCTCTTCCTCTAAAAGTGTAAAGACTATGGTAGCTGGTGCAAGAACCAGTATGCTTTATGTGCCTACATTTCAGTTCTCAACGTGCAGAGAAATGCCAACCCTGATAATGTGGTACTCCTAGATTCTTTCGTGATCTACTTGACATGTCATTTGGAAACAGAAAGAGGTAGTCTGCGATAGCCTCTTCGTGGTTGTATTAGTTGGGTGTCGTAGGCTTCAATGGGAAGAGACCACCGAGGAATCGAGGATTGAGGGTTCAAAGTGCAGGCTTCGTCTTGTATATCAGAACGACGACGTTTAAGAAGCCTATAACACATTACAGTAGCGGAACTGGCAGCTAAAATATTCACCATGAAAGAGTCGAGAGGGACCAAAAATATAGCAAGGGTAAAGGAATATTAAAATAATTAACCTCCCTTAATTTGTTGCATGGTAAGTCGTGATACTTTTATCTGGTACTTTTGTATCAAATTCGTAATCTTTTCACCTATTTCTTCATATATAGGAAGCTTTGTCTTAGAGCAACTCCACCCATGGTGGTTGCTTGGGGGACAGACTCCAGGAAAGGACCCGAGGGCCGGTGGGAGGAGGTCCAGCGTTGGAGGACTCGAGTGAGGGTGGGAGCCCGAGTTGCAGGCCCGTGGAAAATTGACAGGCCTGCTGCTTGAGGCCTGTGACGTCAGGCTGACGCAAGGCCTGGGTCCGGCCTTTTTATTTTATTTTTTTTATGTTAGGCGCGTGCCCCTCACTCGCGAGTGGGGGCGCGTCGCTCGACTGGATTTCAGGGCACGGGCCCGCGCGCCTCAGAAAACCCAATGACCGTTGGGAAGCCACGTGGCTTCCCACGGTCCGTTCGATCCCAACGGCTCTTTAATACGAGTCGTCTGATGTGCAACGGTAATAAAAAAAAAAAGCTGATTTTATATCAACCGTTCGATCTGAGATCAACAGTTGATATTAATCTGCTTTATAAATTTAAAAAAATAGTTTTAAAATTAAGAAAAATTACCGTTGTGACACATGGCACAATCTGGAGTATTGAATTCAAATTTTTTAAAATCTAACGGCAGGGATTAATTATTTGAATAAAAATTTAAAAAAAAATTGTAAAAAATCTGAAAAAAATTTGTAAAAAATTGTTTTTACTTTTCTATAAATACCACTTCTTCTCCATCTACCTTACACCACAATTTCATATTTTCTCAACTACTTTCAATCAAATTCCTATCTTTCTCTCAAAGTTTCAATCTAATTTTTTTTCCACAAAATGACTATTGCTGCAGGTACGAATTGGTGGCTTCTGAAAGATGTTGCGTTGTGCACTAGCTGGGTTGAAGTTACTCATAATTCCCTTACGGGTAATGAGATGCAGTTGTGAGAAATGTGGAGTTTAATTCATACCAAATTTCTTGAGCAAATGGGTGGGAAAAGAACCAAAGAATCGATGTCCAGTCGTTGGAAAATACTTAGCCATTCCTTTAGTATGTGGAGAGATGCCTTGACACAAGCTAGTAGTAATGTTCGAAGTGGGGCAAATTATGCGGATGAGGTAAGAATATATTATAATTATTTGTTTGTATTATTATTTTGTTACCTAATTTGATTATAATTATTTGTTTGTATTATTTATTTGTTACCTAATTTCATTATTATTATTTGTTTGTATTATTTATTTGTGACCTAATTTCATTATTATTATTTGTTACCTAATAATTTCATTATTATTATTTGTTTGTATTATTTATTTGTTACCTAATAATTTCATTATTATTATTTGTTTGTATTATTTATTTGTGACCTAATTTCATTATTATTATTTGTTTTTATTATTTATTTGTTACCTAATAATTTCATTATTATTATTTGTTTGTATTATTTATTTGTGACCTAATTTCATTATTATTATTTGTTTGTATTATTTATTTGTTACCTAATAATTTCATTATTATTATTTGTTTGTATTATTTATTTGTTACCTAATAATTTCATTATTATTCATTTGTAGCAACTTCAAGCACAAGCATGGTATGCTGCCAAAATCAAATCAAGAAACTAATCATTCAACCGGTGGGAATGTTGGAATATTGTTAAAGATTGTCCTAAATTCAAAGTTGTGCCTGTTGGTCCAGAAGTATGCATGAACAGCACCCCTCTACACAGCACCCCTCCACACTCTACACCCGATCATGGCTCCCATGTTGATGAAGAAGATGGAGAAGAAGTGACTGAAACGCCCATTCCTGAACAAGCGTCGGGGTCGACCCGTTATCCAATTAGGTCTCAAGGTAAGAAGGCTTCAAAGAGGAAAGGGAGTGCTTCCAAGAATGATTATGGAAAGTACATGCAAGAACTTGCTCGTCAAGGTGAATTGACGTTGGCGCAGGAATTGGCGATATATGAGGCTGAAAAGGATAGAGATGAGGCAAAAGCTGCAGCTATTCAACAAGCATTTCAAGCTGAACAGAGGGAAAGAGAGCTACTTAGGCAAGAAATGGAGTTGCTTAGAGAAGAAAGAATTGCGCAACGAGATCGTGACATTATGAACACGCGTTTAGAAGGGATGTCTCAAAATTCTAAATATTTTTGGCAGTCGGAGAAGGAGGATGTGGTGCAAAGGAGGCGTGCAAGAGAAGCGAGATCAAGACAAGATGGTCCTAGCACAACAAGACAAGATGATCCTAGCACCACAGATTGGTTAAGTGATGATGAATAGGGTACTTTTTGTAATCGGAGCCCATAGTTTTCCAATCACTTTGGGTTGTACTTTATTATTTATGTTGTTTCCAATTTATTGAAGTTAGTACTTTATTTAAAGTGAGAGTACATTTATTTAATTTCGTAATATATTTATCCTAATAATAGAATCTTTATTCATCAAATTGTTCACGTATAATGAAATTATAAAACACACCAAATAAAACTAAAAAACTCACCAAATGGAATTACATAAACAAATAAAATTACATAAACATACCAAATAATAACAAACTCACTACAAAAAACACACCAAATAAAATTAAATAAACACACCAAATACAAACAAACATACTAAATAAACTTAAGTATCTTCAGCTTGTTTCAATGCCCACTGGTGCTCTATCAAGTCAATTTTCCGATCATTGTGCATAGATGACCTTTAAAGTGCAGTATATCATTGAATGACCCTTTCATTGTAACGTCCATCCCTTTCTAATGGCTCGTGTTGCACGGGTTCTTCGGTGGCATCATGCGCACAATATATCCGTGTTCTTGAATTGTTCATCATGTCTGGCTCTGGCTCATATTCATCAATCGCATCATAATCGAACTCATCTTCCACAATCATGTTGTGAAGAATGACGCACGTCATCATGATGGATCGAAGTGACTCTACATCGAACATTCTGGCAGCACCCCTGACGATCGCCCAACGAGCTTGAAGGATACCAAAACAACGCTCCACATCCTTCCTGCACCATTCTTGACAGCTTGCAAAGTGTTTTTCCTTTGCACTTCGCGGACGTGGCACTGTTTTGACAAATTTTTCCCACCGTGGGTAAATGCCGTCAGTTAGGTAGTATGGCCCGTCGTACCTACGTCCGTCAACGATGTACGTGACTTTTGGTGCCTTTCCTTGCAAGACGTCGTTGAACACTGGGGATTAGGCAAGGACGTTGAGATCATTTTGAGCCCCCAGAACCCTGAAAAAGGCGTGCCATATCCATGTATCAAAAGATGCCACTGCCTCCAAAATGATAGATTTTGCTCATTTTCTGTCTCCATATGCGCCTTGCCATGCACTTGGACAGTTTTTCCACGTCCAGTGCATACAATCGATGCTTCTTATCATCCCAGGAAAACCTCGCATCTTGCCCTTCTTCAGAAGCTTTTGCAAGTCCATGTGAGTAGGTTTTCGGAAGTACTCTGCGGTGTACAAAGATTCGACTGCTCCGCAAAACCTCATAAGGGCCTCAAGAATGGTTGATTTTCCCATCCTCGTTATCTCATCCACTTGGTCTGCAGATGCTCTATACGCAAGCATCCACAACGCAATAGTGATTTTTTGCTCAGGCAGGAGACCCATAACACCACAAGCATCCTTCTTTTGCACAAAGTAAGAATTATGGTTGCAAACATCAGTCATGATTTTGTTGAACAAATGTCGTTCCATTCTAAAACGGCGTCTGAAGTACGTATCAGGAAATGCACTATTATGGACAAAGTAACCGTCCAACAGCTCTTCACCCCGTCGTTGCCTGCTTCTATCAAGGTTTCTTGAACGGCTGGGCATGCATATCTGAGCAACAGTCTGGATGACTCGACGGGAATGTGAGGCTCTGGCCATTCTTGTTTCGTCATCTCTCCTTGTACGCTCCTCATCCTCTTCCATCTCATTTTCGGCTATCTGAAGGTTGAACATTCCTTCAGATTTGTTAAACAATTCTTCCTCTTACTGATCGATTTCCCACATCATCCTTGATGAAGAAGAAGACATTGTAAGGATGGATGGTGAAGAAGAAGCAGAAACTATGAATAATGAGATAGAGATGTTGAGAAAATTGGTGTGAGATTTGTGAGGATGGATGGTGGATTATATGAATGATTCAGAAAGGATTGGATTTTAGATAAGGCCACGTGGCATGTCGTCATTCATTAAAAATCTGATCGAAATCTATCCTCAAAGATTCTGAAAGGATAATGACACGTGGCACGATCGTATTGGATAAAAATCTTATCGAAATCGATCTACAATAATTATCTTTTTGGATAATGATATGTGGCGCAATTTTGAACGAGTTAAAATTTGATCGAAATCTATCGTCAAAGATTCTCAACAGATAACGACACGTGGCACGATAACATTGGATAAAAATCTTATCGAAATCCATCGCTAAATAATTGTTTTTTTTATAAAATGACACGTGGCGCAACGAGAACGATTTAAAAAATCTTATCCGAAATTACAAATAATTTTATTTTGTATTATTTAAACAAACAAAAAAACTAATATTTTATTGCCTATTGTCAGGGGGGAGGGCTCCAAGGGTGGAGATGCAAATGACAATTACTGTTCATTAAGGGTAGTTACTATTCATTAAAGGCAGTTACTGTTCAATAGGGTGAATTCAATAGTGGATTGCCAGGGAGAGGGCTCCATGGGTAGAGTTGCTCTTATGATATAGGGTTCTTCGTTTTAGGAGTGTTTTAGAAAGTTTGAAAAGCAAGAACTTGTTACCGAAAAAAAGAAGAAAAGCAATAATTTAAATTGTGTATTGAGATTGTAGAAGCACTTTTTTGTGCTTTCTAGTGAAACAAGCACGAAATTTATGTGCTTAAAACATAAGAATTACCAAGTAAAATCAATCTCTACAGAAGTACTCCAAGGTGTAGATAAATGAATAATTAGTAATTACATGTTTCAGAATTTGGTAACTTTGCTTGCTTTCCTGAGTCCTGGACAAACTCATTAACCCTAATTAAACTTCCCATTTCACACTCCTGCAAGTTCTCAAATTGTTTTCGTAATTTTGAAAGGAGGAGGGGGAGGATCCAGACCAGATCTCTTCCCATCATTAAATACTTCATGACTTGTCTGACAGCGTGGAGTGTGACTTTGAGTGTCCATAGATTATTGGCTTTTGTTTTTTCGTCTTTTTGCCTTTTATTTTCTTGAGCGCTTATGCACATTTAGGCAGTGACAGATTTAGATTTGAACTTTGGGTGGCCTTTGTGTTAAAGGTGTAAGTTTTTTAGATAGAAATAGAACACGAAGAGATTCACTGAGACATTTCTACAATATTTGGTGGGTTTGTTGTCGTCAGCGAAAACATGTTGCGTAAATGTCAACATATATCAACATAAATCGAAACAATCTGATGAGTAATCTCGATAGAATTTGTTGATGTTGTAGACGCAACTTATCAAAATATGCCTAGCATGTATTATATCAAACACTTGAGATCACTTGCACTCCTAAAAAGACCCCCCCCCCCCCCCACCCCCAAGTGAACTCCACCCCTAAACTAAAAATGCCCTCGAGTGGGCTGAAGGGTTTTTATTTTATTTTATTTTTTAGGGGAGTGGGGTGGGGGGCTTATTCAAACATTCGGGAGACATTCATATGTATTCAGAACTCTTATGTGAAAGGAGATTATGTGGATAATGTATCTATAACATGTCTATATAGTTTGTTGGTGATCATAATATCAATGATATATTAGGGGATAGAAATTCATCTTAACCAGTCACCACCCAGGTAGAAGCCTCCCATTTGACCTACATGTGTGAATGCCGTGTGTTGAGTATTTGACATAAAACTAAATAAGTATTTAAGCAGAAAATTAAGCTCAACAGCTACTTGTTTAGAGTTTAATTCATTTGTTTAATCATATTCATAATCTTTAGTCACTAGTCATGCAAATTTAGGTGCAAACTTTCATATAGGATCATGGCAATTGAGTTGGGATTAATTCCTAACTATCAATATGGTTAATTCATCGTTTTAGATGACATTACACAGACTCACCTTGTTAAAATCATGATCAAGTAGCTTTTATTTTATGAGGAGTGTACGAAGCTTCTTCTCACAAAACAAAGAAAGAAAAGGTTGATATAATTCAGTAAGGTTTTCATATAATGTCTTACCAAGAAAATCAAAGATAAATCACTTTCTCTGTGAAATGCAAGTCCAATCACTTTAATTTTGTACATTAAAGTCGAGTTATTTTTCTTGATATGGACTCGACTTGTTTATTATTTGTGTTGACCTAGCTTTATCTATTAACTTCATTTTGAATTCAAAATTTTATTTCTGTGTCGTGTCGAAAATTACCACCCGTTCTTTCATGGTCACTCCCGCAATCCCACTAGCCAAGCTTTTACCATACTGTACTATTACTATTAGCATCTGAAATCCAAAACAAGATGAGTCATGCATCCAAGATTTCCCATCTGAAATCCAATCCGCCTTCTCGTTGGGGCCCTTTTGCCTTCACCAAAGGGATTTGGATCTCATATGGATTCAAATTGTGGGGATCTTAGAGATCCTCACATCTTAACCATTCATCGTGCATTGTACGGTCAGAAATCATTTAACTTTTATTTATTTAAAATTAAAGACAAATAATACATAACGAAAACTGACCGCATAATATACGATAAACGACTAGAATGTGGGAATCCTTATGATCCCCACAAAGTAAATCCGGAGAATCCTCTTCCTCACTAAAGTATCTTCACATGTAAACGTCATCCTTGATCGCAATCTTCTGCGAATTTTAGTACTATGTCATGTGGGTCTTTGGATTTTTCTCCTTTTCTGCCCTCTCTTTGCTTGTCAAAAATCAATAACATATGTATAGCTTCATATTTACTTTCCGTATGAGTGGCTACCAAGTGTCAATGGTAGATTGCTAGGATTGCGATGCTTTCATGTGTCATCCAAAGAGAAAAATCAGTATTTTTTATGGTTTATATATAACTACGGAGGTAGAACACTTCCTTTTTCTACGAGACAATGCTTTAAGCGCCCCTTCGCTACAAGAATTTGCTTGACACATGTACATCATCACATGTCGTCCCATACTAATGATACAAAATATGTATTAGTTTTATTTTTTTTCACATATCTTTGTATTATTAGCACGAGATGCCACTGTGACAGTGAACCTATGTCATATAGGTTACTCTCCACTAGTTGAGATCCTCATCAGATTTTTGTGTCCGAAGAATCCAAACCATTCAAGAGAAATAGAGATCCAAATCATTTCAAGGGCTTGATTGTTTGTGACTATTATGTTCACTACAACTTTTCTTCTGTTATATTTATGTCAAAGTTAGAGAGATAACCTTTTAGTGAATGGAGAGAGGCAGGTGTAAAATGTCACACTGAAATGATAGCACAAGAGGATAACAAATAAAATATGGAGGAAGAGATGATATTATTGATCTTTCTTTCCTTCTGTATATTCTCTCTATATCTTTTGAAAGCATACGGAGTGCTCTATTTATAGAGCAACTCCGAACTAATGCATTAACTGCACTTTGAAATTTACATCACCCATTTTGACAATACCATCTCTTGCATCTCCAAATTCCATTTCACTTTGCATGGACATTGAAAACTTATGCCAAAGTACTGTGGGCATTCACTACCCACCAGCATTTTCAACAATCCCCCTTGGATGCCCACATATCAACATCAGCTGCCTTGTTAAAACCTTGCTTGGAAAAACCCAATGGGAAAAAAACCATAGCGAAGGAAAAAGAGTACAACTTTACCTAGATTGTTGATATAGTGTTAAGTATGCTTATGTTGCCTCGTTAAAACCTTGATAGGAAAAACCCAATGGGAAAAATCCTAATCGAAGGAAAAAGAGTACAACATGCATGTATTATGGATGCTCCCCCTGATATGTATCTCCCCCTGATTCCGCATTCTCCAAATTTAGTTGTTTGCTAAGTCGATGTAATCCGATAATTTGCACTAACTTCTAAAATGTGCATTTTGGTAGAGATTTGGTGAACAAATATGCCAGATTTTCATTAGAACAGATTTGTCTGACTTCAATAACTTTAACCTTCTAGAGCTCATGTGCATTGAAAAACTTTGGAGATATGTGTTTAATCTTATCGCCTTTAATGAATTCTTCCTTCATTTGGGCAACACAGGCTGCATTATCTTCATGAATGACAGTTGGAGTGTCTGTCTTTGAAGGTAGACCACATGAATTCCGAATATGATGAATCATTGATCTTAACCAAGAACATTCATGACTTGCTTCATGTAAAGCAAGTATTTTTGAATGATTTGAAGATGTAGCAACTAATGTTTGCTTTATTAAGAGCCATGAGATTGTTGTATCTCCATTCTTGAACACATATCCAGTTTGTGAGCGGGCTTTATGCGGATCAGAGAGAAAACCAGTATCTGCATATCCAACAAGGACCTGGTCATTTGTGGAGTTCTTTGAGTAGAAGATACCCATGTTTGTTGTCCCACGAAGTTATCGCAATACATCTTTGACACCCTTCCAATGACGAATTGTTGGAGCAGAGCTATACCTTGCTAACAAGTTGACTGAAAAGGCTATATCTGGTCTAGTACATTGTGCTAAATACAACAAAACACCTACTGTACTCAGATACGGTACTTCTGGACTAGGGACCAATTCATCATCTTCTTTTGGAAGGAATGGATCTTTCTTAATGTCCAGAGAACGAACGACGATTGGCGTGCTGAGTGGATAAGCTTTGTCCATGCCAAATCGCTTCAAGATTTTTTCAATATAAGCTGATTGGTGGACCAAAATTCCACTAGCACAATGCTCAATCTGCAGGCCGAGACAAAATTTCGTTTCTCCAATGTCTTTCATTTCAAATTCCCTTTTCAGATATTTAGTAGTTTTATGTAACTCTTCAGGAGTTCCAACTAGGTTCATATCATCGACATATAATACCACTATAGCAAATCCAGAGTTGGATTTCTTAATGAACACACAACGGTAAATGACATTGTTGATATACCTTTCTTTGATCAAATACTCATTGAGACGATTATACCACATTAGTCCAGATTGTTTTAGCCCATACAATGATCGCCTTAATTTGATCGAAAGCATACCTCGTGATTTGTTAGTTGTTTCAGGCAACTTAAGTCCTTCTGGGACTTTCATTTATATGTCAATATCTAATTTTCCATATAGATACGCAATGATGGCATCCATAAGTCGCATGTCAAGTTTTTCTGAAACCACTAAACTTATTAAGTAACGGAACGTAATTGTGTCCATTATAGAAGAGTATGTCTCTTCACAATCAATTCCAGGTCTTTGTGAAAAACCTTGTGCAACAAGTCGTGCTTTATATCTTGCAATCTCGTTTTTCTCATTGCGTTTCCTTATGAATACCCATTTGTAACCCACGGGGTTTACACCAGGCGAGATTTGGACTACTGGTCCAAAAACATTTCGCCTTTCCAAGGATTTTAATTCTGCCTGGATTGCATCTTTCCACTTAGGCCAATCTTGTCTCTGTTTACATTCATCAACAGAGCGGGGCTTAATATCATCACTTAATATGATTTTAGTGGCTACTGCGAATGCAAACATATCATCAATGATTATTTCATTCCGGTCCCCACAATTCATTAGTACATGCATAATTTATGGAGATTTCTTTGCTCTTATGTACTGCTGTCTCTTCAGGGACATGTGTCTCATCAAGGACATTTTCTTCTTCTAGAAGTCCAGAATCATGAATTGTGGATTTGTTATTCATTCTCTCTTCCTCAATGATTTCATTTGGATTCAGTTGTGCCATTGTCTTTCTCTTTCGAATGGCTGAATCTTTTAAACCTGGTGGTCTACCACGCTTCAGGTGTGCACCAGATGAAACATTCGCTGCCATTTTATTTAGTCCAACAGGGACATCAATCTTTGCAAGTGCATTTGCAGCTAATATATGTGATTTTGTCACTTTCATAACATCATTAAATGCATCTGGCATTTGATTGGCAATGTTTTGAAGATGAACGATTCTTTTCACTTCATTTTCACATTGAGTGCTACGTGGATCAAAATGAGACAATGTGGGAACAACCCATGTCAGCTCTTTCCATTCTTTTGGAACGGTATTTTATTCCCCTAATGACGGGAAGACTGTCTCATCAAAGTGACAATCAGCAAAACGAGTTGTAAACATATCACATGTCAAGGGTTCTAAATATCTAATGATAGATGGTGAATCAAAACCCACATAAATTCCCAGTCTACGCTGAGGTCCCATTTTAGTGCGTTGCAAGGGTGCAATAGGCACATAAACAGCACACAAAAAAAATCGTAAATGTGAAATGTTTGGCTGATGCCCAAACACAAGTTGTACTGAGGAGTATTGGTGGTTGGCTATAGGTCTCAATCAAACAAATGATGCAGCATGTAAGATGGCATGTCCCCATGTAGAACCTGGCAATTTTGTTTTCATAAGCAGAGTGTGAGCTATTAACTGAAGTTGTTTGATCAATGCTTCTACTAGACCATTTTGAGTATGGACATGAGGAACAGGGTGTTCAACATCGATGCCCAATGTTATGCAGTAATCATAAGGTTTGAGATGTAAATTCACCAGCGTTATCAAGTCGGATTGACTTAATGGGATAATCTGGGAACTGTGCTCGTAACTTAGTTATCCGAGCAAGAAGTCTCGCAAAAGCTACATTCCGAGTAGACAAGAGACAAACATGTGACCATCGGGTAAATGCATCAACCAAAACCATAAAATATCAAAATGGTCCACAAGATGGTTGAATAGGTCCACAAATATCCCCTTGAATTCTTTGTAGAAGTGATGGGGATTCAACATCAACCTTTAGTTGTGATGGTCTGATTACCAACTTCCCTTGAGAACAAGCCTTGCAAGGGTTATCATTTGAAATAGCAATATGTCTGCTCAATAATGGATGTCCATTAAAGTTGGTAATAATCCTACGTATCATGGTAGATCCTGGGTGATCTAGACGGTCATGCCAAAGCATGTAAACTTTTGAATCAATGAACTTCTGGTTCATGACAGTATGTGATTCAACTATCTTTATGTATGTATAATACAATCCACTCGACAAACCACGCAATTTCTCCAATATACGTTTCTGGGTATCATTGGAGGTAATGCATAGATACTCCACATTTTTTGCACTTTTCGTTTCAATGTGGTATCCATTTAAACGTATGTCTTTGAAACTCAACAAGTTTCGAGTAGATCAAGTAGCGTACAACACATTCTGTATGGACAATATTGTTCCATTTGGTAACATAATCTGGGCCTTCCCTGAGCCTTCAGTCACATCTGATTGGTCTGATATTGTTGTTACCTTTACTTTTGTAAGCATCAAGCTTGAGAAATACTTTCGATCTCGAAGTATTGTATGCGTTGTTGCGCAGTCTGTAAGACAAATGTCTCCGCCATTTCTCATGTTTTGAGAATGACCATAGTTTTTATCCATGCTCTCTGAGTAAGGAAATCAGAGTTAGAAGCAAGTTATAACAGGAAATTTACATGCCATTTTTATTGAATCTGAAATGCTAGTTTTAAACTACAAGTTCAACATAATAAAAGTACATCAAACATAAACGATTCAATCTGACCGGTATACTTCATTCCCCTTTTCCATAATGAAGTCTAAAACATCTAGGTGGGTTATGTTCAACTGTCCTGATAAGTCATACACTTGATCAGGTATATCCATTGGTTTAGCCTGGTCGAGAAAATTGGTCTCGACACCCTTCTCCTTGAGGGAGGCTTGATACAGATCCACCAGATGTTTTGGGGTACGAAAAGTACGCGCCCAATGCCCATTGCCACCACACCTATGGCAGGCTCATTCAGAGTTCCTGGGAGTATTATTCATGTGAGCTTTGCCTTTGTGACGATTCATATGTTTGAAGCTCAGGCCTGAATTATGCCTTGGAACCTGGTTGTGAAACTGACCGTCATGGTTCTTGCCTTTCTTGTTCCACCCACCTCACTTGTGGCTACGTCCTCGTTTATGATTATCGCTACTAGAGGATGTGGCGTTCACTTCGAGGGAAGCAGCATTCATTTCTGGGAATGGTGCAGATCCAGTAGGTCGGGAATGATGGTTTTTCATCCGGAGCTCATTGTTCTGTTCAGCTACCATAAGCACAGATATCAGCTGGTTGTATTCAGTGAAGCCTCGTGCTCTATATTGCTGCTGCAGGAGCACGTTAGAGGCATGAAATGTGCTGAAAGTATTTTTCATCAAATTTTCCTCAGTAATAGTATCCCCACAGAGCTTCAGCTGAGAGGTAATTCTGAACAACGCAAAATTATACTCTGCCACTGACTTGAAATCCTGGATCCTTAGGTGAGTCCATTCATAGCGAGCTCTTGGAAGAATCACCGTTGTTTGGTGATTGTATATGCTTCTCAATGCATTCCAAAGAGTTAACGGATCTTCAACCGTTAAGTACTCGCTCTTTAGTGCCTCATCAAGATGGCGACGAATAAAAATCATAGCCTTCGCCTGCTCTTGAGAGGATGAGTTGCTCTCTTCTCTGATGGTATCTCCAAGATTCCCTACTTCAAAATGAATTTTGGTATCAAGTACCCAGGTAAGATAATTCTTCTCGGTAATGTCCAGGGCAGCATAATCAAGCTTTGCCAAGTTCGTCATTTTCTTTTATGAAAGAAAATGAGATATGTAAGAACTTGCAATAATATGTATTCCTGAAGGAATATAGTGTTAGAACTTCTGGTTCTTACAAATTTTTCATTTTGATCTTCAGGCCAAAATGATAAGAACTCAAAACTTTAGGCTCGAGATTTTCATGATGAATGAGGAAGGCGATTGTACCGCACCATTCTCATTGAAATAATGTAATATAGAATGGGCGATTATTCTGCACCACTCAAGTAGCAGTAAAATTTAAATACGCATAGCAGTGTGGGCGATTATACCGCACCACCTAAAATTACAATGAAATTAAACTGCAGGCAAATTAAATATGCAGGGTAGGGCGGGCGATTATACCGCTCCACCTAAAATTTGCAGTAAAATTAAATCTGTAGTCCAAGATAGGCGATGATATCGCACCATCTTGGATCGCAGTAAGATGAAATTTGCAATTCAAGATGGGCGATTGTACCACACCATCTTGGATTGCAATAAAAATAAATACTGGGTTAGTAATCAATATATATACCAAACAAGAAATCAAAGATGTATGTAACCGTTAGGTTGAGAACTAGAAGCAGGCATGGAGTAAACAGTTCGTCGCGAAGGTATATCGCACAGTTGAGGCAGATGAAGAAGATGAACAGTAAAAACCTTAGAGGAAACAATTTTTTTTTTTCGTTCAGTGAAGAGAAATGATTTCTTTTGGCGAAGAGAAATGAGGAATAGTTATATTTAGAGAGTCGTGCTGATAACATGTTATATTTATGTCAAAGTTAGAAAGATAACCTTTTAGTGAATGGAGCGAGGCAGGTGTAAAATGTCACACTGAAACGATAGCACAAGAGGATAACAAATAAAAGATGGAGGAAGAGATGATATTATTGATCTTTCTTTCCTTCTGTATATTCTCTCTATATCTTTTGAAAGCATACGAAGTGCTCTATTTATAGAGCAACTCCAAACTAATGCATTAACTGCACTTCGAAATTTACATCACTCATTTTGACAATACCATCACCTGCATCTCCAAATTCCATTTCACTTTGCATGGACATTGAAAACTTCTGCCAAAGTATTGTGGGCATTCTCTACCCACCAGCATTTTCAACATCTTCGACGAAGTAAAGATATTTGCCCATGAGGTTGTAGTCGATGAAATTCTTACTCTAAAAGCAGTTCCAACATGGTGGAGGCCCCTTAGGGCTATCCACTATGTTATCCACTCAGTGAATAGTAATGGCTTTTAATGAACAGTAATCGCCATTTGCATCTCCACCCCTACATTGAATAGCCATGTCAATTGGCTATAAAATAATAGTATTTTTTTTATTTATAAAATAATAAAAAATAATTTTATTTGTTATTATCTCTCTCACTAACTCTCTCCCTTCTCTCACTCCCCTAACCTCAGTAACTCCCCCTTCTCTGTTTTGCACAAAAACCCCGAAGGCACACCACTATCACATCTCGCCGAATCCGGCCAGTTTCTGAGCTACCATCTCTCTCTTGCACTCTCTCTACTTCCCTCACCTCTCTCTCGATCAACAACACATGGACAGAAAACACAAACGGCGCCCCGCCGCTGTTTTCTGTCGAAACCCAAGCCACCCAAACATCCACCTTTCTTCCTCTCGCCCCTCCTCGAGTCTTAGAATTTCAGACAATGGACTCAAACAAAGACCGACATGCCACGAAATTCGGTGCAAACTCAAGGGAAAACTCCGGCAAAATTCTACCGTTCACGGCCAAGGTAAGTCTTGGGGATACCTTCTTTCTCTTCCTTTTGGTGACTTGATACGATTCCTGAATCTGCATGCATGATTTGGTAGAGTTTTGGTGCAGATGCGACTCGGGAAACATTTCCCCAGTTTTTCTGCGAGGGGACCCGTGATCTTCTAGGCAGATTTCAAGCATCATTATCCAAAAAGGCGTTTGACGTCAGATCTATCCCAGGCTCTAGGGGTAGCACGAATTCACGGCCCTGGCGCTCAGGCCTGCTCGAGCTCCCTCTCCAGCCAACGCTGGCCTTGCTCCCTCGGGCGATCCGGCCCTGTTCCACCCACGGTCCCTCCAGCAATTCATCCCGCTGGAGTTGCTCTAAATGTGTCTTGAAGAGCAAAAATATTTTGAAGATTGGCTTACATGCGTTGCACGTGATATGTTTTTCGGCTTTTACATGAATTTTTTTTCAAAATTTGACAAAATAGTAGATTCACACTTAGGGGCACAATTAAGCAGTGGAGATTATAAGTCCTTGTGGTGTCACAAAAAAAGGTGCATAGCGTCAGTTTTTTATTTTATTTTTTAAGTGAGGCATTTTGTCTGAAAAAAATTTGACAAAATAGTACATTCACACTTAGGGGCACAATTAAGTAGTGGAGATTATAAGTCCTTGTGGTGTCACAAAAAAAGGCGCATAGCGTCAGTTTTTTATTTTATTTTTTAAGTGAGGCATTTTGTCAAACACTTGGCAAACACATATACATTGTGTGCTTAGCGTACATTCCCACCATTTGTGTCATATTTAACTTGTAGCTTTAAGTTAAGATAGTTCTAGTGAACAAAGAAATAAATCATATATTTATAGAACTGATAGGTCAAATTTATAAAACGTATAGGAGTAGGGTGGATTAATGGTCTTTTTATTATTTAAAAAACATTGATTAACTTTAAACTCTTTTTTTTCTTTTCAAAACGGTGTCGTTGCCTTTAAAACATATAGATTTTTTCCTTGTTTCTTCTTCGTCATCATGAGTTGCCATAACCAACTCTGCAACTAAATCTTATTGTGTTATATATGTCTCCTGGTGGTTTTCAATGAGAAGCGAGTGATAAAGTTTGTGGTGGTGTTTGTAGGTGTATTATTATTCTCCGTAGTCCAATTCCACATTGTATCAAGCCGACTACGATTTAAATGGACTAATTCCTAATTAATCCACAAACTTGAGAGGGCATGTGCCCCCTCTGACCCTTAATAAGCTTCGCAATCGTTAACATAAATTACATAATAGTTAAGGTGGTAAATGACCAAGATTTTCTTTTTTTGGGTGGTATTTAAGCACATCCCAAAAGTTCCTATAGCAACCTGTGCAATGTTCTCTTTAGAAAGATGGCATTTTAAGCAAAGTTAGTTTAGAATTCGAGAATCTTCAATGTAAATAAAAATGACATTTTAAGCTAAGTTAGTTTCTTTACATGTTTCTGCTGTCTCGTATACCTGGTCTAATTGTCGTAAGGATCTTATCTTTCAAAGGCCGGATGGAGCCCTAGCTAATACTATGTGGTTGAATTTATTTCATGAATTTAATTTGCATAATTTCTCTATTTTTGGATCTGATCACAATCCTATTTGTTTGACGTTGTATAAACCCCTCATGAATTTCAAGAGATTGTTAAAAGGGCTTGGGTTTGTCAGTTTGATGGCAACCCTAATGACCAATTTAGAACTTGTGCTGTCACTTTTAAACACATTGTTAGTGCTTGGAACAAACAAGTGTTTGGAAACAATACTATGAAAATAAGAGACTTATATGATTTCCTCGTTGATATTCAACCTAAAACAATAGTTGATAACCCTGACCCTCGACTTCTTCAGGCGGAAAAGAATATATCAGAACACTTATTCAAAATCTAAGGGATGAAGAAACTATATGGCCCAAAAGGCTAGAGCCAATTGGTCAGTTAGGGGATAAAAATAAAAATAAAATTTCAAACTCATGCTACTATTAGAAGGAAAATAAATGAAATGCAAAAGAGTAAGAGATGCAAATGTTATTTGGTGGAATAGGGGTGAGGGTATGGAAGAGGTTTTTGTCCAAGATTTTAAATTGAGATTTTCCTCCTCCCATACTCTCAATCTTAGTGAAGTAAATAGTTTTCTTGATACTATTAATCCCTTGTGACATTGATTCAAAAAACAATGATTTGTTAAAGGAAGTATCTGAACATGAGGTTTGGACGGCTGTTAATAGCATTGGCAGCCTTAAGCTCCTGGTCCAGATGGTTTGCATGCCATTTTTTTTATATTAAAATTTTTGGAACACTGTTAAACATTCTGTTTTTAAACTGGTTCAAGATTTTTTTGAAGATTGTTCGAGTCTTAAACTAATTAATCATACCAATATTGTTTCAATCCCTAAAGTAGATAACTCTGAGACTGTTAACCATTATAGACCTATTAGTTTATGCAATGCGAGAATTATCACTAAAATTATGACTATGAGGTTGAAACCTCTTCTTGAGCAGTGCATTTCTAAAAACCAAGGGGCTTTTGCCACAGGAAAATCAATTCATGATAATATCCTTATTGCTCATGAACTTTTCATTGGTTTTAAGAATAAAAAAAGGTTGGTAGGCTCCATGGAAACTAAATTGGACCTTGAAAAAGCATATGATAAGACAACTCAATCTGGTCGGTTAGTAAGTTTGGTTTTCACTCTTGATGGATCAATCTGATCAAGAGTGCATCACTTCTTCCTCTTTTGCAGTACTTGTTAACGGTGAAGCTAATAGTTATTTTTATCAGTGATGTAGAATTAGACAGGTTGATCCTTTGTCCCCTTACTTTTTTATTTTATACGTGGAACCGATGATTAGACAACTCAATCTGTTAGCTAGTAATGCTAAAAATCAGCTTGGTATTCTCTCTTTCCCCTTTGGGTTTAGAATTTCTAATCTTGTTTTTGTAGATGATTGTCTAATTTTAGCGAAGCTTCATATAAGGCAGCTAGGAGCATCATGGATACTCTCAATAAGTTTTCCTCAGCCTCTGGACAAAGGGTTAACTTCCATAAATCATCTCTCTATTTTTCTAGGAATGCTACAAACAATTTGAGAAATGATATTGTTCATATCATACAAATTCAGCATAAAACAACAATTGATAAGTTTTTAGGAATCCATAATATAATTTTTTGTAATGAACCCACTAACGCCAAAGAGCTTATTCTCAAAGTTAAATTGAAGCTTGCATGTTGGAAGGTAAATACCCTCTCAAGAACTGTTAGACTAACCCTAATTAAGTCCAACTTATCTTATATGCCTAATCATGTCATGGCTTGTTTTAAATACCTAATAACATAACTGATGCGGTGAATAAGGAATGTAGAACTTTTCTTGGGGGTAAAGAAACTAAATTGGCCCATGTTGCGTGAAAAGATGTTTGTACTCCTAAGTCAATGTGGGGCCTTAGGATATGTAGAGCTGATCACTTTAATAATACCTCCTTGGCAAAGCTAGCATGGAAGATTATCACCGATACAGATAATTAGTGGGTTCAAATTGTAAAACAAAAGTATTTAACACATGAAAACCTATTTACTGCGAAAATAAAGCAACACCAGTCTCTGGCTTGGAAGGATGTGCCGAGTTCTAGAGATGTTCTTCTAAAAGGTATGAGATGGATAGTGGGAAATGACAAGGACATTCAGTTTTGGATCCATAATTTGGGTTTTCCTTTCCCTCTATTTTATCTCTTACTTGAATCACGTAGATTGAGGCTTGATGGAATATGAGGGTTAGTGATGTTATTGAGAACAATGGTTGGAACAAAACCTTATTAATGAGTTGTTTGGATATTGGTACTGTAAGAAAAATTTGTAGTATCTCGTTACTGTTGTAGGAAAGGTGGGATGAAGTTATATGAGGTCCTACTACTAATGGTGAGTTCTCTGTTAAATCGGCCACCTGGTTGCAAATTGAGGATCAAAGATCGCACCACAAGAGACAAAAATGTTTAGTTGGCTTCTCATTCGAGGCAGATTAAAAACAAGAAAGAGATTGTGTAGATTCTTTCCGAATACTAATCTTGTTTGTCCATTCTGTAATGGGTTGAAGAAGATTAACATCTTTTTTTATTAATTGCTGCTCTCTTAGGATGTTTGGAGGATCTCCAATTGGCCAAACCCCCATGAATGCGAGTTCAGATTTGATTTCTTGGCTATCCCAGCTAAGTGCGAATGATGAATTGAACTTTTCGATCTAAGTAAGGCTCTTCTAATTTGTTGGCAAGTGTGGAATGATATAAATAATCTTATTTTTCGTGATTACAAGGCCCATCCTGCTAGGGTCCCTATCGTTGCTGCTACAGTTGGCAAACAATATTACCTTGCCAATAAAAACTTAAGATCATTTCGTACCCGGAATGTAACTCATGTTCATAATTCATCTCAAACTATCAAGTGGAGGCCACCTCATGCACCTAAACTCAAAATCAGTCTTGATGGCTTGGTGGTGGGTCATAAGGCTGCTGCTGGTTTTGTCATTAGAGATGCTAACGGTTCACCTATTGTGGCTGGCACCTGCAATCTTGGAGAAAGCATAAGTTTCTGTTACTGAAGCTCTTGTTCTTCGCGATGCTTTGAGATTTGCAAAGGTCAAAGGTTTTAAGGATGTGTGTTTTGAAGGAGATTCCAAGCTTATCATTGATGCCATTTTGGACAAATGTAGTACACCTTGGAGGTTGAGGACAACCATTGATGACATCAAATCTCTTGCCAGTTCCTTTTCTTTTATCTCGTGGTCGCATGTCTTTTGTGAGGCGAATTTTCTTGCCGATGTCATTGCTTGTGTTGGCCACTCGATACATGACACTTATAGTTGGAATAGTTCATTACTCACTATTGCTAGAAATATTTTTCTATTTGATTGTACTGGAAATAGTTGTACTAGAAGTTTCTCTCTTTAATTAATTTTATTTTCCATAAAAAAAATAGTGGATAAGACTTATCGTCGGCCCCCACTGTATTTTGCGTTAAAATTCTCCCATTTAAAACAAGGGAGATGATATACCCACCCACCAACACTATTTCTCCACCCACTTTTTAATGATACTTTTAATGACAACTCTAACCTTTTGCAAAATGACTTATAAGGCCATCTTTAACTATTTTATTCTTTTGTTTTTGTATTAAATTCTGAAAATAGAAGGAACAAAAGATGAGCCCAGCAAGTTGAAACCACCGTTTTCCTCATCTCTCATGTCAATTCCTTCCCATCCATTCAAAATCTTCATCAAACACCATAGACCCATTACAATTACCTTAAGAAACGTTACTCTTTTTCTTTTTCTCTCATACCCATTTATAGTTTCGGCAATCTGTGTGGAACTGTGCTCAATTCATCTAATTGACGTGGTTTTGATACCCCTCTTCTACGATTAGTCCTCTACTTGAGTTGTAATTGCAGAGAGCGACTACGAGATCGATTGAGGATGTTGCTCATCCTCGTAGTCTTGATTAAATTAGAGACAGAGTTGGCTAACATCTAGAAAGGGGTTGCTTGCCGGCGAGTGGGTGGATGTGTTGTGGTGGCTAATTTTCTTTGTAAGGGATAGTTTAGGAATATCTGGAAAAGGAGTGTTTTTCTTTTTTACCTTTTGAGTGGGGTGGGAATATAAGGTGGGGTGGGGAAATAGGATTGTAGGATGGGTCTAGCAGCTCTCTTAAAACAAACATGAAAAATGAAATTTGAAACAAACATGGAAAATGAAATTTGTAAGTAGTCTGTTTTGTGTGTGTTGTATATCATTACAGTAGAACAAACATGAAAAATGAAATTTGAATCTAAACTACATATTAATATAATCTTCTTTGTCAACCAAATGAGGATGAAAACACTATTTAGCTTTATAATGTAATAAAAATTTAAAAGGCAATAACTTAATTTCACAAAATAAAATTTTGTTTTTTTGTTGCTTAAAACTTACATACATGTGATTTTAACATCTCTAATTTAAAAAAAAAAAATTATAAAAAATAAACCTCTATCCCTCTCATTCCACTCTCACGTTCCCTATCACCCTCTTCCTCTCTCCTTCAATTTTAAAACTAAAACAAAACAAAAATTTACACACAATTGGTGTGTGAGCACTGAGCATATACTAGTTGAATTGAATAAAACAATTTTGAGAAAATAAATAAATAAATCCTCTGTACTCTGTGAGGGACATAAAAGATAGAGAGAGAAGATGCAAGTAGCATACTTTTCTAAAAAGCTTAAAAGTTGTGAAGAAATTGGAGGAAGCATTGGTCTGCCGGAGAAGTGAGAATAAAGAGACGAACATACCCACATGACCCATCAGGGACAAACAAGCATGTAAAAATAAATAAATAAAGCAAGAATCCAAAATCTGTTACTCCCCCATTGTCTATTTCTTCTGTGATTTGTCATTCTCGAAGAATTTATTGTGCTCCAAGTATATCGTATATATCTTAAATTTTTAATCGTCAACTCTTAATTACTAAGTTTTAATCAAAATATTTAATGGCCAAATTTTATGGTGTATAAGATACCAAAGTATTGTCTTCTTTTTTCCAACAAAAAAAAAAGGATCATCCTCACATTAATCCTCCTTCCTCACTTTGTGTTTGACAAATCTATCCACCACAAAACCCTATTTTGTTCTATTGAAAGTAGAAATAAGATTTAACAAAAACAAAAAGGATAAAAAATAACAAAAAAATTGTTCCTTAAGTATCTCCACCTTGAAACAAGCTTGCAATCCTGAGAACCCATATGTCCCTCTCTATCAGTAATCTGCACAGAATAACATAATCCAACAATGGCAGATTAGAATTTGGAATCAGAAAGTTTAAGATTTGAAAAAAATAAAAAAGCGGAAAGAAGATGCATATCTCCATGTTCTTGGATGTGTAATATACAATGCATACCATCATGCTTCTTCAACAAATTTCTGGCAAACAACAAAAATATGACTATAAATCCAACTCCTGCTGCTCCTCCTAAAATTATAGCCACTGTCTTCCCTGTATTCCCTGACCCTAAGATCAATCAACCACATTCCAAAAAATCAGATTAAATACCAATACATTACACATACAGAAATCAAACCATTCTTGGAGATGGAAACACTAAATCAAAGTTATCCAACTTAAGCAAAAGCTATTTCATTGCATCGAGTTCGAAATTAGACTATTTCAGAACATCGTCCTGTCAAGCAAAAACAAAAGAAGCCGCTCTTTGTGACAACTTAATAAGAAATTGGACAAGTTTGTAAAAAAAGAAAGCAAATTTAGACCCAAAAACCGAAATTTCAGGATGTTACTAGCGTTTTACCTGACGAAGATGAGGAGGATGATGAGGAAGAAGAGGATGATCTCCTGGGAACCCCATTAGGATAATAACTATAGCTAAGAAAGCACTTGTGTAGATAGATTTGGCCAGAAATTGCACTCCCACATTCAACCTGAGCTCTCTGCACCCCACTCTTCATACACTCCCCACAATCTGAGTCCCCCACATCACCCTGGCACTGCCCCAAAACATAAACCTGCTGATAGTTTGTGGTGTAAAATCCATGGCCACTCACAACCCCATTCTCCAAAACACTGAAGGCAGTGTCCCTCCTTTCGTCAAACCCCGACCCTGCCACATTTGTGCCCCCACAGGTTTTGTACAGCATTTCCATGCCTGAAATTTGTGCAAAACCAGAGATTTCATAGAGCATGTAGCATCCAATAAGCTGAACCCTAGCAGCAATGGTTTTCCCACAGAGGTTGTCAGACATCTGGGGCAATTTGCTCACGCAGGTGTAGCAGTCAGAGTTGCTGAGGTCACCTCTGCATTGGAAGAGCCCTGAGATGGTGGTTTGGCCACTGCCTGTGTTGGTTTTGAAGAACTTGGCCTTGGAGGACTGCTGCACCAGGGACCCAAAAAGGGCTGAGAGGGCTTGGGAGTAGACCCCTGTTGGATCTGAGAATGTCTGCTTTGCACAGCCCTTGTAGACCAAGGAGGTGATGTCAGTGGCAGATTCAGCAGCTGGGATGAGCTCAAAACTGAAGAGGAAGAATAGAAGCAGATAGAGGGAGAGATTGGAAACAGGTTTTGAAAGAAAACCCATTTGCTGTTTTCACTTTTTGGATCAAATCATGTCAGTTCTTGGGAGTTCTGAGATGGGTTTTCGATAATTTTGGAAAATACCCAGCTGGGTAGAGTAAAGATTGAAGCTTTTGTGATTGAAACTGAGATTATTCTGCAGAACAAATTTGGGTTTTTATTTTTTTGGGGTTTGGTTTTTGGGTTTCTGGTTTTTGGATTGGAAGCAGTGGTGTTTTACTTGGCTGGCCTACTTCTGAGTACATGGCAGGGGGCAGGGGCCAGGGGCATCATTTTTTACTTTTTTTTTTTTTACACCAGGGTGCAGGAGGTACAATTGTATAATTGATAGATAAATAAATTAAAGAAAACTTTAATGAAAAGCATCTAGAATTGTTCACTTTAACGAAAAATTATATTTTTAAATTAAAAAGTTAATCATGGTATTATTTATTTTATCCTTTATTTTGTCCTTATCATTAAAACTCAAAGTTTTCAATCAATTTTCATTAGTTATCCTTAAATTAAAAGGAAAACTAATGACAAGGGCTTGAAAACTTTGAGTTTTAATGATAAGGACAAAATAAAGGGTAAAGTGAATAGTACCAGAATTGACTTTTTAGTGTAAAAATGTGGTTTTTCGTTAAAGTGAACAGTACCGGGGTGCTTTTCGTTAAAGTTCCCTAAATTAAACTGTACCACTTATTTCAAAAGTCACAATTTTATTTTTTGAAACTTAAATTTTTTTTAACTCTACTATATTTTCGTTTCTTTTGTCAAATGGTTGTTAAAATTGTTGACGTGGAGGGGTAAAAATAATAATATAATAGCTTTTTTTTCTTCATATATGTATTTTTAATCCATGTCATAATATTTGACGGTTTTTGTACAAATTTAAAAGAATTAAAATGACAACTTTTGAGTTTTAGGTAACAAAGTATGATAAAAAAAATTGAGCGAATTTGACATAAGAAACGAAAACATAGTAAAGTGGAGCAAATTTTGAATTTCAGAGAGTAAAATGATAACTTTTTATTACAGAGGACAAAGTAAAATAAAATTTGAGTTTCATGAGTCGTAACTAAAAGTAATCTTAAATTAAAATTATGGAAATGATACATTTGTTAGCTTTATTTTAAAGGAATATTTAAATTTGTGAAGAGAATAAGAACAAAATGGTTAAATTAAAATAATAACTTCGCCACTTAATATCACGTTCTAGTAAAATTCCTCTTAATTTATAAGCAAAACTAATAAAAAGAGCTTGAAAACTTTGAGTTTTAATGATAAGGACAAAATAAAGAGTAAAGTGAATAGTATCATGTTTGACTTTTTAGTGTAAAAATGTGTTTTTTCGTTAAAGTGAACAGTACCGTGGGCTTTTCATTAAAACTCCCTAATTTATAAGCAAGAGGTCTTAGGTTCGATTCTAGCCAAATATGAATTTAAACCATATTATTACTAGTTCATTATGAAACTAAACTAATTATCTTCTCTTAATATAAAAGATAATATCGTTTATTTAAAAAAAAAATCTCTAAGAGAAGAATAAATATCCCCTGTTCTGTTTAAAGAGAGGGTTTTGGGTTTTTGGGGGAAGAAAGCTATCAACTTTGACTGAGGAGTGCATATCCTTTGAGTAACTGCAGAAGTAGGATTACATTCGAATTTAATAACATTGTCATCTGCTTTTTGTACATATCCTTCGAATTTAATAACAAAAATAAAATCCAACAAAAAATTTCCATCGGCTTTTTGTATAAAGTAGATCGTGGGGTCCAAGAAATCGATGGTTCTTATTTAATGTTTTGCCTACGATATGATATCTGGAAAATGACTCTGTTAATTTGGAGGCAAGTCTCTTGGAAACAACTTACCAAAAAGTATTAAATCATGAGAAATGATAAATGCGTACTTTCTCATTTTTCACTCTTGTTTAATTATGATTGTTGGTTTACGTTTGATTTATTGAATTTGATAATTAGATCTAACAAGAGATATATGGTATTTTTCTTCATTTGTAATTGAGATATCTTAGATATGATTATTGTCAAAAGCGAATTTGAATCACATTATTGCTAACTTATTGTCAGGTTTAATCCACTCCTCCACCCTCTTAGTGTAAATAATATCTTTTGTTTAAAAAAAATTGTTTAATTTTTATTATTGTACAAGGACTATTAACAAAATTAGAGAATCAAACTCTGGACTTTGAGGGTAAGAATTAATATTTCTAACCAATTTACTTGGAAATCTCTTGCTTAATAGGTACTTTGTGATAATGAGATATCTTAGATATGATTATTGACAAAAGCGAATTTGAATCACATTATTGCTAACTTATTGTCAGGTTTAGTCCACTCCCCCACCATCTTAGTGTAAATAATATCTTTTGTTAAAAAAAATTGTTTAATTTTTATTATTGTACAAGGACTATTAACAAAATTAGAGAATCAAACTCTGGACTTTGAGGGTAAGAATTAATATTTCTAACCAATTTACTTGGAAATCTCTTGCTTAATAGGTACTTTGTGATAATGAGTATCGATTTTGTCCATCCCTAATTCACAATTATAAAACATAGTAGTCAATATGATATGTTCGACTTTCGTGAATAGTGCGTTTGATATCAAATTATTATAATTGAAGGATGACTATTGCCTCAATTTTTACTTGTTTGAAAGTTGAATGTAACGCGTAAATATACACCAAACAATATAACATAACACAAGAATGTTCCAACTTTCATGTCAAGTATTTTACATGCATATTTTAAAGGGAACTTTAACGAAAAGCTTCCCGTACTGTTCACTTTAACTAAAAATCATATTTTTACACTAAAAAGTCAATCATGGTACTACTCATTTTACTTTTTATTTTGTCATTATCGTTAAAATTCAAAGTTTTCAAGTCATTTTTATTAGTTTTCATTATTTTAAATCATTAGATGAAAACCTAGGGTGTTATAGTGAAATTACGTTATTTGAAATACACTTTGCGAGCATGATTTGAGTTTGATTTTAATGAGCTGAATTGTCTAGTTATTTTATTCGTTGTTGAAAAATTATCCTTTAAAAAATTGGTCAAATCCAAAATAAGCAAGACATCCAATTTTAGTAAAAAAAAAAATAGACAAACAAGGCATTTTAATAAACCACTAAAATGACACTATTTAATTAAAAAATAGTGTACATTAAAATATTAACCATTTCTTAGTATGTATATAATTAGACAAATGCTAAAGATATCGCATTTTTATACTAATTGATATACTATCTCATGTAGCAAGTGATGCATACAGCCAATGTTTAATGAGATAAAATCATTAGTTGATATGACACTTATATATCACTTGTTATATAAAATAGTACACTAACATGATATAAAAATATGATATCTCCCGCAATTTTCTTAAAAGTATATACTTCAATTCACACCTTGACTTATCTCAAGCCGGGTTAAAAAAGTAAGATGGATCTTTTGCTATACCAAAAAGGTGATTATGTAATTAAAGTAATGCGATCGCTCCCATCTACATTATTTTAAGAAATATTATTGTTTTCATGCTCACATTTGAATTTCTTTATGCTGTTCACATTATCCTGTGTCTTGTAGCAGATTTTATGAAATTTAAAATTGCATGCAAGGGGAGCGCATAGCTGTACAAGTTGGCTTTTTATTAAAAGAAAGGAATTTAGCTGCCAAATGAAAAGAATTGTAGGCCTCTTTTAGTTTTTGAAGCTGCAAGATGGAAGAAGATTTCATGCACTATGGCATTGCTGTTTTTATGTTGGATCCAGTCAAATTAACAAGGAATACCCAACTTACGGTTGAATTTTTTTTTTTTTTTTTTTTTTACTTAAGGGGGTAGATAACCACAAAACTAACTTAATAAATTATTACAAACAGTTCAAGTCCTAGAGACTCTAATTATATAATCATATACATGAGCTCCAATCCATTCAGATGAATTTTCAAAATAGTGCTATTCAAGATTTATATTATAACCTCAATTAGCAAGGTCATCCGCCGCAACGTTCTCTCCCGGTTGACATAAACCAACTTGCAATCTGCTATGCGTATCATAAATTGTCTGCATTTATCAATGATGTTGGTAAGAGAATGAAAGCTGGTATTAGTTACAGTATTAATTAAAGTAACTACTATAACCGAGTCCATCTTCACACAAAGGCTTGAAATACTTTTGGTTATTGCAAACTATAGATCAAAATAAAGCCCCCAAATTTTAGCAACAACCACCTGGCCATTTGCCCAACTTGAACGAAAACCCACCAAGCCAATCACCACTATTATCTCGTAATTCTCCCCCAACACCTATACTTCCAAAAGTGTTGAGCCGAGAGCCATTCACATTAAGAGCGTGTTTACATAAAGGGTAATGGGAATTGAATTCTGATTATGGATTACTCTGGTGTTTATTAAATACCGGGGAATCAATAGTGTACTGGACCCCACCCGAAACAAGGAATGCAATTCCTGAAATTGGAGGAGTGGGATTCCCTAAATAGATGAGGTATTTTGAATTCTAGGAGGGTGAGGGAATCATGAATGTATTTTTTCTTCCTATCATGCCCTCATTCACATTATGCACAACTCCATGCATATGCCAAAGAGAAGAAACTACAATTTGAGCTAGAAAATTTAAATATTAAAGTAAATACTTAAATATATAAAAATAAATAAACAAAAGCATTTTTGTGTGTCTATGAAATAAAAAAAAGCAATTTAATTTTTTTTCTTACTATTATATATTATATCAAATTTTATTAAAAAAAAGTATATAAAATATTTGATTTGGGATAAGGGCATTTTAGTAATCATACTGGTTTATATTCTGATTTGCTGAATTAGTAAACAACTTTATGAAATCAGTGTCATTTCTATTCCGATTCTAGAACTCTAAGTAAACAGCTTCAACAGGAATCTGATTCTGACTTATCCTCATTCCAACTCCTCCTCAATTCAATTCCTCATATTTTCATTACGGTTACGTAAACGCGCCATAAGTTTCACCTTCCTTTCAGGAGGCGGGTTCAAAGCTAAAGACAACTATACTGTAGGACCATTACTGCATATAGTATGAAAATTAGAAGTGGTGCTTTTTGGTTTTAAAATTTAATTTTAGTACTATTATATTAAATTTATTAATTGAATGAAAATTAAAAGTGGTGCATTTTAGTGAAAATGTCTCTCCAGACATGAAATTCAAATGAAGAGTTGTAATTTTTGACTCTCAAGAATAGTCACATGTTTTCAAAAGAGACATATACTTTTGTAAATAGGTAAATCCTCTTGTAGTCATGAATCACTTTTTCATTATTCACATAATAATACATAGTTGTTAAGTCCATATGAGAGAGTCATTGAGCCTATACGAGAGAGTTTTCAACACAATCGTGGTTCATTGGAGTCATGTGAGTTGAAGTGCTACTATTACAATCTTGGGAGACAAACGTTGATTAACCATGAGCACCATAGTGAAAAGTAAACTTGTTTTAAACATTGAATGTCTAACATTTGGCTCAACCGATTTCAAGTTTTTCTAATTCATTATGTCACATTCATTTAACATTTGGTTGATCATATGCATGCTTTAAATTGTGTATTCACTTAGATGATAATTTATGAATTTTATATATGATTAATATAGCAATAAGACCTTAATTTTCCAACACTTATAAATTAAAAATCAAGCCTAAGTACATATTTAAAATAAATAAAAAAAGTAATGCTAGAAAGATCATAATTTTAAACCAAATTTGCAAACCAATTGATGTGTCACCAATAGAAAATAAGCACGTTAATCAACATTTAAGTAATAATTCAATCATCAACAACCACATTATTTGGTTTGCAAATTGGATTGAAAAAATTTGATCTCCCTAGCACTATCTTTTTTACTTTTAAAAAATGCATGAAATTGTGAGTGTCAAACTACTCGACCAACAATCAAGCCGGCGTGGGCTATGCAAAGCTTTTATAGTTATGTTGATTAAGAACATTCATTCATTACTCACAATTGTCATAGCTCGTCTCGAGAATTATTTATCATGGTTGTGAAAAGACAGATTTACCCTTGAGCGTTTGTCGCATCGTGGGGCTATGTGTGGTTGAGGACCAATGTGTTAAGTCCCTATTATTTTGGACCCAATTGGAAGTAAGAAAATTATTAGTTGTGATTGGTGACTTTGGACCACACACACACACCCATAACATTCTCTCTATTCCTTCCCGTGTCCTTTCTCTATCTCTCAGACTCTCTCTCTCTTCCCTCCTGTATGGACTCAAACCCAAAACCCTTTGAATCGTGATGGATCGAGGATTCTAAGACCACCATTGTGTTTGTGAGGACCATACGAGTCTTGGGGTACACGTTCCAGGTAAGAACTCCATCGTTTTCACGTTAAAACCATAACCCCGATTTGAGGTACTATTCATGCTCACGTAAAATGTTGATTTTTATGGAATTTCAAGAGCATAGGAAGCTTAAGGAGGTTCTCACGAATCTAGGGGTACTTCGTTGGAAGGATTTGGACATTGGAGGACTGAGATCGACGTGTTTCTAGGTAAGTCGAGCTATCGACCCTTCTCAAGAAAAATCTAGTAGAATTTAAGCCTTGAAACTTGTATAACATGATTCTACATGTTATTAGCTTCATTTTGGTACCAATTTCATGAAAAATGGTTGAAAATGAGTGAGAATAGTGGGTTTAAAGTTTTACCCAGTTTTCTGGCGACCGGCGACTCGCCGGAGAAGATGACTGCATATTCCGTCAGTTTGGACGGAATAGCAGAATCTATTAGGTTTAACGGAATATTCCCTAACGGTGGTTAGGGAATCTGTCAGGTTTGGGCTGCGCGTTGGGGCGTGTTTTGCTGTGCCCTTGCCGGCTCGTGGCAGCGCATGGAAGCTCGAAAAATTTATCTAAAAATTTAGGGATGATCCTAAGGTTGTGTAGATCACTGTGGTATATTCATATACCCAATTTGAGCAATGTATGAGAAGTTATTAGCTAGTTTTGCCTATGTGCTTTAAAATAACGTTTTTATAGTTAATTCGCATATAGGTGAGACTTATCCCAAGGACGAGCGTATCCACAGGCGACTCGGGGGCTACGACCCTTCGACATACTAGTGAGTGGGCTTTTGTTTTCAGTATATATTTTGTTTGTACCATACTTAGGGCCTCCGTATTTAGACCTTGTATAAATACTCGGTGGACTCAAATGTAATTATGTAATTATGTAATAAATGGAAGGGCAAATATGTAGTAAGTGAGGAGCCCTTATTCTATAAAAGGGCCTCCTCACCCTCACAATCCTCAAGCTCTCATCCTCACAAACAGAGAAACACTCTCAAAGTCTCTCTTTCTCTGGGGGACTCCCTTACACTTGTAATCCATACATCCATACAAAGAAACAATATCAACATCAGTGTAGACGTAGCCCAAACATTGGGGTGAACCACGATACATCTTGTGTTTGTTACTTTCTTGCAAATTCACGGTCGAATTTAAGTTGTTCCAAGACCCCTCCGGTTTTGTGCATCAACATTTGGCCCCGTCTGTGGGAAATGACACGAAAAGCTACGTCGGTTCTCTTTCAATTTTTCATCTCACCACCGTGAAACCTCACCACTGTCCACCGTGGATCTGCAGAAACCAAGAAATCTCTCTCTCTCTCTCTCTCAGTCTCAGTCTCATCTCTCAACTTATCCAGCTAGCTTGAATTTGTTTTTTTTCTCTCTTCAGAGTTTTCCCTAGTCCAAAGAAACTTGGACGTTAACCATGTTTCCAATTTCCGAGTCCAATTCAACTTCTTTGTCTGAGGAAGGTAATAATGTTTCTTTAGACTTTGCTGCTGCCTTAAACCCTTTTCTCCTTCCCACCAATATTTTTCCTCATCAATATGATCAGCCACTTAACAAAATAAAAAAAGAAAAGAAGCCTCCAGTCTCCCTCATCCGACTCAGATTCCCTCGTTTACACCTGCATCGATGCCTACCATGGTTTCACCGCCTCCTTAGATCCTGACCACGCCGAGCTACTCCACCAGTCCGACTCTGCCATTGGCGTCTACAAAGACACGGTTTACAACCTCCACACCACTCGTACCCCCAAGTTCCTGGGTTTTAATACCAATTTGGGGATTGGGGCGGGTCACTCGACCTAGAATTTGAACCAAGCATCCAATGACATTATCATCAGAGTTCTCGACACCGGTATCTGGCCTGAGTCCAAAAGCTTCAAAAGACACTGGAATGCCCGAGATCCCGACCAAGTGGCTAGGCCGGTGCGAATCTACCCCCGATTTTGTTGCTACTCTCTGCAACAAGAAGTTGATCGGAGCTCAGAACTTCTCCAAAAGCTATCAAATGGCCTCCAAAAGAAGCAGGTGCGTGAAGAGCGTGATGGTCTCCAATGGAGAATGCAGATCCATTAACGGCGACATCGACATCATCATCGTCGGTGCAGGTGATGCCACCACCATCTCACTCGGAAGGGGCACGCTCATTCCGTGACGTCGCTCCGTCTACGCCATCACTCATCTTTCTCTCTCTTTCTCACTCTGGAAATCTAGAAAGCAACAAACTTTGAGTGCAAGGGTAACTCGGGAGGGTTGATTCAGTGAGTTAGTGACCGAGTCATAAGGACCCTGTCGAGTCCGAGTTCGAGGATGGCGGCAGAAAAGAAGTGGGTCGGCGGAGAAAATGTCTTTCTCCACAAGCTTGAACCTTGTTTCCTTAGGCCAAGGAGAAGCAGTGAGAATTTTTAGTTCTTGAATTTGGTGTATTTTCTGAAACAGAGCAAGCCCATCAGACCACTCATTCGCCTCTCGTCAAAAACCCAGGTGGAATCTTTTATAGAATAAGGCTGGCAAAAAACGGTTGGAAATCGGCGGGGGTGGTTTGGGAAGTGGAGAGTGGGCTTAACGTAGTGGGGAAGTTGAGGAATTTGGATACATGGCCGAAATCTATGGAGGCTAACCGGGTTTGAAGCCACGCGACCTATTTGTAATTTTGTAGATGAGGTTTTTGCATGACGCTCGAATCGTTTCTGTCGGTGATGCCATCGGAAATGATGAGTCTGGATGGCTTTTGTCGACCACCCACATGGAAAAGCTATATGTGTTTGCTATAAAGCAGGCATGCAAATCTGCAAAGGAGATTGTTCTGAAAAATGGACCCATTATTCTTGAAATAGGCATTCACAGGTCACTTTATGTCTGATCACACGTGATGAGATTTCTGGCATAAGGTTGTATACAAGTGGGCAACTAGCAACAGAAATTACATCCAGTCACTAGTTAACTTTATTATCTTTATTATCAGTGCATCAACATTTTGTCGACCACCAAAAAAGATGCCCACCAACAATGAAACTTTCATCATGAAAGGGAATGCATGTTCCCCGCCCATTCTTTGAGAAAGCTACAGGAAGAACCAGGAGGAAGATAAGGGTTCCTTACTTTAAATGATGTAATTTATTTTTCTTATCTTTCGGAGACATCTGTATAACCCCATCAGAGGATAATAAAAAAAAAAACCGCGAGCCCCAAAATAATGGGCTGGAATGTTATGTGGAGGTTAAAGGCCCATATGCCCAAAAGAGCCAGGCCATATGGCTTCAAACTCCAAACTCCATCCCTCCATTTAAAGGTTCACCCTCTATTATCACCAACCAGGTGATCAAAAGTAAGTCTAGTACTCCAAAATTATTTAGCAGTCTGCCGCTATTATCACCAACCAAGTGATCAAAAGTACGCCCAGTACTACAAAAAATTATTCGGCAGCCTGCCGCTCTTATCACCAACCAGGTGATCAAAAGTATGCCCAGTACTCCAAAATTATTCGGCAACCTGCCACTATTATCACCCACTAGGTGATCAAAAGTACGTCCAGTACTCCAAAATTATTCAGCAGCCTGCCGCTATTATCACCAACCAGGTGATCAAAAGTACGTCCAGTACTACAAAAAATTATTCGACAACCTGCCACTCTTATCACCAACCAGGTGATCAAAAGTACGCCCAGTACTCCAAAATTATTCGGCAGCCTGCCGCTATTATCACCAACTAGGTAATCAAAAGTACGTCCAGTACTCCAAAATTATATATGAGCATCACTCATGTCAACCATACATAAACATTCATGAGCATCACTCATGTCAATCATACATAAATATTCATGACCATCATTCATGTTAACATTCATAAGCATCACTCATGTCAACATTCATGAGCATCACTCATGTTAACATTCATGAGCATCACTCATATAAACATTCATGAGCATCATTCATGTCAATCAGCTTTGAAATCTTCATTTACAGAGCTCCAACTTCGAAAGCTCCAGCTTCCAAAACTTCATTTACGAAGCTCTGACTTCAAAGCTTCATTTACAAAAGCTCCAGCTTCAAAGCTTCACTTTCAAAAGCTTTCAAAAGCTACACCTACAAAGCTTCAGTGCATGGTCTACAAAGACCACCTCCGAACAACCGCCACTTTGGCCCATACATGGATTGAATTTGAAGTCTCCAGCCAACAACCTCTATTGACTGAAAACTTGGGGGACTACACTATGTACCATATATTGGGCTTCCACAACTGGGCCTCATGAAAAATACCGGGGCGACTCTATCCCATCACTTATGTATTGAGGAGCAAGCCCTTATTTTATAAAAGGGATCCCCTCACCTTCATTAGAGAGAATCGCTGCCAGCTGAGCAATTGCATCGCCGTGAGCATCACTCCTAACCCATTATTCATGTACTGAAGAGCGAGCCCTTATTTTATAAAAGGGACTTCCTCACCTTCATTAGAGAGCATCCCTGCCAGCTGAGCAACCACTTCGCCGTGAGCATCAACTCTAGCCCATAATTTATGTATTGAGGAGCGAGCCCTTATTCTATAAAAGGGACTCCCTCACCTTCAACGCCACAAGCTGAGCCAACCAAGGCAACATAAACCACAAGCCGAGCAGCCTCGCAACATGTGCTACTTCTAGTTAAGCATCATTTCACATTGAGCATCGCCTCATATCGAGTATTCAGTTCTAGACGACATCTAGTTACTTCGGCCTACACATGGACTGAATTTCAAGTCTCCAGCTAAAAGACTCTTTTGACTGAAGACTTGGGAAACTACTGTTTATACCATACTTAGGGCCTCCGTATTTAGACCTCGTATAAATACTCAGGGACTCAAATGTAATTATGTAATAAATGGAGGGGCAAATATGTAATAAGTGAGAAGCCCTTATTCTATAAAAGGGCCTCCTCACCCTCACAATCCTCAAGCTCTCATCCTCACAAACAGAGAAACACTCTCAAAGTCTCTCTTTCTCTGGAGGACTCCCTCACACTTGTAATCCATACATCCATACAGAGAAACAATATCAACATCAGTGTGGATGTAGCCCAAACATTGAGGTGAACCACGATACATCTTCTGTTCTTTACTTTCTTGCATATTCACGGTCGGATTTACGTTGTTCCAAGACCCCTCCGGTTTTGTGCATCAACATATTTATATACTTGATTTATTTCCCAGAAATGCATTTTTAGGAAAGTATGCTTTGAAAGAATATGCCAAATGTTTTTATATTCTGAATATGCATTCCATGGTTGCATATATATATATAAATGTGATGCTGTGGATGCACAAATAAGTTCAGATAAGTTATGTTTGATTATGTGAATCATCGATGATGTGATATGTGATTAAATAATGTTGAACTCATAATACTGCACCTAGGGTGATTGTGATTTAGCCAGAGATATAAAGTACAAGCCTATTTATTTACGTCACTTCCCACACTATATGCTCATATTGGATCCAACTTAAGTGCACAGTCTTGTTGTACAGACCTTATTCATGGTTCCGACTCGTAGGTGACTAGCGATTTATCGCCCAGCTATTATGAGAGAATAAAATTGAGCATAATTATATTTCACCCAATCTTGTCGTACAGACCCTTTTTAGTGGTTTCGACTTATGTGCAGTATATTGTCGTATAGGTCATTGTAGTGACTCTGGCTAAATCAACTTTTGAGCTATGAATTCAGCCGTACATACCACATCAGGGGTTCCGGCTAACATATCATATTTCTATGAAATCATTCTTACCTGGATTGTTGACTTTGTTATAATTTGGCATGCCATACATATGAATATGATTATGTGAAGTATGAATTGAATTTTTATGATTTCAGATATATATATATATATATATATATTTATATGTATATGCTTATATCTTGATTTTGGGAAAATTATACATGTTTTACATCAAAGGGTTAGTATGTTGATAAATGAAATGGTTTTGTAAAACATTTGTTTTTGCCCACTCACGTTTTCTATTTTGCGCCCCTCCAGGTTTTAAGTAAGCTTGTTGTTGGTGGCTTGAGGACGTCGGTAGTTCTAACTTATCTAAATAATAGTAGGACATTCTTGGTACTGTATAACTAGTACTTGTCCTACTAGACTACACCTAAACTTTATGCTCTGATTAGGAGTGTTCACTGTTGTAACTAACTCCTATCACTTCCTGTTTAGTAGTGCACTCTAGTAATTTGGTTTTTAATTATTCGTATATTTCTTATCTTTATTACTTCTGCACTATGCACATGGCTACGTCACTTTCACGTGACGTCCAGCATGCCTTGATCTTGGTCGGGGTGTGTCAGTTTGGTATCAGAGCCTAGGTTTAGCAGTCCTGTATAATTCTTGAGTATTCTAATCCTTATGATGTCTTATGGCAGAACTATGTCGCCTCGTAGAGAGCCCCGTCAACCAACTGAGTCTAGTTTCCCAGATATTGCTCAATTAGGGGAAGCTATTGTTTCTGCCATTCAGACAGCATTCAGTACTCCCTAGAGGACACCTCTCAAGACAGTTCATAATCTGAAGTTGACTCACTTCATGGGTAATGAAAGTCATGAGGGGGTAGAAAAATGGTTGAACCATGTGAAGAAGACCTTTCAGGTAATGCAGAGTCAGGGGAATCTTTCTTCTGATAGATGGGTCGAGACGACTACCTCATTTTTTGGAGAACAACCTGCATCCTGGTGGAGATATGAGTCTTACCAGATGCCCCAAAAGAGATTGTAGACTAGGGAGTGTTTAAGGAACGGTTTCGGAAAAGGTTCATTCCTCCTGCATATATCGATCTTAAGAAACATAAGTTTACTCACCTGAGGCAAGGAAAGATGTCCACTAATGAGTATTACAAGATGTTTATTGATCTGTCGAGATATGATCTGGAGGTTACTGCTAACCCAGTAGAGATGCTTCGCCGTTTCAGTTTGGGTACTAAGAAGAAATGGCATTCTATAGCGATATCGACTCACTGTGCCTCTTACCAGGAGTTCTATGAGATTCTACTGAGGATTGAGGCCTCAGAGAACATGCCTAGTGAAAGTGAAAATGAGGAAGGAAAGAATGGGGGCCAGAGAAAAGATGACAAAGGAAAAGGGCAAGCATTTTAGGGACCCTGCAAGACCCAGAACTTTAAGAGGAGTGGTGGCAATTCCAGCTCTTCTAGCGGAGGATTTAGTACTAATATGTAGAGGAGAGGTGGTAGATTCACTGAAGGTCCGAGGTTCCAGAGGCAGAGAGATTTTGGTGGTTCTGGTGGATCCGGTGCTCCCTTATGCCGTAGGTGTAATAATAGACATTTTGGGGAGTGTAGGAGAGGCAGCAATGAATGTTTTACTTATGGTCAGATGGGTCATCAGGCTGCCCAATGGCCTCAGAGTCAGCAGAGACCTCAGCAGCCTTCCTTCCCACCACGTGCACCGACCCAGCAAGCTTCAGAATCTGGTGGTTACACTCAGACTGGACGATGAGGTGCTTACCACTATCAGGGCGACGCCGCTCCCTACATCTCAGGACATCAGTAGTACTCTCAAGATCCTCAGTACCAGAGTGGGTACCCTCAATATCAAGAAGGATCTATGTCTTATCATCCATATTCAACCGGAGGATCTCAGTGGTACCAAGGGGGACAGCCCCAGCAGGGAGAGATTGTTGCTAGTAGTGCAGGATCTTCGAGGCAGTTAGGTCAGCAGAGACAGGGACGTGGTATTCATGCCAACAGAGGTCGTGGTGGACGACAACAGAATCAGGGCCATATCCACAACATGTCACTGCAAGATGCCCAGAATAATCCAGATTTAATCATGGGTACGTTAAATATTCTTGGTCATTTTGTTAGAGTATTGATTGATTGTGGTGCTACACATTCTGTTATTTCTCATGCATTTGCTCAAGTGACACAACTTCATCCTACACCTCTAGGATATAATTTAGAATTTTCTATGCCTAGAGGGGATAGCTGTTTTGTGGATCGGGTATATCCAGGATGTATAGTGATAGTAGAGGATATTATTATGCCGACTAATCTAATGCCGTTGGATATTATGGATTTTGATGTGATTTTGGGCACTGATTGGTTGTGCTATAATCGTGCCAAGATAGATTGTTATGGGAAGACAGTCACATTTCATTGTCCTGGATTACCTAAAGTTACATTTGTAGGAGAGCCTAGTGGGGTGAGGCATGGTATTATTTCAGCCATGAAAGCAAAGAGATTGTTGTCAAAAGGCTGTCAGGGATATTTGGCTCATGTGGTGTTAAATGATGATGCTCTTAGTAGTGTGGAGGATGTTTGTGTGGTTAGATATTATCCGGATGTATTTCCTGAGGATTTGCCTGGATTTCCGCCAGATAGAGAGGTGGAGTTTGTTATTGATCTGCTTCCAGGTACGAATCCCATATCCTTAACTCCTTATAGAATGGCTCCTGTTGAATTAAGGGAATTGAAAATCCAGTTGCAAGAGTTAGTGGATAAAGGTTATATTCAGCCAAGTACTTCATCTTGGGGAGCTCTAGTTTTATTTGTGAGGAAGAAAGATGGAACTTTGAGGCTGTGTATCGATTACAGGCAATTGAATCGGGTAACCATTAAAAACCGTTATCCATTGCCTCGCATAGATGATTTATTTGATCAACTCAGAGGTGCCTGTGTATTTTCTAAGATTGACTTGAGGTCGGGATACTATCAGTTGAAGATTAAAAACGATGATGTCCCTAAAATCGCATTCAGGACTCGATATGGTCATTATGAGTTTCTTGTGATGCCATTCGGGTTAACTAATGCACCAGCAGCTTTTATGGATTTGATGAATCGAGTATTCCAGCCATATTTGGACAGGTTTGTTATTATCTTCATTAATGATATTCTGGTATACTCTAAGTCTAAGGCTGAGCATGCTAGACATTTGAAGTTGGTGTTGAGCAGTTTGAGGGAACACCAACTATATGCTAAGTTTAGCAAATGTAAATTTTGGTTGAATCAAGTGGCATTTTTGGGACATGTCGTTTCTTCTCAGGGCATTCAAGTGGATTCTAAGAAAGTGGCAGTTGTGGAGAATTGGGAGCAACCTCGAACCGTCACCGAGGTACGGAGTTTTCTTGGCTTAGCAGGCTATTATAGACAGTTCGTTAAGGATTTTTCAGTGATTGCTTTGCCATTGACGAGGTTGACGTGAAAGGATGTTAAGTTTGAGTGGGATAATAAATGTGAGCAAAGCTTTCAGCAATTGAAGTACTATCTCGCTTATGCTCATGTTCTAGCACTTCCAGATGATAGCGGTAATTATGAGGTTTATAGTGATGCTTCTTTGAATGGTTTGGGTTGCGTATTGATGCAACATGGTAGAGTAATTGCTTATGCTTCGAGATAGTTGAAACCTCATGAGAAGAATTACCCTACACATGATTTGGAGTTAGCAGCTATCATCTTTGCCTTGAAGATTTGGAGACATTATCTTTATGGTGAGAAATGTAAGATCTTCACAGATCATAAGAGTATCCAGTATCTGTTTACTCAAAGAGATCTTAATCTTCGTCAACAGAGGTGGATTAAGTTACTTAGTGACTATGATTGCACGATTGAGTATAATCCTGGTTGTGCAAATGCAGTGGCGGATGCACTTAGTAAAAAAACTCCAGCCAGACTTAATACCATCTATGATTGTCATGTTCCTCTCTTAGCAGATTTGAGGTCCACTGGAGCGGAGTTAGGAGTGGAAGATCGAGAAGAAGCCTTGCTTGCTAATTTTCAGGTTAGGCCAATTTTAATTAATCGTGTGCTTGAGGCTCAAATGATTGATGAGGAGACCCAGGAAATAATTCAAGCAAAGAACCAAGGCAAAAAGAAAGATTTCGAGATTCGAGAAACTGATGGCATGCTTATGCAGGAAAGCAAGATGTATGTGCCGAATAATGCAGAGTTAAAGAAAGAAATTTTGGATGAAGCACATATTTCGGCATATGCAATGCATCCAGGAGGCACTAAGATGTATCATACCATTAGACCATTTTATTATTGGCCAGGTATGAAAAGAGAAATTGCCGAATATGTGAGTAGGTGTGCCATTTGCCAACAGGTTAAAGCTGAAAGGAATAAGCCGTTTGGGTTAATGCAGCCATTTCCCGTTCCACAGTGGAAATGGGAAAATATTACTATGGATTTTGTGTACAAGCTTCCATATACACATAATGGATATGACGGCATTTGGGTGGTAGTTGATTGGCTTACGAAGTCAGCACATTTTATTCCAGTGAGGGAGAAGTATTCGCTAAGCCGATTAGCTAAGTTATTTATATCACAGATTGTGAAGTATCATGGTGTGCCAGTTAATATTATCTCGGATCGGGATCTTAGATTTACTTCCAAGTTCTGGATAGCATTCCAGGAAGCTCTTGGTACGAGATTACTTTATAGTACGGCATATCATCCTCAGACAGATGGACAATCTGATAGGACCATTCAAACATTAGAGGATATGTTGAGATCTTCAGTGCTGCAGTTTGGAGATAGTTGGCATGATTGTTTGGATTTGATGGAGTTCGCCTACAACAACAGTTATCATTCAAGCATTGGTATGGCACCTTTTGAGGCACTTTATGGGAAATCTTGTCGTACGCCTCTATGTTGATCAGAGGTTGGCGAAAGAGTTTTAGTGGGCATTGAGATTGTGGATGTGACTACTCAAAATGTTCAGGTAATTAAGTCTAACCTGAAAGCGGCCCAAGATCGACAAAAGAGCTTAGCAGACAAACATGCCACTGATCGGAAGTATGATGTAGGTGATTGGATGATTTGGAAAGAAAGGAAAGTTGAGTCCTAGGTACATTGGACCATATATGATCACCGAGCGAGTCGGTGAGGTTGTTTACAGACTTGAGTTGCCTCCAGAGTTGTCCAAGGTGCACGATGTATTTCATGTTTCGATGCTTCGACATTATGTTTCAGATCCTTCACATGTGATTCCTCCTCAACCTTCGGAAATTAACCCGGATTTGACTTATGATAAGGAACCAGTAACTCTTTTAGATTGGAAGGATAAGGAACTAAGGAACAAGACCGTGCGTTTGGTGAAAATGTTATGGAAAAATCACTCAGTGGAAGAAGCTACTTGAGAGATAGAGGATCGGATAAGAGAAATGCATCCACGCTTGTTTTATGATTATTAATGGATGTATTGGTTGTATGTAATTTCGAGGACGAAATTTTATAAGGTGGGGAGATTGTCACAGCCCGTCCCGAGAATTATTTATCATGGTTGTGAAAAGACAGATTTACCCTTGAGCGTTTGTCACAGTGGGGCTATGTGTGGTTGAGGACCAATGTGTTAAGTCCCTATTATTTTGGATCCAATTGGAAGTAAGAAAATTATTAGTTATGATAAGTGACTTTGGACCACACACACACACCCATAACTTTCTCTCTCTTCCTTCCTGTGTCATATCTCTATCTCTCAGACTCTCTCTCTATTCCCTCATGTACGGACTCAAACCCAAAACCTTTTGAATCCTGACGAATCGAGGATTCTAAGACCACCATGGTGTTCGTGAGGACCATACGAGTCTTGGGGTACACGTTCCCACTAATAACTCCATCATTTTCATGTCGAAACCATAACCCCGATTTAAGGTACTATTCATGCTCACGTAAAATGTTGATTTTTATGGAATTTCAAGAGCATAGGAAGCTTAAGGAAGTCCTCACGAATCTAGGGGTACTTCGTTGGAAGGATTTGGACGTCGGAGGACTGAGATCGACATGTTTCTAGGTAAGCCGAGCTATCGACCCTTCTCAAGAAAAATCTAGTAGAATTTAAGCCTTGAAACTTGTATAACGTGATTCTACATGTTATTAGCTTCATTTTGGTACCAATTTCATGAAAAATGGTTGAAAATGAGTGAGAATAGTGGGTTTAAAGTTTTACCCAGTTTTCCGGCGACCGGCGACTCGCTGGAGAAGATGACGGCATATTCCGTCAGTTTGGACAGAATATGCTGACGCCGTCAGTCAATTTTAGCGGAATCTGTTAGGTTTAATAGAATATTCCCTAATGGTGGTTAGGGAATCCGTTAGGTTTGGGCCGCGCGTGGGGGCACATTTTGCCGTGCCCTTGCCGGCATGTGGGAGCTCGAAAAATTTATCTAAAAATTTGGGGATGATCCTGAGATTGTGTAGATCATTGTGGTATATTCATGTACCAAATTTGAGCAATGTATGAGAAGTTACTAGCTAGTTTTTCCTATGTGCTTTAAAATAACGTTTTTATAGTTAATTCGTATATAGGTGAGACTTATCCCGAGGATGAGCGTATCCACGGGCGACTCAGGGGCTATGACCCTTCGACATACCAGTGAGTGGGCTTTTGTTTTCAGTATATATTTATATACTCGATTTATTTCCTAGAAATGCATTTTTAGGAAAGTATGCTTTGAAATAATATGCCAAATGCTTTATATTCTGAATATGCATTCCATGGTTGCATATATATATATATATATATATATATATATATATATATATATATATATATATAAATGTGGTGCTGTGGAGGCACATGTAAGTTCAGGTAAGTTATGTTTGATTATGTGAATCATCGATGATGTGATATGTGATTGAATAATGTTGAGCTCATAAAACTACACCTAGGGTGATTGTGATTTAGCCAGAGATATAAAGTACAGGCCTATTTATTTACGTCATCTCCCGCACTATATGCTTATATTGGATCCAACTTAAGTGCACAGTCTTGTTGTATAGACCTTATTCATGGTTCCGACTCGTAGGTGACTAGCGATTTATCGCCCGGCTATTATGAGAGAATAGAATTGAGCATAATTATATTTCACCCAATCTTGTCGTACAGACCCTTTTTAGTGGTTCCGACTTATGTGCAGTATATTGCCGTATAGGTCATTGTAGTGACTCCGGCTAGATTGACTTTTAAGCTATGAATTCAGCCGTACAGACCATATCAGGGATTCCGGCTAACATATCATATTTCTATGAAATCATTCTTACCTGGATTGTTTACTTTGTTATAATTTGGCATGGCATACATATGAATATGATTATGTGAAGCATGAATTGAATTGTTATGATTTCAGATATATATATATATATATATATATATATATATGTGTGTGTGTGTGTGTGTGTGTGTGTGTGTATATATATGTCTATATATATATATATATGTATATATATATATATATGTATATGCTTATATCTTGATTCTGAGAAAATTATACATGTTTTACAGCGAAGGGTTAGTATGTTGATAAATGAAATAGTTTTGTAAAACATTTATTTTTGCCCACTCACGTTTTCTGTTTTGCGCCCCTCCAGGTTTTAAGTAAGCTTGCTGTTGGTGGCTTGAGGACGTCGGCAGTTCTGACTTATCTAAATAATAGTAGGACATTCCTGGTACTGTATAACTAGTACTTGTCCTACTGGACTGCACCTAGACTTTATGCTCTGATTAAGAGTGTTCACTGTTATAACTAACTCTTATCACTTCTTGTTTAGTAGTGCACTTTAGTAATTTGGTTTTTAATTATTCGTATATTTCTTATATTTATTGCTTCCGCACTGTGCACATGGCTACGTCACTCTCACATGACGGCCATCATGCCTTGATCTCGGTTGGGGTGTGTCAACAATCATGCGTTTTGACTCTTTCATTAATGTTACTTATATAATAATAAAAAAAAAGTTGGATTGCACAATAGGTATAGTATATTTCTATTGAAAATAAAATACTTTTTCAGGCAATAATGATGCGAGGGTCAAATTGGATACAATTGGCTATATGAGAAACGTGATGGGATGTGTTATTAACATATCTCTTTTTACTTCTCACATATTCTTTTAATTTTCAGTCGTCGGATCGAATGAATTGAAGAAGATCAAATGAGAGAAATTAAAAAGGAGTGTATGAGAAGCAAAAAGATGTATGTGAATATCACACTCCAAACTAGATTAGATTGGAACAAAAGTAAAAAACGACATTAGATTCACAATTTCTTTTCATATAAGGTGGAGTCCTTTATATACTTTTCTTATTAATATTTGTTGTTCTATGTACCGTCCATCTAGTAATAAAGTGAAGATCTGAGTTTAAAAGTGACCTTCTGGGAAGTCTTTGTGTTGCATCCCCTCACTTTTTTTCATTTTTCTAGTGGTATTTATCTTCACTTGTAATTGAGAGGTCTTAGGTTCGATTCTCATCAAAAGCGAATTTGAACCACATTATTGTTAGCTCATTGTGAGGCTAAGCCTGCTCCCTCTCCCTCAGTATAGATAATATCGTTTGTTCAAAAAAAAAAGTGAAGGAGGGGCTACACATCCAAATACCTTTTTCATAAAAAGGAATTTTTTTTTTAAATTCGGAATTTTTTTTGCTAAATGATAGATTTTTTTAGATTAGATGTTAGATGTCCTTGTGTTGCATCCCCTCATTTTTTTTCATTTTTCTAGTGGTATTTCTCTTCACTTGTAAGGGAGAGGTCTTAGGTTCGATTCTCGTCAAAAGCAAATTTGAACCACATTATTGTTAGCTCATTGTGAGGTTAAGCCTACTCCCTCTCCCTTAGTGTAGATAATATCGTTTGTTCAAAAAAAAAAAAAGTGAAGGAGGGGCTACACATCCAAATACCTTTTTCATAAAAAGGAAATTTTAAAAAAAAAAATCAGAAATTTTTTTTTTTTTTGCTAAATGGTAGCTTTTGTTATATTGAATGTTAGATGTCCTTGTGTTGCATCCCCTCACTTTTTTTTCAATTTTCTAGTGGTATTTCTCTTCACTTGTAAGTGAGAGGTCTTAGGTTCGATTCTCGTCAAAAACGAATTTGAACCACATTATTGCTAACCCATTGTGAGGCCAAACCTACTCCCTCTTCCTTAGTGTAGATAATTTTGTTTGTTTAAAAAAAAAAATGAAGGAGGGGCTACACATCCAAATACCTTTTTCATAAAAAGGAATTTTTTTTTTTTAAAATTCAGAATTTTTTTTTTTTGCTAAATGATAGGTTTTGTTATATTAGATATTAGATTAGCCACTGATGAAGTTTGAACTCATACTGTCATGAAAGAGTTCAACACCTTTCGACCAATATGGTAAAGGTCCACTTACGATTCAAATTTCTTTTGGAATATATTTAGAGTATTGATTGAGTAAAGTGAAAAAGTTCTTAACTGGCATGTATTTAAGGATATTTATTTTTATTTGATTAAAAAAATTAGATTTTACTCAAATGGATGAAGAGACGATATATATTGTAATTAGTTTGATATCTAGATGGTGTGAAGATGCGAAGATAATCCCCCACATCGGATAATATCTTGTAAGGGCATATTACAAGTTTAGACACTTAATCATATTGGGAATTTGTTTTAGGGTAAATTACATAGTAACCCCTCAGGTTTGAGGTCTATTACAATCTCATACAACGTCTTTAAAACATTTCACTTTCATACATCATGTACCATTTTATTTCAAAATAATATATCCGTTAGATTTTCCGTCCATTAATCTGTTAAATGCTGACGTGGCTGCCACATTTGTGCTGATGTGGCTGCCAAATGTGTGCCACGTGACAAAAATAATAATTTTTTAATTTTTTTAAAAAAAACCTAAATCTTCTAAATTTAAAAAAAAATTAAAAAAAATAAAAAATAAAAAAATAAAAACCCAGAAGCTGAACAAAACCCCACCCCCGTGAACCCCCATCAGCCTTCTTCTTCCCTGCTCCCATCTTCCCACACCCCATACCTGTACCAGAGAACAACCCAGATCCCATATCCCCGCGAAACCCATACCCCATACGACCACCCCCCAACCCAGATCCTATTACCACGCCCCCCCCCCGGGCGCGAAACCTAACCCATATCCCATTACCACCCCTCCGGCGTGAAACCCATATCCCCCCCCCCGAACTGCAAGGACGTCATCCTCACCCGCATCATCTTCATCATCGAAGACGACAACGAGCAGGAGCAGCAGGGCGACGATGAGGAGCAGAGGGATCAGAGAGAGAGCTCTGCGGTACAGGCCGCGATGCAGCGCAGGACCCAAATTCACCGCCACGGAGACGACCAGAACGTTGAGCCCATTCCGACCCAACCCCTCATCCTCAATCTCTTTTGGTTTATAAAGATATTGACGACGAGGATCGTAGTTTTGGGGTTATTGAGTCGAATTGCGATGTAGGTATGGAGGGTTTGGACCTCGATTTGAGTTTAGGGTTAGGGTCGGGATTGTTGTTTGGATGGGGACCTCGATCTGATGTGGGTCGTCGCGGGGGGGGGGAGGTAGTAGGTCGTGTGGGTTTTCAGGTAGGTCGTACAAAGAAGGGGATCTGGGTTGCGGGGAGGTGAGGGGGTGAAGGTGGGGTGTGGGTTTTCATGTGGGTTGCAGAGAGGTGAGGGGGTGGGGGTGGGATGTGGGGTTGCGGGGAGAAGAGAGGAGGATGAGGGAAGGTTTCAGTTTTTTTTTTTAATTTTTTTTATTAATTTTAATATTTAGAAGATTTAGGTTTTTTTTTTTTAAAAATTAAAAAATTATTATTTTTTCCACGTGGCAGCCACATCAGCACAAATGTGGCAGTCACGTTAGCATTTAACAGACTAATGGATGAAAAATCTAACGGAGGTGTTATTTTGAAATAAAATGATATTGGATGTATGAAAGTGAAATTTTTTAAAGTTGTTGTATGAGGTTGTAATAGACCTCAAACCTGAGGGGTTACTATGTAATTTACCCTTTGTTTTATGATAGAATATAAACCTCTTTATAGTGTTAGAGTATATTAGTTCACGTGTGAAACTTAACAATCACATGTGTTCCAAGTTACTTAATATATGTTATACATGTTCTAGCGTGAATGTCATCACACGAGAGGTGTGTGTGAAGAAAATGTTCCACATCAGAAAGTTCAACTTATAATGAGTTGTGTCATCCTCCATCACCAATTAGTTTTATAGTGAAATGTGAGCCCCATGTACACATTTTACTTGTGAGTAGGTTTTTTTATGTATATGAAATCCTGTAACAAGACATTATTATTACTCTCAAAGTATAACTTGTGAATTTAGTTTTCCTTAATTTCCGTAGAAGTTAAATAAATGATTCATGTTGTTCAGCCTTATCATAACACGTAGAATAGTAACTAGTATTCCCAGTTCCTATAAAAAATTAATCTTTGCTCGATTACACAAATTTTTAAATTTTTTTTTTGTCCGACAATTGATTTGGATAGATTTTGCTCGATTCCACAATATTGTCTCGCGCGAGATTTGTAATAGGACAAAAAACAAAAAATAAATAAAAACAAAAAGTTTATCATCCTTGAGAAAAAATGGTGCAAACATTAATTGTCGGGAATGCTGGGTACGAAAATCAGCACTTTGATTGCTTGATGGCAAAACACTCGCGCTCCTATTTAATGCTCCTATTTAATGCTCCTATTTAATGCTCCTATTTAATGCTTGCATTGAAGGAGACGAGAACTGAGTGAGTATTGAATCTTATACGGAGGAGACAATTTATGATGCAAAAGGAGGAGACGAGAACTGAGTGAGTATTGAATCTTATACGGAGGAGACAATTTATGATGCAAAAGGATAGACATTCTATCATAGAATGCTCCGGTTCCTTTGTTACAAGTAAATCATCCGATCCACCAACTAAATTTATGGCTTTTTTGGGCCTACTTGGGGAAGGCTAAAATCGTTTTCGTAACTACATATTACAGTCTAGTGGTATTTTTCTTCACTTGTAAGTGAACGGTCGTACAATTAATTCTCCCCAAAAATGAATTTGAACCACATTATTGCTAGCCCATTATGAGGCTTAGTCCACTCCCTCATCCCCTTAATGTAGATAATACCGTTTGTTCAAAAATCCTTTTTTGATATCATTTTCTCACAAACAAAAGTATTTTCATTCGTGTTTTAAAGAAAATCTTAAAAGTGCTTATGAGTTATTGTTGGGGCCCAAAAATGTCATACACCAATCCAACCAAGTCTTAAGGCCCAATTAACATGCAAAGCCTACATTCAAGCCCAAACACATGTCAAGGTGCGGGATCGACGAGGAATATATTTACAAACATGCCATGCCACGGTGATTAAGCCGGATATTCACGCCATGCTCATGCCTATTCATCATGCCATGCTTCCTTAGCCACTATTCATGCTAAGCTTAAGTCACATATTCGGAGCTTGTCAAGTGAATTGTGGTGTGGATGGTTATGGAAGATTATCGGGCCTATGTGGAATCAGGGTTATAGAAGACTTTGGGCTGCTTGGTGGCCCAAAAATCCAAGCCCATCAAGTCATTGAGAGAAAATTAGCCTAGTTTACCCATTTCCCTAACAAGCCAACTCCCTTAGTTACAACTAAACTAAATTATTTCATTAAATGTATGTTAAGCCCATCAAGTCAGGCATTTAATGCTGACTTTCCCTTCCCAGCCTCTACAGACAACCAACACGCGAAAGCTGTGCGGCTCCTTACCAGAATTAACGCCAGCGGAAGGTCACCATGGTAAAAGCGCGTTCGGGAATAAGCAAATTGCAAGTCTCAACAATGCAACTATCTTACACTAAAAAATGAATAATATGAGGCTTAACGAGAAAGAAGGGGAAGACCAAGCCACAAAGGGAGATTTCTTTGAAGCCTAGAGGAGAACCCTTCACTTACATAAAGAGGGAGAAGCATTATAGAGAGGGATTCAGATTAACAGAAGAAGTTAGAACGCGGAAAGGAATACATAAAAAGATAGAGAAGAAACGAACCTCCCAGGAAATAAACATAGAGAGTTCCAATTATTCCAAAAGCATACTCCAAGCCTCAAGCATCACCATTCATGCATCCTTAGTAATCCCACAACATTCCATTAAACATTCTAGCCATTAGAAGCCTTGCTATCATCCTAGGAAAGCCCAAATCATGCAACCCAGAATGCCATGCAACCATGCAAATCCTTTCTTTTTCATGTAAACTGATAATCTTCTATCTTCCACATAACGTTTCACTTGAGCAAGTCATTATCTTGATCAATCATGCGATCTTCGAGCTGTTGATGTTACCGGGGTATTTCCTAAGACAAGCTATCTCCTTCGAGATATCCCAGGACTTATCACAAATCCACACCAATGGAGACAAAATGACGTTCTCAAAGCCCAAGTCTGCTTCGACATAAAAGTACTTTGCTCAGTACATGTCGCAATCTTCATTCAATGACTCCTAGATCTAAAAGAAAAACTACTAGAAGTGGCAACGCCTCAGATGTAGGCGAGGCTGCTTCCCAACTCGATGAGTCTCAACGTGAAGGTTATCACCAGGAAAGTCAAGAAAACCTAGACGAATATGTCGTACCAGACATCATCGCAGCCTTCCATGCTTTGGGTGAACCCTAAAAAGGAAATTGCTGCATCTGTGAATGAGTTGGAAAAACTCAACCCCAAAGCCAAGGGAGAAAGCCAATGACAAAGACTGCACACCCAAGGAAAAGACTTCCCAGGAAGATTTAGCTGTAGCTGCAATGCAGCTGTAGGCAAGGGTTCTGAAAAGATGTCCCATTTTGTCACTCAAGAAGATGTTATTGCTAGACGAAGCCTACCACCCGTACTGTTCTAAAAATCTCTGCCTAGCACTGCCTAGGTCCAGACCCACCTAGGCATCCACCCAGACCCACCTAGGCACCCGTCCAGACCCGCATAGGCACCCGTCTAGGTTGTGACTCACATAGACAGACAATAGATAAATTTCATTTTGCATATTTCTTTTTTTTCAATAAATGTTAAGAGACTCGTTGAATACTTAAATGAACACACATTATATGTTTGTTCCCCATATTTTCAGTTTGTTCCCCATATTTTCATTATGTTCCAATACTTCATAATATATATATATATATGTCATTCTATTTTTTACTTTATATATATATATATATATATATATATATATATATATTAAGTATAAACACACTTATTTACACAAAATATAATAAATTTACTTAAATCCATCTAGGCGCCTGCCTAGGCTCTGCCTAGGTGCTAGGCCCCAACCCACCGTCCGACTAATGTCTTTTAGAACCTTGACCACCCATGGATCAAGGATCCCAAGCCACCATAAGCCATTTGGGAACCTTTCAGAAGCATGGAAGAGACTTTTTGGTGCAAATACTCAAAACCACAAAGTTGTGACACGCCATGGTCCCAAGCTGAATGATGGGAAGAAGGGAGTGAAGACATCATAGATATCTCCCCAAACCATAATGACGAGGTATTCACCGTCAAGATGTCGGAAAGATACAGCTTGATAACCCTAGAAGGGTAATTGTTCAACCAGTAAATGATGGTTGTGACTTTGCACAACCTTCCCGACATGGAAGCCAAAGCAGCTGAGCATTACCTTTCCCAAGGGCAAGGGTCTACTACAACGCTAAGGAAAACCTAAAGTTCAAATCCCTTTTCGACCAGCTTGTATATGGCCCAGAAGCAAGGATTGCTGTTGCTGAAGCTCTCATGCATGTTTCCGAGGACTATGGCCCTCAAAGCTATGTTGCCTAGTCGTATAAGGTTTTACTTGAGAACGACAATACCATCATTTTTTCTAACGAAGGCACGAAAGTGGTTTTCCTTAATCATCAAAGACCATTGTACCTGAAAGGACAAATCAACAACGTATTCACCAGGTGAGCCTTGGTTGATACCATAGTTTACCGTTTATGACCGGTTGGGTGGTCTAACCATATTGTATGGGAAAACCCTGAGTATAGAGACACTGCACACCAAGCAAGTGAAGTTCCCAAAGAAACTAAAGACACGCCTGCAGCTATTGCCGATGATGGATCCCTGCAGAAGATCATGTTTGCGCCAAAATACATGTAAGATGGATCCACTGCAATGGTAGAAAAGCTTGAAGAGGTAAACCTAAGTGATGATTCCTCTGTGCAAAAAATTGATTTCTATTAGAGTTTATCTAACTGTCAAGGAAAAGAAAGAACTGGTCAACCTGCTAGAAGAGAAGACGGAACGCCTTTGCCTAGCTCTTGTTTGAGCATTGCAGCGGTTGTGCCACTATTTCCTAGCCCACAAGTTGCACTTCATGGTAAAATCTGACCTTGTAAAGTACTTACTCACTAGACCTATACTATATGGCCGTTTAGCTTGTTGGTTGCTTAAACTTTCCGAATTCGATATTATATGTGTGACCCATAAGGCTATCAAAAGCTAAGCTATGATAGACATAATAGCATTGTTTCTCGAAAAAGAGAAGGCCACTATTTCCAGTGAAGTCCGTGGTGAGCTGCCAGAGATAGATGCCACTGCTGTGGAAGAAAAGCCATGGGTCATGTATTTTGATGTTCTTCCACAACCACAAAGGGAAGAGATGGTGTTGTACTTGTCAATCCAGGGGGCCAAGCTACTGCCTTATCATTCAAGCTAAGCTTTCCATGCACAAATAATGTAGCCGAGTATGAAGCTTTCATCATGGGCCTTTCCACAGCCAGGGAGATGGGTGCAAGGAAGATACGAATCATAGGGGACTCGAATTTGGTCTTGAGCCAGGTCCAGCGAAGCTTCGCAGTGAAGGAAATAACCTTGGCACTATACCACACTATGGCTTAGAAAATCATAGCAAGCTTCAAGCATGTGGTGTTGGAGCACATTCCTATCACAATCAACAGATACGCAGATGCCCTAGCCATACTTGGCTTCAAGCTTACCTTTGTTGAAGAACAACCCAACATTGTTGTGATTAGAAGGGAGGCCCCAACCATTGATGCAGTCTTCCCGAAGGAAGTGTCAGAGGATGACACTAGAAGGAAATTGTCAAAATAGAACTTTAAGCCAAGCAAATAGCTTAACATTAAATACCTTAAGGAGCACATCAATGTTGCTGGGACACTCTACAAGCGCCTACCCGGATGGGTGCTAACCCGATGCCTTGGACCAAAAAAAGCACAAATGCGGTTGCATGAAATCCATGAAGCCACATGCGGAGTCAACCAAGTAGTAAGTCTTTGTCGTCGACTACAAAGGAAATGGTATTACTGGCTAGAGATGAAACAGTAACCACATGCATCCAAATCGAATGTCCAAAATGCAGCAAAACATTTTCCCTAGAAAGGTATTTGCAGTTTCCATCACAGATGACTGGAGGTCTCCATACCTGACCTTCTCCATCAACGGAACACTGTCAAGCAATGGCAACAAGAAATATATGCTAAAGAATGCAGTGAGCACCAAGGAAGAAAGAATCTACACAAGCATCTAATGAGCCTAGGATATTATTGGCCAACCATAAGGGAAGACACACACAACATGGTCAAGTGATGTCATGCATGCCAAGTCCATGGAAACTTAATCCATAAGCCTCCAACGCTACTGCAAGACATACGCACCCCATGACCATTTCATACGTGGGGACTTGATTTGATATGAACAATCAATCCAGCTTTCGAATGCCATATATGGATCCTAGTAGCCACTAAGTACTTCACAAAGTAGGTGAAAACAATCCCTCTCAGGAAAGCAACGGAAGCTACAGTACCCAACTTCATCAGGGAAAACAAATAGGTAAGTATCACACTTAATGTTGCAGGATTAAGCACCGCCACTTTATGTCGTACTACCCCAGGAAAATGGTCAGGCCAAAGCCACAAGTAGGGCAATACTAAGTATCATAAGCGATACTGTGCACAATTACTCTAGGGGGTTAGAGCACGCATCTCCCAGATGTTCTGTGGGTTTATTATAAGTCTCCAAGGAGTACCACAGCTCGTGTAAAATGGAGGTGGAAAGATCTCACTCAAGGAAAGAATAGTGGAAGTAGCTAGGAAAGCAACCATATATCACCAACACGTTACCAGAGCCTATAACTGCACAGTCAAGCCATGCAACTTCAAGGATGGAGATCTCGTCTTCAGGATAGCCAAGCACATAAGGAGGCAAATCTCGAAAGCTTCAAAGTTCACCCCACATTGGGAAAGATCTTTGTGGTCAAGGAAGCCTATCGAAGTGGTTACTACTACTTGACTTTTGTCAAGGAAGGTATGCTAACGGAACTTGTCAATGCAAAATGGCTAAAGCCGTATTACTGCTAAAAAGCTCATGCCTATTTTAGAAACAAGCGTCTTCTATGCAATGATCATTTTGCTTACTCTATGAGGCATTGTAAAGCCATGGAACGATTGATGTACCCTAAATTTTAATGAAATGAAGAAGCATTTTGTCAAAATCTTTGGTACATTCATTTTTTTACATTAGCAAGGGTAACTAGAAGAATTTCTTCTAAATAAACTATAGTAGTAATCATGCCAAGGCTATAATAAAAGCCCACGCCAAGCCTATCAATGCCATGCAAGCTACTCAATGGTTCAATGCTTATGCAACATGCCAAGCCAACACGTCACGCAAAACCATTGAGTGAAGCAACTTAAGCTTTTCCTAAAGTTATACTTATGCAACATGCTAAGCCTATCAATGCCATGTAAAATGCTCAATCTTTCAATGCTTATGCAACTTGCCAAGCCAAGACGCCATGTAAAAGCATTGAGTCAAGCAACTTAAGCTTTTCCTAAAGCTATACTTATGCAACATGTCAAGCCTATCAATGCCATGCAAGCTGCTCAATGGTTCCATGCTAATGCAACATGCCAAGCCAACACGCCATACAAAACCATTGAGTCAAGCTACTATGTGAAATCCCATCCCCAGAATTTCATTATTCATTATGTATCTTGTAATTTAAGTTCGTATTTCACGTTTACTTTATTTTTATTACTTAATTTTAATTCTGTAAATTTTGGGAATTAAATTGAATAGTTATCGGGTTTGAATTTTCGAAATCAATCTTTATCTTTCGTTGACTTTTCGAAGTTTTAACTAGTGTTTTTAAATAGATCTCAAACCCACAAACGCATAGGCGAAAGCCGTTTGCGAGTCCGAGTTATAATGGTATAGTTACGGACGTTTGAAGTTGTTGCAAAAAAAAAAAGAAAAAAAAGAGAGAAAGAATGCCACGGGAGTGGCTGAAAGAAAAAAGGGGAAAAAAGAAAGCCACAGAGTCGCGAGAGAAAAGGAAAACAAAAAAAGGTCCAACCGTGGACTTTTACCTGCGCCAACCTGGAGTGGTTTCCGACCACTTCCACCATTTTTTCAGGCGAAGTTCAACTATCTCTCGCCTGCAACCTCTTCTACCATCTCCCATCTTCCATTCCCACCCAAAATTGAGGGTTTTTAGGTATAAAAACCGTGTAAAACGTACGGGTTACCTATGGAGTTTTGATGGCGATTCCGCCGTTCCGGCAAGCCTCACCACCCACCACCACCCTTAATCAACTTCTCTTGGACCAAAGTACAAGACCCAATCAGTTGTAGGGGTGTTGGAACACCAAGGAAGCCGAATTGAAGAACACCCACCTTAGGGTTTTCGACGGGTGCGAGCCAATCTGAGGGCCTTCCAAGCCAAATTGGACTTGGCCGCAGGTATAAAGTTTACTCTACTTGTTGAGATCTTTATTCCTGTAAAATTTGAGAATTTTTGGAAAAAGTCAAAATTCCCCGGTGTGTGACATCCGATTTATGAAATGCTGATGGTTAACATTATGTATGTATAATCTTATTTGAAAATTACCCATTTATCATGTTGCATTTGTTGCTTTAAAGTTAGTGAATGCATTAATGTAATGTTGAAGATGGGGAATCGACAATTATATTGTCTCATAATGTGAAATTGTTTCTCTTCATATTTGGTACAATTTTGCTAGAGTTGTTAGTATACATTTAGTCAGACGTGGTCCAAATTTTATCCTTGTGATGACAGTGAATAGCCATTGTTGATGAGCATATTGATTCCTTCTCATTGGTTTAGCATTATCAGACCTTTCTGCTTATGTCTGAAGTTGAACGAATCCTTATATGTATGTATAAATTAATGAAGGGATGAATTTGCTTCCTTATTTACCGTATACATATACCTATGTATGCATATTCAAAGGAACTTACTTATATCCCTGGATATATACATGCACCAACTGCCAAGGCTTTTATATACAGGTACATCTATATTTGTAAGTAGCATCTTCACTTAAGTGTTTTCATTCAAATGTTACATTTATTTTGATCATGTTAATTCAAGTTAACCAAAATATTACTTGGATCTCATAGTATGAATTAGTAGTTCTAAGTAATCTAATTAAGACTAGAGTCGGAAGTGATGCATTTAGTAATTGCATATACTTGAGAATAGGAGTTGATCGAGGTGATGGATGCTTGTAGTATTAATTTGAAACAATGATTTGGAACCTAGATGGGAAATACAGAAATGGATGGTGTATGTGCTCATGTTGTAAATCATAAGTGTGGAGGTAGGATGTAAGTTGTGTGTTGGTTTGATAGCACCATGTAGCATTGGTACATCAATGACCCTACTTGGTTAGTTATCTTGACCTTGCTTGGTTAATCCGTGTTGGGGGGCCACTTCCTATTTGGTTACTTGCATAGGCTTCAGCCGAACGACGTCTATCTAGTTCTAGTTTTGAGTGTATCCGTGAATTTTGGCTTCGAGAACTTTGAGTTTGATTTAGAAAAGTCGTTGGATGTCTATGTGACTCCTTCGGAGTTTGCAAAGGTTTGGTATTAACTTCTTATGAATGATTTATATTCAAAGTTTATAAATTGTGATTGATGGTTAGTTTCAATATTATTATTACATACTTTGTATTATTGTTGCTCACACGAGCTTCGCAGCTTATCCGGGTTGTTGGTTGCTCGATGCACCATTTCCATGATGTAGGCACTTATTTCACATGCGACAGGTCTGGGTAAATTATGAGAAACCATTTGATATTTTGATTTCATTAAGTAGTCCAGAATCCTTGCTCTTGCTCATATCCATAAGGTTATCTTAGAATCCTAGATTCGTGTGAATGGGAATTACCCACGATGGATCTTGTGAATACAAATTAGAATTACCATGTTATTATCCATAACCCAAGTAGGGAATTATGTAGAGTTCTTTAATTAAATTCGTGAAATTATATGCTATCTCACTGAGTGATTAACGTGATTAAATATTAATATTGTGCTTCGTGATTCCTTGATATGTTACAAGCTATGGATTGAGATATAATGTTGGAAGCATAGTGACTGGTTTAATGTAGTGAAATGTGATTTGACTTATGTATTGGAAATGGTTGTGACATGTGATTGAAATGCATATTGAATTGCTTGGGAGATGTGAGGTCTATTAATGGACCGATAACCCATTATGATGGGGATTTATTGCTCGATATTGTTTCGTTTCGTTGAGTCTTTGTGAATTGAGTAACTTGAATCATGTCTTATTCTTTCGAGCCGTTGTTATGCTTCCTGGACTTCCGTTCAATTTTGTTGAGTAGTTCGAAACTGAGTTCTGATTGGATTCCGTTGAGTGATGGTCTGAAATCCATTCTACTTCGCGATTCCGTTGAGTGATGGTCCAGAATCGTATCCTGATTGGATTCTATTGAGTGATGGTCCGAAATCATATCCTGATTGGATTCCATTGAGTGATGGTCCGAAATCCCTTTTACTTCGCGATTCCGTTGAGTGATGGTCCGGAATCATATCCTGATTGGATTCCGTTAAGTGATGGTCCAGAATCCCTTCTACTCCACTATTTCATTGAGTGATGGTCCGGAATCCCTTCTACTTCGCGATTCCATTGAGTGATGGTCCAGAATCATATCCTGATTAGATTCCATTAAGTGATGGTTCGGAATTCCCTTTGGTGTCTTGGTTCCGTTGGGTGGTCCAAAATTCCCTTTTTCAGAGATGTAGTCTTCGGCCGAGCTGTGGCGCTCTAACCCGCATTTTGACGTGTTGTATGTGTTATTGATGATGTGATGGTTGGCATTATTGATGGATGTGATTATGGAATGATATTGGTTATGGTAATTATGATTAGACTCGTTGAACATTATGACTAGTGAATATGATTATGCTCCGTCGTTTATCCCTTGTAATGTTGCATGTTATGCATTGTGATATATTGTTGAGACATAGCAATTTAATTGATGAATATTCGAGTGTAGTGAAATGATGAACTACGAATGGCTTGATCCCTAATGAGGGTACGTAGGCAGTCTAACGAGGAGGTTAGATGCAGCCATAAAGTATACGAAAAACTACTATACGATTCGATTCTCGAGTTGTGCTTTGTACATATCCTGGAGGCGGGGTATGTTAGATATACAGGTATTGGTGTCGTCACGTGTCGATCCTAGACGTATGTTGGGATCGGGGTGTGACAAACTAAAGCTTTTTCAAAATCTATACTTATGCAATATGCCAAAGCCTATCAATGCAAAGCAAGCTACTCAATGGTTCAATACTCATGCAATATGCCAAGCCAACATGCCATACAAAACCATTGAGTCAAGCAACTAAAGCTTTTCCAAAAGCTATACTCATGCAATATGCCAAGCCAACACGCCATGCAAAACCATTGAGTCAAGCAACTAAAGTTTTTCCAAAAGCTATACTTATGCAATATGCCAAAGCCCATCAATGCAAATCAATGTTATGTCGAAGCCTATCGATGCAAATCAATGCTATGCTATGCCTATCAATGCAAATCAATGCTAAGTTAAGCTTATCAATGCAAATCAATGCTAAGCCTATCGATGCAAATCAATGCTAAAGCCTATCGATGCAAATTAATGCTAAGCTTATCGATGCAAGTCAATGTTAAAGACTATCGATGCAAGTCAATGCTAAGCCTATCGATGCTAATCAAGGCTAAGGCCTATCGATGCAAATCAATGCTAAGCCTATCAATGCAAGTCAATGCTAAAGCCTGTTGATGCAAGGCAATGTTAAGCTTATTGATGCAAATCAATGCTAAGGCTTATCGATGCAAATCAATGCTAAAGCCTATCGATGCAAATCAATGCTAAAGTCTACCGATGCAAGGCAATGCTAAGCCTATCGATGCAAATCGATGCCAAGCCTATCGATGCAAATCGATGCCAAGCCTATCAATGCAAATCGATGCCAAGCCTATCGATGCAAATCAATGTTAAGCCTATTAATGCAAATCAATGCCAAGCAAATTAAGCATTCCTTGCACGCTTTGTTTCCCTAGGGAATGTTGGAAATGTGCCCTAAAACCAATCATATGATGATACTTTACGGACATTTCACATGTTAAACTAATCTAGTTTAATATCAAGGGCAAAGATTATTGTTTGAGCCGTCTCATATAAATGTTATACGCTTAAACGATAAGTCCAAGGAATATGTGATTGGGAGAATGCGATCTAAAGAAGTTAGATTCATGAGACCATTCTTTCGTAGACACATCCTAAACGTTCCTGATCATAGGATTGCCAATTGGGCATTAACAGTCCGTTAAGATCAGTACGTGCTGTGTCTTCTCTCAGGGAGAGTGACTAGTTTCGAGTCATTAGTGTGTGTGACATCAAGACAAGCATGTAGGTGCTCAATAATGAATGAGTCTACTGAACACGATCAACGAGGAGTTCTCATACTCATGTCACATGAGAACTCATGGTTAGGATAATGCAAAGTAGTCCTTTGACCTGAGGCATCATAGTTGTCTTGTCGTTAAGTCCTTGATCTTTGATTATGTCAAAGTCACTCCATCAGGAGGGTGTCCACGACATCGTCGGGGTTAAGCCACTTAGCCATGGAGGCAAGTGAATGCGCAACAAGGGATCTCTAACCTTTAAACCGTTTGGGGGAGAATACTCTATGATATGATTAAGAATCTCTGGCCAGAGTATGAATGAGATTTAGGAAGTCATTCCAAATCACATTCAAGGTAATCATATAAGCACACGAATCACATTGGATAGTAGACATGAATAAACTATCAAACCAAACAATGTGGTCAAGAGTATTGTATTAGAGAAAGACCGTATTGCATTTGTAATCCTAAACTGAATAGGTTCTCCACCTCTTCTGATTAGCTTGGGTAACCATGATATGCTACTAGGTGTCACTCATGGTTTGTGGAAGCCCTAAATGTGTATAATCACTAAAGGGAGAATTGAAAGTAAGTTTCAATTCACAATCGATTTGAAATGGTTTTAATCGCCCACTGCCTCGTTAAAAGGAACCTAATGGATCGTACACCGTGTAAGGTGGAGATTGAAGAAACAATGGAGATGAGTAAGAATAATTAAATGGTTTAATTATTTATGGCAAGGATTAATTAATATGTTAATTAATCAAACGAATAAGTTAGTTAAAGACCTCGGGATAGTTTTGGGCCTCAAGGCCCAATGGGATTCGAACGTCAAGCCCATTGACTTAAGTTGTATGACAACTTAATGACAAATAATTCACAAAGGCCTTAAAAGCCCAATGAAACCCTATGGCCGGCCATTTTGTTAAAGGAGTGGGTTTTGGACTTAATTACAAGTTTGCCACTCCAATGAATAAAGGTATAAATATGACTTTATAGCCAAAATTCATTTAGGGTTTTCTTTTGGGGAAAGGATGAGAACATAAGCTCTCATTTCTCTCTAAAGTGGCCGGCCTCCTTGGAGGGTTTAGCTAGCAATCCTACTACTCCAAGGTCACTCATTTCTTCTCCAATCTAACCTTGGTGAAGAGACTTAGAGGTTCTCAATTTTGGGAACTTGGAGAACCATTTCATCCATCCAAATCCATAGATCTAAGATGCAAGGAATGAAGGCCCTCTCTTTGGGTGATTAGCCTTTGCTTATGCAAAGAGGAATCTACAAAGGTATAATTTCTCAACTAACAAATGTTGTTTTAAGTTGAGTCAAGGTTCACCAATCTACTAGGCTTTGAATTTCATGGTTAATGTTTTGTTTTTAAGTGCATACAAGCATGATTCCGCCTTTAATTTGTTAATTACATGCTATAGATGTTGCTTAAATGAACATGTTTTTCACAAAATTTCCTTCAGGGAAATTGGCCTAAATGTTCTCAGCTTCCCCAAGGAAAATCACTAACAGAACACAAAGTGCCGCAATTAGCCATCCTTGCCCAAGAAACAAGCAAACGCTCAAGCCTATATCACAAAGCCTGACATGATTTTACTCAACAAATCCCCACACATGGAAAGTAAGTACCAACGTTATTCCAAGAGAAAATATCTCAAATGTCATGCCAAGTTCAACATCAGAGTTCAAAGCCAAAGCAAGCTAAGAAACAAAACTAAGACAAAATGCAAGCCTCATGCCAATTGACTGAGGGAATAACTAGCCATTCAGAAAGAAAAATATATCAAGATCATACTCCGCCAAGAAAATGGAAGCGAGGGTAAAGCAAAGCAAACAACCAAGTGACATGCATTGCCTGGGAAAAGCAAAAGATTGACCATAATGAACTAGCTTTCCAAATTAGCACTAGACGCATTAGCTTGCATTTGATCTGCTGCAAGCTAAAGGCAATCGGCCATATCTTATGAACTCCCATGACACATCTTTTTCAACTTGGACTTCTCATGCTTTAACTCCTTACGCTTAAGCTCGAAGGCACGCTTTATCTTCCTTACCTTGGCAAATTGCCCTAAGATACCCTTGTCTTTCTAGAGGTGAAAGCCAAACATTGTGTCGCGGAGCTTCTCCAATCTCTTGGCCAATGAGTTTATAGGCATGCCCAGGACTGCCAGGTTACTAATCATATCACGCCAGCATAACATCCTATGTTTTGGAAGCTCCGAGCAGGGCATGCGCTCCATGCCTCAGGTTTTTATCAGCGCCTTCCACCTTCTTAAAAAACATGCCTAGGACTTCAAGCAACCCTGAGCAAACCATCACACCTCTGAAGTCAATGCGTGAGATGAATATCTCACCCTAAGGAAGCAATTCTTTGATTGAATTCAACACCCTCTCACCATTTTTAAACTCATTCTTGAGAGAACCAAAAGCCTCGTGCCATGACGCCTGCTCCTTGATTGAAGCCTGCTCTTATGAGGGAAGAGTCTTTGGAGAAAGCGCAACATTTGAACCATGGGCATCACTCGGGAAAACTTCATCATTCGTTGCCATTTTCTCAGGGAAAACCACATGCTCGGAAGGAACACCACTGAGGGCTTGAGGACTCGAGGAAGGCAATGTAGCGTTAGCATCAACAGGAGAGACATATGCCCAACACTCTTAACATGTACGGATGAAGAAATCACCATATCCGAGCCATCAACATTCACATGTGAGGAAAGCACAAAATGTGCATCGTGAAGGGATAAATCAGCAAGCAGAAACATGAAATATCATGAGCCACTAAGCTTATTTAAGATAAATCCATGCGAGCAAGAAAGAATAGGCAAACAGTTGCAAAAATTCACATGAAGATGTTCATGATGAAAAAACAATACCTCTACGGTCATTGAAGCCACAATAGTAGTCACTATGGGAGAACACGCTACATTCGCTTGAACATCATCATTGAGGAAAACATCAACCTCATCGAAATTATCATCACCAATCACCTTGCTATCACTCATCGACACTTGAATTACTACTCTCTATAGCTTCCAGATCCTCATTAGGCTCATCGTCATCAGCAGCACCGTCAGTACTCTGATCCTCTTCACTTCAAATGGAAGTATCTAGATACCCCACATGCTTTGGGGAACTAGATGATACTCGAGAACTCCTGGTTCTAAAGGCAAAACCAGCAACGGTAACTTATTTATCAAATATTACAATGAAGAGACACGGTTAGCATGCAATTGTGAAGTCGTTGAGGAACAAGCAAGGAAAAGAAAGACAATGCAAGAAAATCCATTGCTTATCTTCAACTTTGCCGAAACACTCTTACTATTTGGTTCCTTGGGAATACCGAAATCGACAAATTTCCTACTGTTGAGATGACCATATTTTGCCACCTTAGGCCTGAAATGCTTCACCTTGCCATCTAAGCCACAAAATACAAGATTCCTGAAACACGAGCCAAGTAGATAAAGAAAGGCAAAAGGTGTTCTGATAAGAAGCATATATGAAGCTACCATTTCCTTCTACCTGCTAAACTTTCCGCAATCGCAGAATGCCCTGCTCTTCTTGACGTTTTGAAAAGAATCACCAGGAACATTATTCTCCTCAGCCATAAAAAGACATCGCCATTTTAAGCCGAAATAGGCTGTCGCATTATCCAATACTAGCCTTGGATGATTGAAGATACAAGAGTGTAACTTCGGTTGTTTGTCGCCATGGAACTTAGCAATAGCCTTAAAACACTTCGTCCAATACGTCATATAGACCTTGGATATGCAACCCACTCGAGCCTTGTTAGCAATATAGTGGGAAAGCAGAAAGTTCTTAGGCAGTAAATAGACAGAGCTCCAAAATGACCGACTGACAAAAGCACTGTCTTCTGTTAGGAAAGACCATGGTACCCCTTAGTCAACATCGAATTGTCGCCTCACTCGGAAATGAGTATAAACTGCATTCCTTTCCTCATCGTTCTCTCCAAGAAACTGTACCGATGAAGCCAACAAAGCCAACGATTTCTCAGAAAGGGAAGGGAAATCCAAGTTCTCAAACAGGGGAATTTGGGTCATGCTACTGTCATCCCTACAAACAACATCAGTATAAAACATCATCGACCCAAAACCTTCAGGCAGCGTAGTGTAAGGGCGAAAAACGAAACTGCTCACATCGTCAAGAAGCTCTAGGAAGTCTTGCTTTTTCCTGGGAACCTTCTCGAACCAGCGGCATGCCAATGGAAGTTTCTCAGGCATATAAGATGACAAATCAATAACAAAGTAGCTCTTCGCAGCCCTACAAAGGTTAGGACTAAATTTCAAGCCTCTAATCATTTCCCAAAGAATGATCTGTAAGAAACCAACACACAAGAAACTCTTGATCAGGGCACTGTCGACTACCTACTCATTGAGAGCATGAATCTTGTCCAACTCGTGATACAAGAGACCAAGGAATAATGGAGGCAACAGAACTACGTGGCCTCAAGTAATCACAAAGGCCAAATGAATCACTCGGCGGTGAAAGATGTCTTTACTGTCGAAAATATAAAGTGACCAAGCCATAAGAACAACATTGCCTCAAACCTACAATTTGGCTCCTGACTCTTCTGCCAAAATTGCTTTATCCATTCATTGAACTGGAGGGCTTTGCTAGGCAATGTGGGAGCACTTTTCTTCAAGATAGTATACACTTCAGCATCTATGGGAGGAATGTCGTTGTGGAAGGGGTCAACGTTCCCTACGATATGAAGATGCCAAATGTTGGCTATGTCCTCTAATATGAGGGTGAACTCTCCCCAAGCACAAATAATGGTACGAGTTTCTGTACTCAACCTTCTGACCACGTGCCTGAAGAAATCAGACTCCACATGTATGACTTGCTTCTTAGTCAAGAACACTGTGTCCATGACTTTTGCTCTTTTCAGGATGGCACATTGGTTAGAAAATCCTAATTCGGTATCAACCAGGTTAGCCTAGCCGGTGGCTTCACCATAGGAAAAGTTAAAATGGATTGGAACTGTCCACTCTCTATGCAGCACCTTGAAACGCACTTGGGATTTACGAGGGGAACCACGTTCAGGGAATACTCTTCTCATTTGAAAGCCTTGTTCTGGAAGCCAAGATGAGGCAGTGATCTACCTCGGTGGAGTCGATCATTAGTAAAAAATGACTCATTTAACATGCATAAGTATTTTGGAAAAACCGGAGCCATAAAATTCCCACAAGAAACGAGCAACGAACAACAAGGGTCATAATACATCATATCATGCAAGGCAAGATATACAAGCATACAAAGCGAAACACAACAAGGAATCTACCTTGGCAAAGCAAGCAAGCACACCCTGGGAAAACAAGCAAGCACGCCCCGGGAAAGCAAAAGGGTGCATAAAATTCAAAGCCTTTCATGCAAGAGTCTAAGACTTTGCCATGAGACTATTTTTCCCTACATGCTATCATGCAAAACACATGCATATTTCCCTACACGTGCCATGTTATCAAAACCCTAAAAAATCTAGCCCGGGAAAGTATGCTATACATGTATCCAAGAAAAACAAGTTATATGCAGTCAAGCTAATCATGCCAAGCGGATCAATGTAATTGATTAATCGATCCTTGTCAAGCATGCACCAACATGCAAAAAAGTTAGGCTAAATGACAATTGCACAATTCACATGAAAAACAAGAAATCTACAAAGGGCAAGGATATAGAGATCCAAGATCGAAAGCCATGGAGGAGTATGAGCTTGATTTCCCAAGGGAAAGATCATGCCCTATGTCTATGAAGATTAAAATCCTCAAGTACCTCAAGCGTAAGCAAAAGACCACAACATGCTTATATTCACCAGCAAGATCGTCAACGAAGATAAGGAAACAAGAAAATTTTTTAAGAGCAAGGTCAAGGAATTCTTCCTTACCTGAAAGAAGGTCTCGATGCAGAACACTAAAGAACCCAAAAGCACAGAAAAACATAAGTGGGAGGTACGATGGATAATAAAGGAAAGGCAGAAGAAAGAGGAACTATGGAGGAGAAGAAGAAAAGAATACAAATACTTATCCTAGAAAATGGAGGTGTTCAAAGTGATTACCAAGAAAAGAGAGAATGTCCCATAATTCTTTTTGGATCATGAAACGTGCACGAGAAGCAAGGAAGCACATTGTCACTAGGTCACTAGTGTCAACTCGAAAAAGAAATAAAGAAAGAAAAAGAGTCTCATCAGGAATGCCACTTTCAAAAAAGGAATCCCTTGGGCCTGGGGTTGATTATTCAGCCCACTCAAGGATTCTCATAGCCCAAATAATCAAGGGGGCTAATGTTGGGGCCTAAAAATGTCACACACCAATCCAACCAAGTCTCAAGGCCCAATTGTCATGCAAAGCCTACATTCAAACCCAAACACATGCCAAGGTGCGGGATCGACGAGGAATATATTTACAAACATGCCATGCCACAGTGATTAAGCTGGATATTTATGCTATGCTCATACCTATTAATCACGCCATGCTTCCTTAGCCACTATTCATGCTAAGCCCAAGTCACATATTCGGGGCTTGTCAAGTGGATTGTGGGGTGGATGGTTACGGAAGATTATCAGGCCCAATTGGAATCGGGGTTATGGAAGACTTTGGGCTGCTCGGGGGCCCAAAGATCTAAGCCCATACCCTTTGTATTTCACGCAGGCATCATTAAGAGAGAATTAGCCTAGTTTACCTCTTTCCCTAGCAAGCCAACTCTCTTAGTTATAACTAAACTAGATTTTTGCATTAAATGTATGTTAAGCCCAGCAAGTTAGGCATTTAATGCTGACTTTCCCTTCCTAAGTTGCACAGACCACTACTACTACAAAAGTACCCATTAGTGTCATTTGAAAAAAGACACAAAAAGCCTATTACTATCGAATATTAGCAAAAATCCGACACAAAATCATGTACTAGCGGATAAAAGAACCGACATCATTGCTTGTGTCACAAAAAGGCTTTTGATGTCGATTAGTCCCCTTAAACTGCCAAGAAAATGCATAGCATTTTAAAATAAAAAAGGACAGTAGTGTCGGTTACAAGTGACATTAAATACTGAAAGAGACTGTCGGATAAAGCAGGTTTGTGTCGCTCCTAACCAACACCACTAACCATTAATAAATAAAAATAAACAAAGCTAACACTTTCTTCCCGTCTGACAAAGACACATTTTGTCATTCATAACTTACAGAAACTATGTTAATAATTAAAAAATATATAAAACGACAATTTCAGTTTTTGAATAAATAAAAATAAACAAAACTAATAATTATCCGCCAATATACATTCATAAGAGTTCAAAAGCAAATTTCACCCGTTTCTGAGGTCTTCAAATTTTACCTATTCCCACGTGCTTAATTTTGGGTGTCATCTTCCAAATTGTCAAGGCATGATATCTGCTTCATTTCTACAGGTAAATTCGTAAAGCTTAGACATTATTGATATATGATGATTTTTTGGGACTATTCTAAAAGGAATGATTGCTCAAGTAGATATAGTTCTCACCTATTTTGGTAGTCTTCGTATTCCCCTAGCAAGCAAATCGTTGATAGGTTCCCCTTGAAAGCTTGGTTAGAGAACACGCTCACCTGCACACACACTTCAAAACTCAATTCATACATATATGAGAGAGAGAGAGAGTCAAAACTCAATTCATACATATATGAGAGAGAGAGAGAGAGAGAGAGAGAGAGAAAGAGGGAGAGAGAGTAACACAAAGTTCCAAATTTGAATCCCACTGGAAAATCATGAGGACAATGAAGAACTCACTGAAATCGAATCGAACGGAGAGAAAGAACAACCGGGAGATTAGTAGAACGACAAGCCAAGGAAGGGTGACATATGAGTATGTTTTAAGTTATGAGATTCAAATGTTTTGTTTAAGGGAAAGGGGGAATACATTCAATTACACCTAAGAGGTTTTACGGAAAAAATTTGGAAGGAAGAACCCAAAAATCAGCCCCCCATCCCTCCCTCACTCTTTCTTTCTCTGTAACCATCCCTCAAATCCCCCAACCCCTCCCTTTCTATTTATCTCTCTATAATTTCCCCTCAAATCCCTCACTGAATCTCTCTGTGTCAGTTTTAAATACACCGTCGGATATAACTGACATCACTATTTTCTGTGCAAAGAATGGCCCGCCCAAAATTTAGCATGATGGAAATTTCCCGCCCATTGCCCTTGGACAAATTGTTAAAAAATCAATTTATTTCAATTGACAAGAAGTTTTTAAATATTTAAAAATAATTATTATTGTCGGGTAGAAACGGCACGATTCTCTTTTTAACCGACATTAACTTTATGTCAGTTGAAAGCAACACGATTCTCTTCTTATACAACACCACCATTTAAAAAGATTAAAAACTATGCTAGTTATAAGCGACATTAGCAGTCTATGTCGGTTATAAGCGACATTAATAGTCTATGTCGGTTATAACCGACAGTAATTCCCACACCATGTAAAAATGCAATCGAAAATGTCTTATCCACTAGTATATTATATAAAACTGACAACAACCACCGACACAATAAGCCACTTTTGTAGTAGCGGACAATCAACGCGCGAAAGTCGTGAGGCATGCTACTAGAATTAACGTCTGCGAAAGGCCACCCTAGGAAAGGTGCGTCTCGGGAATAAGCAAACTGTAAGTCTCAATAATGCAAATATCTTACACCAAAAAGGGAATAATAGGATGCCTAGGGAGAAAGAAGGGGAAGACCAAGTCATAAGCGAAGATTCCTTTGAAGCCTAGAGGAGAACCGTTCACTTGCATAAAGAGGGATAAGCCATTACAGAGATGGATTCAGATTAGCAGAAGAAGTTAGAACACAAGAAGGAATACACAGAGAGATAAAGAAAAAACGCAGAAAGAGAGAATCACCCAGGAAATAAGCCTAAAGAGTTCCATTTAGTCCATAAGCATACTTCAAGCCTCAAGCATCACCATTCATGCAACCTTAGTAATCCCACAACCTTCCATCAAACATCCCAGCCATTAGAAGCCTTGCTATCATCCTAGGAAAACCCAAATCATGTAGCCCAGAATGCCATGCAACCATGCAAATCCATTCTTCTCTCATGTAAACTGATAATCTTCTAGCTTCCACACGATGCTTCACTTGAGCAAGTCATTATCTTGATCAATCATGCTAGCTTCGAGCCGTTGATGGTACCGGGGTATTTCCTAAGACAAGCTATCTCTTTTGAGATATCCGGGGACTTGTCACGAATCTGCACCAAGGGAGACAAGAGGACGTTCTCAAAGCCCAAGTCTGGTTTGACCTAAAAGTCTCCCAATAGTTACAAAAGTGTTTTTTGATATAGCGTTTTCAAATTATTTTTAGTGAAGCACTTGGATTTTAATAAAATCTCCAAGTGCTTCTAGAAAAGCTCTACTAGAAAAAGTGTTTATAAGTTAATGAGTAATGCTAGGTAAACCAACTTTTTGGACCAAGTTTAGAAATCATATGATGTGTCACAATAGGAAATAAACGCGTTAATCAACATTTCAGTAATAATCTAATCATCAACAATAGGGAGACTGATATTGGTATGCTTTTGCTTTTTCATCTCACAAACAGAGAAATACAATATCAATGTGGACGTAGCGTAAACATTGGGATGAACCACGATACATCTTGTGTTCTTTACTTTCTTGCATATTCACAGTTGGATTTACGTTGTTCTAAGATCTCCAGTTTTGTGCATCAACACATGCCATATGATTTATAAAATATGGTTAAATAGATGATCTCCCTAACATTATCCTAAAGTTAATTGCTTCATCTAGAATTAATCCCAAAACTAAATCAAATAAAATAAAATAATTTGATTTGGTTGATTTTGGGTCTAAATAGTTGTAATTCCAAAGGAGTGGATGATCGCGTTGCAAGTGTGGATGGAGACGAAAGCACGAGGGAGGTTGAGCCCGTGATGGAGATGAGAGAGGGTGAGATTGTGAGGGAGATGATCCTAGAAGAAATGAGAAAAGTTTCTTTTCAAGAATTTCAGTCCTAAGCCGATTTCCCACTAAACTTGTAACCTACTATGGTTTCTCTTATGAACCTTTATTTTAGCCAACTTCTCCGTTTGAACCACTATAAATGGCTAATTTTCCCCTAGACTCATATTTCCCCATATTTCGTATAACTTTACATTAAACATGACACATTTAAGAAGAAAAAAACTAACATAACAATGAGAAAAAGAAAAATAACAAATAAAATAAACACTTAATGACTGACATGCGACTTTTTTGGACGAAAAATTTGATGAAATGCAAGTAATACAAACAATAAGAGGAAAATTAGTCATTGATAATAATTCTGATAGGAATTTGGCCAAAATAAAAATTTGTAAAAGAAATTGACAAGGGAGTTCAAGATTCAGGTGAGAAATTTAATAACAGCAGTTCCACCCCATAGGGCAATAATTGCCTTAGTAAATAATAATTGCCCCTCCATCCCGTAAATGAATTGCTTGGACAATTGGTATTAAAAATTCTTTATTAGAACTAAAAAATTATTATTTTATTATTAATTTTATCTCATCCTCCATCACCTTCTCTTCTCCTTTCTTTGCTACTTCCCGTCTTCTCCCTCTCCTCGTCGATGAAATCCAACGATCCAAATCCCTCAAACTTTTCTCTTTGCACCCCAAAAAAATTCCCAATTGGACCCTCCCGGCCTCCCTGCACAATCAGCGACCCCAAGGTTCAATAAGTCGGGTTCTTCGCCCGTCCGAGCCCACCGCCTCTTTTTTTCCTCCCGCCTGCAACATCTCTCCTTTTGATAACTCCCTCTCTATAGTAATAATCCCCCGTAAAAATAAATATTTTTATGTGGTTGACATCAGCATGATATTAGACCACACTCAGACGTAGGATCAAGAAAAAATTGCCTGATTGGGCAGTTTGACAGCTCGGAGCCCAATAATTGCCCGACTTTCTATTATGGGCCGGAGCAAGATTTTCGATTTTTCAGGCAATAATTGCTCATGTCCCCCTGCAATTTCATGTGGGTTGGAGGTGATATCTGCGGAAATGAATTCGAAAACTCCCGCTTTATCCCAAATTCAAAGACCAAGAGGGAAGCCTGGAAACGACATGGCGTTTGGTAACTTCACTTTACAAGCGTCACCATTTAGGCGTGATCAGCCGGGACTTGCAACTTGCAAGTGCTCAAAACACACTCATCAGTCTAAGATTTCGGCCCTCTCTCTTTTGACCAGACGACGATTCCTTGCACGTCCCTCCCTCCTTTCTTCCATCATCATATTATTATATACAATTTATGGAATATCGAATCGGAGAGAAAAAGAGAGAACCCAGAAAGCAATTTGGTCCCAGGTCCCAACTTTTTGAATAAATCCCAAAATTCAGAGCCATCCATTTCATGCTCCAAAACCCTTGAGAGCTCTCAGAAGGGGAAGGGGAAGAAGAAGAGGAAAAAAGAAATGGGTTTGTGATCAATTTTCATTTTTTTTCTTGTTTTTCTTTGTGTTTTTGGGTTGTTTTGATTGTGTTCTGAAATGGGTTTTCTTGTTTTTTTATGTGTTTGGGATGTTGAAGGGTACCCGAAGGTGAAGGTCAGGCAACAAGAAGACCAGGATGATCATCAACCCCTCACTGATTTTTGCTTTCCAGGTTTTCATTTCTCGATCCTGTATTTCCCAGCTTAGAACATAATTAAATTAAAGTTCCTCTCTGTCGATATCAAGACTCTCACTTGCAAACTTATGCAAACGGTGTATAGTACTGTTACAACTGTGATTAAGCAAACATGAATTGGGTCAAGAAAAGTTTTCCATGCCATGTTTCTTGCATTTGGAACGGGGAAGAATTCATTTTGTCATCGTGCTTCTGTCTGATATTTATTAGCCTATCAGTTGATCAGTTCATGATTGGGATGCGTGGCAAATCCAAATCAAGGGAGTGGTAGCTTGTGTGACCTTGTCGGTGTGTCCCTGCGTTCCTAGGCAAAAAATGTTTAATACTTCTCATGAATAGGTTTCCATACTCTCTGCAGCCTGACCCTTGTAGATGAAGCTCAGTTCGTTGGTTCAGTATATGTCGGTTTCTTACAAACTTAATTTCCACTATCCCTCGTTATATGTAACTCCAACAATCTGTTCATTCCAATCAATGTGAACTCCTGATACTGTATTTTTAGCACAAAACTTTTTACTTATGTTTTCCCTCAGCCAATAGAAGCGTCAGTTTTAAGCCTCCAATTTCAGTTTGAGTCGTCGGAGCTTGAATGGTTTACTCATATGACCGACCTTACACCAAAAGCGATTCCATTCTTTCAAATACTAGCTCACTATCAAAGGATTTTGTCCCTCCTCTTTCTCCCTACCTTTTCTAATTTTGTAATAACATGTTCATTCATCTCACTTTTTATTTTTCCTCAAGACTTATTGGTCATTGGGTGATTTGAAACTTGTATTTATCTACAGAGAAGGAGCACGAAGAGACTCCGCCCACTGTTGTGAGAATTCCTGAATCTTATGTCCCGAGTGTAGTGATACCATCAATATCTGCAACTGAAGGTTTAGTTACATTATACTCATATGCTTAGTGACCATGCAAATGTCATTTCTGCTTATCATCCTTATCAAGGGGAAAAATGTTCGTTCTGTATTATCTTCCGGTTTTGACATTTGAATCTATGTTTTTGACAGGAGAAATGAAAGACAACAAAGTTGAAGAGGAAATCAAACAAAATATTAGAGCCAGCTCAATCCCTAGGCCGCGCGCTGTCTTATCAAGTCCAGGTAATTTTTATTCCTTGTTTATCTCTACCGAGGTGTTTTGCAATGAGGGTTTTCTTGTTTACACTTACGGACTCTGAAAGTTTTAAGAATTACAACTCTCAATGGAACACCTTAAACTGATGGAGATGTAATTATATTTGGCTAATCCCAAAATAACTACAATGTTTCAATCGATAGATTGAGAAATTACCGTAAACCTATAAACTTTTTGAGTTCGATATGTGGAACTTGAACCAGATGCATGTTTTCCTAACTTGTATTCATATTTTAGCAGCATCAGTTAAATCTGATTGAAAATTTGAAATTGTGATCAACATGTTATACTGTTCATTCATTTCCAACCTTTTATTTGGTCATTTTGTTTTCAGTAAATGATACAGCAATTGGAAGCAAAAACAGGATCAAAGCAGTGCGAACGCCAGCTCTGAAGAATCATAACCTGGTCAAGAACAACCACACACAATCCGTTCCATCCCATATTACTGAAAATTCTAAAAAAGCAATAAAATCCAAGGGGGCTTCGGAAGGGAACTCTCTGAAGGGAAGGAAAGGGTCAGAGACAACTCTTCCAAGTCAGAGGCAACCCCCTAGAACGGGAAAACCAAGCTCTGTGGGACGTCAAGTGTCGTTTAGTTTGGATTAGATTGGTAATCTTACTTTAAGGGATTTACGTAGATACAGAGAGATATTCCTGTTTCAATGAAACAACATGAAGCCTAGTGAGAATTGGAGTTTTCGCTTTCTTTGTAATTACGAACTCCCTTGCACATAATGAAATCCATGTAACGAGGAAAATTTTGCATAACTCGCGTTTTTGTGCTCTATTTCTGTAACACATAATTGTTGTTCATTAACTATGATGTAAGTGATACAATAAACCATTTCCTGAGCCTCTACATTAGCAACCTGTGCATTTTCTCGCATTTCGCTTCCTCTGAGCCATTACTATAATCAAATGACTTAAACTAAGACACGTACTAGCTGAAGTTGATACCTCGGCCATAAAACCCATCCGGTGGAACTTGTACCAGCTGAAATGAGGCAGCATTTGATTTTGAAATTTCAGCCTCAATCTCTGTATGTAGCAAACCTAATACAAAATGGATTCTTCGAAATTTAGGGTGGGATTTGTCCCCCGAAAGGAATACATATCCGATATTGTTTACCTCAATCCAACTGCACCCAGGTTGCTTCTTCACTCCTTTCTCTTTCATTCTTGCCCAAATCCTCCCCGCATCTTCCCTTCGTCCACTAGCCAGATACATTTCTGCCAAAATCAAGTAGACACCAGAGTTACCGGGCTCTACATCCAAAATCCTCTCCCCGGCAATCTCACCCACCTCAACATTCTTGTGGATTCTACAGGCTCCAAGTAATGCACCCCACACACTAGCAGGAATTTCAAATCCATCTGCTCTCATTTGATCTAAGAAACTCATTGCCTCGTCTATAAGTCCATATCTCCCCAACAAATCAACCATACATGTATAATGCTCAATTGTAGGTTGAACGAAATACTTGCATTTCATCATATCAAAGTAGTATCTGCCTTCATCCACCAACCCCGCATGGCTACAAGCAGATAGAACACCAACAAAGGTTATGTGATTGGGTTGAACATCTGCTGATCTCATTTGTTCAAACATCTCCAGAGCTACTTCAGCATTCCCATGGTGAGCGAATCCGCAGATTATAGAATTCCACGAAATGACATTGCGGCTTTGCATGGAAGAGAATTCTAGTAAAGCTAAATCCATGTTCCCACATCTAGCATACATGGTAACCATAGCATTGGAAACTGCAATGATGTTATCAAATCCTGATTTTACTGACAGTGCATGAGTTTGTCTACCAAGCTGTAAGGTTGGTAAGTCTGAACAGATTGTCAAAACACTGGTAAATGTACTTTTATCTGGAGATGGCCCTGATTCTTTCATTCTAATGAAAAGCTTCAAACCTTCCTCACCAAGATCGTTTTCGCTTAATCCAAATATTGTGGCATTCCATGCAGCTGTATCTCGAGTTTCCATTGACTCAAAGAGTTCAATAGCGCTGCCAACCTCTCCAGTTCCAAGATACCCAACAATCATATTTGTCCATGAAACAACATCTTTGTAAGGGTTTTTCTCAAAAACGGCATGAGCTTCTCTAGTGAACCCATTTCTTATTAATTTTAAAAGGATTGAGTTCCATGTTTTCGGACATTTCTCTGGCATCTCCATGAAAAGCTTCATGGCATCATTGACTCTTTCAATCCTGACCAATCCATTTACCATTTGAGCCCAAGAATCCAAATCCCACTTGGGCATTTTGTGAAGCAACCCCTCTGCAATTTCAACATACCCGTTTTCTATATACCCAACCATCATTGCATTCCAAGCCTGAACATCTCTCACAGGCATTTCATCAAAGAGCTCTCGGGCTTCAACAACACGTCCTACACTAGAAAATGCTGAAATCATTATAGTCCAAGACGCCAAATCTCGAACAATCATTTGCTTAAAATACTTTTCAGCCAAATCGAGCTCTCCATTATTCACAAGGCCTCCAACCACCAAGTTCCAAGAAACCACATCCTTCAACGGCATCCCATTAAACACTTGTACAGCTTGACCAATCATCCCATTACGAATATACCCGGAAACCATTGAATTCCAAGTAACAACATCTGTAAAATTCATCCCATCAAAGACTTTCCTTGCACCATCCACATCCCCACATTGCATCAACCCAGCAATCACTGTGTTGTACGAGAAGACATCATGATCAGCCATCCGATTAAATAAATAAACCGCATCTTGGAACTGCCTATTTTGAAAGTAGCCACGAATCATGGCATTCCAAGTGACGGTGTTTCTGTGAGGCATTTTGTCGAACAGCTTCTGGGCTTCTTCAACAGAGCCATCCCGCATTAAAGATGAGATTTTGGAATTGAAGGGTTTGAGATTGGTGGATGGTGTTGTAATCTGGTTTTGTGAAAAGGATTTTGCGGTCGCCGCCGCCGTGCAGAGAGATCTGGCGAGTCGTAGAGAGAGGTGTCGGTTGAGCATACTCCATTTACTTTGACTTCAACGGCCTACTACGCGGGAACTCAAATAAGCAAAAATATGAACTCGGGCTTGACCCGTAAGCACTTGGGCCTTGTTGACCCGTGATCAGTCTGATCCCATGGGCCTTTATACGTGATCACTTTTGGTTTCATATTCACACATACATTGAGATAAATTATGTTGATCAAGTGGAAAAGTGTTTAGCCAAAACGATCCCTAAGATTGTCATAACTCTTCATTTTAGTTTATGAGATTTAAAATTGATCAAAGTCGTCCATGAGATTGTCCACTGACAATTATTTTGACCCTTGTGAAAAATTTCCGTTAAATTGAATAAACTACCAGTTCCAAAGGAGGGGTTGATTTGACAAAAATACCCTTAATTTAACAGAGATTTCTTACAAAATGATTGACAGTAAACAATCTCAGGTACCACTTATATCGATTTAAATCTTAGTGACCAAAGTGAAAATTTATGTCAAATCTCAGTGGTAATTTTGAATAAAAAAAAAACTATAGTAAAAAAGAACGGGATATTTTGGATGCAGTCCCTATTCCTTAACATTCTTTGATTAAAACCTTAATAGTATTCAAAGTTTGATCAAGGTCCCTTGACTTTGTACACCTCATTTTATTACTATTAATATTTATATTTTTATAGTTTTGACATTAATTGTTTGATATTTTATGAGATTTATAATCCTATAAATTTAAAATCCCTCATTATAATACTATTAGAAACGGTTACAATAAAAAAATTAAAATATTTTGATTGAATAAATGGATAAAAACTATGTAAAAATAAGAAATAATAAATGGAAAAAGAATGTATCCATAGTGTTAAAAAAATTGGTACATTTCACATATAACAAAGTGGTACATTAATAAAGAAGAATGGGTACATTAGAAATAAATTAGGGTACAAATAAAAGATTAAAAATTATGAATACAAATGAATTTTTAAAAATATAGGCGCTAAAAGAAATTAATACATGGGTACAAAATAAAACTAAAAAGAAAATACTACAAATTTAAAAAAAAATGTTGCAAATTAAAAGTGGGTACAAACTAAAAATATAAATATATGACACAAAGTTTAGGCATAAAACATATATATACCATATGTAATTGTTCTATCATTGATTAAATAAACAATGTCACGTGACGGTATACACATGGGTACAAACACAAATAAAACTTTAAAAAATATGGGCACAAAAAGAAACTAATATATGGGTACAAATTAAAAATGAAAAGAAAATTGGTACAAATTAAACAATATTTGCAAATTAAAAATAGGTAAAAAACTAAAAATAAAAATATATGATAAAAAATTTAGCCATAAATATAAATATACTAATTGTAACATTTTTAACATTAAAGGAATATATTTAAAAATATAAATATTTTATTATTCAAATAATTAATGATGTTATTAATACACAAAGACCTTGATAAAAAATTGAAAATGAATAAAATCAATGGAGTGACAAAAAAAAAAAGATGTGAACCTAATTTTCCCAAACAAGAACCATGGATAAACTGAAAAAAGGTAATCAACCAAACGTGCCCCCAAATCCCCTTGGTGGCGGCGGTAACGGGGGGAGGGTGAGGATGTTTCGTCCAAATTCTATGTATAATTTCCTCATTCTCATCCAAAGGGTAATGCATTCTAATATTCTTTCCATTAGAATTTAAAAATTATACTGTTAGAAAGAATAAAAACACTTATGATTATTTGGTACGCCTGATATATTATTTAAAAATTAACATAAAACCTGGTGCCATAGGCCCATGACCAGTGATGATTTTTCTCAGTCATGGAAACTTAGAACAATGAATCCTATTTTTTTTTTTTATTTATTTATTTTTTTGTTTGGGGTACAGAGATTGGAGATTAGACATGGACACACCTTATCCCCCCGTATATCTCTCTTCCACTCTCACTGGACACAAAGTGCCCACATCAGCTCACATAGCTTTTACCCTATATTCAACTGTAATAACCACCACCACCCCCCCTCCTCCTCCAGGCCTCTCACCTCACTCAAAAATACACAATCACAGTTGATCTACCACCATGGCTGCCGCCGCAGCTGCAGCCATGAGCTCATCTTTCTCCCCCTCCATCTACACCGTCAAATGCATTCGTTCATCATCCAATCATTCATCCCCCGACCATCTACACCTTAAAATGTCACCAAATCGCATGCCATCACCGTCATCGCTATCACACTCTTTTGCTATAGAGCCACTACTTTCCATTAGTAGTATCGGGACCTCGAATAAGTTTCGGGTGCTGAGGATAACAACTACTTGTGTTGCTCAAGAAGGGGTGGCAGTGACTGATGAGGTTGAAGTTGAGCAAGTGGTATTGGCCGAGGAGAAGGAGGAGAAGCAAGCAGAGGAAAAAGTAGTTGCCGCGGTGGAAGAAGTAGGAGGAGGAGGAGGAGAGGCGGCAGCTGGTGAAGTTTCAGGTGAGGAGGAGGTTGCTGTGAACACAAAGCTTTACTTTGGTAATCTTCCTTACAGTGTGGACAGTGCACAGCTTGCTGGGATTATTCAGGACTTTGCTAGTCCTGAGCTCATTGAGGTCAGTTTTCATCTCCTATTTTTCATAAGTTGGTTTTAAAAGATGCCATGCTAGATATGTTATGTTAGTACGAGGGATTTTCCCATTTGTTGAACGCTTTTGTCGACGGATTCACCACCTCTTCTGGGGTATAGATTAATCCTAATCCATTAGATTACGATGAATTTGCACGGCAAAATTGTCAAGTTAGACTACTGATAACGTCTTTTGATTCAAAAGACATTCATCGTGTACCGCCATTACTTGTTACTGACGAACACAATTGATGATCCTATATAGGTTCTGTATCATAGGGAGACTGGAAAAAGCAGAGGATTTGCATTTGTGACTATGAGTACTCCTGAAGATTGTAAAGCTGTCATTCAAAATCTTGACGGACGTGTAAGGCTCTCTCTCTCTTTCTAATTTCAAACATTGTAGAGAAAGAAAACTTCATCCTTTCTCCCATTATATCACATTTACTCGTCATATCTCTCGTAGTAATAGAAAAATAGGTCTCATGATTCATGTTTCGCGTGAGTTGGCCTAAATTATATGTCAGTGGGAGATCCAGTACATATAACAGCGTTACTCATACCTTATTCCAACATTTCAGGAATTTGCTGGGCGAACCTTGAGGGTGAACTTTTCGGACAGGCCGAGAGCGAAAGTACCTCTATATCCTGAAACTGAGTACAAGCTTTTCGTTGGGAATTTATCCTGGTCAGTCACATCTGAAGGTTTGACAAAAGCTTTTCAAGAATATGGGACTGTGGTTGGAGCTAGGGTTCTATATGATGGCGAGACAGGAAGGTCTCGTGGCTATGGATTCGTATGCTACTCGACGAAATCAGAAATGGACGCTGCCTTGGCATCTCTCAATGGATTTGTATGCTACTCTTCTCATTCACCTCCTCACATTCTTAGATCTATTTATAAGCGTAAAAGTCCTTCCCACATAACATGTGTCGGACAAATTACAGTTTGACATGTGCCTGTTTATAAGAATAGGTAAATTGTATGGACTAGTAACACAACTTCGTGTTAATGTCGATAACAAGTATTTATCCAATAAACTGAAAAAGGAAACAACTAGCGGGCGGACGTATCAAATTATAATTTGTTTGTAATGAAGAACGACTCGTTAGGCAGCCGACTAATCCTTGTTTTATTTTGTTTGGCTTCTCAGGAACTAGAAGGAAGAGCATTGCGTGTAAGCTTGGCTGAAGGAAAACGTTCATAAAGTTTAGTGTTAATTTAGAAGAAGGGTTAATTAATTGGAACATGTTAATTAGGTGAGGTATATGATTCATATGGAATCACATAACGATTTAATTGAAACTCCCCTTTCAGTTATTGTTGCATTTTGTAACTCAATTTTTTTTGTTTCACAACTTTATGAGCGGAACTTCCTTGTGCTCGTGGATATATGATTATTTTTGCCATTTGGTGAGACTGGTTTAACATTTGTTAAACTGCATTGCATCAACTAATAAAATCTGATCATTTATAGAAATACATCTCATTTGTCCATACTTTGATCTTGACGGATAAGAAAGATGCACTGATTTTAGAACGACGAGTTTTTAGTTTGTGAGTTAAAATTTAACCTTAAAAAAAAGAAGAAAAAAAGAAGAAGAAGAAGCAAGATTGGAAATACTCTAAAGCGATATAAAATGTATGTCTGTAAGAAATGTTCTCTCATTAGTAGCCCAATATTGCTAAATTGTCAATTAGAATTATAGATTTAATTAAGAGTAAACAAGAATTTACATGATTAATAATCCAAATTCATAGATTTAGTAAATGTGTACGATAATAGTGTGCATCTTCATAAAAGCAATATTCTCGTTTCTTGGTTATGCTATCATGTTGCTGAATTGTTACTATGATATATACATAGTAAATAATAGTAAGAATGCTCTTGACATTTTATTAATAACAATAGATAGCATGTTGCTAAATTGTCAACCCAAAACAAGAATTCAAATAGTTAAAGATTCAAATTGGCAGTCTAGCAATATTATAAGACAAGTCTTTCATAACCGAGTGCACCTAGATACGAGTAATGTTAAATAAACTGTTATTTGTCGTATGAGCAATTCCACATGTTGGAGGAGGGCCAGGCAAAAGCAAGGGCAATGACATGTAATTGCCACTTTGAAAAGTAATTGTTTTTTTTACAACTCCATTCATTGGGCAATGACGATTATTGTTAACAAATATTATTTTTTAATTTTTTTTAACCTTGTAAGTGTGTTTAAGTGTGAACATTGTAAGTTTGTTATTTGAAAATAAAACTCTATGTTTTACTCCAATAATTTAATTTCAAATATAAAGCAAAGCATAGCATTACAACAAGCATAATTAACTAAAAATAAAAGGCAAATGAAGAAGATGATTGGGTATTTATAGAATAAAAAAATTCCTATTATTTTTTTTCTTCCATTTTTAACAATTGGACTTTCCTTATTATTGAATCCGACACACCATAACGTGCCACAATAATGCCTTTTTAATTTTTTTTACCACTGGAAATCCGCCGGTCTAGATCCTTAGGCTCTTGGAAATCCAACAGCTATAATTACGCCACATCATAAAGTCATTGGGCTATTCTGTTAAGAGTTTTTGCAGTGAGCCCTGCAACAGCAGAAGTTGTCGGCCTACTCTCATTCCTTGCACGTGTAATACACACAACAGACCCAAAAAATGTGACTGATGTCCCCGTGGTTGTTAGCGCAAGGCTGGACTTAAATTGCATAGGCAGTTGGGCGAGCATGGTTTGGCCTACCACTTGTCTTCTTGGATTTGGACCACTGGAGCCCGATTTTGAAGTTGAAGGGCAAAAAAGAAGCCGTTGCCTCTGCCCAAAGGCAACTCATGGAGTTCGCCAAAAAAAAAAAAGGCAACTCATGGAAGTGCTCTAACATGTTGCTAAATGTCAACATGTTCGATACATGCACATAAGAATCCATTTGATAAAGGATTTAAATTCACAGTGTGGATCATAGAATTCTAAATTGTCTTGTATATATACAATAATAATATGATGTGTTATGTCGTTGGATTAACAATTAAGGGTAAACATTATGAGATTACTTGCTAGTTAGAGCTATCATTTTCTCTTTCTTTCTTCTCTCTTGTTTTTCTTCTTTACATCAGACTTTATCACTTTGTTAATTGGAGAAATGATGAAAAGATTTCCCAAGTTGTGAGTGTGCAGTGGGTTCTGATTGGGTTGAAGCTATTGGTTTCATTTATTGTCAAGGAACCTGCCTCAGCCCCGAGAATGAAGTTATGGACCATGGGGCTATTTATTTAAACCAATCCCTGGCCGCTCCTCTGAGTGTGGTTGGGAATAACTTGCATTTGGTAGCGTCATTATTCCCTCGGCCCTCAAAAGCGTAGATAAATCCTTCTAGGTGGTCGTATGGATCCGTGAGCCTTTTGTAGCTTTGCATCTTGAGTACTTGGGTATCTCCACTTGTCGGCTTGTCGAACAATTCCTTGGAGAATGGCAAGGGAACTTCCTCATCGGAATAGTCAGGGTTTTTGGGCTTGGACGCCCACTGTATGTCTCTCATCTCCTCGCCCATGACTTCCCTCAGGGTGTTTTTTAAGTCGGTGCGGTTAGGTAGATTCTCGACTGAAGCCTTGGTTGCCGGTGGCCAGTGCTCTTTTTCCCCAAGCGCCCTCCTCTGCTCGAATTCTACTCTTGATGAGTTTGCGGGCGTCCTCACCTCTACTTCCTTCGTCCACCATGGAGGAGAAAGAGGAAGATTAACCCCCATCTAGGATGTGTTTTTAATATTATCGTTGGTTTGGTTGATTTGTTCCAGAAGGTCATCATGTTCTTCTTAGAGCAAAGGTGATGTAGAGCGTAGCGGGTAGAAACGAAATAAAATGAAATAGACCGACAAATAGGATTAAAAAGAAAAGGATAAGTAAGGTCTACCATATCCAAGTGCAAGGAGAGACTTTAAAACCGTATAAACTTTAGTTCTAGTACCAACCTATGACATAGACACTAGAAAAAACAAACTTACATACTTTTAAACAAAAGAAAGGCACAAATATGAGATAGAAATCTCTTGAATATTTCATTTAGCAACAAAAAAGGTCCAAGTCCTCCATATTACAGAAGAAGTGGTATTTAAAGCTTTTTGTAACTACATTTAGAAATTGAAAGGCAATAGTATTAAATTGACATAAAACTGAAAACTACCTAACTAAAGTAATGAAATCTGCCATAAAACATCTTGGAAGTATAATTGATCAGCCAATTTGTATTAGAACACCCGCTTTATTCCAGCACATAAATTCATCTTCAAATAATTTATTGTGTTGCAACCATTGTGCCTAGCCATGCCTTGTTTTATTCTTCAAACTTACAAACGGATTCTTTGCATAGAATATACAGAGGTGGACCATCTCTTCTACTCGAACAATAGCATTAGGGTATGGACATAATGCACCAATATTTAAGACTTTTACCAAATCAATCATTTCACTCAACGCTTGTTGATGAAATCATTTATAAAATCTCGCCAAATTGGATCATAGAATTGAAACTTAGCAAAAGTTTCTACCACATCTGTCAAAACGCTTCAACAACAACAACAACAACAAAGCCTTTTCCCACTAAGTGGGGTCGGCTATATGAATCCTAGAACGCCATTGCGCTCGGTTTTATGTCATGTCCTCCGTTAGATCTAAGTACTCTAAGTCTTTTCTTAGGGTCTCTTTCAAAGTTTTCCTAGGTCTTCCTCTACCCCTTCAGCCCTGAACCTCTATTCCGTAGTCACATCTTCGAACCGGAGCGTCAGTAGGCCTTCTTTGCACATGTCCAAACCATTTTGTGTACGTGTTGATGCTTCACTGCCCAACATTCTGTGCCATACAGCATCGCCGGCCTTATTGCCGTCTTATAAAATTTTCCCTTGAGCTTTAGTGGCCTACGACGGTCACACAACACGCCGGATGCACGCTTCCACTTCATCCATCCAACTTGTATTCTATGGTTGAGATCTCCATCTAATTCTCCGTTCTTTTGTAAGATAGATCCTAGGTAGCAAAAACGGTCGCTCTTTGGTATTTCCTGATCTCCGATCCTCACCCCTAACTTATTTTGGCTTCCATTTGCACTGAACTTGCACTCCATATATTCTGTCTTTGATCGGCTTAGGCGAATACCTTTAGATTCCAACACTTCTCTCCAAAGGTTAAGCTTCGCATTTACCCCTCCTAAGTTTCATCTATCAACACTATATCGTTTGCGAAAAGCATACACCAAGGAATATCATCTTGAATATGTCATGTTAACTCATCCATTACCAACGCAAAAAGGTAAGGACTTAAGGATTGTTGATGCACAAAATCAGTGAGGACTTTGGTACAACAGAAAGTATTAAGTTTGTGATCTTCGCTAGATTGCTCTGGTCATTAGTGTGGATAAGTATGTAAATGGATAGAGACAGGAAAGCAAACACAAGATGTACGTGGTTCACCCAGATTGGCTACGTCCACGGAGTAGAGGAGTTCTCATTAATTGTGAAGGGTTTACACAAGTACATAGGTTCAAGCTCTCCTTTAGTAAGTACAAGTGAATGATTTAGTACAAATGACATAGGTTCGAGCTCTCGTCTTCACTTGCCTTATCTGTCTTATAGGTAGATGTGGCATCTTCTCTGGAAGTACTCTTCCTCCATCCATGGGTGGTATCTTTAACTGGTGGAGATGCACAAGGTAATGTATCAATTTCACTTGAAGCTTACTTGTAGTTTCAGGCTTGGTTAAGCGCGATACAAACCATGTAGTAGGAGTCCCCCAAGTCGCCGAGCTAGGGGATCTGCTGAAAGAGGCGACATACAAGGTAAGCAATCAGAGCTCCAAGCAATCAGTCCCAGATCAGAAGTTTGATTTCGAGTTCCGGCTGATTGTTCTCATTCTTCCTATCTTGCAGGCAGCATGAAGGATAAAGAGAAGAAAATGAGAATAGATGATATGAGATACTTTTGTTTTTGAAGAAGTAACTTTCCATAGGCTTATTCTTGAACTGGGCTGGAGGATTTTCTGGTTTCCTCCAGAGTATAAGGCCGACTGAAGAATTTGAGGGTCAAAACAAGTTCATCAAATCTAGAGTACATTCGACCCTGCTGATATGGGATACTTTTGCTGTTGACAAAGTAGTGGATGTATCGGCACGTGTTCTATTACGCTTGTCTCCACATGTTTTCTTGTATCCTTCTCACTTTCCCTATCTGTTCCTCAGGCAGATGTGGTATCTTCTCTGGAAGCATAAGATGTTGAAGATGAGTACTCGAGAGCAATGTCAGGTAAGTAATCAGGTAAGGGGTTCCAGGCAGTCAGTTCCTGACTAGAAGCTTGATTCCAAGTGCTGACTGATTGCTCTCTTTCTCCTTGTCTTGCAGGTAAGAACAAGGCCAAAGGAAAAGACAAGGAAAAAGCATGATATGGGATACTCTTGCTTTTAACCCTGATGATATGAGATATTCTTGCTCTGGTGTAGCTTGTTTACAAAGAGATTATCGGGGGGAAAGAAAGCTGAGTATTTCGAGAGGCTTCGGTGGGAGTGCCCTCTCAGATATGAGGAAGGGTTGAGCATTTTTGCAGGTCTGCCTGTCCGTTGAGGATAAAGGTCGACATATATAGAAGTTTCCCTAACAACAAGTAGTAATGCTATTCCTTTACCCTACTTGGTCATAGCACGGTAGTGGCAGCTGCCAGCTTCACGTGTGTCAGAGCACTTTGAAAAAGTGGTATGTGGTATCTGGAAAGCTGATGTTGCGTGTGAAGATTACAGACAAGCTTTATCTAAGGAGATCTGGCTCTCGAAGTTGAGAAAGCAGTGCCTCTTCGATTTTCGAACAAGCAATCCTGTCGGGGATCTGGCTCTCGAGATTCGGATAATAGTGCCTCTTCGATTTTTGAGAGAGCAATCCTGCTGGGAGTCTGGCTCTTGAGATTCGGAGAGCGGTGTCTCTTCGATTTTTAAGAAAGTAATCATGTTGGGAGTCTGGCTCTCGAGATTCGGAGGCCTTTTCGATTTTGGAGCAAGCAATCTTGTTGGGAGTGTTTTCTTGAATGTGAGTAAAGGTTGGGCATGTTTTCTAGTCTACCTTGCCACGAAGCACAGAGGTTAACACATAGGGACTTTCTAATTATCCAGCAGTGGTGTTGTTCCTTTACCCTTGTGGGTAATAATATGGTAGCTAGACCTTCAAAATTTATGTGTTTAAACTTTGTTAGTGCTGTTTCTTTGCTATTCTTTTACCCTTCTTGGTCATAGCAATGTAGTGGGAGCTGCAAGCTTCACGTGTCTAAACTTTGTCAGATATCTTTAGCAAAGTTATCTGTGGTACCCATGAGCTGATGGTGCATGTGGAAAGTGGATGATTGAACAGTAAGATTCACGTGCTTTCTACTTCACCAGAAATCTTCAACAGAATGCCCGTAATTTCATCAAAACTAAGTGTGCATGTGACAGGTACTGACAAGGCTGAGAAAAGCAGGTGCCTCTTCGATTTCTGAAATCGGCCCTCGTGGTCTCTGAGTAGCCTAGCTTTTGAGAAAGCAAGCACCTCTTCGATTTCTGAGATCGGCCTTCGTGGTCTTTAAGCAGCCCAGCTTTTGAGAAAGCAAACGCCTCTTCGATTAGTGAGATCAGCCCTCGTGGTCTCTGAGCAGCCCAGCTTTTGAGAAAGCAAACGCCTCTTCGATTTCTGGGCAGACGCCTCTTCGATTTCTGAAGCTCCGTCGAGTGCAGATTTTTATAGAGGCTGGCATTAAGTTCCAAAGCACACTTGAATCTTCACCAATAGAAGCTCCCTTCTTGCACTTCTAAGATCTTGATTTGTCCAACCTTTTCTCTCTTCAACACCTTTGAAAATGTCTGGCCCCTCCGACCGTCGTTTTGACTTGAACCTTGTTGAAGAGGTAGCCACGCCTTCTCCAGACAACATATGGTGCCCATCCTTCTTATCCCCTACTGGTCCTCTTACCGTTGGGGATTCCATGATGAAGAATGATATGACTGCTGCGGTGGTGGCCAGGAACCTTTTCACTCCCAAAGATAACAGACTACTTTCCAAACGGTCTGATGAGTTGGATGTTAAGGATTCTCTGGCTCTAAGTGTTCAGTGTGCAGGTTCTGTGTCTAATATGGCCCAACGCCTATTTGCTCGAACCCGCCAAGTTGAATTATTGGCGGCTGAAGTGATGAGTCTCAAACAGGAGATTAGAGGGCTCAAGCATGAGAATAAACAGTTACACCGGCTCGCACATGACTATGCTACAAACATGAAGAGGAAGCTTGACCAGATGAAGGAATCTGATAGTCAGGTTTTACTTGATCATCAGCGGTTTGTGGGTTTGTTCCAAAGGCATTTATTGCCTTTGTCTTCTGGGGCTGTATCGCGTAATGAAGCTCCAAATGATCAACCTCCGATGCCTCATCCTTCTAGGGTTCTGTCCAGTACTGAGGCTTCGAATGATCCCCCTTCGGTGCCTTCTCTTTCTGGGGCTCTACCGACTGTTGAGACTTCTCCTAAGCAACCTTTGTGAAGGCTCCCTCTTGTTTGTTTATTTTGACTCATGTATATGTACATATTTGTAACTTATCGGAGATATCAATAAATAAGCTTTGCTTCATTTCAACGCATTGTGTTAAATACACCAAAATCTTCTTCACTGAGTGGGGTCGGCTATATGAATCTTAGAACGCCATTGTGCACGGTCATGTGTCATGTCCTCCGTTAGATCCAAATACTCTAAGTCTTTTCTTAGACTCTCTTCCAAAGTTTTCCTAGGTCTTCCTCTACCCCTTCGGCCCTGAACCTCTGTCCCGTAGTCGCATCTTCTAACCGAAGCGTCAGTAGGCCTTCTTTGCACATGTCCAATCCACCGTAACCGATTTTCTCTCAATTTTCCTACAATTTTGGTTACTCCTACTTTACCTCAGATATCCTCATTCCTAATCTTATCCTTTCTCGTGTGCCCACACATCCAACGAAGCATCCTCATCTCCGCTACACCCAATTTGTGTATGTGTTGATGCTTCACCGCCTACCATTCTGTGCCATACAACATCCCTGGCCTTATTGCCGTCCTATAAAATTTTCTCTTGAGCTTCAGTGGCATACGGTGGTCACACAACACGTCGGATGCACTCTTCCACTTCATCCATCCAGCTTGTATTCTATGGTTAAGATCTCCATCTAATTCTCCGTTCTTTTCCAAGATAGATCCTAAGTAGCGAAAACGATCGCTCTTTGGTATTTCCTGATCTCCGATCCTCACCCCTAACTCATTTTGGCCTCCATTTGCACTGAACTTGCACTCCATATATTCTGTCTTTGATCGGCTTAGGCGAAGACCTTTAGATTCCAACACTTCTCTCCAAAGGTTAAGCTTCGCATTTACCCCTTCCTGAGTTTCATCTATCAACACTATATCGTCTGCGAAAAGCATACACCAAGGAATATCATCTTGAATATGTCATGTTAACTCATCCATTACCAACGCAAAAAGGTAAGGACTTAAGGATGAGCCTTGATGTAATCCTACAGTTATGGGGAAGCTTTCGGTTTGTCCTTCATGAGTTCTTACGGCAGTCTTTGCTTCTTCATACATATCCTTTATAGCTTGGATATATGCTACTCGTACTCCTTTCTTCTCTAAAATCCTCCAAAGAATGTCTCTTGGGACCCTATCATACGCTTTTTCCAAATCTATAAAGATCATGTGTAAATCTTTTTTCCCATCTCTATATCTTTCCATCAATCTTCGTAAGAGATAGATTGCCTCCATGGTTGAGCGCCCTGGCATGAACCCGAATTGGTTGTCCGAAATCCGTGTCTCTTGCCTCAATCTATGCTCAATGACTCTCTCCTAGAGCTTCATTGTATGACTCATTAGCTTAATACCCCTATAGTTCATGCAATTTTGTATGTCGCCCTTATTCTTGTAGATAGGCACCAAAGTGCTCTTTCGCCACTCATTTGGCATCTTCTTCGTTTTCAAAATCCTATTGAAAAGGTCAGTGAGCCATGTTATACCTGTCTCTCCCAAGACTTTCCACACTTCGATCGGTATATCGTCTGGGCCCACTGCTTTTCTATGCTTCATCTTCTTCAAAGCTACAACCACTTCTTCCTTCCTGATTCGAAAATTAAAATGAGTAGTTTCTACACTCTTCTGAGTTACTCAACTCCCCTAAAGAAGTACTCATTTCATGTCCTTCATTGAAAAGATTATGAAAATAACCTCTCCATCTGTCTTTGACCGCATTCTCTGTAGCAAGAACCTTTCCATCCTCATCCTTGATGCACCTCACTTGGTTTATGTATCTTCTCTTCTTTTCCCTTGCTCTAGCTAGTTTATAGATATCCAACTCTCCTTCTTTGGTATCTAGTCGCTTATACATGTCGTCATAAGCCGCTAACTTAGCTTCTCTCACAGCTTTCTTCGCCTATAAATAACTTCTCCGTCTGGGCAATTCCTTGCACCAAGTCTCCAAGGTCTTCCCAAAATTTCTCCTTCAAACTCGTATCCAACCCTACTTGAGGTGCGTACACACTAATCACATTGATGAGTTCTTGTCCTATTACAATCTTGATTGCCATGATTCTATCTCCTACCCTCTTGACATCTACAACATCTTGTGTCAAGGTCTTGTCCACGATGATGCCAACACCGTTTCTCGTTTTATTTGTGCCAGAATACCAAAGTTTAAACCCTGAGTTTTCTAGATCCTTTGCCTTAAGACCAACCCACTTAGTTTCTTGTAGGCACATAATATTTATCCTTCTCCTCACCATAACTTCCACTACTTCCATAGATTTTCCCGTTAAGGTTCCTATATTCCACGTTCCTAAACGCATTCTACTCTGTTGAACTCTACCCTTTTGTCCTAGCTTCTTCACCCTCCCCCGTCCAATAAGATCAAAGTATTTCTTTTGTGTGTCCTGTGTAAAGTTGATAGGAGCATATGCTCCCAAACAACTTTGAGTGGAGTCGTTCGAAAAGAAGTTTCTATGGCCCCCTTGCTCATTTAACACTGCATCCGGGTGCCGATGGAGATACAGCGACCCTTGCTCACTTATCACTGTGCTCGGGCCACACAACGCGCCACTTACGGGTGACGCCCTAGCTTTAGCGCGATTTCGTTCTGGATTCATTTTCATAAGGATTCGACGTAACTGAGGAGTGGCGGCTGTCGACTACCTGACGCCCCCTCCTCCTTTACCCGGGCTTGGGACCGGCAATGTAAGATAAACTTACACAGGCGGAGTTATCTGTCAAAACGCTTGTGTTCATCTATTTTCTTTTGTGTCCAATTTTGAATTCAAATACCAGATTGTTATCATCATGAATATCCTTGATAGAATTCAAATACATCTCTTGATTAACCACTCTAGCCTACCGAGAAAACTCTTGATCATCAGTACCCTCGTCAATTGTAGGATCATTAATAACATCACAAAATACATAAAATTATAATAACATATACCACGACAAATTCACATGAACTATGTAAACAATGAACAAATATTGCAAGAAGATCTAGATTTAGATCTTCAGGTACTGGCATCTATGACATGTTAGTGTTGTTACCTTTGATATAGCGTCACCCTTGGATCGAACTACGCTCTGATACTAACTAATGCAGGGCGCAGTGGATAGAAACAAAATAAGATGAAATGGACTGATAAATATTAAAAAGGAAACTATAGGTAGGGTTCACTATCTCCAAGTGTAAGGAGAGACTTGAAAACCCTATAAACTTTGGTTCTAGTACCAGCCTACGACATAGACACTAGAAAGAACAAACTTACATACTCTTAAACAAGAGAAAGGCACAAATACGAGATAAAAATCTCTCTAAATATTTCATTCATCAACAAAAAACGTCCAAGTCCTCTATCTTACAGAAGAAGTGGTATTTAAAAAGTTTTTGTAACCTACATTCAGAAATTGAAAGTCAAAAGTATTAAATTGACATAAAACTAAATTAAAATGACATAAAACTAAAAATTACATAACTAAAGTAAAGAAAGTTGCCATAAAACGTCTTGGAAGTAAAACTGATAAGCCAATTTGTATAAAACACCCATTTTATTCTAGCACATAAATTCATCTTCGAATAATTTATTGTGCTCCATGCCAAATGCATCTTTTATTTCTCGTCCTGCATCAGAAGGCTTTGGGCATGGAGGAGGTTTCTTACCTCATTCATCTCTCCAACATTGGAAGTATATTGTTCATTTTTTCCTTCAAGTTGGCGAGCCTGGCCTTCCCTTCTCGTCTTCTCCTGCGGAAAGGCTTCTCAAGCTTGCCAGAAAGGGCCTGTCTCTCATCCTCCTGCTGGTCATTCTGCTCAGCTGAGTGAGATCACTGAAAATGCCTAAGACAACTAGTTATAAAACACAGGAAATCATATGCGTTTCCCACAGTCAGCGCCAAATTGTTAACGCTCAAAACTTGCATGTTAACAAATTAAAACAATAAGCCTTTGTTGGGCTTAGGATAAAAATTAAAATGAACCGGACTCAAGATATAAGTGGTTCACCCCTCAAAACTAGGTTCATCGACTATGTTGCTTGGATTGTATTGATTTCAAGACTACAAATAACTCTTAGCTTAATGTAAGAATTCTTTATAACATCAGTTGTCCGACCCCTTTACAACATGTTCCCACCTCTTTATATAGGTACCCAAAGAACCCAAACAACTCTCTCATTTTTCTAGCATTTATTACGCCACTTGCCTCGACTAGCGCATTGACAACTTTTTACCCACCAGCTAGACATTCGATGGTGAAGTGAAATTTGCTCAGTCATGATTGCACTCCTTTTCTAGACGAGGCATGCCAAGTGACCTGCTCGACCTTGGTTATCCAACCTAGTCCCTCCGATTAGCATCCCCAACCAGCTTTACGTCCCATTCTAGGCCTTTATTTTTGATATGGTTGCCACATGGCCTGATTGACGACCGAGGAGAACTGCTCTTGAAACCTTGTGCCATAAAGTTGTCAGCCTGCCCATGTGCCTTTGGCAGTCGTAAAATACTTTATGTAACCTAGTCAGGTTGAGTTCGTAGGCGGTCAACTTTAGCGCTCGGGAACATCTTTCTCTAAACCCTTTAGGCCTTGAGGTTTTTAATCTTCCTTTGTCTTGGACTTTGGCCATTTCGTGACCTCTTTCCCAACCTGCACCATTTCTTGGGCCTAAAAATGCCCAGTTAACAAAAGGTTTTTAAGAGTTATAAATCCGTGGAGTTTGATGGAGTTCGAGTGGAGTTTCATATACTCCATGTGAATTCATTCAAAATCTTAAGGGAGATGCCTGATTTCTTAAAGTCTAAAGTACACTATAAAATCCTAGTAAATCCATCAAAATTCTTAACTTTTTAAAATATTTTAAAATCAATTCCTAAATGAATACATATGGAGTTTTATGGACTAGTTTTCTTATTTTTGGTTGGAAGATTTATGGACTACTTCAAAATCCTGATTGAACACGTCCAAATTTCAAGTTTTATGAACTCCCTTAAAATTTTGTTTAAATACCCATAAACTTCCATAAATTCATTTAATATCTTAATTATATACTCTCTAATTCATAAACTCTTCTAAAATTTTTTAAACTTCCAATTGAATACAACCCTCTAAAAACCCAAGCACTAAACAAATCACAAAAATTCAAACTGTAACCTTTCTAAAGAATTTTTTTCTTTCAAAAAAGGTAAAATAGGAATTTCCTCCTCATCATATAAGAAAGAGGACTAGGCAAATATATCACAAGCGCAGGTTAGCAAAGAGGTATCAAAAGGAAAGGTCCGTTTGATGCAATTCCATATTAAAGTGCGCCCGCGTGGGCTGAGGGTCACCAATTTCTGTGGTGACGGCTTCCAACAAAAGCCGCAAAACCCAGTCAGTGAAGAAGATCGACCCCTCTCTCTCCCTCCCTCCCCCAAATCTGTCTCAAGGTCTCCTTCTCTCTAAAGACCAAAGCCTCCAACTTTAATGAGACCCCTCTCTCTCTCTCTAAATATCTGTGTGTTTATGCCATTTGTGTCTAAAGCTTATCTTTTGGGGTTTTGGTACAGATTTGTGGGGGCGTTCGCAGATCCAGAGTTTTTGATTTCGCGGTTTTAGGGTTTAAGAGGTCTCAAAATATGGCCACCCCCTATGCATTTCCCGTCACAGCTGCTCAGGTTCTCTCTTTCTCTCTCTATATCCTCTCTCTCTGTTATTCTCTTGCTCTGCCGCCGCTGAGGGTGAAATCGCCGTCGTGCTTGTGGTGGTTTAGGTGGGGACGTACTTTGTGACGCAGTACTACCAAGTGCTTCAGCAGCAGCCGGACTTTGTGCACCAGTTCTACTCCGAGGCCAGCACAATGGTTCGTGCCGACGGCAATTCCAGAGCCACCGCAGTTGCAATGCAGGTATTCTTTCTACAATTTCGTCACCAAGTGCTTCTTCATAAGTTTTATGTTTAAGTTCCTCTTAAAGTTTTCAACTTTTTCTGCAAATTAACATCAAAATATCTGCTTTATGTCTTTTGGAGTAAGTCGAGTAAGTAGTTTAATGGGTTTTTGTAATTTTAGTTACCTTTATGTACTACGTCGGCTAAATAAGTTCCTGAGTTTGATCCCACTAGTTGCAGATTGTGACATTTGTGTATCTAGTTGTGAGATACCTCATTTTATTGCTGTGTGAGAGGCAGCATTTTCTCTTCTTTTCTTTGTTACTCCTAGTTGAAAAAAGAAGTATGCCTATTGGGTTCATTGCTTCTAAATTCACTTGAATTTGCAGTTTTATGGGTGGCCTTTTAATTAATCATGTTGATAACCGTTTCCTTTTTACAGCTATAAAAATGTTAAAATTGAAACTAACATGTTGATGTAATAGGCCTAGACATGCATCTATCATCATTTTCTGTACTCTCGCACCCACGGTCCATCAGACAATTATTGCTTGACATGTTCAGTCATTATTTTCTAGTTACAAGCAATTAATTGATTCCACATGTCAGCATAGTTTATATATTTTGATGCCGGTATATTTGATACTCAAGTTTATTCTTTCTTTCTTTGTATGCAACAGCAAATCCATGATCTTGTTATGTCACTCAATCTGACTGGATTCGAAATCAACAAAGCAAATTCCTTGGAATCTTGGAATGGAGGTGTTCTTGTTCTGGTTGAAGGCTACCTTGAAATGAAAACTTTCACTGGGAGGAGGAAATTTGCACAAACATTTTTCCTTGCACCTCAGGAGAGAGGTTATTTTGTGCTGAACGATATATTTCACTTCGTTGATGAGGAACCGATTCATCATCATCCAGCAGTCTTATTAGCCCAAAACAATCTTGACGCCAAGCTAAGTGCTCCTGCTACAATTTCTCAGCCAGGTATTTTAATTCTTCATGATTTACGTTGATTTGAAGGATTCCTTTGTCAGTAGGCATTATAAAATCTGCTAATTTTGGAGAAAGCATGTGGCTATTACTAGAAAAGTGATGTGGAGTTTGTTGATTTTTTATTTTTTATTTTTTGCATTTGTGTACAAGAGTTTGGTATTTGAAAACAAAGAATTTTATGTAGGACAACAAAACCAATTCTATAATTAGCAATAGAAAGTGTGCTGGTTGAATGGCAATGTTTACTTCATCTGAAACCATATTTATGCATGATTATGGCTCATCCTTCAGTGCCATTTCAAAAAAAAAAAGTTCTTTTAAAATTCTTGGAGTTGAAAATACCTTTCTGAAAATTTTAGTAATTTGTTTTGATTGGGTGGTATTATAAGTTTCATTTCAACGTATAAAAGAACCATCTTTTTTAGTAATTAGCTGTTGGAACTGGTGATTTTGCAGTGGCTAACTATTATGTGGGTGGAGAGATTCAGACAAGAGACTTTGTCGCTCCTGCTGTCAAAGAAAATGGTCCAGTTGAAAGTTATGGCTTTGCAGAGCAACAGTTGCAGCAAGTTGTTGAAACTGAGAACTTGTTGGATGATGGTGCTGTAGAGCAATCAAATGGTGCACTTCAAAGCATGCCGAATACCATACAAGATCACCTGCATGCATCTGTTGAGGAATCTATTGGAGAGCCTCAAAAGCAGACCTATGCTTCTATAGTATGCACTGAATCTGTAACTAATTTTTTTTTTTCACCTAAACACATACATATATATGTATGGAAGGTTATGCTCATTATGTGTGACCAATCTTGTCTGCTTGATTTTTTTGGTAGTTACGCGTTGCCAAGGGGCAACCTGTGCCTTCTGTAGCTCCCCAGCATTCATCTAATAAGAGTGCACCAATGGCTTCAGACTGGAATCACTATCCTCAGTCCACTGCTCATCAATCCATTTCATCATCTAATACATTTGAAAGGCCAGTAGCAGAGACAGCAGATGAGGTTGCCGCCCTAGAAGATGAAGGTGAACATCTGGGCTTATTTTAATGAGTTATTTGAGAATTGTTGCTTACAATTTTCAGTTGTAAAAAATTATCGTCTAGTTAAATTTTTTTTCTTAGTTTCGCTCTCTTGTCCAGTCTAATAAATCAACATATCGGCAGTTTAATATGTACTTCAACAGTTTTATTTAATTGATCTTTTTATTTCTTTTTGTCTTCTATGAATGCTTTTAGGTGAAATAAAGTCTGTTTATGTAAGAAACTTGCCGACTACTGTGTCCCCATCTGAAGTTGAGGAGGAATTTGTCAATTTTGGAAAACTCAAGCAGCCTGAAGGAGTGGTCATTAGGAGTCGCAAGGTTCATGCTCTTAGATTTTTGCATTCTTTTATTCCCTTAAGTTCCTCTCCAGATGTATCATTTATACCAGTTTTTAGGCTTTTTAGCCAAAATGGTCCCTGAGATTGGCATAACTTCTCACTTTGGTTCCTGATATTTAAAATCAATAGAGTTGTCTCCTGAGTTTGTCCACCGTCAATCATTTTGGTCAGTCCGTAAAAAATATCTGTTAAATAAGGATAAAATGACAAAAATACCCTCAATTTTTGTCAAATCATTTTGCCCTGCCCATTGTTTATTAAATTGAGGGTATTTTTATCATTCTAGTCCTTATTTAACAGAGATTTTTCACAGAATGACCAAAATGATTGACGGTGGACAAACTTAGGGACCACTTCTTTCGATTTCAAATCTCAGGGACCAAAGTGTGGAGTTATGCCAATCTCAGGGACTATTTTGGCCAAAATGCCTTGAAATTATTAAGCTAAAATATTCCATTGTTGTGCAGGATGTTGGTGTTTGCTATGCGTTTGTTGAATTTGAAGATATTACCGGTGTTCAGAATGCCGTCAAGGTCCACTCATGAAACCATTACTAAATGAGTGCTATTTGCGAAATTTGAATTTTAATAGAAGATTCTACCAAAGTTTCCTTTCAGTACCAATTGAATTTAATGTTGGAGATGGAGGCAAACTTTTTAGTTACTTTCCTCCCACAAGTCCGGTTCCCGAGTCTTTTATTGATTTTTTCTTTTTATTTTACGTAGGCTGGTAGTGTTCAAATTGCTGGACGACAGGTATACATTGAAGAACGGAGACCAAACAGCAAGATCCCGTCTCGAGTGGGAAGTATGTTTCTTATATATCTTATTAAAATTCTGTCATCTGTTCTCGCTTACTATCTGGACGATTGCATTGAAAATACTGCAACATGTATTCCGATGATTGCCTAATCCTGTTTCTTATGGCCATGGATGTGATATGGTGACATCATTATATTGTGTGGCAATTTTTAATGACTTCATAATGGTCTCATTTCACCATCTATGGCTGCTGTATTTAATAATTGGCAATTAGCAACTTTGTTAGTGTCATCCACTTTCCTGTGCTAGTTATCTGGCGAAAGAAACTCTGATACAATTCGTTGTTAAACCCTTGTCAATTTTGACTGCTTAGTGTGATACCTTTATGAGATATTTGAGCGTCGTTTCTGATCAAATTGTTCTGGCATAACAAGCTCTTACGCTCCAAGCTTCACATTAAGATATGCTCTTAATGTAATCTTATTGCTATTGAATTGTTGTCTGAACAGGAAGGGGAAGAGGAAGTGGCAGCTACCAAGCAGAGGCACCGAGGGGTCGTTTTGGTTCTCGGAGTTTTGGGAGGGGAGGTGGCTATGACGGAGGTGACCAGGACTACAGCCGACCAAGGGGAAATGGCTACTATAGGCCAAGCCCTCGACAAGACAGAGGGAACTCGGGTTATCAATCATCAAGAAGCGGACAAAATTCATCGGAGTTCACTAATTAAGATTATTCTACAGCGAGAGAAGGAAATTTTTGGGTCAGCAGATATAACTCTAATTGGTTGCAAAAACTACTGGTATTCCTTGCTGTCGGTTTAGCTTTAGATGTATTGGGCATGTCCATCATATTTTTCTGAGTAGGAGTTGCTTGGCATTGGATTTCATAAATTTAATAGGTTTTGCAATTTTGACCCCATATTTTCTTTGGAAAATCCTCCATGGTCTCTCTTATTGATGCAGTTAATTAAAATTCATTTGGTTGATATATTTTTCTCTAATTTTGCCTTTTATTTTCTTTATCAACGGGACGGGAATTCAAACTTGGACAGTACTTGGGTCCTAAGTAAGGATTCTGTTTCCTTATCTAATGATAACAAAACGCAATAAGGTGCCACTTGCACGCGAATAGAGTCACACACGGCGGAGCGCCAGTCGAGACCAGCAACTATTAGTTAGTCGTTATGTGGGTGTTGATGCCTTCTTATTAGTTGTATGCAATGACTAAAATATCAATAATATCGGTGAAATATCGTCGATATTATCGTTTTTCAGAGAGACCGATATTTTCCCACGTATCCTCCTAATTGTCGTCAAAATATCGCGATATTATCAATAATATCGATAATATCGCGATATATTCGATATTATCGAAACAATCGTCGTGGCTCCGTCGTTGAAAAGGTAGCCGAGGCTGCGTCGTCGCAGCTGCCTAGATCTCTCTCTGCAATCCAGGCTCAGACCCAAGATCTGCACCTCTGTCATCGAAAATGAAAAATCCATTTTCTTCGGATCCCAAAACCCGCTCGGGTTTGAATCAAACCGTTTGATGGATCCCCTTGCTTGATGGTGCTCGCCGGGAGGTGATAAAGGGAGGAGGAACGGTCCACAGGTGGTGATGGTGCTCGCCGGAGTGTGCGCCACTGTGATGGAGGTCACGGCAGGGTGTGGGTGTGGTGTGTCTATGCTTCGGGAAGGAGAGTTGCAGAGAGATAGCCATGGTTACTTTGCTAGAGGTCTCTGGAGAGAGAGAGAGAGAGAGAGAGAGAGAGGGAGAAAGATTTCTGGGATTGTGTTTCACGTGCTGATAGGAATTAGGAGTTGCTTTGCTAGAGGTTTCTAGAGAGAGAGAGAGAGAGAGAGAGAGAGATTTTCTCGGATTGTGTTTCACGGGTTGATAGGAATTAGGAAATAAGAGAGAGAGAGAGAGAGAGAGAGAGAGAGACTTATGGGATACGAAAAAGAAGAAAATAAAGTAGAGGAAGAAGAAGTGAGAGAGGAGGAACAAGATCGAAAAAGAAAATGTCAAATATAGGATTGGGAGTCTCAATTTGGGACCTTGGGTTATGTGAGGGAGGTGTGGTGGAGGGGTCACCATGTGGTTTAAAGAAAATGTTAAACACTAATTTCATTCAAAATATCTTATATTTATTATTTTATTTTTTAAAATTAAATTGTTTTATTTGGGAAATCCATCTTTAAGACCTTGAAAGTCTCTTTGAAGATCAGATCATGCAATATACTTGAAACTCTAACGTCACATATACTATTTTTTTGTAAAAAAAATAACATATTTTTCATGTCTTTCTTATATTGTACTAATTCATTACATATAAATGATTATGGTTTGTTTAAACTTCTTTCATTAATTACTACATATTTTCTACACTCACAATGTTTACCAGTTTGCTATATAATCAATTTAAATCAGTTAAATCTATCATGCAATGCATTTTCTTCCATTTTTTTGTGATAAACTAATAGATAATTGACTAAATAAACATTCTGCAAAGTTTCAATAAAAATTTTCAAGTTTTTCTTATAATTTCCGTGATTTTTATTCAATTTTTATCGATATCGATAATATCCCAATATTTCCATCGAAATTTCCGTGTTTTTGGACTACCGACATTTCTGATATCATCGATATTTAATACCTTGGTTGTATGTAATGTTAGCTTCTGTTACGCGAATTGATATATAGATTCTGAACGAAATTGAAACTTTATTCCAAAAATTACTTCGATTTTTTATTTTTATGGTTACAAAAAGCACAATTTCACCATAAAATGTTCACACAACTGTTCTGAAAGTGAAATGCATCTACGTACAGCATTAGAACTTATTCACCAATCCAGCAATCTGTGTTAGCAATTCAGGCGTTTCCAACGCTCAATGCTCCTCCTTGTACAGGAGGCACTTGGACATGAGCTTGCGTTACGCTGTCCTCCTCATCTTCTTCATGTTCCCAGAGGAAATTAGCGTAGGCCGCAAGAATATAGCTAAAAAAGATGGAACAAAATGTTAAAAGGTCATTTAATCCGATCACGCAAGCTATATTATCTTGTATATGATTAGAGATTTACTGGCAATCAAATATTTTGAGACAAATCCAATCTAAATGGCGATCTAGAGGATCGGGAGACCGAACATATTCAAGAACCTATTCTCTGCCAATTATATTACTATACATTTGCAGAAGACGTTTCTGCAAGATCATTCATTAGAATCTCTGAGATCAGGAAAAAATATGTACCTATCTTCAGGATTAGCTTGAACAGCTCGCTCAAAGTACGACAGTGCCTTCTTACTGTCATGATGAAGTTCCCATACCAGTGTAGCATATTGTGCCATGATCTCACCGTCCCCAAGATCAGTTAGTATTGCCCGCAAATAGTGCTCCTCTGCTCCTTGAAGATCTCCTTTGGACTGTAACCAGTCACGATAATGTCAGACAAGTATGAAAGAAAGCAATGAGATCATGTCCAAACGATCAATCACAAAACAAAATATGAAATAAATCGATAATGATAGGTAAAGCATATCTGCAGTAGCTTCATATTTTTGGTAAGTAGAGGTTGTATAAAAAAGCCGAATGATAGAGAGCAGAATGAACGTTTCTCACCTGCCACAAGAACTGAGCATAATTTCTTAGAAACAAAGCATTGTCAGGGTTCTCTTCAATCATCATCTTGTAATTCTCCTCGGGGTCGTCACTCCTTGAGCCAGCCGCTGCCGTATCAGGCACACTATCGCCCATGACATCCTGCATCTGTTCCACGGGGCATTATATCATTTACAGTAATGTAAGCATTCTCAAATGCCATCGTATCTTCAACCAGAAAATAAAAGACCAATAAAGCACCTCAATCTCATCACGACATGCTTCATTGTCTTCCGAGTCATCCTCTATTTCCCAAAGAAAACTAGCATATGCTGCAAGAACATTGCTGCAATCCAGAAACAAATTATTACCTTTCAGTTGTGCTAAATTGCAATCTGATCATGATGTTTTTACTTTGCATCACTTCGATGAACTGTTCTCGAATTTGTACAAAACCCAACCAATTCAAAGTATAAATCCAGATTTTTTGGTGTGGAAGTAGATTTCTGTTTTTCTTTGGAGAAAGATTTAATCAAGACTCATCTTTAAGTCCCAAGAAACAAACCGAAAGCTTCCCCATAACTGTAGGGTCCTAAGAGACATTCTTTGGGATTTTAGAGAAGAAAGAAGTACGAGTAGCATATATCCAAGCTGTAAAGGATATGTATGATGGAGCAAGGACTGCCGTAAGAACTCATGAAGGACAAACCGAAAGCTTCCCCATAACTGTAGGGTTACACCAAGGCTCATCTTTAAGTCCTTACATTTTTGCATTGGTAATGAATGAGTTAACGGGACATATTCAAGATGATATTTCTTGGTGTATGCTTTTTGCAAATGATATAGTGTTGATAGATGGAACTCAGGAAAAAGTAAATGCGAAGCTTAACCTTTGGAGAGAAGTGTTGGAATCTAAAGGTCTTCGCCTAAGTCGGTCAAAGACAGAGTATATGGAGTGCAAGTTCAGTGCAAACGGAGGTTCAAATGAGTTAGAGATGAGAATTGGAGATCAAGAAGTACCAAAGAGTGACTGCTTTCGCTACCTAGGATCTATCTTGCAAAAGAACGGAGAGTTGGATGCAGACCTCAACCATAGAATGCAAGCTGGACGGATGAAGTGGAAGAGTGCATCCGGCGTTTTGTGTGACCGTCGTATGCCACTGAAGCTCAAGGGAAATTTTTATAGGACGGCAATAAGGCCAACAATGCTTTATGGCACGGAATGTTGGGCAGTGAAGCATCAACACGTACGTAAAATGGGTGTATAGAGATGAGAATGCTTCGCTGGATGTGTGGGCACACAAGAAAGGATAAGATTAGGAATGAGGATATCCGAGGTAAAGGAGTAACCGAAATTGAAGGAAAGATGAGAGAAAATCAGTTCCAGTGGTTTGGACATGTGAAACGAAGGCCTACTAACGCTCCGGTTAGAAGATGCGATTACAGGACAGAGGTTCGGGGCCGAAGGGGTAGAGGAAGATCTAGGAAGACTTTGGAAAAGACTCTAAGAAAAGACTTAGAGTACTTGGATCTAACGGAAGACGTGGCATAGAACTGAGCGCAATGGCGTTCTAGGATTCATACAGCCGACGTTGTTGTTGTTGTAATCAAGAAAACGATACCTGTCGTGAGGACTAGCTTGAGCTGCACGTTCAAAGTAACTCAAGGCTTTATCTTGGTCATGACGGAGTTGCCAAACCAGCTCAGCATACTGACATAAAGCCTCACCATCCGAAGGATTTGCTAGTGTAGCACGAAAATAGAACTCTTCAGCTCCATCAAAATCTCCCTTAGCCTGCCATGAAAGGGTTCAGCACATTGCACAAGAATTAGAAATCAAGCTTTGTTCTGTAAACATAAACAAAGGCTTAGACGTTGCCTGCGACAACCACAATCGTACACAGATTTGAACACACATATTTAGCTATTGACACTGTAATTGGAAAAAGACCCAAAATTTGTTGGGATTGCTTTGATCAGTGGATCAGAAACATAACATCAGTATATAGCACAATCGAGAATGGAAAATTGGATATATCTCTCAGTTCTACCATTTCTTAATTCTAAATAGAGCCCTAATCACAAATTTAAGCACAACCAAGAAGGGGCGAAGAAAGAAGAAAATAATAACAAAAAGAAGACATCTTTGAACAAAGAAATCTTTACCTCTAAAGCTTGACCATACTTCCTAAGGAACAAAGGGTGGCAGGGATATTCATCAACCATCCGCTTATAATACTCTTCCGGGTTGCCGTTCTCGTCGACATTTTCCATAGATAAATCATTATCCCAAGCATCACAACCAAAACCAGCACCACCAACCCCAAGCCCTGTTGCAAGATACATGGGAGGACTGGCAGGTCTTCCTACTTCTTCGTCAACGCGCAAAGTTCGGATCGCCTTCAAACCTTCCACTTTCACCTCCTCTTCACCCTTCTCTTCAATCCATCGCATCTTCTTCTCAAAGCTGAAGCCTCCAAGCCCTGTCACGTCTAAGCTATCTCCTATTGTAATACTCCTCTCTAGTGGTTCTTGTTTCAAATCTTGCCTCTGAATCATTTCATCACGAAACTCACTTGCTTTGTTAAATATATTAAAAGAAGGAGCTGTTTCCAGCATTGAGTTGTGATCATGTGTATATGAAGACTTTAATGGTGCAACTGAATTCCTAAACTCTTCCATGTCACAAAAACTAAAGACTAGCCCTCCTTCTAAGTTTCCATCAGACAGAACTCGCCGGATGCCTTCCAAGCTTAAACTTTCGGATTCTTGATTAAATTCTGGAGAAGAAGAGTTGCATGAAAAAGATGTTTCAGTGACTGGGGTTGATGAGCTTCTGAGGTGCATTTCAACAAGCTTTATAGAACTAGTATTCTTTTACTAGTTTGAGGTTTACAATTTCTGGGCCTCTGACCTGTAAATTGAAACAAATATTGAAATTAATCAGAGCCATTCATTTAAGTACCAGATCATGTTCAGTCGCCTTTGCTAATAACCAAGGGAACATGTAGTCTTTTCTTTATTCGAGCAACACTCTAATTAACTAATCTAAAAACCGGGGAGAAGGATTCGATCGTGAGTACACGAGAGAGTACACTGCTCTAACCAAAGAAAGAAATCGTATCATATGCATCTGAAATTGTGACTTTATGCAGTATTCGATAATTTGTATACCTTCATTTCTTGTTCATCCAAAGAAAGAAAGAAGAAGATGTGATGTTTCTCCTTGTGCACACCCTTGTTTAAAAATGTCTCTTGGTTCTTGTGTACTTATTCGATCCAAAAACCATAACTTAACACGAGTCCGCACCATGAAAATCACATCCCTAATACCAAAACCCAACATGCAACAAGATGCACGTGATTCCATGAATGCAGATCGTAAAATTGGATGTCTCCAAACGAATCGAAAACATGAAATTCACCAGAAATTTGGGGAAGCTTGTGAACAAATCCGCCTACCCTTATCTTTTCTGGTAAATTTATTTCTGGGTTATGGGCCTTGAGTTCTAATTAAGTCATTGAATCAAATAATAGTCGTTTAAATCAATTTATTCATCCACTATATCTTGTATTTAAAAAGTAGTTTCAAAGGCATACCTGTCTCTGTATCTCCCTCCAATTTTGCTGTCTGCAAAACTTCCTTGATGCAATGAGAGGGAGAGGCTGATTGGGGTGGGGTTTAAGTATCTATTGCAGTCGCAGATATTGTTTTCCCTTTGTTTTCTTTTTTTTTTTTTTTATGGTAAAACAAGTTGAATTTGTCAATGAAGGATGTGGACATGTAAGCTTTTATTTATTGGTTTGGGAGGAGAGATTTTTCAATGCGTTCGAAACACGATGTAGCACGTCACATGTTATATAAGCAATAAGATTTTTGTATTAAAAAAAATTAATAATATAAAATAAAAAATTTCCCACCAATTATAACAACACGAGATATACTATTTGTGTTACTGATAAAAAGAAAATTTCTTTGCTCAAAAAGACAGCAAGCTGTGCCACGTGTACTTCCACGGTTTCCTAAGCAAAACGCCAAACATGAGCACTTATTTCTTCCTTCATAAATCTTCACTGGGGTGGGAATTTGGACAAAGTTCCAAGGATTCGAACAAAATACCTCATTCCTTATTTAAGGGTCCTTTTACATTATTTTGTTCACGTGTAAAAGGTTAAATCTATTAATTGTTGACAAGCGGAAAAAACAAATGTGCAGGTCAGCAAAACTCTTCACTTGAAACATGGTATAAAAATGTTATGTCTGGGCTTTTGGTGTGTTTGTTGGGGCTTTGTATTAGTTGGGTTATGTTGCAGATCCATTGTCTTCTTGTTTAACGAAAAGGATCAGGATAAGTTGTTCATTTGGTAATTAATTTATAATACTAATAGTTTTGATACAGATATATAGCATATTGTACTAAACGTACAAGTTGATCATGTACATATCATGATATATATACCTTGGAGGTATTAATATTATACATTGTAGGTATGGATTTTGATGGTAATTCATATTATGCAGTGGGGTACGAGGCTTCCATAGCAATGCCACAAAGACCTTCCTTTGCCTCAACATCTCTTTGCATTCTTATGTACCCTTCTTCACCCCATTCTGCGCCCCATGAGTTCTTCACCAACCAATACTTGGTCCCATCAGCACTTACTCCAAAACCAACTGCGGTAACCCCGTGATCAAGACTTGTTCCACAAGTTCCTGTAAAGACACCACTTGAATAGAATTGAAAGTCGGAACCACCAGCATCAATGGCAACAGAAATTGGTTGATTAGCAACAGCCTTCAAAAGGGCAGCTTCACTGTTTGCAGGCACATCTTCGTGGCCAGTTATCGTGGCTGCATGACTGGCCTCCTTCTTGGTGTTGCAAGTACCATCAACACCCGTGTAAGGGTAATTAGTTTCGGTACTAAGCCCATGGTTTTGAGTGATGAACTGAAATGCATCATCCATTAGACCACCCTCACAACCTTGGTCCACACCGCTTGTGTCACAATCAACTAGCTCCTGCTCAGACAAAGATATCAATTTACCAGTTGTAAGCTTAGTAATCCCTTCCATAGCTGCCACAGCTGAAAAAGCCCAGCAACATCCTGCAAGTATTTCATTGAAATTAAGTATTTTGTTGTTTTTGCTGGATGAATTAAATAATGGTTAGATACAGACATAGAGTTTTAATTTGCAATTCAATCCTAGTTAGAACATAAGAAACTATCTGACCAAGTTCCAAATTTGTTTCTAAATAAAATTGATTACCACATTGGCCTTGGTCCTTGATGGGTGTTACAGCTCCTTTCTTTCTCCAATCTACAGTAGCTGGTGCTGTAACATTTTCATATTTGAAAGAAGTCGTCTTTGTGGAACATTCATGCCCCATGAATCTATTTCTAGATGCTTTGAATTCTTCATTTGTAAGGTCTGCAAATTGATTGACCTTCAATTTGTATGGTTTATTTGCATCGTTGTTGGAAGAATCTATAAAATCCACATTTGCTTTGAATATATTGAAACGCTTCTCCTTCTCGTTAATGTTGGTATAGACACGTCCATAATGAGCCATCCATTGCTCGTATTTCCCATACATTGATGGATCTTGAAGAGTGCGAGAAGTGGCGTGAGAAGACAAGGCTCCCAACATGAAGATCAAGGCAAAACACATGCACTTGCAGTAGTACTCCATGGTAAGCTAGTAAGGGAAGCAACTAGGGATTTGATGGAGTAAATGAATTCAAGAGAAGGTATACTGAAATGGTAGACTCTTCACGGTTTATATAGATAAGAGACGACTTTCTATCTCCGTGCCCTAAAAGTTGGTCTGTAAACTTCGTGCCCTATAAAATGTTCTGATATAAACCTGCAAGGGTTTGCTTCTATGACTATTGTTTTAATTTAAAGTCACGATAAACTACTAGCAAAACTTATGTCCTTATGTGCATACTGGTTCATATTGGGCTTATTATGTGCTCATTGACAGTAAACTACGTGAGACTATACAAATACCTTTGTTTTATATGCAGAAGTTCTCATGCATACTGCTACTTTTTAGTGGATGTCAACCGATGGACGCCATGCATGACTTCATCAAGGACTTCGTTGAATGATGTTCTTAAGAGCATCTCACCGCTAAATGTTGTGGATTCAACATTTTAAATTTTGATTCCCAGAAAGTTCTTCAATGTCATATACAAAATGAGAACTGTTATTGGCAATTCAAAAATCTCATTCTACATTCCTTACAAGTGTATTTTTCTTTCTAATTATAGAAAGTTTGGAGTGCAAAAATCTCATTTTAGTAATTTATTAATTTTTGGTAGGCCGGAATATTTTAATAATAGTTTATTAATTTTTATATTTTAATATTAATTTACAATTTTTTAGTCATGTTTTTATATTTTTAATATTTACTTTTAAATAGACGCATTAATACGTACATTTTGTGTTTAACAAAAGAGAGCAAACGTAAACAAGATCAACCGGTCAAAAAAAAAACTTCTCCATCGGTCTGGTTCGAGGTCCTTCTATAGGTTTGAGCAGCGACGTAAGGTAAAAGTATACTAATTTTAAATTCTAATAAATATTAATTTCTATTAGGATTACTAACATTTTTCTTAACTTTTTTTTTTTGTTTCAGGACGGTTAAGTTTTCAGAAATCGACATGTTCAAGGATGTTTATGTTTGACCCGACGATGAGACCATTGAGCAGCTCGATGTAAATTTATGTAACTGTTATATTTTACATTCATTAAAAGTATAAATTTTAATTAAATATGAATATGCGGGTCTTCAGATCTTGACTAAGACCCTGGATAAGACCCTCGATTATAGGTTTGATAAGATTTACCAAAAGATAGGGGATGCGCCACATCGTGACACTACTGCCTCTTATTCCAGAGATAGCACGAAACATGTCACCACTTTGATGTAGGAAGTTGAGGACTTGGATCAGAAGCTTACGGCCCAAGATGCTCAGCTTGCGACCTGGGTGATAAGATGAGTCAAATCTTACACGCCCTTCAGTTCTTTGGCTTTCGAATTCCCGATGCCACCAATTGCTCCTCAGCCATCTTTGAGCTCCCAGCCGCTCCACCCAGCAGATATCCAGCAGTCCGACCTAGCTGACCTTGACAACCTTCTTTTATAGTTTGTATTTTTATTTTTTATTTATATATATTCATATATCATTAAAAAAAAATTTGGCTTGTACGTACATTTTCATATATATGTTTATTAATTATTAATTATTTTAATTTAATTAAAATAATTACACAAAAAAATAATTAAAATATGTCATTTAGTAAAACAATTATAAGAAAGAAGAATAAATATTATGTTTCGGCAATGAAAGATCTTTGTTGCATAAGATTAAAAGCAAGGAAGGCTATCTTCGTGCAACATCTTGAACGACGGAAATTTCATAATTCAAAAATATTAAAATTACTCTAAAATAAAATATTATGAGACAAATTTTGTTGCATCATTGTTTACTCGATGAAAGTATTCATCGTGCAGAGACTTACCTAACGACTAGTTGTCATCGCCATAAACTCAACGACAAATTGTCATACCTTTTACTTTGGCGCGACGATAGACTTTATTCCCCTATCTTTGAGGCGACAAACGAATTATCATCGCGAAAGCTGTTTAAACAGTAACAAATTATGCACGTACTAAATTAATGTGAATTATGCTTGCATTCATCTCATCGCTACTCTTTGCTTTCTCTGCCAGCTAAAGTCAAAGCATCAGAATCGCAGTGTGATTCTCTATCCAAATATAGCTTTAGTTAATAGACTTAAGGTTATGCTGGTAAAAATTACTGTTAGCTTTTAACCAAAAACAAAAAAAAAATGAAAAAAAACAAAACAAAATTACTGTTAGCTGAAGACGATCACACATGATTCAAGGGACCATAAAATGCCACACTTAATTAGAGTCTAAATTTGGATTAGGGAGTGTACATACATGTAACCAAACAAAAATTAACAACTTCCACCTCCCCTCCAAAATTAAACCTTTTCAATAACAAAACGCGTGGGGTCAAACTCTCTATAAACATTCATCGTCGTCGTTTGTCTTTCCCAAATAACGGACCCTCCTTGTTTAATGCTGTTTTTACACAATTCCACCTTGCAGCTGCCCTCTTTCTCTCTCCCTATCCCTCTTTTTTTCCAAACATATTTTCCTTCTCCTTAGATGGCTCCCCTCACCTCTCGTCGTCCGTCTGCCTCTTTTCGGACGACGAGCGGAGCTATCTCCGTCCTCTCCATCAGCATCACCACTTTCTCAACAACACAACGTCTGTCTCTTTGATTTCTTATCAATTGCCACAACAAAATACAATAGAAAATACCTAAATTCTAGACTCTAAGCTTAGCTTCTATATATTAAATTTTCTTTTTAAAAGATTTGGCTGCGATTTGAATAATTTCGTTCAATCGCGACCATGTCACAATCGATCTTAGCCCCATTCCAACTTTTGGAACTCAACGTGATATCGGCGCAGGACCTTGCACCTATATCACGGTCCATGCGCACTTACGCCATTGCATGGGTACATCCTGATCGTAAACTCTCAACCCGAGTGGACACCTCAGGCCACAACAATCCTACATGGAACGACAAGTTCGTGTTCCGGGTTGATGAGGACTTCTTGCATGACGACACATCCGCTGTCATGATCGAGATCTACGTCCTACATTGGTTTAAGGACGTTCACGTGGGAACTGTCCGTGTGCTGGTTGGGAACCTCATCCAAACCTCAACGCGACCCTACCACCACCACCCTCAAGTGGGCATGCGTTTTGTGGCACTCCAGGTGCGTCGTCCCTCCGGCCGGCCGCAAGGGATTCTAAACATCGGCGTGGCGCTGCTTCACAGCTCCATGCGTAGCATGCCGTTGTATTCCCAACTCAGCACCTCAGCCGTTGGATATAAAACTTTAATGGGCGAGGATGACGCAACACGCAGCACCAAGACCCACCATACCAGAAGCCAAATGACGACCAATTCGAAGCCTCAGCTACGGCGCACCAAGAGTGACTCTAGTTCCATGTTAGGGTCGGAGCTAAGAGACAAAGAATTCAAGCACAAGGGTAAAAAGGGAAAAGCGAGTTCGATGGTTAACTCGTCAGACATCAGCACGAGAAAAAAGAAGAAGGGTCGCGGTTCCAAAGCGAGCTCCTTGGTTGGCGGCGCATCAGATATAATTTATAGGAAGGGCAAAAAGGGAAAAGCAAGTTCTATAGTTAGTGCGTCAGACGTTAGCTACCGAAAAGGGAAGGCGAGCTCCATGCTCAGCGCCACGAATGTGGGCCCACCAAAGAGCTGGAAAGACAAAAAAGGAAAGCCAAGCTCTATACTCAGCGCCTCTGATGTCAGTGCGCAGGACCCACCGAAGAATGATAGCAGTAACAATGAGAAACCGGTCAGCTCTATCCTCAGTGCCAACGAAGCAAAAGAACCAACGAGAAAGATGCGCGGCAGTCACAAGCCCTCCCCGAAATTCCATCTGGTGGACAATTACGGTGCCACCCCCGCACGGAAGTCGGCTCTGCCAGCTGGCAAGTCATCGTTGCAGAGGCTGCAGTCGCCCTACGACACGTATGCGACACCAAGGAAGTCGAACCTCATGCCCGTGCCGTTCATAACAGAGTCAGAGCTGGGGCCATCGCCGTCGGAGGTGGCTGCGGCGATCGCGAAGGAGCGAGTGGACCAGGACAACGAAAGCTCAGTGGTGGTGGGCGCGTGGAACGAGGACGACAGTGTGGAAGGGTTGCAATCGAAGTTGGAGCGGTGGCTAACGGAGCTCCCACCAGTGTACGAGAGGGGAGAATTTTTTAGCTTTAAATCCAGCGAAATGCGCCATACACGGCGACACAGCGAAGGGAGCAATGGGTTGTTCTCTTGTTTTAGTAACATATGTGGAATAGAGTGCTCCGTCGTATGCGGGTCAGGCGATAAAGAAAAACCTCGAAAGAAGAATGGGAGTAAGAATGGCGGGCGGGTCCATCGGAGCCCCTCAGCAGGAAATCTAAACTACATCTAATCAACCTGGATGTTATGGGTTTACAGGTCGGACCTTCAGCGGGAAACATTCGGGGAGATGAGAGTAACAGCTTTGCTGGTGCTAATTGCGCTGAGATGTACTGTTAGGAAATATAACAGTTTATGGGGTGCGGGATAAGGCTGTTCACACTGGGGGTTGATGTTAGTGAGTTGAGTTGAGCTCGGTTAGGTCACATTGTTCCCATTTCCCACATTTTTAATTTTGTTTCTATCAAATTTATGTTGTCTAATCTATATTTATATCTATTAATAGAACTCTCTTTATTAACAAGAAAAAAATATATATCATTATTATCAATGCAAATTTCCACCGTCTCTAACTTTGACGAAAATGCACCTACAAAACAATCAACATCTTTGATCAAGGACCTAAGCCTCACGCGCCCACGAGGTTTTGGGGGGGGGGGGGGTTAGGCCAATGGATTTCCGATGCTAAGTCAGTTTCTCTGAGAAGAGTAAAGTGTTTAGGGTAGCAAAAGCTCTTGAAATTTGGTAGAATATGGGGTATATATAGGGGTAGAGGGTCAACCATAGTGTTAGGGTTTTACCCTACACATGGCGACATCCTATTGGTCAAGGTTTTATGGAGAAATATTATCAAGATATTAAATAGGAAATAATATATTGAGATAATTAAGTAATTATCCCTAATTGAATTAAATAGGGGTTACTTACTTGAATGAAGTCAATATTCAATTGGGAATGTATTAAAGATTTGGGTAACTAATCCTTATCTTTAATGATTTGACTTTTCCTTGCCAAGGGCAGGTGAGCTGTAAACAATCGTATTCAGTAGTTGGGACTTTCAAGGGTGTGAGCTGCGCGTGGGAGTATCTGAGGAGCCTGCTCATTTTTTTAGGGCAATCTTGTCTTTCTTAAGCAAAATTCCACGTGTCACCTTTAGAATTTTTAGAATTATTTTAGGCTCCACAAATGCCCCCACACCTGCTGGGCTCCACGTAGGAAAAGGGCAGTAGGTGTAGAAATCCCAAGCTGCATGAGCTTGTAGAATTGTTTCCCAATTTGAACTTGATCTCCTTCCTTGATTTGAAGATAGACTTCTTCTAGGAAAAGGAAACCAATTGCTCCCAATACTTATTTAATTCTGCCTTAAGTAGGGGATTAAATAAATTTGGAGAACAATCATCATTCCAACAAGGAAAAAAGAAACCAAAGGAAAAAATTTTCCCCATCCCCTAGCTTTCTTCTTCTCTTGCCCTTGCAATGAGTCTTCTCTCGTTGTTGTTCTTCTTGTCTGTGCCGCACCAAGGTAGGAAAAAATTGAATTTTCTTATTCTTGATTTGTTGGGAGTCTTGGGACTTGAAAAATTGGCTCAGCGAGGGTCGGGGAGGCGTGAGTGACGTGGATGGCACGAGGTTGCTGTGTTGCGATGGTGCGGCGACGGAGTTCGGCTGGCTTGGGCCAGGTGCTCGGCTCAGCTTGAGCCGAGGTGACAGGTACGCTGAACGCGAAGAAGCCAGCTTAGGCTGAGCCTCCATGGCTACTGGGCACGGGCCTGTGCAGACGAGAGGGGAAAGAGTAGGAGAGACCGGCTTAGGTCGGCTCTCAAGTCCTAGTGGTTTGGGCTGAGAGGCCTGGGCCTTGCTGGAGCACGAATGAGAAGAGAGGAATGAGGCACGGGCCTCCTCTCCTGCTAAGCTGAGTGGCGTGGGTCGCATGCATGAGTGACCAAGGGTCTTTGGGCCATGCTATGCGAGAGAGAAAGATAGTCGGGTTTGGGCTGTGGGGCCTGGCTTGCTGTTGGGCTCCTGTGATTTGGACCCATGCTGAATGAGAGAAAGTGAGGGCGACCTGGACCATGGGGCTCGGCGTTGGGATCTTTGGTGTGCGTTTGTTTCTTTTCTTGCGAGCTGCCTTCTAAATATTTTTCTTCGTACTTTTTGTAGAGATTTTGAAATGTCTTCCTCCGATTGCAAAAGTGATAAATATCATCCACCTTTGTACCGTCAAGGTGGTTTTTTCGACAAAGTGGGCTACTTCAAGGCTGCACATGTCAAGATCAATTCCGTGAGTTATTTTGGGATTTCCTTGAGACGTATAAGCATGCGATTTCGTTAGGGGTTTGCGTTAAACGGGTGAAAGACGATAGCGGCCATGAACCTTGCGGCGAAGGTGCCACTGTTAGGAAGAGGGCTATCAAATTCCATATGTATTACTTCGTGTTGGGATTTACTTTTCCCATGCCGTGTCTTTTCCAAAAGGTGATCTGCTCCATGAAATAAGCGCCTGCTCAGTGTTCCCCTAATGCAGTTCGTGCGATGATGGGGTTCTCGAACTTAAGTAGGTTCTTTGATATTGGCTTAACCATAAATGAGTTCAGGTACTTCTTTGAAATCGGCCACAAGGAAGGATTGGGGCAGCTGAGATCTCGCCATAGGCTACTTGATGTTTCCTGTAAAGGTGATCATGAATGGGCGAGAGATATCTTGGAGGTAAGTGGAGAGTGGGAGGCTAACTCCTCTCCCAAGTTGCGTGTTTCGACTGTCTTTATTAGTGGTAAGTGAACTGCTTCATTCCTGGCCTACTTGAATTTTTGTTAAGCTACTCCATGACTTTAGTTTTTTTATCGTCCTTCTTACTTTGTGTAGATTCGGAATTTGGCTCAACTCCAAGAACTGTTGAAAATGTGCCCTAAAGCAAATCATATGATGATACTTCATGGACATTTCACATGTTAAACTAATCTACTTTAATATAAAGGGCAAAAATTATTGTCTAAAGGCGTCTTATATAAATGTTATATGCTTAAACGATAAGTCCAAGGAATATGTAATTAGGAGAATGTGATCTAAAGAAGTTAGATTCATGAGACTATTCTCTTTCGTATACATATCCTAAACGTTCCTGATCATAGGGTTGCCAATTGAGCATTGACAGTCTTTTAAGATCAGTACACACTATGTTTTCTCTTACAGAGAGTGACTGGTTTCAAGTCATTAGTGTGACTAACACCAAGACAAGCATGTAGGTGCTCAATAGAGAATGAGTCCACTAAACGCAATCAACAAGGAGTTCTCATACTCATGTCACATGAGAACTCATGGTTGGGATAATGCAAAATAGTCATTTGACCTAAGGCATCATAGTTGTCTTATGGTTAGGTCATTGATCTTTAACTATGTCAAAGTCACTCCGTCAAAGGGTGTCCACAACATAGTTGGGGTTAAGAACGATGTGTGTTATTTTGAATTTTGGGTCTCCCACTACCGCAAAAAGAAAAGAACGAACAAACAAAATGAAAGTTGTTCATCATCAAACATAAAAATTCTTATTCATAAGAGAATGATGACTTTGATAGGGCACCTACAAATTTCTGAGAAGGAGAATCAAATCACTGGTGTAGTTCATTTAAAGATGATACAATGTGAATTTTTCATTAGGGATCATCTTTGATGAGAAGCCCATGAAGGAAATGTTTGTGAAAACAAGCTCATTTAAGCAACATCTACAACATGCAATTAACAAATATAGGCGGAATCATGCTTGTATGCACTCAAAAGAAAAACTTTACCCATGAAATTCAAAGCCTAGTAGTTATGGTGAACCAATATTCAACTCAAGAAAAAAGTAAGTTGAGAAATATTATACTCTTGTTGATTCCTCTTTGCATAAGCAAAGGCTAATCACCCAAGAGATAGGGCCTTCATTCCTTACTTCTTAGCTCCATGGATTTCTTGGATGAGGATGGTAGAATGGATTCTCCAAGTTCACAAAATAGAGAACCTATAAGTCTCCACACCAAGGAGAGCATTGATGAGGAGATGAGTGACCTATGAAGATTTAGATGCTAGTAAAACCTTCCTAGGGTGGCTGGCCTCTTAGAGAGAAAATGGAGTTTGTGTTCTTATCTTTTCTCCAAATGAAACCCTAAGGATGAAATGGCTATAAAGTTGCCTATATACCACCTCACAATGGAGTGGCAAACTTGCAATTAAGCCAAGTTCACTACCCCCTCTCTATATGGTTGGCCATTAAGGGTTCATTGGGCTTTCAAGCCCTTTATGTTTTCAAGTTGTCATACAACTTGAGTTAATGGGCTTAACATTCAAATCTCATTGGACCTTGCGGCCCAAAACTAACCCGAGGTTTATAACGAACATATTTGTTTGATTAATTAACATATTAATTAATCCTAGCCATAAATAATTAAACCATTTAATTATCCTTACTCATCTTCGTTGTTTCTTCAATCTCTACCTTACTCGGTGTACGATCCATTAGGTTCCTTTTAGCGAGGCAGTGGGTGATTGTTACTCTTAACGATCGATTGTGAATTGAAACATACTTTCAATTCTCCCTTTAGTGATTACTCACCTTTAGGGCTTCCACAAACCATAAGTGACACCTAGCAGTATGTCATGGCTACCTAAGCTAGTCAAAAAAGGTGGCGAACCTATTCAGTTTAGGATTACAATGCAATACGGTCTTTGTCTAATACAATACTTTTGACCACATTGTTTGGTTTGATAATTTATTCATTTCTACTATCTAATGTGATTCTCTTACTTATATGATTACCTTGAATGTGATTTGGAACGACTTCCTAAATCTCATTCATACTCTGGCCAAATATTCTTAATCATATCATAGAGTATTCTCCCTCAAACGATTTGAAGGTTAGAGATCCCTTGTTGCGCATTCACTTGCCTCCATGGCTAAGTGGCTTAACCTCAACTATGTCATGGACACCCTCTGATTAAGTGACTTTGACATAGTCAAAGATCAAAGACCTAACCACAAGACAACTATGATGCCTCAAGTCAAAGGACTACTTTGCATTATCCCAACTATGAGTTCTCATGTGACATGAGTATGAGAACTCCTTGTTGATCGTGTTCAGTGGACTCATTCTCTATTGAGCACCTACAAACTTGTCTTGGTGTCAGTCACACCAATGACTCGAGACCAGTCACTTTCCCTAAGAGAAGACATAACACGTACTGATCTTAACGGATTGTCAATGCCCAATTGGCAATCATATGATCAGGAACGTTTATGATATGTATACGAAAGAGAATGGTCTCATGAATCTAACTTCTTTAGATCACATTCTCCCAATTACATAGTCCTTAGACTTATCGTTTAAGCATATAACATTTATATGAGACGGCTTCAAACAAAAAGATTTGCCCTTTATATTAAACTAGATTAGTTTATATTAAACTAGATTAGTTTAACATGTGAAATGTTCGTAAAGTATCATCATATGATTGGTTATATGGCACATTTCCAACAATCTCCCACTTGCACTAGAGCCAATCAGCTTGGTCATTAGTGATGATACGTCTTCTGAATTCATTTCATAAATGATTGAGTAGTAGGCCTAGACAATGGATATCTATATGTTATCCATAGAAGCAACCTTGAGAATAACGACATCATCATTATACATGATTCCCAATCATGTGGTTCATTCTCTTATTTAAGTTCGGATCTTGATGAGACCTTGATTCCTTGGCTTGAGCTATTGCCCCATTAGTGTCATAGTGTCAATACACTAGAGACACTTTCTAGTTGGAACCAAATGAAGAGTTCATAAACTTTCCAATCTAAACAACATTATTGTAAGCTTCTATATGGCGATATATTTTGCATGTATGATGGAACATGCTAAGTCATTACTTATAAGGTTTCCATCCAAATAGCTCTTTTAGTAATAATAAAGAGATATCCAATTATCTCTTAATTCAAAATAAAGAGACATTCAATGACTAATACGATATTAGATTCATAATCTAATACATTTACGCTTCCATTGCGTTACTCTAATTCTTCCTCATTCTTGAGGAATCTATCCTTTAGTATTTCTTAAATACTTAAGGACTCACTTGACAGTTGCCATGGTTTTGATCATGGGCTTGCACTGATATCATCTTGTACCGTTCTAGGTACAACTCATATCAATGTTTTTCATACAATATGTAATACGTAAATCACCTTTTTGCGTATGCATAAAGGATTCTATTTACACATTATGTTTCCTTGGGAGTCAAATGGTACGTTCCCTTTAAGAAAAGCATCTTCCTAGTCTCACTAGAGTTGTCCTTCTTATTGAAGTTTATCATTATATGAGAAACTTCCTAGCATCTTTTTGTCTATCATTAGGGCTTGATATAATCCAATTATATCCTGAAATCTATCATTATAGATTTCCATCCCATGTATATAGACTATGTCTCTCATATACATTCTATCGTTATAGAATGTTTAAAATAATAACTTTAACGAAGAAGAATTCCTAAAATTAATATATCATATATATGTTCAAATTTAGGAATGTTATTAACTCCCACTAATCTTTTGTAAACCTAGTAAACAAAATATTCATTTACATCCTTATGAGAAATCAAACGATTTGATCTTTCTCTCATTAGACACTTATGGCTCCCACTGGCTTGCTAAGATTCATTATGGATGGATCTCTACAACTTACACATCTTGTGATTCCTAGTTTTAGACATATATTATCAAGACTATCTTGATAATGGTTTCGGAAACCTCTATTATGTCCAAACATTGAATCACGGTTTAGTTGTAGCTAGCAATCTTCGAATTAATAGAAACCAAGACTACATCAAAGATGGTTTCTTCCAAGTCAACCAATCTCGTTGATTGTAGTCACCTTATGCTACCAATTAGCTATGAAGGTTTCACTATTTCGGGTCAAATGGTACTATACCATTTCTTTGAGTATAAGTCGTATATACACTCAATGTAGTCATAAGGATTTTCATTCTTATTTCTTTCAAATTAAGAGGTGTAACTCTATGACATAGTCATAAAGTTCAAACCATTCAACTGAGATGATTTATTGATCCTTCTCGACTACCTTGGAGCTAGTGGTGTACGAACTTGGTTGTTATATTTGTTGATTATCATCTTGTCCCTCAAAGAACCCATTCTTTGAATTCTATTTCTCGTTCATTTGCTTTAAGTTAGGCAAATCCTATTGTAGGATTACAATGAACTACCCAACAAATAACATTTGTTAGTTGGTTTATAGAAGTGATATCCAAAGGTTAATTTGAGAATATACCACAAGATTGTTCTCAAACAAATATTGCTTATTAGCACACAACCCCAAATCTTAACCCGATTAAGACTTGTCTTTCTTTCCAACCACATCCTATGGAGTCATGAAATTTTTGGAAAATCTTCTAATTGACAATCATATTGTCTTAGAAGTATATATCCTATATATGGATAATTTTTAACATCCAACAAACTAAGGAGGTAAATCCATTATCTTTAGGGCTTCCACAAACCATGAGGACACCTAGCAGTATGTCATGGCTACCCAAGCTAATCAGAAGAGGTGGAGAACCTATTCAATTTAGGATTACAATGCAATACAGTCTTTCTCTAATACAATACTCTTGACCACATTATTTGGTTTGATAGTTTATTCATGTCTACTATCCAATGTGATTCTCTTACTTATATGATTACCTTGAATGTGATTTGGAACGACTTCCTAAATCTCATTCATACTCTGGCCAGAGATTCGTAATCATATCATAGAGTATTTTCCCTCAAACGGTTTGACGGTTAAAGATCCCTTGTTGCACATTTACTTGCCTCCATGGCTAAGTGGCTTAACCCCAACTATGTTGTGGACACCCTCTGATCGAGTGACTTTGACATAGTCAAAGATCAAGGACCTAACCACAAGACAACTATGATGACTCAGGTCAAATGACTACTTTGCATTATCCAAACCATGAATTCTCATGTGACATGAGTAAGATAACTCCTTGTTGATCATGTTCAGTTGACTCATTCTCTATTGAGCACATACATGCTTGCCTTGGTGTCAGTCACACCAATGACTCGAGACCAGTCACTTTCCCTAAAAGAAGACATAACACGTACTGATCTTAACAGACTGTCAATGCCCAATTGGCAATCCTATGATCAAGAACGTTTATGATATGTATACGAAAGAGAATGGTCTAATGAATCTAATTTCTTTAGATCACATTCTCCCAATTACATATTTCTTGGACTTATCGTTTAAGCATATAACATTTATATGAGACAGTTTCAAACAAAAATCTTTGCCCTTTATATTAAACTAGATTAGTTTAACATGTGAAATGTCCGTAAAGTATCATCATATGATTGGTTTTAGGGCACATTTTCAACAGCCCATTGTGAGGTAATTAGAAGATGAGTTATCCATGGACATGTCTACACGTAGACGGTGGTGTTTAAGAGTAAGATTGTCAAAGATTGGCTGGCAATGTTCTGTCTTTTGGTGGTCGAAGTTCCATCCATGCGCTCCGCTCCAAGTTGTAAATTCTTTTGCCTCCTACTCTAACGACTTTGTAAAGTCTTCCCAGTTTGCTTTGAGTTTGCCTTCTCTAAGTATCTTCGTTTTCTCGAAGTCTTCCCTCAAGACCGGGTCTCAAACTTGAATGCTTGGAGGCTTAACGCCTTTGTTGTAGTACAAAGCAAATCTGCAATTGGCAGGCGACAAGTAGAACTTGGGCACATTCTCGAAGTTTCTCAGCAAAGTCAAGGTTTGACTTCAGGATTTCGGCCTTCTCCAAAGTGATATGTTCCTCAGTGTGCAAGTTTGGCGTTGCAGTCTTTGATAAGTAACCCATGGTGAGGCGATAAGGAGATGAGTTCTTCAGGGACTTGTCTACGTGTAGACGGCGGCATTCAAGCATAGTATCACCTAAGCTTTGCGATGTTCCATCTCTTAGTGATTGGAACTCCATCCCTACACTTCAAATTATAAGTTCCTTTGCCCCTTACTCCAACGACTTTGTAGGGCCCTCCTACCTTAATGTTTTCGAAAACTTCTCTTAGGAACAGGTTCCGACTTGAGGCTTCAAGGCTTGACACCTTTGTTCTAGTAGGACCAAATCTGCTATTAATAGGCTGCAAGTCAGCCTTGAGCGCATTCTCGGGGGTCTTCGGTAAAGTCGAGGTTAGACTCCAAGATTATAGTGTTCTCCAAAGTGGTATGTTCCTTAGTGTGCAAGTTTGGCATTGTAATGACTTGGACCGAGATGACAGCTTATGTCCCGTAAGACATAGAGAATGGAGTTTCTCTGGTTGCAATTCGAGATGGTACAAATGATGGTTCAAATATGTTGTAAGAGTATTATTTTTCATATTTAAGAGATTGATCTGATAACTATTTTCTTTTCCAATTTTAATTTTTTTTTATGCTTGAGATATGAGAAAAGGACATGGGTGAATGAAGGGATGGAGAAGAGTGGAGGAAGGATGATATGTTAGATGATGTACAAGAAAACGTTCTTAAATGAAAACTAAAAGCTAAAAACTATTTTAAGTTGTTTTTATTTTGAAGATTTTATGATTTCATGTCAGAATAAAAGCACAAAAGACAATTATTTGTGCCCTAATTTTTTAGCACGAACTTACAAATCGTGCTTTATAGCAATGGCCACTCCCTAGAGATAACTGACCCACTAATGTATCTACATCGTGCCTATCCATTAAGGGCATATGAGTATCTATGCCCTATTGGAGCAAAGAGCACAAATGACATTTGTGTCTTTCCCCTAGGGCTGGAAATTTTTCCTGAAGATCCCAAATCAAACCAAAAAAATCCCGATCCCACACCAAAAAATTCCCAAACCAATAATATCGAAATTTTCGAGATCCATACCGAACCGATCCCGAACCTTTCAGTATGAGAATTAGGACTACATATTCAATGGTTCGGGAATCCCGAACCAAACTGAAGATATATATATTTATTTTGGTCGCATATATGCATGTTGAATGTTGAATTTAAGCAGTTTGATAGTAGATTATATTAGAAATAGAAGTATAAAATTAAGTTGTTTGGAACTTTGGAACGTCAATTTGACTTGGTATGAATGAATTGGTATTTTAATTGGTATGAAATTTCAAATTGGTATGAGGTAAAAAGCCTAAATTTCAATTTATATGAAATTGGGCAACAAAATTTCAAGCGAAAAGCCCAAATTTTAGTCCACAACCCAAAAATCTCAAATTTCAACCTGAAAGCCCAAAACTCAAAATCCAGTCCCGATGCATCTTGAAATACCAAAAATATTTTGAAAATCCCGAAATTTGTCCTGAAAATTTTTGGTCTGGAATTCAGGATTCTATTTTCGATTTGGGATCTCATACCGAACCACCACTACTTTCCCCTAGTACTCATGTAGTGGAAGCATCGATTGTGCCTTCCTAGCTATCAACAAAAAAGAAAGAATATAGAAAAGGGATTCGAAGGGCTTTGTATTCAAATATTTCCAATAAAGTTGTATACCATCATGTTCTTGTTCACAACATTCTTGATGAAAATAGTTAGATCAACTTAGATGAAACTGTAAGGTGATCACACAAGAGTACAAAGATGTAGTTTGGTTCTTCCAAAGTTGGATTGCGTTCATACCGAGTAGTTTTCATTTCACTATGATAATGCAGGATACATTTTCTTTAAAGAAACATGGATGGTAAGAGGTGAAATTTATAAAAATAAAAAACATACACTTAGTCATGAAGTTATAAGCCTTATCCGTTACACATACACATGGATGCACGACAGTTTTTTGAGATAATCAAATGTCCAACAGTTAGCATCTTAAATAAGGGTTTTATCTTCTATGAGGCTACTACATTTCAAGCCTTGGTGAGAAATTTCATTCCTGATGAGCCGAAAAATAGGACTAGACATACCACTTGGGCTAGCAACTTTCTTTCTTGGGTAGCATAGAATTTGGCTACATCTATCCCCCAAAAAACAGTTGGTCCCACAAAAAAGTAGCAACCCATGTGACCACAATTCTATCTCTCCCTCTACCTGCGAATACACTTATACTCTCCTTTTATTCCTTTTTTTTTTTTTTACATATTTTGCTTGCAATTTGGCTAATTAATGATTGTTTTAAATTCCATAAGAATTAAAATTTCAAATTGATTTTTTCAAAGTTGTATGATATTAATTTACCAATTGGTGTTAGGTAAATTATTGTGTTGTACATGAAAATCAAATTATTTCAGAGATCGAAGTAGAAGTTTGTATTTTTCAACGGATGAGATTGAGATAAGAGAATATATTCCAACGAACGATTCATAAGTGATGACATCTAACTATGTCAGAATTTGAACTATTTTAGGTTGAAAGGTATAAAAAAAAAATATAAGATAACATGTCTAAAAATCAATTTAAAAAAAAGTTAACACAAAAAAAAGAGCGTATAATCAAATTACTACATAAATAAATATATATAGCCCCATATAAAGCCCAAAAGAAATAGGTCCTCATCAAAAGAGATTCTTTTATAAAACTCTAAATATTCTTCGAGACTCTAAAATGGGCTATATCCACAATTTTTCCAGCCTCATACAGTACTCTCATTAGAGAGGGTGAGGGTCATTATATAAGAAACATATTGGGCTCTCCTATTTTGGGCTTGTTAAGAAGAAAAAAAAAATCAACTCAAAATATACATATATGTCTGCACCTAGATTTTAAAAATGGCGAAATCTTATTGAATTTTTGATGAAAATATTACTCTTACCACATATTGGTACCATCATTTATATCATCTATCTAACAGTCATGTGACCACATACATTGACGAATCTTATTTCTATAAAAAAGATGATAAAATAATAGTACAAATAGATAATAAATGTAATATTTCTTATTTTTTACTGATGGTACTGATAGTATACCATCATTCGATATGGAGAAATGATAAAATGATAATACAATATCAGTAAATTCCTTTAAGAAAAGAGGGTGTAGCGCGTGGGGTAAAGGTAAGCGATTCACAGAAGGTGCATAGCTGTCTCGGGCTAAAATGTAAAATGAAAAGTATAAGAGCTGGGGGTTTTATTGTCTACTGGTTCCTACAGCTATAGGTCCCTGGGTCAGCCATGTACTCTGTCGGCTTACGTGGCGTTGAGGTGAATGCAGTATGGTAGAAGAAGAGGCACGTGACATGACTCCCACTTTGTCGACTTGTCCCACAATCCTTGACCTTGGGATACTAATCCCACTGCTTTTCTTATATTTGTTTACATATCTTTTTATAGGATCTAGATCCTCTCCGGATCTAAGGATCCTGAGCCTTAGGATTAATTGATCCTTGATATAACGGTTACAAACAGATAATCCTCTAAAATTATAATAATTGTAACTGTTTGATTAAATTTCAACGAACCGAATCAATTTATCCCTAGGCTCAGAATCCTTAGATCCGGAGAGGATCCGGATCCCTTTTTATAAGTAAAACTCGAGTTTTAACTCAAAATTTATTTTAGGATTCTCTTTAGTTAGTGGACCTGACTTACCATATATGTGTATTTTTTATTTATATTTATAAATTCATTGAATTCAACTGCTAAGATCTAATATAATTAAATTTAATAGTAAAAAAAAATTAACGGTTCAAATTTAAATCCAACAGCTAAAGTAATTAAAAATATATATTTATGTGTTTCATATTCTTTCATAATTTTTATTTTTGTCAAATATTATTTCATAGTATTTCACGAGTTTCATGATGTCAGTTTAATAATTTTTCTATATATAGCGAAATCTAAATATTTTTAAATTAAAATGTTCATAAAATTAAATAAGATAGTCTACATAAAAAAAATTCTTTTAGAAAAGTTACTTTAAGAAAAAAATTATCCTAAATTCATTCTATAATAATTTCGAACTAAAAATTTAACCCATAAGGGTTGGATGAGAAAAACTCTTTCTAGGTTCAAACCTAAATTTTATGGGTTAAAAATTTTAGATTTTAACCCAATGGTTGGAGATGATCTTAGAAAGACAAATTTTAAACTACAATTATAAACCATATAATGTGTTATCAATAATAATTTAATTATCAACAACCACGTTATATGATTTATAAAATATGATTTAAAAGGAGATGGTCTTAGAAAGACGAATTTTTTAAACTACAATTATAAACCATATAATGTGTTATCAATAATAATTTATTTATCAACAACCACGTTATATGATTTACAAAATATGATTTAAAAGTGGGACTTTCCATTGACTTTCTATCATCTCTTTTTTTTTTACACAATGTTTTATAATCTTGGCATGACATTGATATTAAACTGTGAGGTGACAGAAATTCTATAGAGAATCTCACTTTCAGAAAGTATTTTTATCATTTCTCAATATTGTATTCAATTATGTTGACAGATCCACTTTTCTCACTCTGCTGCTCTGCCTTCTGGTCGAAAACGCAAAAACTGTTTATGTTTATTCTCACAGCATAACAGAATCAATTTTTTTTAAAAGTACAGTAATACCAAATTAGCCCGTAGGTTTACATCCATAAGCAGATATAGAAGTTCAGTTGTCTTGTGTACACTTACTTAAATCTAGGAGTTCATTTTTGCTATTATATATAGGTACTGTTTAATAAGTGAGGTAATGAGAAATGAATAGAGAAGCATTTGGAGAAAGTCCAAACCTGTGCTTAGGTGAGGTAATTAGGAAAGAGATTTGCGGTTAAGTGGGATTTAAAAGCATATGGTTCAAAATAAGATTTTCAATTAAATTACACAGTTGAGTTGTCTATAATAATTAAATATCAAACTCGTTATGTAAGTAAGTCGAACCTAAAATTTTCATTTATAATTAGAGATAAATATTATTAACAGGGGTTGGAAAATGACAAGGAACTTGGTCTTTAAATTTTCTTTATTTTTCTGCTAGCTACTTGGCCTCCAATTACAATGATGTGCACCTTACATGAATGAAGACTATTGCTACTGCGAGACCATTATTAGGCCGATTTATATTGAATTAAATATCATACTCTTCTTCAAAATCTAAACAGGGCACAGAAAGAAATTGATTTTTGGTGCTCTAAAGAATTGATTTTGAACTTTAAGTTTTTATCTTCCTTCTTCTCTATTTACTTCTTAAAATTTTCAGTTAGAATCACTGAAAAATGTGGAGCATACCATGTAACCGATTATAACATCGTATAAAGACAATGATAAACAATAGGTCACTCGAGATTTCGCCTGTAAAAAAATGTCATACTTCATTGTCATTGTCAAAATGATGGAAACGAGAATTACACATGGGGCTGGTTTCGGTTTGGTAGCCAAACCAAAAATCAGTTACCAAAAACCGAAATCAAATTATTAGAAATAAGAAATAAAAACCGAAATCCAAAATTTTTGGTTTATCAAATATTCGTAAAACCAAAATTGAAGTTGCAGGGAGAAGCTTGTATGGCGTTAGAGTGATGTGGTGTGGGCGGAGAAGTTGCAAACTAAGTCGAGATAGGGAGAGAGTGCATCGGAGTTGAGAAAAATGGAAGTGACAGTATGAAACTAATTAAAGACCTAAGACAGAGTTGATTTAAAATGGAGGGCTGAGATTCAATCTCTATGAAATCAAACAGGTAATATTAATTAATTTAATAAATAAATAAAAAACCATTGGTGGTTTGATTCGATTTTACCGAACAAAACCTTCATAAAAATCGAAAATTTCGATTACCGAAGGGTTCAAGATTATTAGGTTCGATTTTTTTTTTGTCGAACTAGATCTTTTTGGGTATTTTGTCCAAGGAAACTGTTATAACACTTCAAAATTTTCATATTACACTCTTTGTAAGTATATTTTTCTATCTAAAATTTAAAATACAAAATAAATTCTTAAAGTGATAATAACAAATCTCATTTACAATCCTGATTACACATATAAAGGTAAACTTATTCAACATTGACATTTTTTTTGGGGTAAATTACATAGTAGCCCATCAGGCTTGAGGTCTATTTGCAATCTTATACAACATCTTTAAAACATTTCACTTTCATACCTCAAATACTATTTTATTTCAATTTCATACAACCGTTACATTTTTCATCCATGGATCTGTTAAATGCTGACGTGGCTGCCACATATATGCCATGTGGCTGCCAAATGTCTGCCACGTGGCAAATAAAATAAAATTTTTTTTTTTAAAAACCTGAAATTGGAAAAAAAAAAGAAAAAAAAAAAAGGGACCGAACCCTTGCAACCCAGAAGAAGAAGGAGGAAGAAGAAGAAGAGAAGAAGAAAGAGGAGGAGGAGGAAGAAGAAGAAGAAGAAGAAAAAAAAAGAAAAAAGAAAAGGACCGAACCTAGAAGAGAAGAAGAAAGAGGAGGAGGAGGAGGAAGGAGAAAAAGAAGAAGAAAAAAAGAAAAAAGAAAGGGACCGAACCAAGAAGAAAGAGGAGGAGGAAGAGGATGAAGAAGAAGAAGAAGAAAAAGAAAAAAAAAGAATGATCGAACCCCCTGCAACCTAGAAGAAGGAGGAAGAAGAAGAAAAAAAGGAGGAGGACGAGAAGGAGGAAGAAGAAGAAGAAGAAGAAAAAAAATAAAGGATCGATCCCAGAAAGAGAAGAAGAAAGAAAGAAAAAAAAAAAGTGGCAGACAGGTTTTTTTTAAAAAAATTAAAAAATTATTTTATTTGCCACGTGGCAGACATTTAACAGTCACGTGACATATATGTGGCAGCCACGTCAGTATTTAACAAATTCATGGATGGAGAATGTAACGGTTGTATGAAATTGAAATAAAATAGTACTTGAGGTATGAAAGTGAAATGTTTTAAATATGTTGTATAAGATTGCAATAGATCTCAAACCTGAGGAGCTACTATGTAATTTACTTTTTATTTTTATTTTTATTTTGACCTTTCTTTCATAAACAAATCAATTGATTAGACTATCTCTACCCCCAACAAATTCTTGAGAAGTGGTCCCGAATTCCATAATTTTAAATGATAAATAACTAAATAAGTTGGTTTTATTGATAATGAATCTGTTATTTTCTCAGCTTTACTGGAAGGCCCACCATCCGCTGTCAGTGCATCACTCTTTGGGTCCCAACTTTCCAAAACAAGGTTTTGTGCCCTTTGTCTTCCCAATAGTAGACAGCACCCAGGGAGAAATATAAAGGGTGCACAGATAAATAAGAACAGAATAATGCTTTTTCTTGTAAAAAGACTCACCCTTTAGACTTTAACCCTAATGCTTTAATTATTAATTAAAGCAAAGCTAAGAGACACCTAAGATCAAATTAATAGTGAATTAGTGATGGTCCTCCATTGTTGACTAGTATAATTGTCATTTAGGTCTAGCATTAATGGATACTTTATGCAGTAACTTCATTCAATCTATTAAACTGCTTTTAGTATTCATAAATGTTAAGGAGACTCTTCTAAAAAATACACTTTTTATGGACTTTTCATCATCCTATGTTTTTAGCACAATTACGTGCTAATATCATAAAATATTATGCTAAAAACATAAGATGACGGAGAATTCATGAAAATCTCACTTTGAGATAATCTCTTTAGCATTCATTTGTGGTATTATTATAGGTGGTTTTGGGGTGTAGAGGTATTTGGTATCCACATATTTGAATGTTTGCCCATTATCCAAACAGTCACTCTCACTGCATTTATAAGTGTTTCCTCTTGATCGATAAGAGAAACCTACAAAGAAATGTGACATTAACAACCATAGACAATGATTCGTATCTTAAGTAATTAAGAGTGTTTATCTCTACGTTTAAGATTTTGTGTTTGAATCTGACAAAAGAAAAAAAATTACATGAAACCTTAGACACCCACAATGAGTTGAGAAAAATTATCCTTGTCTATTAGCTGAAAAATGGAAATTCAAACTTTGAGACCTTCTATAACACTAAAGGAGAAAGATTAATTCATAAAGAGCTAGTTACAAAGAATTTACTTAATTACAACTGGTCTGGTGATAATTGTCTTTAGTTACTTAGAAGAAGTATTATATTCGATTCACATGAATGTAAATATAATATCTTCTATGATGAATATGATCTTTAGTATTGACGTAACTTTGTCGTGTATTCGTAAGTTTTTTAGTTGTAAAACTATTTTGAAAATAACTTCTAGTTGGTCAAAATGAAAAATATTATTTGATTGAAAATTTTCTTTTTTTTTTAAAGAAAAATGGTTCCCACTTTAGAGGCTTATGTTGCTAATAAAAATAAATTAAGAAAAGCATATGTGACATCACAAGAACTAGCACTATTACCTGCATGATTTTGCTGTATACACAACTAAAATCCCAATTTTCCTCATTGTCCAAGTTAAAAAGTCCGACAAGCCAAAGTTTAATATTATCATTAACCATCATACCAAGACCAAAAAGTTGAAAATACCATCATACTTGCTAGGAACATGTATCATATCCAACCTTTTCATCATACCATACCACCACACTTATTTTAATTATCTTCATTAATCAATTTTTTTCTTCTTCTAAACTTTATCATGTCACACAAATGAGCATGAAAGCAAACGATAATCTTTGTAATTAGAGAAACACAAAGAACCCTACATGAAATTTTAGAATATGATTCTCTATCTCAACCCTACTTTATTGCAAAAATTAAGAGCAAATTAAAACAATCAATTTTATGACAAACCAATGTTTTATCTTCGGATTATTCTTAAAATGGATTACGAAGTTTCAGTTTATTATATTGCATCACAAAGTATTAAAATTAGATTAATTTATACATTTTATCTATGGACTGACTACAATACTTACATGTGAATTTAATACAATCATCATCTGACGGATTTATATAATTCACCTGATATATGTATTTAATACAATCACCTCCTGACCGTTGGGATGATGATTGTACTAAATACATATAAGTATTGTAGCCAAATTCTTCCATCTATTCAAACATCTAATCCTCAATTAAATTAATTTTTGTCAACATGGTATGAGTTTCATGCTCACCATGATATCACTGTAATAGGCTCAAATAGTCTATTAGACTGAAGACATAAATCAATACAAGTTCAATATCTTATTGTGTAATATAAAAAAAAAATTGAACTTTCGTGAAAAATCATCTCAAACCTAAAGTGTGTGAAATTTGGTTAGCAATTAATTATCCAAACTACTTAGTTTATACACAAGTATATTCAAATTTGAGGGGATATAGTAATTTTTTGACACTTGAAAAACTGCTACATAATATTAGTATTCTAATTAAATCATCATATGTATATTTGTTTTTTTTTTCTGTTTGTTTTTGCTCCTTAAAAAAGGAACCAGCTAGTAACTTCGCATTGATAGTCCATCATTCCAGGGATTGGGAAGACTCACAGAGACATTTCAGCCTCTTCTGGCCACCATCGTGCCCTAATGAAGTGTAAAGAATCAAACTCAAGACGTGTCATGTGGAATATCAGCATATAAAAAAAATTGTTTTCATTAATATATTATAAATGTACGACAAGTCAATTTTATGCTATGAAAAAATTTCAAACACAAACGAGAGAAAAAAAAATGTCATGATGAATTGGCCTAACGCAACCTGCAAAACCCAGAAAACAAATCAATTTTGTTTCTTTTGGTACAACACCAAAGACCCAACAGAGAGAAACAGATTCTTGAAAGATATGAATCATGTCTAAGAAAAACGGAGGGTGGGTGGTGAGAGTGCTTGGCGCACTAGCAGACATATGGGCCCCATCATCATCACTGTCTCCACCACCTCTTCAACCTAACACCTCCCTCCTTCCCTCCTTCCCTCCCTCCTCCCCCCTCTCTCTCTCAAACCCCTTCCGTTTCTCTCTCTCTCTCTCTCTCTCTAAAACCCACACATTCTTCAACCCTCTTTCTCTTGATCAGTTTCATGGAAGGCACACTTGGGTTGCTTGGTGGTGGAGGTGGGTCTTCTGGGGTCTCATCAAACGAGTCGACAATGTCAAAGGCGGAGGTGGTGGCGGTGGAGCAAGACTATGTGGGGATGTCCTCTGAGGCAACCTCTTACCCGGCTGAGGCAGAGCTTGAGCTGGGCCTCAGCCTTGGTGGTGGTGGTGGAGGGAAGCTCGGCAAGCCGTGTGCATGGGGTGAGCGTGGTAGAATCTTGACTGCCAAGGACTTCCCTTCTACGGTGGTTTCTCACGGAGGCTCTTCAGCTGCGTCTAGGTTCTCTCACAGACCCAATGCATCTGCTGCTGTTGCTGTTTCTGGGACTAAGAGAGCAGCTGACTCTGTTCCCCAAGAGGGTGGCTCTCCCACTGCTGTAAGGTAAGAGAATATTCATACAAAGTAAGCTGTCCTCAGCATGCATTTTTACTCTACCTCGTGTTTGGTTGCTGAGCAAACTGAGGGAAAATGAGAAATTGAATTCCTGAGTCTATTTCGTGCATGATTTGTGTTCAGTCCAGTAAAACAGAAAAGTTTAGAAAAACCCAAGTAGTGGTTTATGTTATGCCCCCTTCTCAAAAGATTAAATAATTGTTCATGTAATTTCTGTTTCTTTTTATTTAACTTTTTTCTTGGCTAATGATTTATTATTATCAGTCTGATATTTGTTTTGATACTAAATTTTTCCTGTTTAAGTTGTGCGTATTAGTCATATTTCATACAGTTTTTAATCTACTAATGAGTATTCACTTTTTATCAAGTCCTAAATATTTATTTAATTTATTGTATACTTTTTTTTTGTTTTGTGAAAATTTTTATGTGTTTTTTTTTTTTTACAAGCGATAGCGGTTAAATGTTAAGGGGTGTGAGAAGGTGTGAGAAAATTTACGTCCGTTGATCTGATCTGACGGTCGAAAGTTAAGAAGATGAGTGAGAAGGAAAATAGGATGCGTTGATATTACATCCCAAATGTTAAATGTTAGGTGAGAGAGGGATAGGTGGGGATTGAACCGCACCAGGGTGCATAGGCATCATCGCCACTATCGTAGATCGTAATACTATGTTGAATACTTGTACTTGAATGTATTGTAACGATGAGAAATAATAACATGAATACTCTGTTTCTCTGTTTTTGCAATTACCCTAATGTTGTTTTCGGATCATTGATTTTTGTATATTGTACTGTGAAAGCAGTCAGGTTGTGGGATGGCCACCTATAAGTGCTGCAAGGATGAACAGCTTGGTTAACCAAGCAAAGACTGCAAGGGCTGAAGATGACAAGGCAGTCGGGGACAAATCTAAGGACACATCGAAGAAGAAGATCAACATGGGTAGTAAGACAACTGCGAAAGAGAAAGGGCATCTTGGATTTGTTAAGGTGAACATGGAAGGAATTCCTATTGGGAGGAAAGTGGATTTGAATGCTCACTCTTGCTACGAGACTTTGGCTCAAACACTCGAGGAAATGTTTATCAGCCCCACTCCAATTATTGGTTAGTTCTGTTCCCTTGCCTTGAGAAAAATTGGATAGAGGACCTTATGTGTTGCTCAATCAATTACTTTGTATGCTTATGACTTCCAATTTGTATGTTTAGTCAAATATAAAATGAAGATGATGCATCATGAATCCTTCTGTGGTACCTAACCATGGCCAGTTTGACTTGGCGATATGCTCCCTGTGGTTATGTTATGAAACAAAAAGATGAATGCTCGTGGTTCTGGTCCACCTTTGAATAGCATATGATATTGTGTATGACATTCATGTTGCGGTCATGCCAGGTGGAGACATGGAACAAGCGAAAAAACCCTCAAAGCTTCTGGATGAATCCTCTGAATTTGTGCTCACATATGAAGATAAAGAGGGAGATTGGATGCTTGTTGGAGATGTTCCTTGGGGGTATGCCGCTACTACCACCAAGTATTAGTATTGTTAAAAAGAAAAGTACGCGAGTATTAGTATTGTTAAAAAGAAAAGTAGGGTAAACTAACAACATAAAATATAGGGATTATGATTGCCTGGGAAACAATTTAGTTAGTCACTTATATAATTGATATTTTGCCTGAGTTCTTGTTAATAAGTATGTTTGCGATTTTTATGGTATTTCAGAATGTTCCTCAGCTCAGTGAAAAGGCTTCGTATCATGAGGACATCTGAGGCTAATGGTCTTGGTATGTAAATTTGAAGCCATTAAGATTACATTTTGATCTCCGAGTTTCATTTTTGCCGGTTCTGATACCGATTAATCATTCATTCGCAGCTCCAAGATTTCACGAAAGGAGCGAGAGACAAAGAAACAAACCCATCTAGAATACAAGTGCTGCTTCCCCTTTATTTTTACGTCTGGTCAGATGAATGAACCTACGGTTTGACAACAGAAGGAAGTAGAAATTCGACGAGACAAAACGTGCGAAGATCGGCTTCCGCTGGGATTTGCTTGCTAAAACCATTCTCTGGTTCTTGCTGGTTTTTATTTTTCTTTCTTGGGTAGGGGTTTTATAGGTTTTTACAGGCTCTTACGTAACGCTAGCATACAGGCCTGCATACTCGGCTACGTGCTGCTGCTGCTGCTGCTGCTTTCTCATACTGTAAATATGGGAGCACTTCACTTCATATCTAAGAGAGTGTTGAGTTTTGCTGCAAAAGAAGCTTGTGTGGTTTTCTTTTTTATTAATTATTTATTTTGGTTGTTTTGCTTACTTAACATTTTTTCACTTTCTTTCTATTTACTGTACTTTTACCCCAAGCTTCAACTTGAAATTTTTTTTTTTTTTTTAACAAACGATATTATCTACACGAATGTGATTTAAATTCGTTTTTAACAAGAATAGAATCTAAAACTTTTCGTTTACAAGTAAAGATAAATATTTTTAAGTGACAATTTTAACTTGAATTTTGAAACATGGTAAAAAACTCAATTACCTGCTTTACAACTGCAAACTGTTACTACTGGCATCAAAGGAGGGGACCCCAATCTTCTGATTGTCATAATTAATTTATGTATTTTTTATGGGGTGAGTACTGTCATACTCCTAACTGGTCTAGCCTTTGTAGTAGGCTGTAGTAATTGTACAAACTCTCTGATTTGGTCTTTAGACCTATGTTTGGAGGGACCAGTGCCCCTTCCGCAAGTCTTTTTCAAATCTTTGCAGGGCACTTCCTGACTCGGGCAATCTGTTGCTTGGGACACAATTCAATTCAGTTCCAAAAGAAAATGAAAACGATGAACAATAATACATAAAGTAAAAACCAAATATCTAATAACTGCACGGAAAATGAATGATTGAGAATGATACTAGAATATTTTATAGGTGTTAAAATTAAATTTAACAGTTAAAATATTCTTAGCATTAAAGCTGCATCCTAAATATGTTGAAAATCCAAAGTTACAATAAATTACCCAATTGAAGAAAGCTGAAACTGCAAATTATCAAAAAGTTTGGTTTTGTTTAGGTTAAGCCCCATTATCGATTCGAACCAGTGAAGTCGTTGCTGTAGGTGTACATAACCATTGGGGATGCTACCGACCTTTTCAATCTGAAATTTCATTTTACCTTTTCGTCTCTGCTTCTCATCCTACAATTTTACATAATTATAGGGAACTCTACTTTCCAGTTAACTCTTTAAAGATTAACTATAGAAAGAAAAAAGATCATTCAAATTAGAATTCATTTAACTAATCGATGAGCATTGTCAAAATTTTATTGTTTAACTAAAAAACATGACTTCTATATATTGGATAACGGTTGGATGATTAAAGGAATTCGGATTTATTTGAATTTTTAATTAAGTTTATCTTTGCAAGGTGACCTAGAAAATAGACAACTCAAGTTATCATGCAACATTGCAAGATGAGAAAGAAAATCAAAGAGTTGAAATGAGAAAATTGCTAGCATCATTCTAACCATTTGCACTAGTCGGTCAATCAAAATTGTAACTTTTGTATTACTTAGAAACAAACCAAGTTTTTCTCCGTTTGCAGCAAATGCTCGATGAGTTGGACAGACTAGAGGGTAATATTATGCAATCATATTTCTTTTGACTGCAGATTACTAATTTACTACCCCAATCCCAATTGATGAACTGTGGGACTCTGGTGGTGGGTGCCCTTACCATAATTACCTTCTTTTAATTAATATGTGGGACCACTGTATCTTAATTATTTATGCTCACGGTGGCAGAAAAACACTTACAGCTCAAATTGGCTTATTTTTCTCTGCCATTTTTAACTTCTTTTAAACAATTTGGCCTTGTAATTTAATGACTGAGTCATCATTAAAATCGCTTATTTTTATTATTTATTTATCTGTTTGGTCTGAATTGTAAAGTTATGCTTCAATTTTTCAGAGAGAAATAAGAAATAAAAAAAACATATTGAGCATGCATCCTTAAGAAAAAGGAGTTATAATTGCATTGGAGCCCAACAGCTGTAAAAGAAGTGTTAACTGTTACTGTACTAATGGGTGGAATAAAAAATTTCACATCTCTGTGTCTAACCATGTGTATGCGAGCTTTATTCTGTAACATTTGGAATACCTCAAGGTACTTATACGCGTTACTACCTTTCAATTACTTCAATGCATTTCAAGAGAAAATCATAATATAGAGACACTATCTTGTTGAAAACATTGGCATTGTTATGAATATCCACACACACATTGTCAATACCCTAGCAAATTGAAATAGACTTTGGAAACAAAAGGATTGTTTTCAAAACATGCGATGTAAATTTCAAACTGTAAGAACCTGTTTGTATAGAGCCGCTCTATAAATAGAGCGCTCCGACTACAGTTAAAGGATATAGAGAATATACAGAGAAGATAGAAAAACTTCAATATCTATTCCTCCCTCTTTTATTTGTCATCCTCTTGTGCTATAATTTCAGTATGATATTTTACACCTACTTCACTCATGTCACTAGTAAAGGTTATCTATCTAACTTTTACATATTTATAACACGTTATCAGCACGAGTCTCTAAACCCTAACCATTTACTCATTTCTTTTTGCCGAACGACAGAAAGAAAAAATGTTTCCACTAAGGATTTTATTGTTCATCTTCTTCCTCTGCCTCAACTGCGCGATATACCCTTGTGACGAACTGTTTGCTCCATGCCTGCTTTTAGTTCTCAACCTAATAGTCACATACATCTTTGATTTCTTGTTTGGTGTAGATCTTGATTACTAACTCAGTATTTATTTATGTTGATTTTACTGCAATCCAAGATGGTGCGGTACAATCGCCCATCTTGAACTGCAGATCTAATTGTACTGCAAATTTTAAGTGGTGCGGTATAATCGCCAACCTTGCTATGCGTATTTAAATTTTCCTGCTACTGGAGTGGTGCGGAATAATTGCTCATCCTATGTTATATTATTTCAATGAGAATGGTGCGGTACAATCGCCCTCCTCATTCATCTTGAAAATCTCGAGCCAGAAGTTTCGAGTGCTTATCAGTTTAGTTCGAGAATCAAAATGAAAAATTTGTAAGAACTAGAAGTTCTAACACTACATACCTCCAAAATACATATTATTACAAGTTCTTACACATATCATTTTCTTTCAGAAAAGAAAATGGCGAACTTGGCAAAGCTTAATTTTGCTGCCTTGGACATTACTGGGAAGAATTACCTTACCTGGGTATTGGATACCAAGATCCATCTGGAAGCAGGAAATCTTGGAGATACCATTAAGGAAGAAGCTATCTCATCCTTTCAAGATCGGGCGAAGGCCATGATCTTTATTTGTCACCATCTTGATGAGGGACTAAAGAGTGAGTACTTAACGGTTGAAGATCGTTAGCCCTCTAGAAGGCATTGAGAAACAGATACAATCACCAGACAATGGTGATTCTTCCAAGGGTTAGCTATGAATGGACTCACCTAAGGATCCAGAATTTCAAGTCAATGGTTGAGTACAATTCTACGTTGTTCAGAATTACCTCTCAGATAAAGCTCTGTGGGGATACCATTACTGAGGAAGATATGCTGGAAAAGACTTTCAGCACATTTCATGCCTCTAACTTGCTCCTGTAGCAACAATATGGAGCGCGAGACTTCACTGAATACAACCAACTGATATATGTGCTTTTGGTAGCTGAACAAAACAATGAGCTCCTGATGAAAAATCATCAGTCCTGACCTACTGGATCTGCACCATTTCCATAAGCGAATGCTGCTTCCCTCGAAGTGAATGCCACGTCCTCTGGTGGCGATAATCATAAACGAAGACGTGACCACAAGCAAGGTCGGTGGAACAGGAAAGGCAAGAACCATGGTGGTCAGTTTCACAATCAGGTTCCAAGGTAAAATTTAGGCCCGAACTTTAAAAATGTGAATCGCCACAAAGACAAAACTCATATGAATAATGCTCCCAGGAATTCTGAAGGAGCCTGCCATAGGTGTGGTGGTCATGGGCATTAGGTGCGTACTTGTCGTACCCCAAAACATCTGGTAGATCTATATCAAGTCTCCCTCAATGAGAAGGGTGTTGAGACTAATTTTCTTGACCAGGCTAAACCAAGGGATATACTTAATCCAATGTGCGACTTATCAGGGCAGTTGAACACAACTCACCTAGATGTTTCGGACTTCATTGTGGTAAGGGGGAATGAAGTGTATCGGTCCGACTGAATCATTTATGTTTGATGTACTTTTATTATGTTGATCTTGTAGTTTAAAACTAGCATTTCAGATTCAATAAAAGTGGCATGTAAATTTCTTGTTATAACTTGCTTTTAACTCTGATTCCCTTACTTAGAAAGCATGGATAAAAACAATGGTTATTCTCAGAACATGAGAAATGGCAGAGATATTTGTCTTGCAGACAGCGCAACCACACATATAATACTTTGTGATCGAAAGTATTTCTTAAGCTTGATGCTTACAAGAGTAAGGGTTACAACAATATCAGGCAAATCAGATGTAATTGAAAGCTCAAGGAAAGCCCATATTATGTTACCAAATGGAACAATATTGTCCATACAAAATGCATTGTATGCTACTCGATCTACTCGAAATTTGTGGAGTTTCAACGACATACGTTTAAATGGATACCACATTGAAACGAAAAGTGCAGAAAATGTGGAGTATCTATGCATTACCTCCAATGATACCCAGAAGCGTATATTGGAGAAGTTGCATGGTTTGTTGAGTGGATTGTATTATATATACATAAAGACAGTTGAATTACATACTGTCATGAACCAGAAGTTTATTGATTCAAAAGTTTACATGCTTTGGCATAACCGTCTGGGTCATCCAGGATCTACCATGATGCATAGGATCATTACCAACTCTAATGGACATCTATTATTGAGCAGACACATTGTTATCTCAAATGATAACCCTTGCAAGGCTTGTTCTCAAGAGAAGTTGGTAATTAGATCATCACAACTAAAGGTTAATGCTGAATCCCCATGACTTCTGCAAAGAATTCAAGGGGATATTTGTAGGCTTATTCAACCATCCTATGGACCATTTCGATATTTTATGGTTTTGGTTGACGCATCTACCCGATGGTCACATGTTTGTCTCTTGTTTACACGGAATGTAGCTTTTGCGAAACTTCTTGCTCAGATAATTAAGTTACAAGCACAGTTCCCAGATTATCCCATTAAGTCAATTCGACTTGATAATGCTGATGAATTTATGTCTCAAACCTTTGATGATTACTGCATGACATTGGGCATGATGTTGAACACCATGTTCCTCATGTCTATACTCAAATTGGTTTAGCAGAAACATTGATCAAGCGACTTCAGTTAATAACTCGCACTCTGCTCATGAAAACAAAATTGCCAGTTTCTGCATGGGGACATGCCATCTTACATGCTGCATCATTGGTTTGATTGAGACCTATAGCCAACCACCAATACTCCTCAGTACAACTTGTGTTTGGGCATCAGCCAAGCATTTCACATTTACGAGTTTTTGGTTGTGTTGTTTATGTGCGTATTGCACCTCCGCAACGCACTAAAATGGGACTTCATCGTAGACTAGGGATTTATGTGGGTTTTGATTCACCATCTATCATTAGATATTTGGAACCCTTGACAGGTGATATGTTTACAGATCGTTTTGCTGATTGTCACTTTGATGAGACAGTCTTCCCATTATTAGGGGATAAAATACCGTTCCAAAAGAACGGAAAGAGCTGACATGGGTTGTTCCCACCTTGTCTCATTTTGATCCACGTAGCACTCAATGTGAAAATGAAGTGAAAATGATTGTTCATCTTCAAAGCATTGCTAATCAAATGCCAGATGCATTTAATGATGCTATGAAAGTGACAAAATCACATATACCAGCTGCAAATGCACCTGCAAGAATTAATGTCCCTGTTGGACAAAATAAAGTGGCAACGAATGATTCATCTGGTGCACGCCTGAAGCGTGGTAGACCCCCAGGTTCAAAAGATTCAGCCTCTTGAAAGAGAAAGACAAGGGCACAACTGTATCCAAATGAAATCATTCAGGAAGAGAGAATGAATGACAAATCTACAATTTATGATTCTGGACTTCCAGAAAAAAGAAAATGTCCTTTATGAGACATATGTCCCTGAAGAGACAGCAGTACATCAGAGCAAAGAAATCTCCATAAATTATGCATGTACTAATGAATTGTAGGATCAGAATGAAATAATCATCGACGATATGTTCGCATTCGCAGTAGCCACTGAAATCATATTAAGTGATGATATTGAGCCCTACTCTGTTAATGAATGTGAACAGAGACAAGATTGGCCTAAATGGAAAAATGCAATCCAGGCAGAATTAAATTCCTTGGAAAGACGAAATGTTTTTGGACCAGTAGTCCAAACCCCACCTGGTGTAAACCTCGTGGGTTACAAATGGGTATTCACAAGGAAACACAATGAGAAAAACGAGATTGCAAGATATAAAGCACGACTCGTTGCACAAGGTTTTTCGCAAAGATTTGGAATTGATTATGAGGAGACATACTCTCCTGTAATGGACGTAATTACGTTCCGTTACTTAATAAGTTTAGTGGTTTAAAAAAAACTTGACATGCGACTTATGGATGTCATCACCGCATATCTATATGGAGAATTAGATATTGAAATATATATGAAAGTCGCAGAAGGACTTAAGTCGCCTGAAACAACTAACAAATCACGAGGTATGCTCTCAATCAAATTAAGGCGATCATTGTATGGGCTAAAACAATCTGGACGAATGTGGTATAATCGTCTCAGTGAGTATTTGATCAAAGAAAGGTATATCAACAATGTCATTTGCCCTTGTGTGTTCATTAAGAAATCCAACTCTGGATTTGCTATAGTGGCAGTATATGTCGATGATATGAATCTAGTTAGAACCCCTGAAGAGGCCAATAAAACTGCTGAATATCTGAAAAACGAATTTGAAATGAAAGACCTTGGAAAAACGAAATTTTGTCTCGGCTTGTAAATCGAGCATTGTGCTAGTGGAATTTGGTCCACCAATCAGCTTACATTGAAAAAAATCCTGAAGCGATTTGGCATGGACAAGGCTTATCCACTCAGCACGCCAATAGTCGTTCGTTCTCAAGACATTAAGAAAGATCCATTCCGTCCAAAAGAAGATGATGAAATAGTCCTTGGTCCAGAAATACCATATTTGAGTGCAATAGGTGCTTTGTTGTATTTAGCACAATGTACTAGACCAGATATAGCTTTTTTAGTAAACTTGTTTGCAAGGTATAGCTCTGTTCCAACAATTCGTCATTGGAAGGGTATCAAAGATGTATTGTGATACCTTCGTGGGACAACAGACATGGGTCTCTTCTACTCAAAGAACTCCACAAATGACCAGGTCCTTGTTAGATATGCAGATGCTAGTTTTCTCTCTGATTCGCATAAAGCCCGCTCACAAACTGGATATGTGTTCAAGAATGGAGATACAATAATCTCATGGCGCTTAACAAAGCAAACATTAGTTGCTACATCTTCAAATCACTCAGAAATAATTGCTTTACATGAAGCAAGCCGTGAATGTTCTTGGTTAAGATCAATAATCCATCATATTCGGAATTCATGTGGTTTAACTTCGAAGACAGACAATCCAACTATCATTCATGAAGATACTACAGCTTGTGTTGCCCAAATGAAGGAAGGATTCATTAAGAGTGATAAAAATAAACACACATCTCCAAAGTTTTTCAATGCACATGAGCTTCAGAAGGCTAAATTTATTGAAGTTAAACAAATCCGTTCTAATGAAAATCTGGCAAATTTGTTCACCAAATCTCTACCAAAATGGATGTTTCAGAAGTTAGTGCAAAGTATCGGATTACGTTGACTTACCAAACAGCTAAATTTGGAGAATGCGGAATCAGGGGGAGCATCCATGATACATGGTTGTTGTACTCTTTTTCCTTCGATTAGGATTTTTCCCACTGGGTTTTTCCTATCAAGGTTTTAACGAGGCAACATAAGCATATTTAACACTGTTGATGCACAAAACTGGAGGGATCTTGGAACAACGTAAATCCGACCATGAATCTGCAAGAAAGTAAATAACACAAGATGTATTGTGGTTCACCCCAATGTTTGGGCTACGTCCACATTGATTATTGTATTTCTCTAAGATGTTGAAGAGGGAGAGAGGGAGAGAGAGCTTCCTTATGTGAGGATGAGCTTATCTGCATACGAGAGGGGATGTGAGGCCTCGAGAGAGTGATGGGTTAGGCTTAAGAATTGGCCTCTCTTAATTGTGAGGGTGAGAAGTCCTTTTATAAAATAAGGGCTCATCACTTATTACATATTTGCCCTTTCCTTTATTGCATAATTACATTTAAGTCCCCCGAGTATTTGTACGAGATCTAAATACGGAGGCCCTAAGTATGGTACAAACAGTAGTCCTCAAAGTCTTCAGTCAAGAGAGTCTTTTGGCTGGAGACTTGAAATTAAGTCCATGTGTGGGCGGAAGTAACTAGATGTTGTCTAGGACTGATACTCGATATGAGGCGGTGCTCAATCTGAAATGATGCTTAACTAGAAGTAGCACATATTGCGAGGCTGCTTGGCTTGTGGCTTTATGTTGCCTTGGTTGGCTCGGCTTGTGTCGTTAAAGGTGAGGGAGTCCCTTTTATAGAATAAGGGCTCGCTCCTCAATACATAAATGATGGGCTAGAGTAAATGCTCACGGCGAGCCGGTTGCTCCGTAGGCGGCGATGCTTCTCTAATGATGGTGAATGAGTCCCTTTTATAGAATAAGGGCTTGCTCCTCAGTACATGAAGAATGGGTGCTCTCTAATGAAAGTGAGGGAGTCACTTTTATAGAATAAGGGCTCGATTCTCAATACATAAGTGATGGGTACTCTCTAATGAAAGTGAGGGAGTCCCTTTTATAGAATAAGGGCTCGCTCCTCAGTACATAAATAATGGGCTAAGTCCCCCAAGTATTTTTTATGAGGCCCAGTTGAGGTCCAATATATGGTGTATAGTGTAGTCCCCCAAGTCTTCGGTCAATAGAGTCTGTTGGCTGGAGACTTCAAATTGAATCCATGTATGGGTCGAAGTGGCGGTTGTTCGGAGGCGGTATTTGTATACCCTGCATTGAAGCTTTGCAAGTGAAGCTTTGAATCTGGAGCTCTGTAAATGAAGCTTTTGAAGCTAGAGTTTTTGTAAATGAAGCTTTTGAAGCTTGAGCTCTATAAATGAAGCTTCTGAAGCTGGAGATCTGTAAATGAAGTTTTTGAAGCTAGAGCTTTTGTAAATGAAGTTTTTGAAGCTAGAGCTCTATAAATGAAGTTTTTGAAGCTAGAACTTTTGTAAATGAAGCTTTCGAAGCTAGATTGACATGAGTGATGCTCATGAATGTTTATGTTGATTGACATGAGTGATGCTCATGGATGTTGACATGAGTGATGCTCATGAATGTTGACATGAGTGATGCTCATGAAATGTTTATGTATGATTAACATGAGTAATGCTCATGTATAATTTTGGAATATTGGGCGTACTTTTGATCACCTGGTTGGTGATAATAGCGGCAGGCTGCTGAATAATTTGGAGTACTGGGCATACTTTTGATCACTTGGTTGGCGATAATAGCGGTAGGGTGCTAAATAATTTGAAGCACTGGGCGTACTTTTGATCACCTGGTTGGCGATAATAGCGGCGGGGTGCCGAATAATTTTTTGTAGTACTGGGCGTACTTTTGGTCACCTAGTTGGTGCTATTTTGGGCTCATGGGCCTTCGCCTTCCACACAACATTCTAGCCCATTTATTTTGGGCTTTGCCGTTTTTTTTAAAAAAAAATTTATTACCCTTTGATGGGATTATACAGATATCTCCGAAAGATACGAAAAATAAATTACATCATTCAAAAATAAGGAAAGTAAACCACATCATTCTGGTGGGGTGTTTATTCCTTGCTTTTGCTTTCTGCTTTCTGCTTTTCTTGATGCTCTTCTTGATCTCCCTGCTCTTTCTCTGTCCACCTTGTTTTGTAAGGTATCTTTTGCTTGCAAACCCACTTGCTTTGGTCGTGCCCATCCATTCTCACTTCTCTTTTTCCTTTTTTGTTTTTGCTTTTCTGTTCCCACTGCTTTTCTTTTCTCCTTTTTTTTTTTTTTGCTTTCTGCAATTATCTATGTCCACCCATGTTCTATGGCCTTTGGAGACCATTTGACTTTAAGCTTTTAATTGCCATTGCTTTTCTTGCTTTTCTCTAGAATGACAGCTGCTTGGACAGCCTAAAACCATATGGAATATTGTCAGCCTTGTCGAACCCCAATTTGGCACCAAAGTAAAAGGCAACATACACTAGTCAGGCATCATAATGAACAACAACCAAAGATAGCCCTTCTTTTTCTGCCATGCCCTCACGTGCGAAATTGATACCCACCAGTACGCCCTTCTGGTGTTTATCCATTTTGTCTGAATCTGGTCTCTACGCCCAGCTTCTCGAGTTTAAGGTTCGTGTTGATGAATATTTTAATAAAACATAAATCTGCAGCTTCTTGAGTTCAATTTCGAGCTCCATTAGAGCAATTCCACCCCAGTGGAATTTGCCCAGGACCCAGCACAAAAACAGGGCTAGCACCCTGTCAACCAAGTCCACCCCTCAATTTGACTGGTACCCAGCCCGAGCTGGGCTCTGGACCAGCCCAAAAGAGACTGAGCAAGAAGCCGGGATGTTGGCCTGGCGCGTGCGCTTCATGCAGGCGTGGCGCGAGTGCCCGACAAGGTTTCAGTGCGTGGGCCCGCGTGCATGCGCACTCAGTCCCCCCCCCCCCCCCGAGTTGGCGACGTGGCTTCCCTTATGCTGTTGGATTTCCAACGGCTAGTTTTCTAGATCGTTGGATTTCCAACGGTAAAAAAAATTTAAAATTTTACTTTTAAAATAGACCGTTGGATCAACGATCAACGGTCCAGGTTTTTTTCACAAAAAGTAAATAAATAAAAAAAAAGGCCCAACGGTCATAAATATGACCGTTGGCCACGTGGCAACTCCCTAGCTCTTGGATTTGAATATTTTTCAAATCCAACGGTCCAAATTAATTAACTATATTAAAATTCATTAAAAATTATTAAAAAATACAGAAAATTTAAAAAAAAATTGCAGAAAATTTTGAAAAATGTTAATTTTTTTCCTATAAATACCTAACCCTCATCTTCTACCTTTACACCACATTTCAATATTTTCTACACTTTCTATACTATCTACATTTCAATATTTTCTACACTTTAAGAGAAAAAAATGTCTTCGTGGAAGCTCATTGAAGATGTTACGTTGTGTGAATGTTGGGTTCACACTACTCATGATCCGATTACGGGTAATGAGATGGATAAGCAAGAAATGTGGAGTAAAATTACGAAAGCGTTTTGCGATGTACATGGAGAAAACGCCAGAACTAGTTAAGGTCTTCAAGGTCGTTGGAAAAAACTCAACGCATCCTTTACTTGTTGGAAAAACGCCATCTCTCATGCTTCCGGTAACCTCCGTAGTGGGACAAGTTTAACGGATCAGGTGACAATATTTTTATTTATTTATATGCATTCCACTCACATTAATATTTTGATTTATTTAATTTCGTATGTAATTTTTATGTAATTTTTATTTAATTTCTTATGTCATTTTTATTTAATTTCTTATGTCATTTTTATGTAATTTATATGCATTCCACCCGTATCAATATTTTGAATTTATTTATTTGTGTTACACCCGCATTTTTTAACACTATGTTATCCCACATTTTTATAGACACTACAAGCTCAAGCATTCTACAATTCAAAGAACGGGAACAAATCATTCACTAGATGGGAATGTTGGCAAATTGTCAAAGATTGCCCTGAATACAAAATTGTGGCAACTGGTCCAGAAGTTGTCATGCACGGTATGGGTCTACATAGTTCTCCAGAACCAGACATGGCCGAACAAGAAGCCGACACATTTCAAGACACGGAAGGGACGCCTGAACAAGTGCCCGAGACCCAACCGACTCGTCAGTCCCTCAGGCCCGTAGGTAAAAAGGCGTAAAAAAAAAAGGTAGTTCTTCCAAGAATGACTACACTAAATATATGGAGGAACTTGCTCGCCAAGGTGAACTGAGCATGGCACGAGAAAAGGTTAGAGATGAGGAAAAAGTTGCTGCTATGGCAGCAATATTAGCAGCTACTGAGGCCCGTGATGGGGCGGCTGAGAGACAAAGAGAAGTAGTTAATCGAGAGAACGAGCTAGTTAGAGAAGCACTTCATCGAGAAAATGAATTGCTTCGAGAAGAAAGGATGGCTCAAGCAGATCGTGACACTATGAGCAAGTCTCTAGTAGGACTGTCTCCGAATTCTAAATATTTTTGGACATCGGAAAAAAGAGATGTCATGCGAAGGAGGCGTGCAAGAGATGCGGAAACAAGTCAAGGGGGTTCTAGCTACTTTTGTGACAACCATGATCCTAGCACCACATATCCTAACTCGAGAGACTTTGTATAATTTTTATGTATTTTTTATGTTTTTTCTTTCTTTTTTCTTTTGAACTTTATTTAATTTCTTATGTAATTTCTTATGTTTTTTTCTTTTTTTAGGTTTGAACTTTATTTATGTTTTTTTCTTATGTAATTTTTTATGTTTTTTTCTTATGTAATTCTTTATTTATTTTGTACTTTATTTAAACACATGAAATAAGATTACATAAACTCACCAAATAAATTTAAAAACAAAACACACTACATAGAATTACAAAAACTCACCAAATAAATAGAATTACATAAACTCACCAAATAAATAGAATTACATAAACTCACTAAATAAACTTAAAAACAAAACACACTACATAGAATTACATAAACTTAAAAAAAAAATACAATTTATTCTTCAACCACAAGCCTCATTCTAATTATCTTCGCCTTCATGCAATCCCCACTGGTGCTCAATCAAGTCATTCTGGCGGGTTACGTGCCAGTATGGCTCTTGCACATTAGTGTACCACTGAATGATCAATTCATTGTAACATCCATCGCGTTCCTTGCACTGGATCTTCGGTCCCATCATGAGTAGGCCTGGCAAACGGGTCGTGTCAGTCGTGTTCGTGTCGTTTTCGTGTAACACCTGTTATCTTAACGGATCGTGTCGTGTCACACCCGTTATGACCCATTAAAAAAATATTTTTTTTTTCTTAAAGTGACCCGACCCGTTATGACCCGTTATGACCCGTTAAGAAAAATATATTTTTTTTCTTAAATTTGCACATACCACACATTGCCACATAAATATTACTTCAAAACATTAAAACACATTTGTCGTTTAAGTACTACATCTACACTCGAAAATAAGAGCCTAATAAAAAAATAATACATACACTACTAATCTATTACAAATTTTAAATGTGCAAGGATATGCAAAATGAAACAGTTTTTGTTTTCAAGGTTGTGAAATCTTTCTCAAAAGTTTAAACCTCAATTTACAAAATCCTCGATTTACATCGATCATCATGAAATTGCATTGGAACTTTGGCTTGATCTATTGCCTTCAAGAGTTATGTTGATGATGTTTTCAATAAGGTTTTCCACGCCATAACTATCTTCTGCATAAACTAAGCATAGAAAAACCAAACATTAAAAATCATTCAAATTATGAGAAGTTTACCAAAATAATTATGAAAAAAAATAAAACAATAGTACTATACCATACTTTTATTAAGTATAAACATAAGATTTTGTGGTATCCACTAATGTAAATATTTTAAATTGAAGATCGAATTCAATCATTGTATTCATATAAGGTCAAGGAGTGTATTTGTAAAAAATCATCAAAATTGGAGTTAAATTAACCGTTAAATCGTGATTTTTCGTTTATAACCGTCGAAAAGTTTTGTCCCGTTACATGCTCTATGAATGTTTGTTTTTTGCAATTTTTGGCGTATGCGATCTCGAAATATATACAAACATGTTTGACGGTTGGATCATTGAAACTAGTTTCGTAGAATGAGTATCCCATCAAAACAATAGATTCACTAATACTTAAGAGTTTATTTATACTTTTATTAAGTATAACATAAGATTTTGTGGTATCCACTAGTGTAAATATTTTAAATTGAAGATCGAATTCAATCATTGTATTCATATAGGGTCAAGGAGTGTAGTTGTAAAAAATCATCAAAATCGGAGTTAAAATGACCGTTAAATCGTGATTTTTCGTTTATAACCGTCGAAAAGTTTTGTCCCGTTACTTGATCTCTGAATGTTTGTTTTTAGCAATTTTTGGCGTATGCGATCTCGAAGTATATACAAACATGTTTGACGGTTGGATTTTTGAAACTAGTTTCGTAGAATGAGTATCCCATCAAAACAATAGATTCACATTCACTAATACTTAATAGTTTATTCATACTTTTATTAAGTATAACATAAGATTTTGTGGTATCCACTAGTGTAAATATTTTAAATTGAAGATCGAATTCATTACTTGTATTCATATAGGGTCAAGGAGTGTAGTTGTAAAAAATCATCAAAATCGGAGTTAAAATAACCGTTAAATCGTGATTTTTCATTTATAACCGTCGAAAACTTTTGTCCCATTACTTGATCTCTGAATGTTTGTTTTTTGCAATTTTTGGCGTATGCGATCTCGAAGTATATACAAACATGTTTGACGGTTGGATCATTGAAACTAGTTTTGTAGAATGAGTATCCCATCAAAACAATAGATTCACTAATACTTAAGAGTTTATTCATACTTTTATTAAGTATAATATAAGATTTTGTGGTATCCACTAGTGTAAATATTTTAAATTGAAGATCGAATTCAATCATTGTATTCATATAGGGTCAAGGAGTGTGGTTGTAAAAAATCATCAAAATCGGAGTTAAAATGACTGTTAAATCGTGATTTTTCGTTTATAACCGTCAAAAAGTTTTGTCCCGTTACTTGCTCTCTGAATGTTTGTTTTTTGCAATATTTGGCGTATGCGATCTCGAAGTATATACAAACATGTTTGACGGTTGGATCGTTGAAATTAGTTTCGTATAATTCGTATCCCATGAAGTTCAATGGTGTATGTGTGTGTATATATATATATATATTTATTTATTAAGTAGATTTAAATCTATTTATTTTGTATGTATAATTATTATAGTTTTTAGGGGTATAAAATTTAATATATATATATATATATATATATAATTATTATAGTTAATATTTTGGGTATAATTATTATAGTATATATAATTATGATAATTATTATAGTTAATTTAATATATATATATAATTATTATAGTTTTTAGGGGTATAAAATTGTTAAATTAATATATATATATATAATTATTATAGTATTTTTTTAGGGTTATAAATTATTAAATTAATATTCTGCTTATCGTGTATCGTGTTACCACGTGTATACCCGAACAAACCCGTTATCTTAACAGGTGCTTATCGGGTTACCCAATAACGACCCATTTCGTTATCGTGTCGACCCGAACACCTATTAATTTCGTGTCGTGTCGTGTCGGGTTATCGGGTCGTGTCAGGAATTGCCAGGCCTAATCATGAGCACAATAGATACGTGTTCTTAAGTTGTTCATCGGATCCGGCTCATATTCATCGACGCCATCATAATCATACTCATCTTCAACAATCATGTTGTGGAGAATAATACACGTCATCATGATGGATCGAAGAGCCTCGACATCAAACATTCTAGCTGCAGCCCTGATAATCGCCCAACGAGCTTGCAGGATACCAAAACAATGCTCGACATCCTTCCTACACCCTTCTTGACATTTTGCAAAGTGTTTTTCCTTTTCAATCTGTGGATGTGGCACTGTTTTGACAAATGTTGATCACCTTGGGTAAATGTCATCTGCAAGGTAGTATGATCCCTCGTATTGGGTACCATTAATGGTATATGTGCATCTCGGTGAGTTTCCTTGCAGCAGTTCGTCGAACACTGGGGATTGGGCAAGGACATTTATGTCATTCTGAGCTCCTGGAACACCAAAAAAAGCATGCCAAATCCATGTATCAAATGAAGCCACCGCTTCCAAAATGATGCTTTTGGCTCATTTTCTGTTGCTATATGCTCCTTGCCACGCACTTGGACAGTTTTTCCAAGTCCAGTGCATGCAGTCCATGCTTCCAATCATGCCAGGGAAGCCTCGCATCTCACCCTTCCTCAGAAGCCTTCGCATGTCCCTTGGCGTGGGTGTCCGGAGGTACTCATTGGTGTAGAGGGCTTCAATTGCAGAGCAAAACCGCATCAGGGACTCCAAAACAGTTGTTTTTCCCATCCTCGCGATCTCATCCACTTGATCTGCAGATGCTCCATATGCAAGCATTCGCAAGGATGCCGTAATTTTTTGCTCGGGAATAAGACCTAGAACATGAAAAGCATCCTCTTTTTGCACAAAGTATGAATCATGGTTGCAAATATCACTCATGATTTTGTTGAACAAATTTCGTTGCATTCTAAAACGTCGTCTAAAAATATGATCAGGGAATATGCTATTGGGAATAAAATAATCTTCCAATAGATTTTTACCTCGTTTTTCCCTTTTTCTATCGAGGTTTGCAACACGTCTTGGTTTGGCTATCTGACCCACGGCTTCCATGACACGGCGGGAATGTGAGGCCTTCTGCCTTCTATGGTGATCATCCTCATCCTCCTCCATGAAGAAAGCCTCATCTCCACCTCCACTTCCACCTTCCTTGAGATTGGCCAATTCTGCCTGTTGTGCCAACAACCTTTGTTGTTGCTCCTGCAACTGTTTATACACCCTTCTTGAAGAAGACATTGTAATAAGAACTCAAGATTTGAAAACGATGAACAAGGATCTGAGCTAAAAAGAAGGATTGAGCTTGGTGTGAGGATGGATGTAGGGATGTAGGGTTTATATGGACAAAAAAAGAAAGGATGAGGTTCTGGACAATGCCACGTGGCACTATGTGATTGGCTGAAAATCTTATCGAAATCTTGGCTAAATTATTGTAAACCGGAAGTGACACGTGGCGTGTCGGGATTGGTAAAAAATATTATCAGAAATCTATCCACAAAATAGTACGTTCAGATAATGACACGTGGCATGACGTGATTGGTTGAAAATCTTATCGAAATCTTGGCTAAATTATTGTAAAACGAAAGTGACACATGGCGTGTGGGGATTGGTTGAAAATCTTAGCGGAAATCTATTCACAAAATAGTACGTTCAGATAATGACATGTGGCGTGACGAGATTGGTAAAAAATCCTATCCGAAATTAAAACTATTTTATTTTTTTATTCTTTTAGACAAAATTTAAAAATATTTTAAATGGGCTGGGTGCCAGCGCATTTTGTAGGGATGGAGATCGTTTGTGCCAGCGCATTTTTTCATTAGGTGCCAGCGTATTTTTTTAGGGGTGGAGATGCCTTGGCCTATTACTGTTCATTGGAGTCTGTTACTGTTCATTTGAGTGGATAAATACGCTGGGTGCTGGCGCAAAGTCCTTAGGGGTGGAATTGCTCTTATATTGGTGACCTCACTAGACCGAATCACAGACGTCAAGGCCCGAATCGTCGCCACGGCCTCAGCATCCTCTTCAGCGTCATCGTCATGAAGCTCAATGCCTTTGGACGTACTATTGGTTGATGAGGCTGTTTTTGGTGTGATGATCTGCAGCGCCTGCGGGAAGTATAAACGAAACCTCCTGCTTTGGCTGAGCTGCTTTGGCGGTCTGATCGAGCTCCTGGAAATCTCAGCGGCCGAAATCTTTCTGGTCACACGAACCTAAGATCATCACCATGGGCCAAGCATTGGCCATGGTGTTGGAAAGACCCACGAGCCCGTGGACACATCTGGGATTCGAGACCGTGAGGAGGACTCCGGGTCGACCCGTTAGATCTCGTAGGCAGAGGTGGCGTAACCCGTCGACTGCTCGTTGTTCACCATTTTCTGAGGTTTGTGAAGCTCACTCACTGTGTGTTGATCGTGGTGTGTACGGGATTCAGCGAGGTCGCATGTTATTTTCTTCATGTCGGCGGATGAGGCCATGGCTGCCTGGAGAAGCAAGATTAAATCAAAGGTTGAGATTTATGTCAAAGCATGTGATCTTGGGTCGACTCTGGATGATGACAAAACTCGATCGTCGGAATACAATGTGAAGTGCGTAATGAAAGATGAACAAGTTGGAAGTTCGATCTGATCCCAAATGCCGAGATTATACATATTTGTATATTTCCACTACTTGTTTATGTAACATCTCTGCAAGCAGAAGAAAGAATCACTCAACTCTCACTCTTTCTCTCTCTTACTCTTTCTCTCTCTAGCTTTCTCTGAGTCTGTGCTACTTTAATATATTGTTTACCGACTTGTAAAATGTATCATTTGTTCTTTTTGTCATTATCATTAAATGAAGTTGTTAGATTGTTTTTAGTTATATCAAGCAAAAAAAAGCACCATGAAGAACACATATGAATTAATAAGGTATTAAATTAGTTAGTTACAATTTCTAGTCACCGATAATTTAAAAAAAATTATTTTATTTTATTACAAATAATAATCTATACTAAAAGGAGGGAGATCATTTAAATCCGAAATGTAATAGGTTGAAATAAAAGACTTAACTTTTAAGGCAATCCGTCACTTGCCATACCGTTTCAAAAATGAAGAAAATTAGTCATGACCACAATTAACCAATCAATATGAAGTTGCCTATTGGGTTTGCCCGTTCTAGAAGAGAAAACATGAACATCCCTTCTGCTTCCTCCCAATAGAGCCCAATTTGATCCTTCTCCTTGAAGCCTCTCCTCAGCACAAACTCCAGCCACCATTGTCCGTTGAGAACGTAAAGTCCGCGTCCCCAACAGGTGAAATTCACGTAATGCATAGTGTTCGTATCACAATCATGAACTCTGGCTCGTAAGCCCATTCCACTCTGAACCCTTTCGAATAACTTGTCGCCCAAGTAAGACCGAACATTGTCTATGATCCATTTTTTCGGAAGCAACAGACTCGCGTACTTTTCAAGGTCGCTTACCCCTAACTTGTTGATTTTCCAACTTCCAAGGCTCCTCAGGTTGCGGTAGTAGCTGGTTTTCTTTCATCTTCCTCGCAGACATATGGTCACGTTTACGTAATTTGGGAGGAAGAGAAGCAGGGTCTGATTCCAAATGTTTTCCTTGTTTGTGTCATAATTCCAAGTTGGATCACACAATGTGAGGGCAGTGGAAACTTGGTATGTTGATACTTCGTCTTCCATCGGTAATATTAATGTCGAAAATTAACAGAGAATTGAACTGCAGGGAAACAAATCTGAGATGGTTTTCTGTGTGAAAAAATTTGGATGAAATCGAAGAAGAGCAGGGAGAGTGAGTATTAATAAGGATTTTTCAATTTTATCCACTTTTGGTCGGGAAAATATTGCTACCCGTTTCAATTGCCTTTCCTTTTTTGCACTGAGTTAACTTGGATGTTTATAGCAGTGGAGATTTAAAGGAATGGTAACAACCTTCTCGTTCTACCTTCTTGGCTCTCTTTCTCATTTTGTTATGTTGTTCGGTGATCGGAACAGTCTACTTTCTATATCATCTTAAAAGATAAACTCTGCGCAAATTCAACCAAATCAAAAATTGTTTTAACCGTTCAATTAACATTGCTAGAGTTTTAAACAAGTGAAAAAACATGAGAAATTTTTCAATCGTAATTATCCAGTTGGTGTCATGAAATATCGTTATCCTTGCCATTTGGAAAACTTGCCCTTCCTTTTTCTGGACTGATTTAACTTTAGACTTCAAGTTAGCTTTTTTTGGACGCTGTTTATACATCTTCCGCTATTGAATCAATAAAAAACCAAAAAACAGGAGAAAAAAAATGAAGTGGTGTCCTGAAAATAATCATTTCTCCTCATCGCCCTCCTCTGCCCTAAGCACATAATTAACAAGCAAAAAAAAAACACATTAACGCAGGGAACGTAGCCTCTGTTGATTAGAGCAGTGTTTTCTCCCCTTTTTGACTGGGATTTTCGCCTGAAAGGCGGTTATCCTCCAGTGGAAAGAAAAATGGAGGTGCAAGATTTCAAAGAATTTGTGTAGGCGAGGATTTAGCTTTGGTTGCAATAGAAGTCAATCGCCAGCAGCCGTGTTGCAGTGCGGTGGCTGATCGCTATATATGTCACACGACTGATTAAATGACAGGAAACCCTTGCACACTGGAGGAATAGACAACGCGCCTCATGAGCGACGAATGCTGAATAAAGTTGTATGCAAGAATTTCGTAGAACAAAATCGTGACTTTTAAATCAGAATCGTCTGGCGAAATTCACCTCGTTATTTCATCGTTTCATAAATGCATTCCAACATGCTCTAGCAATTACACATACAATACATATGGCAGCGACCAGACAATCACACGACATATGGTAGGACGGATGTTATGACCCATTATTCCGTAATCTCTGCTTATCTAACAACATTTAGTTGCAGGATACAAAGATGACACGCACTAATCAGATTGTAATGATCAAATTGCCTACTGCAAAAACTCTCTTGGGTCGGTGACGTGACCAGTCAAAGCTGATGCAGCAGCCGTATAGGGGGAAGCGAGATATATCTGGCCTTCCTTGTGACCCATTCGGCCTGGGAAGTTCCTGTTTGTTGTTGAGACGCATACCTGCAAAGACAAGATGGTTAATAATCTCCCAGTATTTATCTTCAATACAATTGAAATTAAAAACCAAGATGTTCTCCTTTTCTTGCAACAAGGTTATCTGCATACGGGGTTATTAAACCCCCAAAGGCAGGGCAGTCGGCCCTAATTCTATCGAGGACGACGACATAGTGAATTGCAACAATCCATGAGGTCCAGCTGCCCCAAGACAGGAGAGCTCATTAGATCCTGGTGAATGTGTTGCAGAAAAGGATACTTGCCTGAGGTTCATTTAAGCGAGCATACGTGTCTTTCGGACCACCCAAGCAAGCGCCGCAACTGGGACTTGCAGGTGTGTCACATCCAGCTTCCTCAAATATCTGTGAGCAAGTCTTGCCACCAGACCCTGGTACTGGAAGACTATACACGTCCATCCAAACCTACAGATTTCAGAATACACAGCAAACAAGATTTCATTCATCATGCATTTCAGAAATTTCTTGATAAATTTATATCTACGGATGTTGTCGCCTAAGCACTTAATTCTGTAGCATGACAAACCTTTTGGGTAGCAGGCACAAGAAATGTGGGAACTTTGACCTTTTTCCCCTGCAATAAAAGCAATTAAATCTTTAAGCTTAAACCAATACAGTAGAAAATTTCAAAGAAAATCAATGTAGAGAGACAATAGAAAGATATACAGTACTAACATGCAACACAGGCCAAGGGGCTGGCCAAATAACTCCGAATAAAAGATTAAAAAAGTATTCCAAAATGTATTAGTACATAATGCTTAAATGTAATATGCACATAATGCTTAAATGTAAAATATATCAAACCACATGAATGCATGCCTATATCTTAATTAGAAAAGAACATTTGTGATATACAAGTTACATCCATGCAACTCTCTCATTCATACATATACAAAAGACACACATGCATATATTTTGATTGTGATTAGATAAACGCGTGATCTTGCAAATCGATGTCCATACAAAAATACACTCACATGCACTTGATAACAAAACATTCAGATGTCTATTGAAGTCAGTATATATAAACAATATCCCAACACAAATGTGACAGAGATTTGACTCCTTACTGATGCTAGAAAAACTCTGGCTGCGGCCATAAAATCCTCAGTTTTTCCTCCAGTACAAGAACCGATATATACTCTGTCAATTTTCACATCTTTGCATTCTCTTGCTAAAGCACGATTATCTGGAGAATGAGGCTGGAAAACAATTTTATATAAGTTAATCATGGAAGAGAGGCAAGCTTAGCAATCATTGAAGATCTACAAGGAAGACTAAACTATAAGAAATCAATGTATGTGTTGTTCACCTTTGCCACCAACGGCTCCAGTTTTGAGATATCAAATCTGTACTCCTTAAGAAATCTAAATGCAAACAAAATAAACTCATTAATACAAAGGAATTCCAAAGGGCCAAATCTCATGATTATTAGAGACCAATATTATGTTAGTCAATAGAAGGAATATAAAAGAAAATGCACATTCTAATCATGGTTATGCTTAAAATCCAATTCTCTTACACCTGATGTAGATTTGCAAATGATGATAGGGCAGTTCGTAACAGCCTGAACTAAGCTACATAGGACCATATAAAAATGTGACACTGATATGAATTTATTTTCGAAAAGTTGACTGTAGAATGATGTCATCTACTAACATTGTCAAAATTCAAATGCTCCATCAGTGCGTCAGAGTGCTGTAATGATTCCCAAAGTCCCTCAAAATCCCAGGAAATAATATTTTAAGAATCTGACTTTAAAATATTAGTCAATCTAAAAGATGTTTAAAAATGGATCAACCATAAAAACTAAACATAAGATTCTAGAGTGCATGTCCACATTGAAAGAAAAATACATGCTTCAGAGTTCAAACGTTATAAACTGGATATAGAAATGGACTAATAAAAGGTAGATAATTAGTAGTATAAATTACCTTGCTTTAGCATCACTGTAAACAGGTTCATAGGGAACAGAAGTCTTATCCTGCAATTCAACATAAACCATTATATAGCATGTGCTTGACAGCACAAATGTATGTGACATTCAAAAAACATATTTGTGACAATACCAACCACGACAAAATGTAACTGTAACAAAAATCAATAAAACCACAGGCATCACTCGAAGGCAATGGCTCTAAAGGAGGAGGTGGGGTGGGAAAGAGAGGGAGAGAGCCGACGTAGCATTAGCACTAACCTCAAGGTACTTAAATGTAGTGCTATCAGCAGGAACAATACCATTTTTACCCCCAGCCTCAACAACCATGTTGCATAATGTCATCCTTTCTTCCATCTGTTCAGCACAGGTTCATGAAATAGTAATTAACGAATACAACCAGATGAATGGTGAGATCATACATGCAGTGACGACCATTAAATTCACCTACAGATAAGCTTTCAACAGTGCTGCCAACAAACTCCATAGCTTTATATGTTCCACCAGCAACAGATATTTCACCAATAATCTGTCAGACGAAAATCATTTATCACGGAAACAACAAGAAGGCTAGATGTGTTCATCAATTTATATATCAAGTAAACAAAATCATATGCCCTGTCAAACTCATATAATTTGAACTTCTTGGTATGCTATACAGACTGAGTGGAAAAAATGCCTTAAGACCTGGTTAAACTTACTTGCAGAATCAAATCTTTGGCAAGCAAATAGTCAGGCATTTCACCATCCATCACAAATCTCAGTGTTGGAGGCACCTGCAATTTAAGGACATCACAAAAAGTATGAAAACACAATAATGTTTGGACATTATTGCAAACAACTATAACAATAATGTACGAGATACATGCAATGCAACAAAATTGTGAATCCACAGATACAATCATACAACTGGCTAGTTCATTCATAGCTCACACAGGAATGAAAAACACATTTAACTTATTGAAAATCAGAATTCCCCGTTTTTGGTTCTCCATAGCTGAAGGTTTACTTTCCTGTTTTCTAAATTTTAACAGTATCCATTGATTTGTTTTGAGACATTCAAAACTCAGGCTGAAACAGGCTGAAAAACATCCCCTTCTTGATATCACCTTTTCATGATCCCAATGAACGCAATCAAATAATACAGCCAAGTCTAATGGCTTTCATAAAGTCTAACCCATCACTTCAACAATCAAAAGGAAAGCAAATGAAAACCCTACTCCTTGATATTAGAATATAATAGAAAATGAGAATATCTCAACCTGGGCTTGCAATCGTGGTACTTGTGCCTGTTAAAAACTTGAGCATCAAATGCAAATGCTACTGCAGTCAGTTGTTTCATATGCATGTATTTAAACACCTCAAGCAACACTTGCTTCCCTGACATATACAACCGTCTAAAATTGTCCAAATCATACCATTTTCTAGAATCCTTTGATGCACTATATCAAGGTAGCACACACTCGTCATGCCTACCACCTTCATGATCACACTTAAACAAGAGGAATAAAGGCAGAAGAGTTCTGCATCATGTATTTAAATCCTATTGGTTGTCACTACCTACAATTCAAAGCCCTTTCATATTGTTTTCCTTATCATTTATTGCAACTTAAATACTACAACTTTCTACAACTAAATACATAGTTTTTTTTTATTAATTTTTGAAATCAAATACTCTGCCAAAAATCAATGATTCTCTCAGTATGTAGATGAACATTAATGCATGGGACATCGCATCAATGACATGTATCCGGAACAGTAATGTTTGAGCATGTGTAATGGCATAAGCCAACGTAAAAGCTGAAACCTCTGTTTCATATCTGATGGAAGATCATGATACCAGTGACGAGGGTTCATTAACCCTTCATTGGAAGTAATTATAAATGACTCAGCTTTAAGTCCTTACCATTTTGCATTGGTAATGGACAAGTTAATGGGACATATTCAAGATAATATCCCTTGGTGTATGCTTTTCGCAAGGATTCATACAGTTGACCCTACTTAGTGGGATAAGGTTTGGTTGTTGTTGTATCATAACCATGACCATTTAAATAAAACATAAGAGAAGGTAAGAAATAACTCCAAACCATTGGAGCACTACGGTGTAACAAGATCAGCAAATGATATCAATGACAAAAAATATTTATACGTGTAAAGCACAATATGAAAGCTAAACAGGGTGAAGGGGGCCCATATTCACCACTATGATGTTAGTGGAAGCTAATCCATCCGTAGAATTAAACCATTCGTATGAAATCCTCCAACCAGTGACAATTATATGTGATCAGAAAAGCAGAAATGAAAACATATTTAAAATCTGCAAACCTTGAGCAAAAGCTTCCCAGTGCCCAATACAAATCCTGCATCAGTGTTCCCAATTCCAGTAGCAAATTGTCCAAAAGCTCCAGCAGTACATGTATGAGAATCTGTACCCAGCAGGACCTGAAGACCAAATAAGGTGTTTGATTGCTGCTTTAGACTGAAAACCACAAAATAATATTGAAATCTTCAAAGGAAAGTACCTCCCCCGGCCTGCAATGACCTTCTTGAGCAAGTGCAACATGGCATACGCCCTTATAATCAGGGTTGGCCTGCCAAATTGTCAACTAAATTCAATATCTGATGATTAAACCAATTAAAACATGGTGAAAATTTAACACTTCAAAGCCACACCTTGAAATTACTTAGATCCTTGATATCATAGAAATACTTGATGTTTTGCTCCATGCAGAAATCTCTCAAGATATCCACATTACGATTTGCACGTTCATCAGTTGTAAATATATAATGGTCCGGTATGATTACAACCTTTTCACGGTCCCAAACCTGCAATATCAAAATAATGAAGCACTACTTATACCCCACAAAAACAAAAAATGCACGATTACAAAATCCCAGATATGAAAAATAGACCCCTTCAATAACAAACAACACACATACAGAGATGATGGATAGTGAGCTAAACAAATAAAATATGCCATCAAGGAACGAGGTCCATGAAAATGAATTCCTTCTTTTATTTCCTTATATGTGATTGGTTATGGTTATTAAAAAACAGAAACAAAGTAGTAAGAGAGGACTCGTAAACTGATATATTGCAATGGTCTCTTAGATAAATAAGATGTTTACCAGCAGTAGACTGACAAGAAAAAACAACAGACAACATTCTCATGACTGCCATCCACCATGGGGTTAGGTCAAAGCTACACTATGATGCTATTGTTCCTTGACTCTTGCAGTGATGTGCAGAAACCATTTGGGACACATTCATGCACAACGTTTCTTGTGAAGCTGGCCTAACCTGACACTTAGAAGTAGATTCTCTAACGTGATCATTACCATTGCCAAAAGAGCCAACAACAACCCAACTTGATCAATGAACTTATTAAGTCTGACTAAAAATTCGTCCCAACCCCTTTCCATTTTCGCAACCTACGAATATGGTTTCTGATTCTACTGCTAGTCTTTTGGGTGTTTAATACAGTAATCCTCTCGGAAAAACAAAAGCAAAAGCAAAAGCAAAAACATAAACAAGAAGAAGAAAAGGAAGTACCTTTGCGTTCTGGCCGAACTCTTTCTTGAAGATTCCAATTGACCCCGGGCCACAGACGTCATGGGTCATCAAAACATCGACATCAACCCAAACATTCTCACCCGGACTCAGCTGGGTTTTCTCAGAAGCTCTAGCAAATATTTTCTCAGTCATCGTCATCCCGGTCTTAACCTGAAAATTAACCAAACCCCAATTCAAAAACCCGCCAAATGGAGATTCCCATTAATCCTAATTGCACAAAACCAATTAACAAAAATGGAAAATTAAGATCCTGACCGAGCCGGTGGTGGCGGGCTTGCGCTCCGATTGCTGCGGAGACATGACAGAGCAAATTTTCTTGGATTTTCTCTTGCATTTCTGACTGGAAAGCGGCGTCGCAGAGGAGAAAGCAGAGAGATTCAAATCCTTCTGAGGTTCAAAATCACAAGTCCAGAAATTTAGTGAACATCCAAAAAAAATTGGAAAAAAAAAAACAGAGCTGGAACCAAAAAAACAAAAGGGACCTTGTAGCCGATGAAGGAGGTGGACGGCGGAGTAACGGTGGAGCAAGCCATGTGGGGCGTGAGAATGCGAGCTTATGCGGCGGAGATCTGATTCCGCTGGAGAAGAAGAAGAAAGTGAACAAAAAAATTGAAAGAGTTGTGTTTTGGTTCTGGGATTTGTGGGAGGAGGCGGCTGAGGGGCGTGTGTTTGGGAGGGGCTGTGTGACTCTGAGGCACGAATGACGTGTCGGGTATGTGATTGGCCTTGCTTTGTTTAGGTTGAGATAATTAAGTAATTTACAATAGCAGAGAATAGTGTTACTCTTGCCTTGCATTACAACGTGAATTCAAATCATGTCAGCTTCGTAATCTAATATTTAATCTAACAAATATACGGTTGACCAAAAACAAAGGGAAGTTGCGATCACTGTGATAGAATCGGCTCTCTTTCCTATCTCCTATCTCATTTATTGGAGAATTATTTGGATGACATTAGTTCACTCTTATGGTGTCATTTCGTATTAATAACATAAAAACATGTAAAATAAGCTAACACATATCTTTATATTATTGACGTGGCATGTCATGTGACAATTAACCGTGTCATGCAAGTTCTTATCGAATTATTGATATTTGTTATTGTATAGTGAATAGTGGCAGTTGACCAAATTTATATAGCAGATATGTAACACGTGCTTAACCAAAAAAATAGATGAAAAGTAGGATTTGCAGTTTAGATTTGACAATCGAACTTTCCGTTGATACTTGAACCAAATTTACTCGTGTGATTGCCATGTGTAAGACGGATAAGGAGAAAAAGTTTTAAGGTATTATTCCACACTTAAATCCTTGAAATGTTTTTTCTATTATTTATTGAGACAAGCGCGAATAAAGTTAGGCAGATTATATGAGAAATTTCATGTGGATTACAAGTTTAATCACTCAACAAATGTAGTGTTAAGTGTTGGTTTAGCTAATAATATAAACCCAAAAGAAAGTAAAGGATAATTAACTGAAGTTTAATAGTGCTTTTTGGGATTTTGGCTTAGGGCTCGGATTCTTCTTTAATATTCAAATTGTTGTCGAGGATTGGTATACATTAACCTCCACAATAAGGGCATATTTACTTATTGAAAATGAGATAAATTATGAATTAGATGATGCATAGTATTAAAAGAAAAAAAACAAAAGAAAAACAAAGAAGAGACCATCTGGTGGCTTTGCCACAGAAGTCTCTCCTCATAATTCATACTTTGTTGTTGAGATATAACATACATATTTCTTGTGTGTTAAATTGTTAGTAAACGCTGATTATGTCTGTAATGGAAATGATACTCATATCATGTGTATTCATTCATGTAAATAAGCATGTTCTCATATCATAGATTTCAATATATAGAAAAAGTACATAATTCAATATGAAGACTCATTGGATGTTATATCTACTCACTTGAATAAATGAACGTGTTTTTATTGTTTTAATCTCAACTTTTGATATCAAATCCGAAATATCAAGACACTTGGAAATGAATTATTCTTCCATAAAATGAGAAGAAACTGGTGAGATATGTTGTGAAAGTAATTTAATAAAAGTTGAAAACAACCCTTATGTCACATCCCAGCCCGGGCCCCCACCACATCCCGGGCTCGACTTCGCCGTAGCACGATATTGTCACGCCCTCACGGTTTTGTTTCTGGGTACTCACACGAGAACTTCCTAGTGGGTCATCTATCCTGGGAATGCTCTCGCCCGAACTAGCTTAACTTCGGAGTTTCAATGGAAATCAAAGCCAGTGAGCTCCCAAAATGCCTCGTGCTAGGTAGAGATGAGAATATACATATAGGGCTTACATGAACTACTCCCCTAAACGATATTGGATGTTACACTTATCGGGACAAACCATCCAAAAATTATATTATCAACTATTTCTTTTCCACACTCGGGAGAAATTCTAATTTTGCATTGCTGTATGAAGTTACCATTTGATGGGGAAAGTGTAGAGGTTGCAAGTCGTGGCAAAATCATCACCGTTACAAAGGATCCTATGGAAGGGCATAAAAAGGTTGTTCATTTATAGGCCAAGTGTTATTTGTGACTTGGAACTCATTTACAATATGAAAATCCGAAATTGGATCATAACTCTAAAGTGAACGTTAAATTAATTCAATCTCTTTTGCTTTGATTTTAATGGTGAAGTTAGAGGTATTTCATCAGTTTTAGTTCGCTGGGCCATTTTATCAACTTACCAATGTAAATGCATTGTACCAACATTCTCAATTTTTCTCATGTAATATATGATGTAAATAAGACTTTCTGAGTATGACATGCTAATACCCACAATTTTGTTAACTTAAACAAAGTTTCGAGACTTCACACGGATGTTAATAGTAAACGGTACCCTTTGCCACATGTACTTTCAAGACTTTCCGTACATTGAATAAAGTTACAAAGGCCGTGGCAGCGCGCAGGTGCACCTGCTGCTAGTAGAACACTATAGTACCCTCAATTCCCGAAGGACATCCTATTCCTCGTTTTGATGGCAATGCTAATAAAGGTCAACGAGTAAGTTCTTTAATATGCAGTCATAATGGCAATTGGAACCTGGAACCCATTGCAAATATTATATCACAGCGAGAGCATCCTTTGATCATGAATTTACCTCTTGAGCTTTCAAGTTGCTCTGATCGTCTTATTTGGCCCATGGAAAAGAACGGGGTGTTCATTGTACAGTCGGGTTATTATTGGCTCCATGCAGTGAATAATCCTAATGGCCAATCGTCCCCGTCTACTTCCATGCCAAATAGCAACCTTGTATGGAAAGCTTTACACCGGGCTCTTGCTACTATGGCAGAGCTTTTTAAACGACGTTCGACTCCTACTTCTGCTTGTCCTTTATGTTTGCGACAGGATGAGACTATTGAGCACTTGCTGCTCTTATGCCCCTGGGTAGAAGCAGTATGGTTCGGAGGCCAATTCAACTATCGGGTAAATCGTTCGAACATCACTTCTTTTAGTGTTTGGCTACAGACAATGATTGAATTGAGTGTGGGAAATGTGATGGATAGGAAACAAATTTTAACTTTCATTGCTTTTACTTGTTGGAACATATGGAAAGCAAGGTGTAATGCTGTTTTTAATCATAATCCAGTCTCTCCTATGCACTGAAGCAAACACCCTGATCAGGCACATCACGAAATCCCAAGGAGTATTACCTGTTGGTCACCTCCAACTTCTGATATGGATCAAGTTAATGCGGATGCAAGCTGGCAACACGGGCAACAAGGCGGCTATGTCGGGGTGATTATTAAAGAATATGTACTGGTTTAGTATTGAGGTGCTTTTATAAAAAGTGGGTATCAAAATAAGTTGAGCTCAAAAAGGTGTTTGGTACACACTTAAAAACAGCTTATTTTCACAGTTTTTTGGTGAAAAAAAACTGAAAACGCGAAGCAGCAAAAATGACCTTATTCTCACAGCACAGCAGAAACAGTTTTTTTTCTTTCAAAGCACATCAATACCATACCAGCTCTATGCTTGTCGATTTGTAGCTGCAAAAAGAATCAAGATCTCGGCTTCTAGGGATGAAGTAGCTGAAGCATTAACAATTGCATCACAAATTGGTCATGCAAGGATTGTAGTAGTCTGATTCAAAGGAAACAATCATATGTCTCAACACCTCTCCTATCTCTGGCAGATGGGAAGCGTAGGCCCTATCCTCCAAAAAGTTCTTCAACTAGGGCATGCTTTCCAATTGTGTCGCTGGTCATGAATTCCCAGATCAGCAAATAGGGCTGCTGATTGGCTAACGTCCTTTAAAAATACGAGGATGTGCATTTCTACATGGGTTGATCAACCCTCATCTTCGTTGGTTCATATTTTGAATAGGGATGGTCTTCCTTGTCCACCTTGATTGTATGGTAGTGGGGTGCTGGAAAGAGACATTACGCTTTGCTTAGTAGTGTCATGTCCTTCCTATCTTTCTAGCAGTCTTTTTCCTTTTTGATGTTTGAGTTTTCTTTGTTATTCCCTTGTTTGGGCTTTCCTTTTTACATTAATGGCTTTTGCCCTAGAATGCAATATCCAGTTTACCAAGAAAAACAATTAGTAAAATTACTAGTGAATGAAATCAATTAGAAACAATTGGACGAACAAAAAACATTTGTATGTGATATTGGGCCCAACGAAATGAAAAATGAGACGAACCATAATGCCTCGTGGGCCAAAGCAGGACCATAAAGCCTTCGTCTTTCATTGTCTCTCAGTCTCTCTACTTTGACAGTTGAGAATGAATCCTTTATTGATGTGAGAAAATAGACTTTGCATGTATTTATAATGAGTGGGTTAGTGAAGAAAGTTAAGGTTTCATCGTCAAATCAATTGGTAATATGAGAAGTAGCCCAATCACTTATACATACATTTTTTTCTTGATGTGAGTTTTGGGATGGTCATTTCCCCATGGGTGTTTATTCTAATAGAACTCAATTTAAATGGATTAAATGGGTTTGGGTCTGTTTTATAATCGATATCCGTTATGCCCATTTTTAATGGAGTGGATATAAAAAACATAGGAAAACCAACGAAATCCTAGTAATATTCTAAACTACAAACGACGTTTCTTGATGTTCGATCTCTCACTCGGTCACTCCTCTTTTAATGGACTGTCTCGTTCATCTCTCTCATCAACTATATGACATTTAAAGCTTCCAAACTCCACCGATGGATCTTCTTCCTTTCAAATTGTAAACCTGAACTCTTATAAAATAATTGCTCTGTAATCCAAAAAAAAATATGAACAAAAACCTCATATTTATTAGGGACAATTTCTGCACGATGGGGTGGCAACGACGAACAATATCAGAGGAAAAAGAAGAGGAGGTCTAAGAATCATAGTTGTTTAATATGAACCAGTGAGCCATCTCCAATTCGGCTTCTTTGATGGTTCAAAAGAATGTCATTCGTCAAATGGGCGTGCAGGTTGGGCAAAGACAACTTTTCAACCCGTTCACAGGGTCAAAATTGTGCGGGTACTTGTTGTAGGAAGTTTCAATATTCTGGAGGTACTTCGCACAAAAGTTAAGCGATTCTTATACTCAGATCGCCTCTGCTATGGATTATTCGAGCTATGCCTTGTTGCTAACGAATCGCTTGTAATGCCCAATAGTCTGAACAATATCAACATTCTGAAAATTTTTAATTTCAATCTCTTGATAAATAATATAAACAAACGTATTGACAATATTACCTCTAAATTGGATACATCCAACGATTATGCACCGACCCAGCAAATTTTGCCTCATACGGCAAATGTTTCAGCACGTGAACCATACTTGTGAAAAATGACAGTGGATATATTTGCTCTAGCTGGCATATATAGATGTACCCAATATCTTCGATCATATCATCTACGTCCGACTTTCATAACGTTTTAGCATATAGTTGCTTCAAGAAACGTGACAAATATGCAATCATCTCAACAACGGTGGAGTCCAAGTAGGGCATCATACCAATTGAAAAGAGTCGTTGCAGTAAGACATGACAATCCTGGCTTTTCAAACCCAACAATGTCCCAGTGTTCATTTTAACGTGTCTTGGTATATTGTTAGCGTACCGATCTGGAAATTTCATACATTGCAATCACTTCAAGAACTCCTTCTTGGTGTCCAGCTTGAAAGTATAATTGGCATTCTTTTTCTTGTATTATCATTGACTAATGTAGGTCACATGTTAGACCTTATTCCCATCATCATATCGAAGTTTTGATTGATCTTATTACACTCTACTTTCATGCGCATCAACTCTACAATAGCTGTTAGGACAAAAAAATCTTCACAACTAAGGTACAATTCTCGCTAAGTTTAACTTCAACGATTCATCGTACTTTTCAGGGTCTGTGGATGGCTCTTTGTCTATATTGAGCGAAACATTAGGGAAAACATCATTCAATATGTCCATCACTTGGTCACCATCAACACGGCCATATGAAGAGGGTTCATGTGTCACTATTCAACTACTGAAAGACGTTGACGCTATAATGGCTGATTCACCATCTAAGTCCAATTGGAGTAAGTATGTACCATCCATTCATATACAAGTGATTCAGACTTCATCCAGTGTCATCCAAAAATAGTTGTTACATTCCACGTAAGGACACCTCATACGATTTTGAGCACTAAAATGATTGCTTGCAAAATTGAATAAAGTTGTTGATCCCATCTAGATATTAGTCCACTCTTTATCCATTGTGCATGTTTTTAAATAATTTAGTTATCATAATGATTTGATATACGCTTCATCGCCCCTTATTCCTCCAGTAATGATCATATCTTATTTGAAAATGTACTTTTGGTGTTGCAGTTTGCAATTCACACAACTATTTTCGATCTTACAAAATTCGACAGCATCTCTCTAGGGTTCCCTAAGTGCAAAACGTAGATATTATAAACAAATATTTATTATGCACTCGAAGAATATTAGGGGGATACAACCAAATTTTCCACGAATGAAACTTAGCCACGTTCACCGCACACCTAAACACATACTAATGCACTCTCAAACTGTCTAAACTAGACAACTTAAGAATCAGTTAAATCAGGGAGCTGCATACTGCATCTACACGTGTACCTAACAGAATCTTAAACGGGTCTAAGGTTTTTTGCAAATTTTTTATCTTCATATAAAGCACACCACAATTTCCTAGACTAGTGTTGCACATATTAAATTCGCCTAGGCTATATAAGTTTTTGTCGACATATTTTTTACGCATCATTATGGGCCTTTTCCCAATGACAAGAAAACTTTGGCCAACGAATTGGTACGTCAGGCAACGTTAACCTAGCCGATGTACTTCAGTTTCGTTGGGCAAACCTTCAAATATTATGCACCATTTTGCACTCTTGGAGCCAAAACGTTGCCTAATGAATTCCACCTTGCCATACGACGTAAAAGTTTTGAATAAACCCTAAATGTTGACCAACTTTGCCTTACTGTTTGGGCCCAAAATAATAGTTTGGGCCGAGGGTAGGATCACTCTCGGCCCGGGAGGCCGTGCAGTGAAAGGGCCATGGATCGTTCAGCTCATGGGCTTCCAAGCCTAGGTCGGTTAAATCAGAACGCAAGCCGAGTCCTAGTACAATAGGGACTCTCGATGGGATCAGTAATCCAGAAAGCGAATCCGGCTCAGTTAAGGACTAGATTCGTAGTCCTAGTGGAGATGGGATTGGTCGAGGTGATGTTGATCCAGGGAGGGAAACCTAGTCCGAATAGAATTGTAACTCGAGCTCGAGGACCAGCGCTATAAATAGGGGAAGCTGTGCATTAAGGAAAGCCCCTGCAAATCAATACAAAATTGCCCTGCTGATGCGTAAAATAAGTTAACACACAAAATTAAACCCTCTTTTTATCAAATGTAGTAAAGTATGTAAGTAGGGATCGTTCTAGGCCGGGGATTAGGAGGGATTGCTAAACACTTGAAAACTGACTTAAAAACATAAAAACAAAATTTAAAACACTAAACTAGACTCAAAGAATGCAAAACTATACTTTAAAATACTTAAACAAACATAAAACTCAAAACAGCAACCTAATGACTCAAAACTGCCTAAAAACCACTTTCTGGGCAGTTTTGAGAACCTAACAAGAACTTGGACGAAGTTGGATGAAAACTTGAATCAAAACACTTAGAAACACAAATCAAAACACTTTCTAACTAATCTAAGACTTCAAAATAAAAGGGGATTTGTTTTGGACGAAAATTGAAAACAAAACAGAAACTTTAAAACAAAATAGATTGTAAAACGTTTTTGGATAAAAAGGATGGATAAAAGGCTAGTTAGGAGGTTCTTCTCCACACATGACACACTTGCAAACAAAATGATTTTCAGTTGTTCTTTCAATAAATTATGAAACTCAACACCCCAAGTTAATTAGATACGCTTAAATTAACCTTCAAGTTCTCCTTAAGTTAATGAATTGGATGGAAAAGCGCATACAACAATTCAAAGCATTCCTCAAAGGTTCCTTACGTGATGAGCACAATAAAGATACAATCAAGAATCATGAAGTACAATGAGAACTATAAGTGTTGACGAGGCATTCGTTACTATGATGAGCATGAAACTAGTGCCAAGAATTCATTCAACGCAATCGTTTTCAAGCGACCTTCACTACTTGTGATTATAAGATTGTAACTATTAGGTGAAATTCCCTCATAATCTAGCATCATATTCATGCATGAAAACTAAGCGTGCACTCTCAATCAACATACACAAATAAGTTATCAATCAAGTAGATGAACAAATTGAATCCGTAACTTATGAAATAACAACTGAATGTAATCAAATCATATTGCAAGCATGTACATGGTTTCGAATCACCCCCCAACTAAGGGGGTTTAGTTCCTCATTCTTGCAATACAAAGATACATAAAATTAGACATTAAAATCAAAGGAAAGAAAACACCTAAAATGCTCCAACTTGGAAAGCAAGTGCATCAATGGATCTCCCTTCCTCCTTGTTGCGGCATGAAGCTTGTGGACAGATTTTTGGGTGGATTTATGGTGTAGAATGGATGGGGAATGGTATGGAGGGGTTTAGGGTGAGTGTGGAAGAGTGTTTGATGGTTGGAAGGTGGTGGAGAACTAGGCAAAAAGGGTGGAAGAAGGTGGAGTGGCTGTTATGTTTTCTAGGCACTAGAATGGTGTTTTTGGGGTGTTTTGCTTCCTAGGGTGTGTATGGACGAATTTCTGTGATAAAATGATGAATATGGGGGATTGTTCTTTGGCCAAGGGGTGTAAACATGTATTTATAGGCCCCAAAAACCTTAGAAAATCAGGTTAGGCTAGGGATGAAATGCATGGCAAGTTGGTGTGTGTGGTGTGCAATGGTCCAAGGGTGAAAATGAAGTGATGATGCAAAGTGTGAAGGGTAAAATGGAGTGGTGTTGCAGCTAGGGAGCATGAATGATTGTGTACATTGCATAGAGATGGAAAGGGAGGTGAAATGTGTCAACAAATGGGTCAAAGGTGCAACAACATGTGTGACACATGCCATTGGATTCCAAATGTGAATGATGGAGCATCAATTGGTGCATGTAATGGATGTAAAGATTGTCTAAAATCTAATGGGTGAAGGGAACAAGAGGTATCAAGCAATTGAGTGAAATAATTAAATGAATTAAAGCATGAAATCAGAAATTATGTAGGGGACAAGAGTGATCAAGCATGGCATGGGAATCCAAAGGGAATTCTATGTGTTTTGCATGGCAAGGAGTGTGCAACTTGGAGTGACATTTTTGGGCTGAATTCTTTATCTTTTGGACACTAATTCTTCACATTCTTGGCCTCTTTAGTTCTCAAATTCGTCCATCCACTTTGGCCCATGCATTTGCTATCCATTCCAAGCCCGAAACATGCTCCAAAGGCCTCCAAAATGCATCTTCTTGCATACTTTGTACTTAGAGTCTTTCACTTTGCATGTGGGCTTCTTTGCATGTGTATGAGTTGTCATTGTTTATCCTTGCAATTACACACACACACTTGCACACACATATGCCCAAAACGTCCATCCTCATGCATGCAATCCATTTGAGCCCAATATTGATCCAACATGCACCAAAATGCACTTTTCTTGCCAAGGTTGTTATTAAGACCTACAAACAAATGAAAATGGCTTTAAACACTAAAATAACTAAAGAAACACAACGTAAACGCACAAGAACAAGCCAATTAAGTCGCATAAATATGCTCCTATCACCTGCGCAAATTCTCACAACTTGTGATTTTTCTTTTTCCTTTTTTCGCTGACACATCTTCCGTTGGCATCAACAGCACTGTGGAAGCAACCGGTGATATCTTAAGTCGGCATAGATCGCTCTGTCACCGTAGAATCTGTCGGTCTCGCAGTACCTTCCGTTGGCATCAACAGCACTGCGGCGAGAACGACCGATCACCTATCCAAGTCTCGGTCGAGAAGGATTTCTGAATCCTTATTGGTCGAGGTCATCTCATCAGCCTTCTCGGCGAAGTGAGGTGTTACGAGTTATTACATTCGGCACATTGAGGGCCGAATTTGATATTGAACTTCGTGAGAATAGTAACCTTGTCTTCAGGTTCGAGAGCCCAAGAGGCCGAGACGTGTTCCTTTCTCGGCCGCAATCGCAAGACGCAGAAGTCAGTAGCGCGACCCAACGCAATATCAACAAATTTACTCCTCGGCCGAGCTTGGCCGACGAGTTGGCACGCCCCGCATTCACCGAAGGACGTAGTTAGCTTATTAATTACTCGGCCTGCGTGCCACGTAGGCTTTGTAGTTTTTAGGGTCAACATTTTGGCACGCCCAGTGGGACCCAGTGCTAGACTACGAAGTTCATGCCAATTGAAACACGATCGGTAAAAAAGAAAACAGCTATGGGAAAGTCGACAGCCAATTTGCCGAATCAGAACATAGGACAAAGTGTGCCGCAGGCGCAGAATCCCCTTAGCGCGGTGACACCTGAGTCCACGAGCGCGACTCGTCGAGAGAGAGAAGTTAATCTCGGCGGTCAACTACGCGGTCTAGAGATCCCTAACAGAAACACCTGCGTTCTCAATGAAGGGATCGTAGAAGAGTGCGATGAGGATGGTGGTGAAGGATCTGATCCGCCAACAAGGTCGTTTCTTCGGAAGCGACTAGACGAGCAGTCTCGGTCAGTCGAACAGACGTTTAGTCGAGGCATTGACAAGCTGCATGACGTGATACTCAGTTCCAATGAGCGACAAACCAGATTGCTCGAAATGCTGGTTAGTAAAGTCAGTGACAGTAGGCCTTTCGATCTTCTACAACACTTACCACCAGGAAACAATCCGTTACCAATTGTACTGGCCGAGCCAATTCCTGCTCGGCTCAAACCAATTGACTTGGAAAAAGGAGGAGGGTCGAATAGTAGGTCAGACGGAACCGACCAGAGGGTCGAAGCAACACCTGTTGACATGACCGAAGTTCAGCGGATGATCGACTCGGCCATGAAGAAAGGGCCGAAGTGTCCTAAGTTTATCCATCCGTACCCGGCCTACGTGGAAACATTCGGATACCCGAAGGGTTTCAAGATCCCAGATTTTAGCTTTTTTGCCGGTGAATCGTCTCTGTCCTCGTTGGAGCACGTGACTCGTTTCACCGCGCAATGCGGGGATGTTAATAGTGATTTCCATAAGTTACGGTTGTTCAACTTCTCATTGACCGGTTCAGCATTCGCCTGGTATATCAATCTCCCTCCTAATTTCGTCCAAAACTGGGAGGGGTTGGTCGAGAAATTCCACGAGCAGTTTTATCGGACATGAATGGAGATGTCAGTTTCCTCATTAGCAAGGATGGCTCAAGCATCTGATGAGTCACCAATGGATTATCTTACCAGGTTCAAATCGGCCAGGAATTGGTGCCGAGTGCCTTTACCCGAAGTCGAATTTGTCAGGCTTGCTTTGAACGGCCTCGACGTCGAATACAAAAAGAAATTCTTGGGGGAAAACTTTCAGGATATGTACGAATTAGCCCAGCATGTCAAGCAGTATGATTACTTGCTCCGCGAGGAAAAAATTTCGAAGGTCCCAACTCGGGGGACGATTTACAAGAATCCTACTGTCAATTATGCATCAACCGAGGATGAATGCGTCAGTGTGGATGCAGCTGAGATAGTGATAGATAAGCCATACGTCTGCAAGGCATTAACTCAAGTTGACTCTAGGGAAGTCAAAAGCCGTTCGGCCACTGAGGGAACGTTGAAACCGTCAAAAGTTTATACTTTTGATATTACAAAGGCTGACGCAATTTTTGACCAACTGTTATCAGCAAGAATCATCAAGCTTCGGCCTGGTCACAACATTCCCAAAGCCGAAGAGCTTAAAGGAAAGGTATATTGTAAATACCACAATTCAAGCAAGCATACGACAAACAATTGTGTCGTGTTTCGAGACAACGTCCAAAGCTGGATTGATAATGGCAAATTGAAATTTCCAGAGAAAAAGATGAGTGTCGATACTGACCCGTTCCCCACGGCAACAGTAAATATGGTTGATGCATGCCTACCTAAAGACAAAGGGAAAAGGAAGGCCGAAGATGTTGTGACGCAACGCTTTCGGAATCAGAATTCTCGGCCATGTTTCATGGCCGATTTTCATTCAAACAAACCACCTACAGCTTTAACGGGACCTGCTATTGTCAAACCTATGGTAGATTATACCACCGATGAAGACAGTGGGACATCGGTTTTATGCAGCAAATGCAGAGCCAAGGTCGGTAGTGAGCCAGAGGAGAAGCCCTCTCCGCTTATAACGGAACGACCTACGGTCGCAACCCAGCAGAAGATTGCCGAAGTAGGCCAACATCAAGGGGTTTTTGATAAGCTCGGTCCTAAAGTACGAATGGAAGAGACACCCCCGGTCAGGCGGCGCCTCGATTTTGATGCTTCATTCTATGACGATGATTACTATAAACGTAATTCTAGTAGTTCAGAATCATCACGAAGCCAAAAAACCTTCAAACCTCCCGAACCTAGAGATCAACGTTGGTATACATATCATTCTTCGAAAGGCGTCTACACCGCGTTGTCCAAATCTCAGAAACGTCGGCATCAAAGGATAGATTGCATGGCCCGCCGACGGGCAGCCCAAGAAACTTCGGTCCCTAAATGGCGGCCGAAGGACACAATGGCTACTGATGATGAACGACCACCTCCAGCCATTATGACAGAGTTGGCTCAAGGGAGACGGCTGGTCGACCAAGATGTCGAAACCACGTTTGAAGAGGCCGATAAACGGATCAAACTTCTTCTTCGACCAGGGGAGATGAAGGCGCGCCTTGAACATTTCAGGCAAGAGGCCGAAAGCAAATTAGCCCCGCTAGCTATACAAGGACCTTTGATCAAGATCCGACGGAATTTGCACCCCCCGTTCCTTGGGGAGACTTTGGAGTACATGCAAGAATTCCATAAGAAACATTCGGCCAATGATCTGTATGGCTTGCCAAAGGCGTGCCAGGACACCATTGATCTAGTCCTGACTTGTCCTGATGCCGAGCGAATCATCCAGAAAACCTCAGACCCAGGGCTGAAAGCAAGGTTCCAGCACATACGGGAAGCTCGTGTCCTTGGATTTGAAGTCGACCCATACATTGATATGGATGCAGCCGACCTTCCTTTCTCAATGGAGGACCTTCAATATTTACGATATCACTTCAAAGTATTCTCGGCTGTTTCGCTCTTCGGCCTTACAACCGATGAAATAGCACGTGTTGCGCGTCTGGATGCTTATCTCGACACTAGGGATGCCCGGCTACACTACCAGGAGCAGGTCCTTACCCCGAGCACATTGTCAATCTCAACCTCACATGAGGTAGGTACGCAGAACCAGCAAGAAGCAGCACCGCAGGATCAAACCATCGAAGAAGGAACAGAAGAGTCTCGTTGTCCAACCTTGACAGCAATAGAGTCCGCGGTTGTCGACCAGACCAGAGATGAAGCTAGTGAGGAGGGTCTTAACCCGATGGGCCCGTCAGTCCTGGATAACATGGAAATCAGTATGGTCCATGTGTTACCCGCCGATTTTCAGTCAAGCACGACCCAACCGAATTTCCTCGATGGTGACGTAGTCACCGAAGAAGCCGGCCACGTTGATTTTGTATCTTCTGTTGAGGTTGAGCCAACAACAAAAGATGATAGTCTAAAGGCGGCTTTGGCCGAATTGTTTCCTCGTTCATCATCGGCCAAACTTCACCATTTAAAGCCTTTGTATGTGACGGCCCATATCGAGGGGTATCCAGTTTCTAAAGTTTTTGTCGACTGTGTGATGTGAAAATTACTTGACACACAAATTAAACCCTCTTTTTGACAATTGTAGTATAGATGTAAGTAGGGTATCGTTCTAGGCCGGGGATTAGGAGGGATTGCTAATCTATTCTAAATTAATTTAAAAATATTAAATAAGATTCAAGGACACAAAATTAGGCTAAAAACTCTAATAACTCGAAACACACTTAAAATGACTCAAAACAATGAAAACAATTAAATTAAACACTAGGAACTGAAATGGACGGAAATTAAATTAAAAGACTAACAATAAAGAAAACTAACTAAATAATATAAATTAATAATGGATGGGTGTTTGGTTTTGATGAAAAGTAAATTAAACTTAATTAAATTACAGAATTGATAAAAACATAAAATTAAGGTAAAATGATAAATGACGGACTAGCTAGAGGGTTCTTCTCCACACATGACACATAAGCAACCCAAATTGATTTTCAGTTGTTCTTTCAATAAGTTGTGAATTTCAATACTCCAGATTAACCGTGAACAGCACTTTTTTAATCTTCAAGTTTTCCTTAAGTTATTGAATTGGACGGGAAAACGCATACAACAATTCAAAACATTCTTCAAAAGTCCCCTACGTGAAAAGCACAATAGAGATACAATCAAAGATCATTAAACTTTGTGAAAGCTATAAGCATTGACGAGGCATTCGTAACTATGAAAAGCATGATACTCTTGCCAAGAATTTACTTAACGTGATTGTGACTAGCAACCTTTACTACTTGTGAAAATAAGTTCATAACGATTAGGTGAAATTCACTTATATTCTAGCATCAAATTCATGCATGTAAATTAAGCGTGCACTCTCAACCAACATACACAAATCAGTTTTTATACGAACGGATAAGTAAATTGAATTCACAACTTATAAATCACAACTGAAGGTAATCAATTCATATTACAAATATATTCATGGTTTCGAATTAACCTCTAACCAACATAAATTTAATTACAAATTATTATCAAATTAAACCAAAAGTAAAACATGGGTTTGAGAAGATAAAACCAAGAAAAATGGAGTGAAACTTTGCTCTGTGTTGCTGCTGATCTCCCTTCGTCTGACTCCCACTTCTCTCCCCGTGCCTTCTGACCTCTCTCTGCTCGTCACTGCTCTCTGTCAGTCGCCTCCTTCTCTCTTCTCTCCCCGCACACTGCTGCGCCCTCCTATATTATTTCCCCTTCCGTCAGTCTACCCGCGTCACACTGCCTTGCGTCCCTGCGAGCTTCTCTCCTTCCTGCGTCTCTGCGAGCTGCCCAAAGGGCAGCCCCTTTCTCCCCCTAATTCCTTTCCGCGTTCCTCCTCTTTTATTCTTTTTATCTGTCAGTGTTTCTCCCACTTGTCCCCTTTATTTCTATTTTTTTATTTTCTTTTCAAACCACCCTCCACTGCTTCTTATCCCGCACTCTTCTCTTTTTCTTTATTTTCTTATTCTATTTCCTCCTTCCACCAGTCTGCCCGTGTCCTCCTCTTATTCTTCTTTTAATTTTTTTTATTCCTTCTTTTCTTTTTTTATTCCTTTCTTTTCTTCTTCTCCATCCGTTCCTTTCTTTTCTTCTACAAAACAAAACCATCATGATGATCAAACATCATCATGACTTATCATTATTATATATTTTTTTTAATTTAATTTAAAAGCTGATCTACACAGACAGTTTTGACGAATTTATTACATAAAATTTCACTTGTTCTATTTTTATTTTCTTTGCATAACAAATCCTATAAACACAAAAATAACGTAAATAGCTCAAAAATATAAGGAACTAACTAAGAAAAGACGAGTGAATTTGAAGTAAAAATATATATAAATATGATCCGATCAAATACCCCCATACTTAGCTTTTGCTAGTCCTCGAGCAAAACAAAGAAAACAAGAACAAGAAGTAACAAGAAAAACATTAGTTTCTCCCTATCTGACCCTCATAGAATTTCATTTAAGAAAACAAATCATCAAGAACCATAGCTAGCATCAAGGAACTAATCCAAGTTCATCTTCCTTATTCAAATATTAGCAGTAGTCTTCAAATCATCCTTGAAGTGTAGTGTGTGAGATAGCCATGCTAATGCAATTTCAAAATTTTTATATTTTTAAAATCATCATATGCAAACTAGCAACCTTCTCACGGGATATACACTCAATCACACATGTGTTTAGTTTAAATGTGTTTCGCTCAAAGAATCAAATGTGAAATTTCTACCATAAGCTTGCATAAAGATCTCATCTCCACAATCATAATTGCAAAACTTAAATCAAGAGGACTTTTATTGGATGTAATGAGGTTTAGGGAGAGGGTTATTGAAATGAAAGAATAGGTAAACACAAGTTCCAAGCTACATTGCAAGCAATTCTTTTCTTTAGATTTATAAGAACTCAAGCTCTCCAGCAATTCTTCTAGCACCTCCAACCATACTCTTAAACTGAAACTTTAAAAACTTTTTATTTTCTTTTTATACAATCTTTCTTTTTTTTTTCTCTTTTTTTTTTTTTTTTTTTTTCTTTTTTTTGTTTTAATTCACAAACATGAAATACCCCCACACTTATTCTTTTGCCAAACATCTTCATTATTTCACAAACGTTTCTCATAAGACAATCTCGCATTGCTCGCTTGGAAATGGTAAGGAAAAATGTTTCAGGTATAAGGGTAGACATATCTGGTGATAAGAAATAAAAGGCTCAACAAACACGGCTCAAATTGGCAAACTAATGATATCATTTTTCTTTGGGAAACATGGTTATTTGGGCCATAGTGGTAAACCTAATGCCTCTATCATTTCCAAGTTCAAGCAATCAATGACAAACATTTCGAAAGATCGTTACGCAAGTTCTAGAGATGTATCTCACATAAGTTCATCACACATGAAAGAATAGGAGTGTATGAAAAATGCACACACTTTCAATCGGCTCAAAAACTCACATAGGATGTATATGGTCACTAAATTCACATATGAAGCTTTAAGTCATACTTTAGTTTCACATTAACAAGGCTATGTGCATTTGGTTTTTCAAAGATGGTCAAACATGTACAAAACTAACAAGAGAATTAGGAATTTCATAAAACACATGTTAACTAAGTTCTTGATAATCGTGATTCAAATTTGATCTAATTATATCATTGGGTCGGGAAACTAACAAAAATCTAATTCAAAACAATAAGGGAAACAAGACAATATTTTTGGATTTTTAAATTTTCCGAAATTTTTTTAATTTAAATTTTTTTTAAAAGAAAACAAAACTAATTAAGAACACAAAAAACAACAACACAGTTTTTTTTTATTTTTTATTTTTTAAAAAAAACAAAACTAATTAAGAACACACAAAAAACAACAACACAGAGACAAATGAAATTCTGGAGATTTCTACCCCCATACTTAAACTTGACATTGTCCCCAATGTCAGAAAACACTATAATGCAAATAAAAATAAAAAAAAAAAAAATAAAAAAAAAAAAAAAAATAAGAAACAAAATAACGCAATTGGACTGAAAACTTCCCTAATTTGCAGTAAAATCAAGCGATGACCCCCAAGCTAAAATTCTGCAATCAACTTCAAGGGTGGAAATAACCAAAAGTTCCTGCAAAGAAAAGAAATAATTCAGTTAAGTACGCAAGAAAATTAATTAAAAAAATTGCAAACGAAAAATTGAAAATTACGATAAAAGATAATGAATAAAACTAATAAGTAATCATTGGTCGTGCTTGTTGACTTTCCACAGCTTTCCTCTTGAACGGGGTGACACTTAGCTTTTTACTATTTGATGATATTGTACGGCGGAGCTTTGCTCTTTGGGAATATTGCAGTTCCTTATTTGTTCTCCAAGCAGATGTGGCAGCTTCTCTTGTTCTTCATCTCAGACTCCTTCTGCTGGGATGATTGTGCAAGCTGCATTCTTCTCTGCTTGTTTCCTCTGCATGGCGGGCAGGCACGAGGGAGAGGTATTGGTCTGTTTCTTTCTTCAATCTTTCCAAGTGCCCACCTCTTGCTCTCTTTCTCCTTGTCCTTAGTTGAGGATGAATCAGCACGTTGTCTCCACATGCTTCGAGGTATCATCTTCACTTCCCTTATAAGTGAGAAACAAAGCGAAAGCACAAGATGATGAGTACTCGAGAGCAGGTGCTGGCTGGAGAAAGGACAGGGAGAAAGCATGATATGAGATACTCTTGCTTTCAACCTTCATGATATGAAATACTTTTGCTTTGAATGGGTTGTTCGCAGGAGTATCCCAAGGAATGAGGAATACAGAGTGACTCGAGAGGGTTCTTTGGGAATGCATTTTCGGAGATGAAGAAGTGTTGAGAGGGTGTGCTGAGAGAGTGTGCTTTTGCTGTGGAAGGCGAAGGTAGAAACTTATAGGACTTGTCTTCACAACCGGAACTGTTCTCTCACTTAGTGTCGGCAGCCGGTGGATGGGTGAAGAATACAAATTACGCGCTTTCTGACAAAGCTGCCCGTAATTTCCGCAAAGCAGATTCCTCATTGATATCTGGAATCGGCGCTTCGAGCTCTGAGCATCGTCGATTGTAGAGGTAGCATGTGACACGTGCGGATAAATCTGGAAAAGAAGATTTGCCCGTGGGTTGAAGCCCAGCTTTTGAGAAAGCTAGCGTGTCTTTGACTGTTGAATTTCCCTCTTCGATTTCTGAATTGGTGCTTCGACAAACTGCCCGAGAATTTCGCAAAGCAATTTGCGTGTGACAAGTGACGACACGTCTGGACAAATTGATCTTTTGAAATCCGGGGTTCGGCTCATTGTTTCTGAGCAAGCCCAGCCTTTAAGAAATGAAACGCCTCTTTTGAGAAAAGAATCCGGCTTTTGAGAAAGGAGCCCCGACTCTTCGATTTGCGAGAGGACGCTTCTCTGAGGAGCGCCTATCCGATTTCTTCTTTTTATAGAGGCGTTAAGCTTGTTCCACAACACACTTGAGCACCCTCCTGTAAACACTCCCTTCTTGCACTTGTTTAATCTTGATCATTCCGACTCTCTTCTTTCTTCACCACCTCTGAAAAATGTCTGGCCCTTCCGATCGTCGTTTTGACTTGAACATTGGTGAAGAGGCAGCTCCGCCTTCACCAGACAATATATGGCGCCCATCCTTCATATCGCCCACCGGTCCCCTTACCGTGGGGGATTCGGTGATGAAAAATGACATGACTGCTGCGGTGGTGGCCCGGAACCTTGTCACCCCCAGAGATAACAGACTGCTCGCTAGGCGGTCTGATGAATTGGCGGTTAAGGAGTCTCTGGCTCTTAGCGTGCAGTGTGCGGGTTCTGTATCCAACATGGCCCAACGCCTATTTGCTCGAACCCGTCACGTTGAATCGTTGGTGGCTGAAATACAGAGTCTCAAAGAGGAGATTAGAGGACTCAAGCATGAAAATAAACAATTGCACAAGCTTGCACACAATTATGCCACCAGCATGAAGAGAAAGATTGACCAGATGCAGGACACCGATGGTCAAATTTTACTTGATCATCGGAGGTTTGTGGGTTTGTTCCAACCCCATCTGCCTTCGTCTTCTGGAGCGGCACCGCGTAGTGAAGCTCCAACTGATCAACCTCTGCCGCCTCCTCCTTCTGTGGCCCCGCCGACTGCTGAAGCCCCGCCTACTACTGAAGCACCACCCGACCAATGAATACTATTAGTTTACATTATTGTAAAATATTTGCTTTTTTTTTTTTTTTTTTTTTTTTTTTATTTTTTTTTTTTTTTTTTTTTTTTTATTTAATTTTAAATTTTATCCTTTTTTTTTTTTTTTTTTTTATATGTAAATTAATGTAAAGAGACTTTGGTTAACCTTCCCCCACACTTAAACTAAATAACACAAACTCACAGAAATCAACCAAATAACACAACTAACTAAACAAAACAAAATGAAAGCAGTAAAGATAATGGTGGAAGAATGCAAAGCTGATTGGGTTAGCAATTCCAAAGTCTCCCTTCGTTGAATGCTTGGGTTGCCTCCCAAGAAGCGCTTGATTTAACGTCTTTAGCTGGACGCATCTTTCCTTTAAATTTCCTGGTTCCATTTGAACCTAAAATCAAAGAAAGAAAAATAAATCAAATATCAAAAGTAAAATACACAAACACCAATATAAACATAAACAAAAACAAAAATAAAGGGATTAGCAAATTGCTAATCCCCGGCAACGGCGCCAAAATTTGATGTGAAAATTACTTGACACACAAATTAAACCCTCTTTTTGACAATTGTAGTATAGATGTAAGTAGGGTATCGTTCTAGGCCGGGGATTAGGAGGGATTGCTAATCTATTCTAAATTAATTTAAAAATATTAAATAAGATTCAAGGACACAAAATTAGGCTAAAAACTCTAATAACTCGAAACACACTTAAAATGACTCAAAACAATGAAAACAATTAAATTAAACACTAGGAACTGAAATGGACGGAAATTAAATTAAAAGACTAACAATAAAGAAAACTAACTAAATAATATAAATTAATAATGGATGGGTGTTTGGTTTTGATGAAAAGTAAATTAAACTTAATTAAATTACAGAATTGATAAAAACATAAAATTAAGGTAAAATGATAAATGACGGACTAGCTAGAGGGTTCTTCTCCACACATGACACATAAGCAACCCAAATTGATTTTCAGTTGTTCTTTCAATAAGTTGTGAATTTCAATACTCCAGATTAACCGTGAACAGCACTTTTTTAATCTTCAAGTTTTCCTTAAGTTATTGAATTGGACGGGAAAACGCATACAACAATTCAAAACATTCTTCAAAAGTCCCCTACGTGAAAAGCACAATAGAGATACAATCAAAGATCATTAAACTTTGTGAAAGCTATAAGCATTGACGAGGCATTCGTAACTATGAAAAGCATGATACTCTTGCCAAGAATTTACTTAACGTGATTGTGACTAGCAACCTTTACTACTTGTGAAAATAAGTTCATAACGATTAGGTGAAATTCACTTATATTCTAGCATCAAATTCATGCATGTAAATTAAGCGTGCACTCTCAACCAACATACACAAATCAGTTTTTATACGAACGGATAAGTAAATTGAATTCACAACTTATAAATCACAACTGAAGGTAATCAATTCATATTACAAATATATTCATGGTTTCGAATTAACCTCTAACCAACATAAATTTAATTACAAATTATTATCAAATTAAACCAAAAGTAAAACATGGGTTTGAGAAGATAAAACCAAGAAAAATGGAGTGAAACTTTGCTCTGTGTTGCTGCTGATCTCCCTTCGTCTGACTCCCACTTCTCTCCCCGTGCCTTCTGACCTCTCTCTGCTCGTCACTGCTCTCTGTCAGTCGCCTCCTTCTCTCTTCTCTCCCCGCACACTGCTGCGCCCTCCTATATTATTTCCCCTTCCGTCAGTCTACCCGCGTCACACTGCCTTGCGTCCCTGCGAGCTTCTCTCCTTCCTGCGTCTCTGCGAGCTGCCCAAAGGGCAGCCCCTTTCTCCCCCTAATTCCTTTCCGCGTTCCTCCTCTTTTATTCTTTTTATCTGTCAGTGTTTCTCCCACTTGTCCCCTTTATTTCTATTTTTTTATTTTCTTTTCAAACCACCCTCCACTGCTTCTTATCCCGCACTCTTCTCTTTTTCTTTATTTTCTTATTCTATTTCCTCCTTCCACCAGTCTGCCCGTGTCCTCCTCTTATTCTTCTTTTAATTTTTTTTATTCCTTCTTTTCTTTTTTTATTCCTTTCTTTTCTTCTTCTCCATCCGTTCCTTTCTTTTCTTCTACAAAACAAAACCATCATGATGATGTTTCAAACATCATCATGACTTATCATTATTATATATTTTTTTTAATTTAATTTAAAAGCTGATCTACACAGACAGTTTTGACGAATTTATTACATAAAATTTCACTTGTTCTATTTTTATTTTCTTTGCATAACAAATCCTATAAACACAAAAATAACGTAAATAGCTCAAAAATATAAGGAACTAACTAAGAAAAGACGAGTGAATTTGAAGTAAAAATATATATAAATATGATCCGATCACTGTGGAGCTACCGTCAATATCATGCCTCTGAACATCATGAAGGCCTTACGTCGCTCGAATGACGAACTTATTCCGTCTGGGATCACAATGAGTAGTTTCGTCGGCGACAAATCCCAAACCAAAGGTGTACTTCCGTTAACTGTAAACATTGCTGGTCGCACTCACATGACCGCCTTTTTCGTGGTTGATTCCAAAACCGAGTATAATGCACTGCTCGGTCGAGACTGGATTCATCAAACCAGCTGTATTCCTTCATCATTGTATCAAGTGCTTGTATTTTGGGACGGCAACTCGATCACTGTTCACCCGGCCGATAGCCAGCCCTTCGAAACTAACATGATCCAAGCACGGTACTATGATGACCACGTCGGCTACATTACATTGCAAGGCTTCAATGAAGAAGGACGGCCGACTCGAATTTCGGTTCAGAAAGCTATCGAGGTTGGCACCGAGACTGTCCAGCAGGATTCGACGAGACTCGGATTAGCTAATTTCCTCCCCGAAGCTGATGTTTGACACCGATCGGGAAACACGTAGGGTCGCGGTTTCATCTACTATGGAATGACTGCTGGCCTATTGGTATACTATATCTAAACAACCAAATTCGGGAGTTAATCTCGTCGAGTTCCTTGCTGAAGGAGATAATGGTCCTGTCTTGTCTCTTGATAAAATTCAAGCTGCCCTGGCCGAACTCGAAGATCATCGGCCCCAAGTTAAGGACCCCTTGGAAGAGATTAATGTTGGGACGACCGATGACCCACGACCTTTGTTTATTAGTGCGTTACTTCCCCAACAAATGAATGACGAGTTTCGTGCCTTGCTTACGGAGTTCAGGGATTGTTTTGCTTGGAGCTATCATGAAATGCCCGGCTTGGAGCATACTCTGGTCGAGCATGAATTACGTATTAAGCCCGGATGTAAACCTTTCCGCCAGCCACCTCGTCGATTCTCGACCGAAGTGCAACTCGGCATCAAGGACGAATTGGTTCGGCTTTTGAAAGCTGGGTTCATTCGGACAGCTCGATATGTTGAATGGTTGGCAAATATCGTGCCTGTTTTAAAGAAAAGTGGTGCACTACGCATCTGTATCGATTTCAGAAATCTGAATCTGGCAACTCCCAAAGATGCGTATCCAATGCCGATCTCAGACCTGTTAATCGATGCTGCGGCAAATCATGCAATCTTATCCTTTCTGGATGGACACGCCGGGTACAACCAAATATTCATTGCCGAAGCCGATGTACACAAAACTGCTTTCCGTTGCCCGGGGGCACTCGGCACTTACGAATGGGTTGTTATGCCATTCGGCCTCAAGAACGCCGACGCCACATACCAACGGGCGATGAATACCATCTTCCATGATTTAATTGGAACCATCGTCGAAGTTTACATCGACGATGTTGTCATCAAATCTAAACGCCGACAGACACATCTGGACGATCTCCGACAGGCTTTCCTCCGCATGCGTCGGCACAACCTCAAGATGAATCCTGCCAAGTGTGCCTTCGACGTATCGGCCGGGAATTTTCTTGGCTTCCTCGTGCATCACCGTGGGATTGAAGTCGATGAGAATAAGGCCCGCGCAATCCTCAATGCTCCACCCCCAACGACGAAGAGACAACTCCAGTCCTTACTCGGACAGATCAATTTCCTCCGTCGATTTATTGCCAACTCAGCAGGTAAGATGAAAGCGTTCTCCACGCTTTTGAAACTCAAGGATTCAGATAAATTTGTGTGGAACAACGAGCATCAGGCGGTGTTTACGCAAATCAAAGTCTCCCTCACGAACCCATCTGTCCTGGTTCCTCCTCGGCGCGGTAAGCCTCTTAAGCTCTATATCTCGGCGGCCGAAGAATCCATCGGCTGCCTCCTTGCGCAAGATAACGACGCCGGACGAGAGCAGGCTATTTTTTATCTCAGTCGCAATCTCAGTCAACCGGAGACCAATTATCCGGCCGTCGAGAAGCTATGCCTGGCCGTGTTTTTCGCCGCTTCCAAGCTTCGGCATTATATGCTCCCATCAGTTACCCAAGTCATTGCTCAGACCGACGTCATCCGCTACATGCTCACCCGACCAATCGTAAAGGGCCGCATTGGGAAATGGACCATGGCACTGTCCGAATTTAGCTTGCAGTACGTAGCCCAGAAAGCTGTCAAGGGCCAGGCACTGGCTGATTTCCTTGCTCAACATCCCTCCCCATACGGTTTTGGGGGCAACGACGTTGAAATCGGCATGGTTCAGACGCGCGACAACCACTGGACGATGTACTTTGACGGCTCCAGTACGTCATCTTCAGCGGGCGTGGGAATTGTCATTCAGTCCCCAAACCACGATCGCTGGTTATTTTCGCTTAAGTTGGATTTCGAATGCACCAACAATCAGGCCGAATACGAAGCCCTAATCGTCGGCCTTGGAATTCTTCATGACCTACGGGCAACCCGCGCCCTCGTCTTCGACGACTCCGAACTTGTGATTAACCAACTCAATGGTTCTTTTCGTTGCATGAGTTGTGCCCTGGCGCCTTACCACATGATTGCCAGCTATTTGGCCGAGTCCTTCGACGGTATTACATTTAAACATATTTCCCGGAGTCTTAATACCGACGCAGACGAATTGGCTCAAATTGCCTCCGGCGCTCAACTCTTGGGGGGCAAGTTAGGCCGAGAAATACCCGTGTTGTGACAGCTATACCCGGCCTTGGTTAACCAACAAGTCCTCCAGCGCGACAACGTGATACGTACAAGAGTCATGTCCTTACCTTCGTTATTAGATAGAGACGACCCTGTGGACGTTTGTGCCGTCGAGGCAATACCAGATGATTGGAGAATGCCCATTATGTAGTACCTCGACAATCCCAATGGTAAACATGATCGCAAGACGAGAGTTCACGCCACGAACTATGTCATGTATCAGAACGAGTTATACCAAAAAGGCGAAGATGGTTTGTTATTGCTATGCCTTGGTCCCCAAGAGAGTGCTCGGGCGATTACAGAAGTCCATGAAGGGATATGCGGAGCTCATCAATCCGGACGGAAAATGCGATGGCTACTTCGACGACACGGCTATTTTTGGCCAAGGATACTGAAGGATTGTATCGAGTTTGCACAAGGATGTGTACAATGTCAAATCCACGGGCCTATACAAAGGGTCCCGGCCGAATCTTTGCATTCGGTCATAAAGCCATGGCCGTTTAGAGGATGGGTCATGGACGTAATCGGCAAAATCACGCCGTCTTCTGGAGCCGCTAAGCACGCATGGGTAATAGTCGCAACCGATTACTTTACCAAGTGGGTCGAAGCGAAGTCATATGCCGAACTAACATCTAAAGAAGTTTGTGATTTCGTGGAGGAACACATCGTAACCAGATTTGGCGTACCAGAAACGATCATAACTGACAATGGAACAATCTTCACAGCCGAGAGGTTTAAAGAGTATACGGCAAATTTGAAAATTCGGCTCGAACAGTCTACACCGTATTATCCACAGGCGAATGGGCAGGCCGAAGCAAGTAATAAAGTGTTGATCGGCATCCTTGAAAAAATGATAAAAGAAAGGCCTGGCATGTGGCATTTGAAGTTGAACGAGGCATTATGGGCATATCGAACATCACCCCGATCGGCGACTGCGACAACCCCGTACGCATTGACCTACGGACACGATGCAATGTTACCAGTCGAGTTAAGCATAAATTCGTTGCGATTAATCGAACAAAGTAGTTTGTTTAGCGCCGAATATAGTCAGTCCATGAGGCAGGAACTCGAAGATTTGGAAGAAGCACGACTTGACGCCTATAACTTACTGGTGGCACAAAAACGGATTGCCGAGCGAGCCTATAATCAAAAGGTGCGACAAAAAACATTCGGCGAGGGTGAATTAGTGTGGCAAACAGTGTTGCCCGTAGGACTAAAAGATCCTAGGTTTGGCAAGTGGTCGCCGAATTGGGAAGGGCCATTCGTTGTGCATAAAGTAAACGGCAAAGGGGCGTATCATCTTAAAGACCGGACCGGTGTAGTCCACAGATTACCAATTAATGGAAAGTTTTTAAAGAAATATTATCCAGTCACATGGGAAATGCAGGAATAGAAAATGGGTCCATTGAGATTGATAAGCATTTACAAAATGAGTAGGTCGGACGGTTTACAATCAAATACATTCAAGGTGAAGAGGGTAGAAGAGTGCCGAGCAGGGCTTTCAGCTCCAACCACCGTACTTCACCCATGATGACCTGGGCTTGCCGGTTCTTCTTCTCCAGCTTCAACTGCTCGACTCGTTTTGCATTCGCCGTATACTCGGTTAAGCAAGCCTTGCCACCCAACTCGAAGTCCCTGGCAAGATCGGAAGCAATGACCGATCTTCGTTTTGATAGTTCGGCCATTTGACGGTCGAGTTCGGCCAAAACCTCCCCTTTAGCCTTCAAAGCGTCAACCTTGGGACGAAGAGCATCTTGAACGACCAGGGCAGCCTGCAGGTCTTGTTCGGCCCTCAAAGCATTTTCGGAAACATTGAATGTTTCTCGAACCCACTCCAAGGCAGTTGACGCCTGAACGACAGCCTCGCCGCTCAGCTGACCATCGGCTCCAAGGTTGTTTAGACATTCTCCCAGCAGATCAAGACCTTTGCGCTCAAGAACTTGTGACGCCGAAAGCGATATGACTTCTTGCAGCCGGGTCAGAGCAGTTAAATCAGCAATTTCGGTTGCGGCGGCCGAAGGACCAGCCCCTCCAGGGGTGCTGGATAAAAGAGCTTTCAATTCGACCTCCCACGAAGCCTGCACACACAAATCAGGTTAAGTTCCGAAGAAGTCATGGCAAGAATAGCAAGAAGGTTTCGTTTTTTTTAACCTGCCGAGAGGAGACCTCGGCCATGTCCCCAGGATCGTTGCTCGAACTTAAAGAACTCAATGGCCGAGCCCAGTGTCTCAGATTGCTTCTCAGTTCACGCGGCCGATGGAGGTTATCTACATTTGATGGCCATTGAGGCGGCCAAGAAATATAGATAACGCCATTCGGCGCGTAGAATTGTCGGTGAAAAGAATGTACAGGCACCTGACATTTAGTATTTTCCTCGTTTAGAATTCTAAAGCAGAAAAGTAATCAAGGAAAGACGGTGGAAGATACTTACGAAGGTCGAAGTAACCTCCTGCGGAGGAATGTGGAAGCCCTGGTCTTGAGGATAAACGGGCGATTCCGCCGTTGCCTCGGGTTCCTCGACTGGTCGTTTGCCACGGTCGGCTGTGGAGGGGCCGACCGGGACAGCTGCTTCTGAGGAAGGAACACCCTGGTCCTGAGAAGGAGCAAGGGGTTCGGACACCGCCGTTGGTTCGTCGACCGAACGCTTGCCACGATCGGCCGTGGAGGGGCCGGCTTGAACCGTCATCTCGGACATTAGAGGAGGTTGTCGGCGAGTATGAGGACGATGTGCCAGCGGGACCTCGTCGCTCCCCTCACTTTCTTCCAGAACAAAGACCGAGGGCTTTGGATTTTTGGGGGAGGTGCCCTCGGTCGCAGAAACCGCCGTCTGTGGGACAGGTGCCTCCTCGACGGAGGGAGGCATGACTGGTGTGCCGGCCCCAGAGACAGGCCGCGTTTGAACTATCCCTGCGACCGAAGCTGGCGGTTTCTCGACCAAGGAATGGCCGGCAGCGGGAGAAGGGGAAGCATTGGGAGTCGTCGTCCCCGTAGTATGACTGGAGATGACGTGGATCTCTCGTGCACCTTTCTTCGCCAGTTTTTTCACCCGCTTGGCAGACGGGGGATACTCGACAGCCGGTTCGGCCTCTGGGCGAGGTCGTTTGATCAGCACGGCCCGACCAGCAGTTTTGCCCTTCTTGGCCACGACCGATTTTTTCTCGGCCATAGCAGCGGCAACTGCATCCGCTTTTCTTGAAGGCCGACTACCTGAGAAGATAAAAGCAATTCAGCAAGGCAAATCAGTATGCAGAGTTGAAAGAAAAGAGGAGAAATGAACAATTACCTTGAGATTGGGGGGCCGAGGCCTTCTTCGGTCGGTCACCGAAGAGTTTGTTCAGCACCTCTTCGACCGGAGCACCAAAGAACTCCTGGGTATAATCTTCCCACCATTCACCGAAGGTGTCGGTGCAAAGGGTTTCTGGGGTGGCCGGTCGAAGGCGGAATTTTTGGCAGTACTCTTGGAACTCCCTCGCAGCAGTTTTACATTCCTTCTCCGAGGAACGAGGTTCACGTCCACGGCTTAAGACTGTTCGGGAGGAGAGAAGTGGAACAGGGCAGCCCTGAAGATAGCCGAGCTGTCGGGCAAGGAAGTTCGGATGGTACACTTCCTAACCCGACCGTTTCCCATCGCAGCCGAGAGGGAGGTCGCGAGCGAGCACAAACGATCCCCAAGTCTGACGAAGCTCGGCATCCTCCTCCGCGCCCCACACAGAGGTAGGAAGCCTGATGGAGGAAGGATAGTCCCGACGACGACATATCAAGAATTCGTCGTTGGAGAGATCATCAAGAGCGAAGAGGTACCGAAATACCTCTTCGGCTTGGTGAGGAGGTGTCGGTCGGGAGGCTAGCTGAGGTCCAAGAGCCTCCGTTGGTGAAAAGTCAGCTATGGCCGGCCGAAGGGAGGCGAAGTACACTTGTAACCAGAGCTGGAAGACCCAGAGGGGACCATTCTGGTGTGGGTCGACCTTGTGGAGGGTCGCCTCGGCCAGGCAACGGAAGAGATGGGCGAGAATGTTGGAACTCAGTGCCAGGACGTGACCAGTAGCCAGGGCTTCGGCTACCGGCATGTTCTCGACCAAACACTTATTCGACTTGGTACAACAAATGTATTTGTTGTACCAATAGAAGAGGAAGGCTTCATGCTCTCCCTCTCGCAGGTCCTCTTCTCATCGGCCGGCGAAGTGAAGATAGAGGGTGTTGTAATTAAAGAAGTTCTTGTGGAGCTTCTGAATGTCTTCTTTTGACGGGATTTGACCGTCGCGGTTCAAGGTCTCGAAGGCTCGTCGATCGAAAAGCGTCTTCAGATCAATATTCGACGGGTGCCCAGAGAGGGCCGCGTCGATTGGGATCCCGGTTGCCGAAGTCCCCAGAATGGCGGTGACATCAAGGATGGTGGGACCGATGGGACCAAGAGGAAGAACCAGGGTGTTGGTGGCCGAGCACCAGAAGCACAAGGCGGCTAGGAGAAGCTCCTTGTCAAGAATGATATCCATTGACGAGAGTAGGATGGCGTCGTAAATGCCGAGGGCTCTCAATTGCTCGCCGAAGAGCCGTTCCATTCGAACGACCCAGGCTGCCCAGGTTGTGGTCGTCGAGGGCCATGAGTCTTGGGGTTTCGCCGCATCCCATCTCGACCATTCAAACCCTTGGAACAAGGGTGTTAGGCAGTGCTCCTGGAGAAGGCCAGTAATGGTCGACGGTATTGTAGCCTTGAAGAGAGGACCCAAGATTTGGTGGACAGTGCTCATGTCACTTTCAAACCGTATGTTTTTTAGCGAGCTCCGATCAAGGATTTTCTGGTGCTGTTCACATTCCCTGGAAAGCTTGGAGATGAAAGACGCCATTATAGGAAGGAAGCACGGCGTAAAAGGTTTTTTGGGTTAGGAGATTTGAAGACGAAGACCTGGAAAAGGGAATGTGCTGGAGAAGAAGGGCAAGAGATTTCAGAAAATTTTGAGAGCGTAAAGTGCAAATGAGAGAATTTCGGTATTTATAGAGTTGTGAAGGGAAGAGCAATCGTTCGAAATTCAAAACAAAGGGCAAAATCGACCGAAGGAATCATTGATCATGATGAACATTTGGGAAATGCAGTTGAGAAGACCGAAGGTTTCAGGTTTTGGGGGCGCACGATCGCGTGTGACGGCGAAATTTAATGGTGGAAGACGTTTCGACGCTTGCACGACGACAGGTGGACTCACGGATTGAGATAGTGGCTCGCGAATTGAGGTAGTGGTTAAGTTGACGGTTCAGGCAGCCGCACGCCTTAGACGTCATCATTAGGGTTGGCCGTGTTGGAGGACGCCACGTGGCAAGTTTGGTTAGCAGGATCAAGATCGTGCGATCATGTTCAATAAATGCGCCTTGGAACTCGGGCATTAGGGTTCTGAGTGGTAGATTCGCTTCTTCAAGGCCAAAACTCGGCCAAAGAATTCAGGCCGAGGACCTCAGAAGCGAGGGGGCAATGTTTGGGCCCAAAATAATAGTTTGGGCCGAGGGTAGGATCACTCTCGGCCCGGGAGGCCGTGCGGCGAAAGGGCCATGGATCGTTCAGCTCATGGGCTTCCGAGCCTAGGTCGGTTAAATCAGAACGCAAGCCGAGTCCTAGTACAATAGGGACTCTCGATGGGATCAGTAATCTAGAAAGCGAATCTGGCTCAGTTAAGGACTAGATTCGTAGTCCTAGTGGAGATGGGATTGGTCGAGGTGATGTTGATCCAGGGAGGGAAACCTAGTCCGAATAGAATTGTAACTCGGGCTCGAGGACCAGCGCTATAAATAGGGGAAGCTGTGCATTAAGGAAAGCCCCTGCAAATCAATACAAAATTGCCCTACGCAAATTCTCACAACTTGTGATTTTTCTTTTTCCTTTTTTCGCTGACACATCTTCCGTTGGCATCAATAGCACTGTGGAAGCAACCGGTGATATCTTAAGTCGGCATAGATAGCTCTGTCACCGTAGAATCAGTCGGTCTCGCAGTACCTTCCGTTGGCATCAACAGCACTGCGGCGAGAACGACCGATCACCTATCCAAGTCTCGGTCGAGAAGGATTTCTGAATCCTTATTGGTCGAGGTCATCTCATCAGCCTTCTCGATGAAGTGAGGTGTTACGAGTTATTACATTTGGCACATTGAGGGCCGAATTTGATATTGAACTTCGTGAGAATAGTAACCTTGTCTTCAGGTTCGAGAGCCCAAGAGGCCGAGACGTGTTCCTTTCTCTGCCGCAATCGCAAGACGCAGAAGTCAGTAGCGCGACCCAACGCAACATCAACAAATTTACTCCTCGGCCGAGCTCGGCCGACGAGTTGGCACGCCCCGCATTCACCGAAGGACGTAGTTAGCTTATTAATTACTCGACCTGCGCGGCACGTAGGCTTTATAGTTTTTAGGGTCAACACTTACCAATTGAAAAATTTGTCGAGTAAAGTCTCTTTAATGGATGAAATTTGATTCCTCGAGCAAAATTTTGTAGAGTAGCCCCAAATTTCTGGTAGTGACACCTCATTGCGAGCCGAAGTCTGCAAAAAGAGGTTTGCTTATACAAGACTCTTTTGCCAATGGCAACTATAGCTCCCTCCTACTATAGTGCACATAGTTTTAGAGCAAATAAATACCAAGTATATAATGATTTTTTTTTTAATTACAAACGATATTATAACTTTACACTATTTTCAAGATAAGAAAATGCATGTACCCAACTAAGTGTATTTTTGTGTTTGTTGGCAATGTTAAATAAAAGTAGGTAGCTAGTTGATGCAAGTTTCCAAAGATGCATGCACATGTAATGTAACATCTTGTTCTAAGATTTATTGTATTTTATTCTCAATCGTAGTGAAATTATCAAAATGTCCCTGAGATGCCACGTAGGCCTTCCATGTGGACCTCAAATTTTCTTTCACTTTTCGAGTCTTATTTTGCTATTTCTAAACAATACTTATTTTACAAACACATAGCGTAGACTTAACTTAATTCAGAGTTATAACGAGCAAATTATATCTAAAACTATATAAAATTACCTAAGGTAAATTCAGTATTCGAAGACCTTTGTGTAGCATGCACACCATTGTATTGGTTTTATCTAGGGTGCTAAAATCAGCCTTATACATTGTAAAAACTTACATGAGGTGACTGATTTGAGTAAGGAGAAACAAGTGGATTTTAAATAAAGTTTTATTGGGTTTAATTAAAAAATCTGATGGTGGATTTCGTACAATGGGGTCTGCATGAGGAATTGCTAGGCTTTAGAGTAACTCCAGTGGGAGCAACTGCTTGAGGGATAGGCTACGAAATAGGGATCGATTGCCTGAGATAGGAAGTCCAGCGTTGGCTGGCGAGCGAGCCCGAGCAGGCCTGAGCTCCAGGCCCGTGGATTTGTGCCGGCCTGAGCGCCCGAAGGCTGTCTGACGTGGGCTGACGTCAGACGCTTACCGAGTGAATCAGAGGGCTACTAGATGACTGTACGACTTCCTGAACATCGTCGTCGTCGTCCTCTTCTTCGTCATCGTTGTCCTCTTCGTCCTCATCCGCATCCTCGTCGGCGTCCTCATCCTCTTCGTCTACGCTGTTGTCAAATTCGGACTCGGACTGCGACTCGTACAACTCCAATTGCTCAGCGGTCAAAGGCTTAACTTCGTTTTCCTCCACAACTTCCTCCATAGCCTTCATCATCTCAAAGCTCACACAAATTTGCAGAGAAAATCTCCTATTTGTATTCTTGAGAAAACAAATTGGGATTGGATTTGGGAGAGTGAATGAGATAGAGGGAGGGAGGGACGAGAGAGGAGCTGCCAATTGGGATTGGATTACAAATAAAATTATTTTATAAATAAATAAAATACTAATATTTTATTGTCAATTGCCAAGGCTATTCAAGTGCAACGGTGAAGATGCAAAAGGCGATTACTATTCATTAAAGGTAGTTACTGTTCATTGGGTGGATTAAATAGTGAATAGCCTGGGGGGAGGGCTCTCACGCTGGAAGTGCTCTTAATGAAGGCAAGTGGGAGATTAAACATGTTCCTATGTAGGAAAAACATAAACCAACCTTAAAAGAGGCTTTTGTGCATGATAATTTTTGGACTTCTGAAGTGGTTTAATGTGCAAGTTGCATTAAACAAATGGGTTTTAAAATCCACTTCTTTTACACATCTTGTCAGACATCATCAGTTCTCATTAAACACGGACCGTTGGATTTAGATTCAACAACTATAATTATTATAACTTTAAAAAGAGCCCCCTGTTTGTAGTCGTTGGATCGAAATTCAATGGCCCATGTTTGTCACTCAGCAGGATCCCGAGGGTTTGCCTTGGAGATGATCCAGTTCCTTCTCTCTCTATACCTATTCACTCAATCATCAATTCTCATCATCATTCACACTCTCTCTCCTTTCATCTCCCTTGCATCTCAACTCTCTGCCTCTCCCTTAACTCGACCCTTCTGCAACTCATCTTCTCCCTTTCAGACGCACGCACCAACCACCACACCACTCCCAAAAATTTCACAAACTAACCCAAAAGCTTCCTAAAGGCCTCTGCAACTCGTCACCATACTTGAAACCCCGAAGAACACATAGCAGAAACGAAGAGTCCGTTTTGAACTCCGACGAATACGAACCCGACCCTTTTTCTCGGTAAGCTCCGGCTTTCTTTCCCAAAGCTACCCTTCAAGTTCTAGTGGATTTTCAGGTATGCATGCATGTATTGGTGTGTCTGTAGACATTTTTTTAACCTCGTTATATTCCGACGAGTTGTAGGATTTTTCCAAGCTAAACCCAGCTAAACTTTGTTAATTTAGTCGTGTTTGAACATGTAGGACGACTTCCCACAACCCCTAGACCACAGATTTGAACTTGCATGCTTGAAACCCGTTCTGTCTAGAGAGTCCCGAATATGGCAGTGGCTTTTAAGCCAATTTCCTTTCACCTCTGACCAAGTTTTGAACCCCCAATGAGGTGTAACAAACGTTCCCCTCGTCCTGAGCTTCATTTTGATACCTCTTGGGCGAAAAATGGTTAAGAAATGACTTTGTTGTGTTATTTTGGAATTTTTTGACAAAAATCCAATTCTTGTGCAAACTAGGGGAAATTAAGTTTATTGCACAAATTATTATTAGTTTAGTGATTAGTGTAGTAATTTCTCATATAGCTAGAGGATCACCCGGAGGAGTACGGCGGACAAAATAGTTGGACGGTTACAACCTACATGTATATGTGAGTGGGTCTTTTCGTTTTTACATACATATATATATATATATATATATATATATATATATGTGTAATTATTTTTTCCAATAATTGCCTTTATATACTATGATGTGACATGCCATATTTAGCTTTACAAATAGACTTTTCGTACACTTTGTGTTTTTAATATTATTTGTGAGCATAAATTTGTGGCATGACATCCTTGCATTTTATCTGCTCATTATTACACGTTTACACGGTGTCTCTTAGTTATTTGTATGTTCTGGGTCAAGGACCAGATTCACATGTAGTTCACATGCACCGTTTACATTCGCTTTGGATCCATAGTTAGGTGCCAGCCTGTCCTTTTGTCTGATGTGTTGGACTTGTATATGATGCGACTAGAATGTAAAATCTACACCCAGCTTGTTCCATTGTCTGAATATCTCTGCAATGGACTTGTGTGCCTACATAAATTAATGAGCATTGATTTCTTGTAATAACGATTTGAGATTTAATGTTGAGATACCTTGTTGTTATACCCTACATTTCTTGACTCACTACTATTGCAGGGTACCGCATTATATACTTGTATTATTATATTTTCAAGAAACTTTATACTCGTTTTACAACAAAGGGTACACATTTTCGAAAATGGTTTACAAAACTTTATTTTTCAGGCCCATTGACTTTTGTTTTTCGCCCTTTCGGGTTTTAGTGGCATAGCTCATATTCTCGACGACTTTTAATGGCAAAAGTTGACATGTAGGAGGATCTCTCCTTTCAGTATAACCGTTCTAACTTTATCTTTTACTGCAATTTACTTGTGCTCTGACATCACTTGTGTGATATGGGTTCAATCCCGCTTACATGCGTACTCTAAATTAGTCACTTTCAAGTTTTAATTTATTCACATTTTCTACACCACTACACCTTAGGGTTTCGTCACCTTCCAGGTGTCAGCCATCACATCGCGATTCGAGTGTCCAATTGGACATTTCGGATTTGGGTGTGTCATGTAAGTCTTCATAATGACTCATTTACATAACCGTATTTAAAATAGGAGGAATTGGATTGAGAAAGAATTGAATATAAGAGGAGTTAGAATGAGGAGTCAGAATCAGATTCTTGTTAAAACTATTTACTTAAATGTTCTGGAATGAAGTAAGAATGAAACTGAGTTCATATAAGTTGTTTACTAATTCACCTGAATCGGGACATAAAATGAATATGATTATCGAAATACCCTTATTCTAAATAACATATTTATATGCTAATTAATTGGATCATTTTTTATTCAAATTAATTGTATCATTAGTGATATTTTTTTGGAAAATATAAAACCTTAATAGTAATTACCCTATAAACATTAATTATTTATATATATATTTTAATTCATATCTAAGCTACCTATTAATAAAACTAGGGGTGGGTTCAAAAAACCGAAAACCAAACCGAACCAAAACCGAAAAAATCAAACCGAATGAAAAAACGAACCGAATTGAAAAAACCGAACCGAACCGAACCAAATTAATTAAATTAATTTTTTATCTTATTTATTTAATTATCTGTTTTGAATATTATTTTCTAAACCCAATTTGTAAGCCCAAATGTGCTAAGTCCAATGTGTTCTCAAACTTTAAGCCCAAAATATTAAAAAAAACCTTTAGAAACTCAAAATCCTAACCCTGTTTTATATATTTCTTTTATAGTTCTTTTATAGTTCCTTACATCTGTCTCTGTATACTTTGATTACTTTCCTGAAATGCTCAGGTTCATTTGAAGGTATACCGCATACAGTCTATGTTATCCTATTTTATATAATCAATGGAAATATTAGATTCTTGGCTTGTTTGCTGAGTAGAGGCTAGAGCTATAAATTAAGAGTGCTTGCGCTCGTTTGAAACTCGTTCCTTTCTTAAAAAAATAAGTGAAGCAGATAAGAAGGGTAGAGTAAAATATATGAATTCCCAAGAAGTACCGGAAAGAAGAGAAATTGAAACCGAGGAATACTGTTAAAACATTTAGTAATTACTCTCTTGATCTAAAATTCTCATTAGTTTTTCTTACCCTGACACAAACTAACAAACTTTCTTTGCCTGATTTATTATATCTCAACACCGAGTGAAACCCCAAAAAAAAGAGTAAGCCAGTTTGCAACTTTTGTTCGATTTTTGTGTTGTAGGGTTGTTAGTTTGGACTTTGGAAGACTTGATTGATGATTCTAGTTGAACTTTAAATGTTCATTTTCATTGTCTTTGATTCTAGTTGGAATGCTTATGTAATGATTGTGTTGGAGATGTTAAAATGAACCGAACCCACCCCTAAATAAAACTTTGATTGTTAACTAAAACTCTATGAAATTACTATTTTAACCCACTCATCAAAACTGAACAAAAATAAAAAAATATGGGCTATTTAGGAAACATAAACATGTATTTTGCTGTTTTTTACATCAACCTTACAACCAAGTTAGTATATCATGCTCTATTAAAAAATTAAATTAAAAAAAACTACTTATCATTATCCCAATTTTCTTAATTGATTGTTTTTTTTTTAAATATTTTAACACTATTCGAACTTCATAATAAATAAATAAATGGAATTGTTCACGGTGTGTGTTAGCATTTGCTACTGTTTATTAAAGAAATAAGAAATTCAGGAAATACAACCCAACAAAATTTCGGTTTGCTAGCACTTGATAGTGGTGGTCAGGAAAATTGAAATTATAGTAAATATATAAGGGCATAATGGGTAAGAAAAATTGATTCCGATTCCTCCATACTCTTAGAATTAGATTACCACCTCCATTTAAGAAATCCAATTCCTTCAAAATGAGGAATTGAATTCCTTATTTTGTGTGGGTGCCACATTTCCTTTTATTCTCTTAAGTTTAGTAAATGAATGTATATCCTGTAATCGATATTCAATTTGCATTTTTAATTCTCTCATTGACACCGTCAAATATGATTATGAAGTATGAACGTGTGAAGTATGAACGCGGGAATATGATTATGAAGTATGAATGCAAGAATGTAATTATGAAGTATGAACACGGGAATCTTCATACAATCAATTAGGGGTGGGCACGAGCCGGGCCAGGCCCAATTTTGAAGGGACCGGACCGGATCCGGGTTCAAAGTAGACGGGCCGGACATTACATTTTCTAATATAGGAACCAGACCTTACCCAACCCAGTTGAAAACGGGCCGGGTCCATGGGTTTTTTTTTTTTTTTTTTTTGAAAGAAGGAAAAAAAAACTAAAATTTGCACAGATTCACTACTAGTACCAGACTACCAGTGCAGAGTCCAGACTGCATTTGTTCAGATATACAAGCAGAGTTCATCGTCCCCTGCTGAGGGCGTAACAGAATCTACAACCTAAGATAGTTCAAATTAAGCATCCTGAGAATTTTGAGGCAAGCTATCAACTTTATGCCATCCCCTAGAGGTTCCATCCTTACATTTCAAATCCTCTAATTCAAGTTCTTAAGACAAACAGAGAAAGTAGCACTTAAACCCAATTCAAATCCTCGTTCATGCCTACGAAAATATCATCCCTGCTTCAGCCAGTAATTGTCATTTCTCGAACCTCCATATTAAAAGAAGCTTATAGAAATTTCACATACACTTTTCATTACGTATCAACCAAGAGAATGGGAAACTGCAGGGCATCAGGTTGGCCCTCAACTTATCGAAAATGTAGCATTAACACGTTCAATTAAAAACCATCCACAAACGCAACGAATTACACAACAGGCTCTCATTGCAAAAATCAGACAATTCAAACGCAACAACTACGAATAATATGACCTGATTTATTCATCAAATTGACAAAGTTGTTGCTGCATATGTACTGCAAACAGGAGCTCTAATAGTCCAAACATTCAGATTATCAAAGGCCCTCTGGGTTCTTAGAAGCAAACAGATCAATCATCAATGTACTGCAAAATTAACTCTAGTACCCTGGTTCGAAAACCCTAAAGTCCCTACACCCGAAATTCAAATTAATAACAAAACCTAAATTCAAAATTACCTAAATTTTAGAGGGATGATGGCTGGTACCAGTGTCCTTGACGACGGTGATGGGGTGATGGCGGTCGGGACGATGGGGGTTGTTGTCGAAGAGGAGAGAATCGACAACGGGGGTGATGGCATGGGTTCTTTGAGATGTTATCGAGAAGGATGATGGGTGGTACCATTGTGTTCGCTGAGGAGAATCGATGGTTAGTGAGCATTGTGAGGAGGAGGACAATTGGAGTCGAGGAAGGGAGTCAAGCTGTCGAGGGACTGAGAGTCTGAGAGTGAGAGTCGAGACGAGAGATAACCTAGGGTAAAACTAAAACGAACGGTTCAGATTAGAGATGGTAGCTTATTCATCAATCTGGTCCGTCCATTTTAATTACAAACGGGCCAGTCCTTGTACCCGCGATTCCTATACTCTAGGAACCGGCCCGAACCGAAAATCTCAAAGGCCTGCCATGGCCCGAACCAAAAATACCACGGTTGTCATATGCATGGTCGTCACTTTTAAGATATGCATGGTCGTCATATGGTCGTCACTTTTAAGATATGCATGGTTGTCATATGGTTCACCTTTAAGAGCAACTCTAGCGTTGTAAAGGTACCTTGGGGCAAGTCACTATTAAATAGCCTTCAATGAACAGTAATTGCCTTTAATGAACAGTAATCACCTTTTGCATCTCCACCCCTACACTGAATAGCCATGATAATAGGCAATAAACTATTAGTATTTTTTATTTTATAAAATAATATAAAATAATTTTATTTGTAATTTCGAATAAGATTTGTAATCGTTCTCGTTGGGCCACATGTCATTATTCTAAAAGACAATTTTTGGTGATAGATTTTGATAAGATATTTATCCAATGCCGTCGTGCCACATGTCGTTACCTTTTCAGAATCATTGAGGATAGATTTTCGATAAGATTTTTAACCAATCACGTCGTGCTACGTGTCACAATCTGTTTACAATCTTTGAGGATAGATTTCGATCAGATTTTTAATGAATGACAGCATGCCACGTGACATTATTTACAACTTAATCCTTTCTTTTTCTTCCATATAACCCATCATCCATCCTAAGAAATCACACACCAAAATCAAAATCTCTATCATTATTTATAGTTTCTGCTTCCTTCTTACAATGTCTTCTTCAAGGATGTTGTGGGAAATCGATGAGCAAGAGAAAGAATTGTTTAAGCAAGGGGAAGAAATGTTCAATCTCCAGGTGGGCGAAAATGTGATGGAAGAGGAAGAGGATGAGGAGCGTAGAAGGAGAGATAATGAAGTAAGAAGCCAAAGAGCCTCACATTCCCGTCGAGTCATCCAAGTTGTGGCTTAGATCCCCAGGCCCAACCGTTCTGCGAACCTTGATAAAAGCAGGCAATAACGAGGTACGAATCTCTTGGACGATTATTTTGTCCATAACAATGCATTTCCTAATATGTACTTTAGACGTCGTTTTAGAATAGAATGACATTTGTTCAACAAAATCATGATTGCCATTTGCAACCATGATTCTTACTTTGTGCAAAAGAATGATGCTTTTGGTGTTATGGGTCTCCTTCCTAAGCAAAAAATTATTGTTGCCTTGCAGATACTTGCATATGGAGCATCTGCAGACCAAGTGGATGAAATATTGAGGATGGGGAAATTAACCATTCTTGAGTCCCTGATGAGGTTTTGCTCCGCAATCGAATCTATCTACACCGCAAAGTACCTCCGGAGACCTACTACGATGGACTTACAAAAACTTTTGAAAGAAGTCCGAGATGCGAGGTTTTCCTGGGATGATTGGAAGCATCAACTGTATGTACTAGACTTGGAAAAACTGTCCAAGTGCATGGCAATGAGCTTATGGGGACAGAAAATGAGCAAAAAGTATCATTTTGGAGGCAGTGGCATCGTTTGATACATGGACTTGACACGCTTTTTTCGGTGTTCCGGGGGCTCAAAATGACCTCAATGTCCTTACCCAATCCCAGTGTTCAACAATTTTCTGCAAGGAAAAGCATAAAGAGTCACGTATTGGGTCAACGGACGTAAGTACCACGAGCCATACTACTTAGCAGACGACATTTACCTAAGGTGGTCATCGTTTGTCAAAACAGTGCCACGTCCGCGAAGCTGTCAAGAGAGGTGTAGGAAGGATGTTGAGCGTTGTTTTGGTATCCTCCAAGCTCATTGGGCGATTGTCAGGGGTGCTACCAGAATGTTTAATTTAGAGTCGCTTCGATCCATCATGATGACGTGCATCATTCTTCACAACATAATTGTGGAAGATGAGTACGATTATGATCGTTGATGAATATGAGCTAGACACGATGAACAATTCCAGAACACAAATATATTGTGCTCATGATGCCACCGAATAACCCGTGTAACATGAGCCATTACAAAGGGATGAATGCTATAATGAAAGGCTTATTCAACGATATACTGCACTTTATGACCCATATATGCACAATGCCCGGCAAATTGACTTGATAGAGCACCAGTGGGAATTGAAACAAGCTGAAGAAACTTAAGTTCATTTAGTGTGTTTGTTTTTATTCGGTGTGTTTATTTAGTTTTATTTGGTGTGTTTTTTAAGTTCATTTAGTGAGTTTTTTTATTTATTTGGTGTGTTTGTAATTTTATTTGGTATGTTTATGTAATTTTATTTGGTGTGTTTATGTCCTTTGAATAAATATTCTCTTAGTTTATATAAATTACCAAATTAAATAAATATACTCTTAGTTTAAATAAAGTACTAAATTCAATAAATTGGAAACAACATAAAGTAATCTATTTAATAAATAAGAAATTACAACCCAAAGTGATTGGAAAATTATGGGCTTCGATTAAAAACAAATTCCTTAGTCCCTTGTGAATGGAAAATCATCACCTAACCAATTTGTGGTGCTAGGATCATCTCCTCTTGTGATGCTAGGACCATCTCATCTTGCGGTGCTAGGATCATCTCATATTGCTCTCGCTTCCCTTGCACGCCTCATTCGCACCACGTCTACTTTCTCCGAATTCCAAAAATATTTAGAATTCGGTGACTTCCCCTCTACAGGCTCCTTCATAATGTCACAATCTTGTTGAGCCCTTCTTTCTTCTTTAAGCTCTTCCCTTTCTTGCCTAAGTAGCTCCATTTCTCTCTCATTAGCTTGAAATAATCTCTCAGTAGTTGCAGCTTTTGCCTCATCTCTAGCTTTATCAGCCTCAAATTTAACCATTTCCCGCGCCAAAGTCAATTCACCTTGGCGAGCAAGTTTTTCCATATATTTTCCATAATCATTCTTGGAAGCACTCCCTTCTCTCTTTGAAGCCTTCTTACCTAGAGGCCTAATTGGATATCGGGTCGACCCCGACGCTTATTTAGGGGGTGTTTTCGGCACTTCTTCTGTTTCGGTTTCATAAACATGTGAGTCATGAATAGGCGTATAGTGTAGAAGGGTGCTGTTCATGATAACTTCTGGACCGACAAGTACAACTCTAAATTTAGGACAATCTTTGACAATATTCCAACATTCCCACTGAGTGAATGATTTATTTTTGTTTTTGGTTTTGGCATTATACCAAGCTTGTGGTTGAAGTTTCCACACAATGCGGGAGAAGAAATAATTATAATCAAAGTAGCTAATCTAAATTTGGGTATAGTATAAACAAATAAATAATATATTGTTACCTGATCTGCTAAATTTTCCCCACTTCGAAGATTAGAACTAGTTTGTGCCAAGGCGTCTCTCCAAAGACTAAACGATTGGCTGAGTATTCTTCAACGACTGGACATCGATTCTTTAGTTCTTTTCCCACCAATTTTCTCAAGATAATTGGTATGAATAAGACTTCACATTTCTCGCAACTGCATCTCATTACCCGTAATCGGATCATGAGTAACTTCAACCCAGCTAGAACACAACGTAACATCTTCAATAAGTGTCCAATTCGTACTGCATTATTAGTCATTTTGTTGGAAACCAATTGGATTGAAACTTTGAGAGAAAGATTGGAATATGGTTGAAAGTATTTGAGAAAATATGAATTTGTGGTTGAAACTTTGAGAAAATGTGAAATTTGGATTGAAACTTTGAGAGAAAGATTGGAATTTGGTTGAAAGTATTTAAGAAAATATGAAATTGTGGTGTAAGGTAGAAGATAATGAGAAGGTATTTATAGAAAAGTAAAATCATTTTTTTTAATTTTTTTCGGATTTTTAATTAATTTTTAACATTTTTTTATTACCTTAATTAATTTCTGCTGTTGGATTAAAAAAAATTGAAATCCAACCATCCAGAATGTGCCATGTGGCACAACAATAACCTTCTAGAATGTGCCACGTGGACTGTTGATCTCAAATCCAACGGCTGATATTTAGAAAGGTTTCAATTTTTTTTTACCTTTGGAAATTCAACGGTCCAGAACAAGTAATCGTTGAAATCCAACGGACGAGAAAAGCCACGTGGACACCAACGGTAACATTCTGCCGTCCCGAAGGAGGGCGTGCTGGCCGTCACGTGAGAGTGACGTAACCATTTACACAGTTCGGAAGCTTTTAAAATACAATTACTAAATGGAAACCCCCGAGGGTGAGTCCTACTTTTGTGAATTCTGTCAGAACGCCGTTGGGTTCCTCGTGGCCACCAAAGCTCTGCTAACTTGAACCTGGAGGGGCGCAAAACAAAATTGAGTGGGTCAGCAAAACAAAGCTTTTCGAAAATCTTTCATTTAAAACATTTCTAACCCCTCGCTGTAAAACCTGTATACTTTCCCAGAAAATAGTATATATATAAAACCATATATAATCTCAAAACTCAAATCTCAAATCTTTAACATTTTTCAAGAAAATATGCCATGCCATCAATCAAATAATAATCAGGTGAAAATAGGGAATCAATCGGAGACCCTGCAGTTGGTCCTGTACGATTAATTCAATAGCTCAATATCCCTCTCAGCCGGAGTCACCACAGTGACCTATACGGCCCTACTCTGCACATCACTCGGAACTACGTAAGGTAGTCTGTACGATGAAAGGTGTAAAAATACGCTCTAGTGCTTCTCTCATCAATCATCAGCGCGCATAACTAAGATCACCCACTAGTCGGAATCACGCCTAGTGATCTATACGACTAGCATGTCGGAACCCTCACATGGTCTGTACGACATCCACCTACTTGGATCCAAGGCGAGCGTGCGGTGTGGTGCATAATATAAGCACTAACACCTAGGGTGCAGGTTATGAGTTGAAAACGTCTCAACATCAATCAATTAAATGAATAATGAACTCACCTGACTTACCTGTGCCTCCACAGCACCATGCAACATGTATGCATCATATATCAATCATATAATTCATATAACAATTCACATTTTCTTCAAATAATTCTATGCATGGCATTTAAAACATATTTTCATATAAAAGCATTTTTCTGGGAAAAACAATAGTATATAGGTAATACGAAAACAAAACTGCCCACTCACCTGGAGTTCGCCCTACAACTTCATAGCACAATACGCCAAGGCGTCATGACGATCGGTGCCTAAAACAATAATCAAATCCAACCTCAGAATTCATATCGATAGAATATAACTTATATAAAACACATCACTACGCAATTCGATCCGAAAGATCTGCAACTCAGATTTTAAATCCATAACTTCCAGAGGTCCACAATATATCTCTAGGATAACATCCTAAAATTTCATTACCATCCAACGGTCGGATCTCCGTCAATTTCCAAAACCAAGTGACGGTTTACATTCTATTTTATGAACTTACAACTCCAATTCCGGAAGATCCGTAAATCGGATTCCCAATCCGTAAGTTCCTATAATCCTCAAATATTACGTATTACAACGTATCAAAGTTTGGTGACGATCCAACGGTCGGATCGTCAATTCACCTAAATGCGAAACTATAAAACGTTATTTAAAGCACCTAACCAATAATTGTAATAACTTCTCATACGGTGCTCAAATTGGGTATATGAATATACCACATTGACCTACTCGACGTCACGGACGTCGACAAATTTTTAAAATAATTTTTTGATGTGGCACGCACCCCCACGCGCCTGGGAAGGCACGGGTCCACGCGCGCCCACGCGCACCTTCTTCCTCGCGAGTTCGCCGGACTGGTTTTTCCGGTGGCCGGAAAACTGGGGAATTTTCAAATGCTTCGTTCTCCTTCGTTTCGCAACCATTTTCTTCGTATAATATATCAATTTAAAGCCCTCAACATGTAGAATCACAATATACTACTTTTAAGCTTCAAAAACAACTAAATCTCACCGGAAAAATCCAAGCAAAACCGGCCAAACTTAACCCTCATGATCCCGACGTCCAAATCCTTCCAACGAAACACTCCGAGCTTCCTTAGGACCTCACTAAGCTCACTATGAGCTTGGATTGTCCTAAAAATCAACCAACAAAAAGTTCATGAACAGTGCCAAAATCGATGCTTGGGATTTTGACGTGAAATCGAAAGATTTCTTACCTGAAATGGGTGTCTTTGAGTTCGTAGAGTCTTCACGAGCACAATGGTGCCTTCACAACCTTCGATCCGTGCTTGTAGGCTTGGTGGTGAGTGTGTCCGTACAAGTCGAGAGGGAGAGAGTGAGAAACTGAGAGAGCAGTGAGGGAGGAGAGAGAGAGAAGGCACGGGGGAATGGAGGGTTGTCCCGTGTGTGGGTGTGGTCCCTCAAAACCATTCCACCCCTATTTCCTAACCACATAAATTACAACCCAATTTTTACTCCAACTTAAAATATTTCCAAAAGTTGAAATATATGAATTTAGTCCAAATAATGTGTCACACACACATACCTTAATACCCGTCAAGGGTAATTCCATCATTTCACGTCCCCACCAAATGTATATCCGGGACGGGCTGTGACACAAAATATGTCTGGAAACCTTATTTAATATGATAGTTTAATTCAATTAACAAATAAAATTAAAAAACAAACTTTAAATAATAAATTATTGAAAGGGTGAAAAATAACTCATTTTATTGGAAATGATATATAAATGTGGTCTGATACTGTTTATTATAAAAATAATTATTTTCAGGACTATAATACGAAGGAGAGCTAAATATAGCCATTCGATTAGATTAGATATGGTGTTAACTCGTCTCTTAAGGCGCAACCTTTATTTATGTCTCGTTCATCATCAACTCGTCTCTAGACTATCCCCCTCTAATTCGATCCAAAACCCCTCGGTCTCTCTCTCTCTCTCTCTCTCATCCCAACCCCACTTCATTGGAAAAACTCCGGCGACCCTGGACACGAACGCGGGCGACAAGATCCGTACTCCAACATATTGCTTCTGGTCTGGTCTCCAATTTAAGGAATTAAATTGGGAACTTAGGGCACGATTTGGGTATTTATTTGTCGATAATTTCCGAGTGGGAACTTGGGTTGGTTTTCTCAGGAAAGTTGTGATTTTTTTGGGGAAAATTGGTGGGAAATACGAGTGTAGTTGGGTGGTGTCAGAAGAAAGAGAGGAGTGTTGCCACCGGCGGAGCAGACGGGAGGAGGTGTGTGAGGGAGCTTAACCTTCAATCTTCCCATGTTGATTTTTCCAGGTAATTGAAGGTCGCCAACCTTCGATCTGAAGGACAACAACGAGAAAGGGAGAAAGGGGAAGCGAGGACTGGCTTTGGAGGTTGGGGAGTCATCGGTGGGTGGCTGGGGGTGGTGTTTCGTAGATAGGAATTGGGGTGGGGTCTTTCTCCGATTCTAACTCCCTTCGCCCCTGTTCTCATACCACAATGGCCGCCATGGAAGGCGTTCTCCAGAACCAACCTCCTCAGCCCCAACAACCGCCGCAACCCATGGCGGTGGAGAGACTAAACGACGCCGTGCAGCAGCAGCTGAACCTCGAGGCCGTCAAGACCCGAGCCATCAGCCTCTTCAAAGCCATCTCCCGCATTCTCGAAGACCTCAATGCCTACGCTTACGCCAACACCACGCCCAAATGGCAAGACATCCTAAGCCAGTACTCCATGGTCAACCTCGAGCTCTTCAACATCGTCGACGAAATAAAAAAGGTCTCCAAGGCCTTCGTGGTGCACCCCAAGAACGTCAACGCCGAAAACGCCACGGTGTTGCCGGTGATGCTGTCGTCAAAGCTGTTGCCGGAGATGGAGGTTGAAGACAATGGAAAGAGGGAGCAATTGCTTCATGGGTTGCAGAACCTCCCAATTTCTTCCCAAATTGACAAGCTTAAGGTAATTTAGGGTTTAATTTGGCATCTGGGTTTTTGCTGTTTTGGTGTATGATATTCAAATTTAAAAGTTTCAGTTTGTTGTGTGCAGGCGAGGATTGATATGATTGGAGCTGCTTGTGAGAGTGCGGAGAAAGTGTTGGCTGATACACGAAAAGCTTACTGTTTTGGAACCCGTCAAGGCATTCCGATTGTTCCTACTGTGGACAAGGCGCAGGCTGCCAAAATTCAAGAGCAAGAGAATCTTCTCCGAACTGCGGTTAACTTTGGCGAAGGTAACTTTTTATTAAAAAGTTCTCTACTTTTCTATGGTGCATTGTTGTCAATGACTTGCTTGATCGAATTTGGTTGACGTTTAATTCGCATGCTCTACTATTCTTGGTCAGCTTTGAGTTCTGTCTTCGTATTTGCAATTGGTTCTTTATTTCACCTTCTAATAGTGTCTCTAAATGTTTATGATTTTAGACGTCCCGCCTCTCCTTAAACTTGTCATTCAAAGTGTATATGCTTGTATGTGATTTTTCTAGATGGGTTTGTATATTTATGCAGGTTTACGGTTACCTGGTGATCAAAGACAGAATGCACCTGCACTTCCAATGCATCTGGTAGATGTGCTCAGTGTAGGTGATGGAGTGCAAGCTTTCCCTGAAGCATCGGGTAATAATCAGCTACGTTTTGTTCAATCATGAATCCTAATTTAACCAAGTTTATATAGTTGGTTATATCCACGTCCTTTGACTTTGCCTTAAACATTTTCAGGTATGTACTCAAAGAATATCCCTGTATCATCAAGTAACTTGGCTGGTCAGAGCCCTCTAATGCAGGTTAGATGATAGTCCTCTTAAAGGGCAACTTTGTCTGTTTTAATTCTTCTTTCATGCTTGCAAATTTGTGAGTCAATCTGCTGATCAAGTTATGCTAAATGTTATTTCAGTTTGTGCATGGACTTAATCTTTGAAAGTATTATTTTCATCTTCATCTCCCTCTCTCTGTCTCTTGCTCTCACATTTTGCACAAAGTACAAGCTCACGGATCTCTTTTTCTTTCCTCACATTTTCTCACACCATTCATTCTGGCCATATTTTCGGCATTTATCTCCATCTTTTTTTCACAACACTAGGGAATAGCGAGACTACCACCTCAAAAGTCTCCACTGCTTAGTGTAATACTTTCCACAATGGCCCTTTCCTTTTCCATCTCATTGGGACCCCTTTGCTTCGTTTGTGTCATTGTTAGGTCAAATATATGGTTTTTATGTTCCCTAACGCTCTAGTTATGTTATATTCAATTTGAATTTTTTTATTTTTTTTAACCAAGCGAAAATGAGCTTGATGTTTGAGCATTGAGGATCCTTCTCCTGTTGATCTTGAGATATTGATTGGTGGTCAGGCTGGCTAGTCTACTTTTTTTGGTATCCTCGCCAGCATGGTTCCATCATCTAATCTTTTATATTCATTATCCAGGACTGTCTTCAATAATCATAGTTTTACTTTGTAACTGGGTTGAGTTAAGCCCACTTCGATTCAAACCCAATTAGTGGTTAAATTAGGTTTGATTTTTAATTAGATCTGCAACTTAACTTTGTTCAACCTTAGCCCAAACAAGGTTACGTTAAATCTCCTTAGGGCATCTCCAATGGAGAGCTAAAGGGCTCAATTAGCCCACTTTTAACAAAAACCCATCTCCAATGGTGGGCTAAACGGAATCTTGAAAATAGATCCCCGAGCTAAAGGGCTGCTGGGCAAGCCAAATATAGCCCAGTTGAAGGCCTGGGACATCACTGTTGAAGGGGCCCACCACGTGCAAAAGGTATCAGGGATGCTGGGTGGTTGTGATCTGGTGTGGCGCAGTGCACCAGATATCACGCACCCACATGAAACAATCCCCAGGATGTGTTAGTCATTGAAATCCAATGGGTCAGGGAGATGATGGCTGGTCTGGTGTGGTTGTGGTTCAATTTGGATAGGGTGGCTGCTGATGTTTGTTTGAAGAGAGAAGGCTGAAGAGACAAACAGGTTGGGATAAGGATGAAGAATATGAGAGAAACAAAATGACTTTTTTCTAATTACTAATTAATTAGTTTAAAGTCAGGCTTTTTAGCCAAAAGGGTCCTGAGATTTGCTTAACTCCTCACTTTGGTCCCTGAGATTTGAAATCGATAGAATTGGTCCCTGAGTTTGTCCACACTCCACACTCAATCATTTTGATCATTCCGTGAAAAATCTCCATAAAATAAGGATAAAATGACAAAAATACCCTCAATTTTTGTCAAATCATTTTGGCCTATTGTTTATTATATTGAGGGTAATTTTGATCCTTATTTAACATAATTTTTTACCGAGGGATCAAAATGATTGATGGTGGACAATCTTAGGGACCACTTCTATTGATTTCAAATCTCAAGGACCAAAGTGAGGAGTTAGGCAAATCTCAGGGACCATTTTGGCTAAAAAGCCTTAAAGTTATTCATGTATATTTTTTTTTGGTTGGAAGTTGGAACATGTATAAATAGAAGTTTTATATATTGTTTTTTCAATAAATAGAAGTTTAATTAATTTAAACATGCATAGTAGTGATGGGTGAGTGATGTACCATAATATTTCTCAATATGCTAACAAGTAATAATATTAGAAGAATAAAATATAGCCCCTGCAACATGGGGGATGGAACTATTCATTTAAAAACTATATTTTTGGTGTGCTATATTTAGGAATGGGGGCTAAATCTGGGACAACCATTGGAGATGGCACTAGTGTGAACTTGAGCTTGATATATAATGATATGGTCTCTTTTCTGTGACAGTTTAAATAATTCAACTATACTATGTTCTGGTCTTCTTACTCTACAATATCAAAAGCAGGTTTCTGGATCACAAATTATGGGAAGGCCGGCTGCATCTCCTGGTGGTCCAAGTGTTTCAAACTTTGATAGCACAACTACATCTCCGCTGCCATATGCCAACTCACCAAGGTCTGGTACAACTATGATGAATACCCCATCTCCTCAACAACAAAGCCAGCAACAGAAGCAACAACAACAGCAGCAACAGCAGCAGAAGTTGATGCAATTACCTCAGCATCAGCAACTCCTGGCTCAGCAACAATTTAGGCAGAATGCAATGCAAGGAATGGGACAAGTAAGGTTTTAAGGCAAAATTATTTGTACCATACTGCAGTTGTGGAACCTTTTCTGTATCATCCATGTTATTAATGTCTTGATGTGGTTCTTTTATTTTCTTTTGCTACATAATTTCTTGACAAATTATCCAAAAAAATAAAAAGAAGATAATTTCTTGACCTGTTATCTAGAGAACGTAACTTTTGACTGTAACATATGTTTTGTAGAATCAGGTGCAACAGCTGCAGGATTTGCAGGGCCAGGCTCAGCAGAAGTTTCAGTCGGTAACTTTGTTGCTAGCTCCTTTTATCCCTTTTTTCTTTCTTCCAGAGCCTGGTTGCATATCTCTACTCTCTGCATAACGAAGCGTGATTATTATTTACTCCTTTCTTGTTGTCATCCTTTAGGAGATCTCTTATGTTTTTCTAAGATTCTAGATGCTCTATTCATTGAAGTTTTCACATTCCAGGGGTGGTTGTGTACTTTAAGATATTATTAAGATATGTGTGATTCTGTTTACTTGGGATGTCCTTTTGTTTTATAAAGTGGAAGAAATGTTAATTAGCACCTAGACATCCTGACAAATTACAAGCCTTTTGCATATGTGCCTATAAGCTGGGCATTCATTATCCTCAATTATTAGAGTTGGATAAGAGTTTGTCGCCTCCAAAAGGATGGTTAGAGATTCATGGGGAGTGAGCAGCTGCTTTCCCCTTGTACTATGTTCGATGGTTTGTAGCCATGATGAGCTTACCTTCCTATCAGAGATGACGGGAAAAACTATTGTTCTAATTTTAGGTCTAGGATTGCAGTGGGCTTGCTATACTCTCTCACATGATATTAGCTAAAACATGTCTTTGGATTGACTACGTCACTCTTCTTCCTTTTAATATTTCCATTTAACCAACTGGTAAGCATTTGCATGAACTTATCAACAATGAAAAAGAACAATTATTTGTCTGCAACTCTCCTCGCGTCCCCCTCTTTTATGGGTTTCTTAATTAATAAATTTTATTTCATTTTTTCTCTAGTTACATGGACAGCATCAATTCTCTCAGTCACTGGGGCACCAGCAATTTCAAGGTCGGCAGTTGCCCTCTGGACATGTACAACATGGCATTGGTCAGAACCAACTTAACCCGGGAAGCCAAATGAATCGCCATCTTAGCCAGTTTTCTGGCACTGCTAATAGTGCATTGTTTAATGCTGCTCAAACGACACCAAGTCAAATGGTTAGATTATATACCTGTTCATCGTCATTTTATTTCATTAAATGTTATTCTTTTATATTTGCCAAATGGAACCGCTTTTTCTAATGCAACATGGTGGGGAAATTTTTACCTAGTGATTAAAGAGAAGAAAAAGAGTGGGAAAGTTCTTGTCAATGGACAATTGCTGTTTTATAATTTCATTATTTCTCTTGATGCTAACGCAGCTTTGATTTGATACATTTTCTGGAGGAAATTAAGAGTCGCTTGCCATTATGTGTTGATCTGATCTTTGCATGAAAGTATAGGCCAGAATCACATTTATTTTCTGGCAGGATAGTTTTCTTTGAACAAATTTCCCCCGGTGGTGATTATGTTTAAGTTTAACACAATGCATTTTCATGAAGCTATATCGGAGGGAATGCTTGTATTGTCTTTTGAGAATCCTTTCCAGACTAGCCTGAAGCAGAACATTGAATTTTTTTTTCTATGGGCTGAGTTGAAGTTATTTGCTATTTCTCATGCTAGTGAAGCACGACATGCATAGTAAAAATTAGAAGTCATGGCTATGTTTTTTTTTCATGCCATGTATATTATAATTCCCCCTTCACCGGATGATTCTGTACATCAACTTGTATTGCTTGCTTGTCCATTGATATGCTTGTGTTTGAATACAGTGTAATGTTTGCATAACTCCGCCTCTATGTTTTGTTTCCCATGCTCAAAAGTGGTATCTATGTCATTTTATCTTCATTTCTTTTCCTGTTTCAGATACCAAACATGTCGGCTACTATGTCCTCTCAATCACTTCTGCCACGAATGCAGGTACATCTCCAATGTGATTAGCTCTATTGTTTATCCCCTAGGTGAATTATTTTAAAAAAGCTAAGCGAGTTCATAACTAATGCATTGGAGCATCGATTGAGCTCCAAAATATGGCTTTGGTAATGAGGTGTCGTTTACTTGGTGAGCTCCTCTAGTTACGACAAATGCGATGACAATCCTTTTTATTATCTTTGTGCTGCACAGTTTGAAATGCCTGGTAACATTCCTCAGAGGAGTCACGCTTCCCAAATTTCGAGCGATCAAAGTATGACACAAGCCCCCTTTCTTTGTGTTATGTTCTACTTCGAATATCTACTATATGAATTACGATTCCAAATATCCACTTCGAGTTAATTGGCTCAAACGAAGTTGGGGTCTTTGCTTGCAGTGTTTAATATGGGAGGAGCAAATACCGGTGGTATGATGCCTCTACAACAGCAGCAGCAGCAGCAACAGCAACAGCAACATGGTTCACAAGGTTCCTTCGGAAACATTCCGCCGAATGCTCAGAATCTGCAGTCTAATATGGTAACACTTCAGGGCACACCACAAAATCATTCCAATTTTGGCCAGCAGAGACAGCAAAACCAGCAATAACAATAATTATTCGTGTGTCTGACACATACTCGATAAATATTTAACTTTTATTATTTAGTTCATGAACGTTAATTGTTAGTTCAACTCTCTTGAAATATGATAATTTTAACAACAAAATAAATATTTATTGTGGTTAAATATGATGATATTGGAAATTTGGGGATGTATAAAATAAAAGTTCAAAGGCAAATCGACAACAAGTCCAAAGGGAAAATTGAAAACTCGACCCAATACCCATTACAAAAACGAGATGGTCTCTTTTACCAAAAACCAAAAGGAGGATGATGTTAGCTTTCAATTGAAGTTTGGGCAATAATCCTGTTCCCAAGCAGTTTTCCGTTTACGGTTTCAGGTCGTCGGGCGTATTTTGTCTTCGCCCTCATTGTTCCCTTGCTTACGAGAACCGCCATGGCTCCTCCTCGATCCTCATAATTCTTTGACTGATGATTACGATGGGTTTATTTTTTTGTCTAGAGGGAAAGTTGTACAAATTGAAGAGCATGCCCGAGGAGTTGCGGAATGATATTTGCCTCGGATGCTCTCTCGGTTGGTTACAATTTCTCGACGAACAAGAAACAGCCAGATCTCGTGCTGTTAGGCTATCTCCAACTGGAAGGGGGCCAAATGACCATGTTTAGTCCTATAGTCTTGCAAGAAATTATTTCTTAATGAACAGTGCCAAACTATATTTTATACCATCTCCAACCGAGGGGTCTAAAAGGCCATAGGCAAAAACATAGCATGTTTGACAAAAAACCCAACTCCAATCGAAGAGGGCTATTTTTTAGCTCACTTGGTAATTTATTATTTTAATTGAATTAATATGGTTAATTGAATTAGACTACCATATTAAAATAAGATTTTTGGATATATTTTGAATGTTATTTCTCGCTAAATGAATACGCATCCGGATTTCTTGTCTTTATATAATGAAAATGATGTTACAAATTAAAATAAAATGAGGTAAAATAGTATGGAATGGTGAAAAGCTGGTGCAAACGGGCTGGTTGGCTCCTTTTGGCCAGCCCACTGGCCTGGTGATGAATTATGGCTTGATGAGGCCCACAAGCCCTTTGTCCTACCCTCGGTTGGAGACAGTTTTTGTGTCGAAACAGGTTATATTTTGGCCTATGACCCTTTGACAGTGTCGATTGGAGATGGCCTTAAATTTCTTGTCTAGGATCCAAATTCCGCTCCTCTTCTCGATACTTTTCCACATGTAGAAACTTTGCAAGTTAGATTTAGCCCCATGGAAAAATACTACACATGATGGTTGATGAAATTGATCATATGAGATATCTCAACAGGCATAGCTATATTAAACTAATAGGAATTTGATTCCTTTCTTGTTCATCCCAAAATGAGGATGTGAAGAAATGTTGTCTCATATCAGAAGTCTACTGAACCTTGCATGAGCTAATATGAAATTGGGTTACTTCCAATATATTTGTCAATTGAGGTTACAATGGAACCTATTTGGGCCCAAAATAATATTTTGGGCCGAGCTTAGAGTTTGGTACCAGTTCAGTGTACTTATACTCTCACGAGTATAATTGCCGAGACTAAACCCGGCGCCAACGATTTGAGAACTTTGAAGAAACTAGCAGCCTTGTCTTCAAGCTCTAGAACCCGAAGGCCGATACGTGTTCGTTTCTCGGCCGCAGTCACTTGATCAAGATGTTAGTTGTTGGAAATGTGCCCTAAAACCAATCATAGGATGATACTTTACGGACATTTCACATGTTAAACTAATATAGTTTAATTTAAAGGGCAAAGATTATTGTTTGAAGCCGTCTCATATAAATGTTATACTCTTAAACGATAAGTCCAAGGAATATGTAATTGGGAGAATGCGATCTAAAGAAGTTAGATTCATGAGACCATTCTCTTTCGTATACATATCCTAAACGTTCCTGATCATAAGATTGCCAATTGGGCATTGACAGTCCGTTAAGATTAGTACGTGCTATGTCTTTTCTTAGGGAGAGTGACTGGTCTCGAGTCATTGGTGTGACTGACACTAAGACAAGTACATAGGTGCTCAATAGAGAATGAGTTCACTGAACGCGATCAACAAGGAGTTCTCATACTCATGTCACATGAGAACTCATGGTTGGGATAATGCAAAGTAGTCCTTTGACCTGAGGCATCATAGTTGTCTTATGGTTAGGTCCTTGATCTTTGACTATGTCAAAGTCACTCCATCCGAGGATGTCCACGACATAGTTGGGGTTAAGCCACTTAGCCATGGAGGCAAATGAATGCGCAACAAGGGATCTCTAACCTTCAAACTGTTTGAGGGAGAATACTCTATGATATGATTAAGAATCTCTGGCCAGAGTATGAATGAGATTTAGGAAGTCGTTCCAAATCACATTCAAGGTAATCATATAAGTAAATGAATCACATTGGATAGTAGACATGAATAAACTATCAAACCAAACAATGTGGTCAAGAGTATTATATTAGAGAAAGACCATATTGCATTGTAATCCTAAACTGAATAGGTTCTCCACCTTTTCTGATTAGCTTGGGTAACCATGACATACTGCTAGGTGTCACTCATGGTTTGTGGAAGCCCTAAACATGTATAATCACTAAAGGGAGAATTGAAAGTAAGTTTCAATTCATAATCAATTTGAAAGAGTTCTAATCGTCCACTGCCTCGCTAAAAGGAACCTAATGGATCGCACACCGTGTAAGGCAATGCTTGAAGGATTTGACGGAGATGAGTAAGGACGATTAAATGGTTTAATTGTTTATGGCAAGAATTAATTAATATGTTAATTAATCAAATGAATAAGTTCGTTTTAAATCTTGAGTTAGTTTTGGGCCTTAAAGCCCAAATTGGGTTTCGAATCGTCAAGCCCATTAGCTTAAGTTGTATGACAACTTAACAAACAAAATTCAAGAAGCCCAAAACAGCCCAAAGGCTTGGGAAAACCGGCCATAGAGAGAGGAAGGGCCTTTTGGTCCAAAATGCATACAAAAGTTGAAAGCATAGAAGAGGTATCTTTGCTCCATCCTCATTAGGGTTTTCTAAGGATGAAAAGTGAGAAAAACTCTCTCTCTTTTCTCTCTAGAATAGTCGGCCACCATGGGAGAGTTTACTAGCATTTAACACTTCCATGGCCACTCATCTTCTTCCTCAACCATCCTTGGTGTCGGAACTTAGAGGTCTCCAACTTTGGGGACTTTTGGAGAAACCAATTCTTCCATCCATATCCAAGAAGGCATGGAGCCAAGAAGCAAAGTTCCTCCATCCACATCCATGGAGCCAAGGATTAAGGTGACAAAGGAAAGAAGGCCCTCACATGGGTGATTAACCTTTGCTAAGCAAAGAGGTGCTTCAAAGATATAAAGTTTCCCAACTCACTTTGTTTTGAGTTGAGTCTTGGTTCACCCTTCTACTAGGCTTTGAATTTCATGGGTAATGTTTTGTTTTGAATGCATACAAGCATGATTCCGCCTTTAATTGTTAATTGCATACCTCGATTGACTGCTAAATGTGGAGACGTTAACAATGGTTTTCATAAAGTACAACTATTCAATTTCTCGTTAACCGGCTCAACGTTTGCATGGTACATCAACCTCCAACCCAACTCCATCCAAAAACGGGAGGAACTAGTAGGGAAATTTCATAAGAAATTATATCGGCTAGGGATGGAAATATCAATCTCTTCTTTGGCCAGGATGGCTTAATCATCTGACGAGTCATTCGTACGAGGTTTAAGTCAGCAAGAAACTGGTGCCGAGAACCCCTCCTTGAAATCGAGTTTGTTAGGCTTGCCATAAATGGCATGGATGTGGAGTACAAAAAGAAATTCTTAGGGGCAAACTTTCGAGATATGTACGAACTGGCTCAACATGTCGAGCAATATGATTATTTTCTCTGAGAAGAGAAAATCTCAAAATCCCCAACCTGAGGGATGATCTACAAAAATCCAATGGTAAGTTATGCATCGACCGAAGGCGAAGAGTCCCAATATGCTAGCATAGATGTGGCCGAGATAGTAATTGACAAACCATACATATGCAAAGCGTTGGCTCAGACTAATTCCAAAGATGTCAAAACCTGCTCAGCCTCTGTGGAAACTGCTGTTAAAATGTCAAAGGTCTACACTTTCGACATCACCAAGCCGATGCCATCTTCGACTAGTTGTTACTTGAAAAAATCGTCAAGCTTCGGCCAGGGTATAATATTCCCAAGGTTGAAGATTTGAAAGGAAAGACGTATTGCAAATACCACAACTCAAACAAGCATACAACAAATAATTGTGTTGTATTTTGCGACACCAGCCATAGTTGGATTGACAATGGCAAACTCAAGTTTCTTGAAAAACCTCCAATGGTCGTTGACGCCAATCCTTTCCCTTTGGTGACGGTAAGTATGGTAGATGCTCATTTACCCAAAGACAAGAGAAAAGGAAAAGCCGAATTCATCCTGATGCAATATGTTTCTCGACCGCGATTGAAAGTTGATCTATCTTCAGACAAGCCATCGAAATACTTTTCAAACCCATCTTATTCCGAGTCAATGTTAGACTCTAGCATAGAGGAAGTTGATGGATCGATGGTTTTATGTAGTCGGTGCAAATCAAATGGCATCATAACTAAGCCAAAGGAACAACCACTTTGGGCTGAAGCATCACAACTGGCGGTGGTAGCTGCGGCATCATCTTAAAAAGTGCTTAGTGCAGGCCAACACTAGAAAGTTTTCAATAGGCTCGGCCCTTAAACATAGAATAACAAGTCGTCTTGAGCTAGACGACGACTTGATTTCGACGCGCCATTTTACAATGAAGATTATTATGCGTTTAACTATGGTAACTCAAGTTCACCCGCGAACTGGCGAACTTTCAAGCCACCTGAGTCACACGACTAACCTTGGTATAGCTACAACTCCCCTACTGGTGCTATACTATGTTGTCCAAATCGTAGAAACGCCGCCACTAGAGAATAGACTGTATGGCTCGCTGACAAGTAGCCCAGGCTACCCTAGCTACTAAATGGTAGCCGAAAAAAACGGTGGGTAACGAGGATGACTGACAACCTCCAACAATCATGACCGAGTTGCTTCAAGGAAAAAAGGTAATCAATTGTAATTTTGAAACCACAATTGAAGAGTTCGAGAAGCGAATTAAGCTCATTCTTCGACCTGGGGAGATGAACGCTCACCTCGAGCATTTTCGGAAAGAAGCCGAAAGCAAACTTCCTCTACTACCCCCACAAGAGCCATTAATTAAAATTAGACGAAATTGCCACCTGTCGTTTCTTGGCGAAGCTTTGGAATACATGAGGGAGTTTCACAAGAAACATTCGATTAATGACTTGTATGGCCTGCCAAAAGCATGCCAAGTTTTTTAACCTGGCATCATGTCCCGATGCTGAACAGATCATCCAAAAGTGGTCGGATCTAGGAATGAAGGCTAGGTTCCAACATATACGCGAGGCTTGAGCTTTCGGGTTTGAGGTAGAACCATATATTGATATTGATATTGCAGATCTTCCTTTCTCTTTCGACGACCTCCGATATCTGGGGTACCATTTTGAAGTTTTCTCAACCGTTTCTCTCTTCAGCTGTACAACCGATGAAAAAGAGCACGTGGTACATTTAGATGCTTACCTGGACATAAGAGACACCCGCATCGCATATCAAGAGTAGACTCGCAAGGCTTTCCAAGCATAAGACCAAGTCCCAAAGCCGAGTGAGCCATTGGTCAAAATTCAAAATGAAATAGCTCAAACAGACATGCCGCATGAACATGTTTTAGCTGCAGCCAAAGATGGGCAAGCAAGTGATGCCCATGAGCAAGACACCTCGCCCAAAAATCCAGAGGACGAAGATCACGACCTAATGGGCCTTTTGGTCCTCGACAATAAAGAAATCAGCATAGTCCATGTCTTACCCACAAAATTCTGGCCAATCACATCCTAACCAAATTTCCTAGATGGTGACGTGACTGCCGAGAAGGCCACGCAAGTCGATTTTGTGACCGCTGAAGAAATTGAGCAAATAAGCAAATAGGAAAAACTTAAAGTAGCTCTCGCTGAACTGTTTCCTCGTTCTTCATCCATTAATCTTTATCACTTGAAGCCATTGTATGTCACAACCCATATTGAAGGATACCAAATTTCTAATTTTTTTGTCGATTGTGGAGCAACGGTCAACATCATGCTCGTTTCTATCATAAAGCACTACGTCGCTCCAACGACGAACTCATTCCATCAGGGGTAACCATGAGCAGTTGGCAACAAATCTTAGACTAAGGGAGTGCTTCCTTTAGAGGTGACTATTGCAGGTCGAAATCACATGACCATGTTTTTTTATAGTCGATTAAAAAATTGAGTATAATGCATTGCTTGGTCGTCATTGGATCCACCAAATAGGTTGTATCCTCTCGTCATTATATCAAGTCCTTATCTTCTGGGATGGCAAATCAACTAGCCTGAACATGAATTAGAGTTGGGTAATTTGGATTGGGTGTGTAGATCAAATTTCTTGATCAATGGTTTGGTTCAAAATGTCAATTTCTTGTTAATTTTGAGTCATGTTAGTTTTGGATGTTGTATACATGACTTCTGGAGTACCTGGAATTATTTTGGGATTTGTTATATGAATTAGAGACGGGTTGTTATGTAAGTTGCAGAAAATTGATTTCTTGGCAAAGAAAACTCAAGTTTCGAGTAGTCTTCTTTGGCTCTTAATTTCTAGGTCTTTATGTGCTCCTTTGAAGACAATTTTAGTGTGTTGAAAGTAAATATGTTCATGATTGTAACCTAATTGTTTTGCACTCAGTTCCATTGAGTTTTGGTTGATCAAAACCTTATTTAAACTTGGGTCACGAGCTGCCAAACAGCAACAGAAAACTAGGTTTCCAGTTTCAAGACTTCATTTTTCTTTTGGCATAACTTCCAATTTAGAGCTCCGTTTTCTACAAACTTTGTATGCTTTTAAAGTACAGAACACAAGCTTCAAAACCCATATAATATTACATGATTTGGTTTAGTTTTGAATGTTCTAAAGGGAGTCTAAACTTGGTCCAATTGTGCTGTTTTCTGCAGATTTTGAGGAGAAGCAGAGTACTGTTTTTGCCACACCTATTTTCTTTTCCAGATTCCTTTTTAATCTTCTTTACCACTATTTGAGTGATATTATTTGAGTGGTAGATTCCAGAATCAGTGTACTTTCTTTAGTTAATATTAATTTTGTGTTTAAACACTTAGTTTGGTTATTAAGGTGTGTTACTTATATTTATACTTTTGATTGTAATTCTATGTTCCGATTAGGTTCTTCAGAGGAACAAATTAATCGAATTCAAGGTAGGGGGTTCTGGGAAACCTTATATGTATTAATCTAATTACTGCTTACTTTTGGTCAATATGCTACAAATTGATCTAGAATATTAAATTCAACATTACTAGAGACTATGTAGGGCTTAGTGGGCCTATATTGTTTAGTGAGTTATCCAGATAATATATACATCAGTTTATGTGTATGGATCATCATATTGTGATATATATGTGCTTATTTATCTTCTTAATAATGTGAAAGATAAGTATGATAAATGTTATGACGATGTGAACCCAGAATTTTATGCGAAGTATTATGTAGAACTTTTATGCTTGGATGATAAGATAGTGGTCATGAGAAGTTGATGGTGTGGTGACTACGTTGTAACCCATAAGGGTTGAGTTGTGGGTAGGTTGTGTGTTGAATTTCCTGCACCATATAGTAGTGGTACATGGATGGTCCTACTTGGTTGATCCCTGTTGGGGGAGCATACTATATGTGGATCGCGCTTGGTTATTCCGTGTTGGGCGATCTTTATGGCCATTTATACTTAAGGGTGATTATGCTTAGTTAATCTGTGTTGGGTGATCACTGCCTAACAGTTCTATAGGCGTGACTTTGCTTGGTTAATCCGCCTTGTGGGGTCACTACTTACCTGATTATCTTGACCCTGCTTGGTTAATCCGCATTGAGGGGTCACTAGTGGTCCTGCTTGGTTAATCCGCTTTGGGAGACCATGCTATATGTGGATTGTGCTTGGTTAATCCACGTTGGGTGATCCTTATGGCCATTTATGCTTATGAGTGATCATGCTTGGTTAATCCGCATTGGGTGATCACTTCCTAGCAGCTGTAGGAGTGACTCTGCATGGTTAATTCGCATTGGGGGTGGCTTTGCTTGGTTAATTCGCGTTGGGGGGCCACTTCGTGTTTGGTTACTTATGTAGGCTTTGGCCAAACTGCGTCCTTCTAGTCCTAGTTTTTAATGTACATATGAACGATGGTTTTTGAGAATCTTGGTGGTTTGAATGGGAAAAGCCGTTGGATGTCTGAGTGACTCATTCAGAGTTGTTAAAGACTTAACTATGTTTTCATATTTACGAACTTATGTTGAGGTTTATAAACTGTGATTGATGGTCTTTCTTTTTATTGATTATCACATACTTTGTATTATTTTCACTCACACGAGCTTTGTAGCTTATTCGAGTTCTTAATGCAGATGCACCATTCCCATGGTGTATGCACTGATTGTACAGATGTCAGGTCTGAAGAGATTACAAGAGGTCGCTTGGTATTTTGGTTGGATTCTGTTGAGTGACCTGGAATCCCTATTCTTGCTCATTTCCATAAGGGTAGTCCGACCTTAGAATTGAGTGAATATGAATTGTTCATAGTAGACATTGTGTATAAATTAGACTTATCATGTTAGTACTTGGAATCCGGGTGGGGAATTATGCATGGATCCTTTATTAAAATTTGTGAATTGATATGAGACCTTATTGATTGAATAACATAGTAAATGTTGATATCATGCTTCTTTGATTTTAGGATTGACTAATTAGCATGATTGCGGAATGATGTGGGATATGATTATTATTATTATGATTAATCTCGTTGCTCAATGTGGCTTGAGAATAATATTGTGCTTTGTTGGTTCTTGGATATGTTACATGTTGTGGATTAAGGTTTCATGTTGAAAACATAGTGATTTATATGATGGATGAAGTGGAAATGTTGATTGTCATATTGGATTGTTATGTAGCCCTGAATCTAGTATTTCCATACTTGTCAAGTTCTAATGATTGATTAAGGAGTGTTATATCTTTTGGCTTGAATGTATTATGGTAAATGTAGATGGGTAGTGAATGATGAACTACGAATGGCTTGATCCTTGTGTAGGGTACGTATGCAGTCTAACGGGGAGGTTAGATGCAGCTATAAAATGTACAAAAAATTAATACGCAGTTGGACCTTAAGTTGTGTTTGCCATTTCCCAGAGATGTACGGGTAATTGGTGATGTCACGTGTCGACCCTAGACGTATGTCGGGATTGAGGCGTGACAGCTTTTAGGAATGACAATTATAAACCAAAGTTTAAAATGTCGAATTTGTTGATAGGAAATTGTGTTATTAGTGGAAAGGAACGATACTACAAATTTCAAGGACGATTTTTTTTAAAGGGGGAAGAATGTGAAATCCCGTTCCTGGATTCCACTGTTATAATCTATGTATTGGTATTATTGAGATTTTATATTATTTCTCGAGAATATTATAACATCACACATCCTCCAGGGGAGTGGATCCTCTAAGCCTTATATGTATATTCTCATCTCTGCCTAGCACGAGGCATTTTGGGAACTCACTGGCTTCAGGTTCTATTGGAACTCCGAAGTTAAGCGAGTTCGCGCGAGAGCAATCTCAGGATGGGTGACCCACTGGGAAGTTCTCATGTGAGTTCTCAGAAACAAAACCGTGAGGGTGTGGTCGGGGCCCAAAGTGGACAATATCGTGCTACGGCGGAGTTGATCCCAGGATGTGGTAAGGGCCCGGGCCGGGATGCGACATGAAAGGTCAAATGAATCTGGGCAGAGTATTTATAGGCAATTAGGGGAGAAGATCAACGATTTAGGTTTAAGAGATGAAGGGCAAATCCGAATGAAGAATTTCATAATCATAACAGATCTTTTGAAATCCAGGTGAAGAGGCAGAAAAGCACGCAAATTAATGTTGCATGATTATGTGTAACGGTGAGGTTTATGACAAAGAGACATTTCGGTGTCTACACACCTCGAATATGGGGGTACACATTATTAAAGATGGACAGTCGCAATGAGAAACTGCCACGTGTCAAGTTTTACAGCGTTTTCAGAAAGCTGACAGGAGTATTCAAGGCTTGCAATGTTCTCTAGCTTTCTAGAGGGAATATGCTAAGGGTTTATTCTTTGGCAATAAATTGTTTCTTCAAGGTTGAGGCTTGGCTAGGAGTTATAGGCCAAAGACCTCAAAAGCGATGGAGCAATGTTTGGGCCTAAAATAATATTTTGGACCGAGCGAAGAGTCGTTCTCAGTCTAGTAACATTCATCTAGAATCTTGTCATGGGCCGTCTAATCAAGGTCGACTAAATCCTATTACGGAGAGGATTGGTGTAGATAAGGGTGAGGTAGTTGAACCCTAGTGCAACAAGGAGTCTTAAAACTAAGGATGCTTAGAATTAAGGGATGAATCTAGTTCGTTAAGGAGCTTGGTTCAAAGTCCTATAGGGGTTAGGATTGGCCGAAACCTGATCAGATTGGGTTGAGGAGTTCTAATCCAAGTAAATCTCTAGTTCGGCCATAAGGGGGTTTGCTGCTATAAATAAAGAGGGGAAATCATCATTCAAAGCCCTTCAAATCAACAAATTGCCATGTGCAAAGCTTCTCAACAACCCTGAGATTTTTTCCTCTTCCCCTTTATTCTCGTCAACACATCTTCAATTTGGATAAACAACACTGTGAAGGCAACTGACGTCATTTTCAGTTTGGATACATAACACTGAAGTCGTAGAATCAACCGACCGATGAGCATTTTCAGTTTGGATAGACAGCACTGCTTCGAGGCCGACTAGTTATTTATCCAAGTCTTGGTCAACAAGGATTTCCGAGTCCTTGTTGGTAGAGGTTATATAATCAGTCTTCTCAGCGAAGTGAGGTGTTACCAGATTACTAGGCTCGGCATATTGAAAGTCAAGTTTTATGATTGGATATTCACAAGTACATTTTAGAGTTTGACATTCTGATGGCCGAACCACATTTACAATCAAGACATTTATCTCTTTCGAGTATTTGTGTCCGTACAATTTGGTACCAGTTCGGCGTACTTATACTCTTACGAATATAATTACCGAGATCGAACCTGACACCGACAATTTTTGAACTTCAAATAAACTAGCAGCCTTGTCTTCAGGCTCTAGAACTCGAAGGCTGAGACATGTTCCTTTCTCGGCAGCAGTAGCATGATCAAGAAGTCAGTAGTGAGCCACATCAACATATTTTACTCCCTGGCTGAACTCGGCCGACGAGTTGGAATGCCCTGCACACAACTGAAAGACGTAGTTAGCTTATTAGTTACTCGGCATGCGCGCCACGAAGGCTTGGTAGTTTTTAGGGTCAACTGAACCTTAACTTTTCATGCAATATATATAATCTCTATTTGAGGGAGAAATATTTGTAATTAGTATCCTTGATTTTCTTAGAATTTATTTTTATTGAATTCCGGACTACAAAGTTGTATGTCATATATTGCACTCAGGTTGCAACTCGAGCAAGTTAAACGTGTTAAATGGTAACCCACCCCTAAACCAACATTTATTGGAGATGGGCTTATTCGAGTTAAGGTTTAATTGGGTTTGGGTTCACTTGGGTTGGATTTGGGTCTGGTTAACTTTATTAGTTTCAATCTTATAACACCTTAATTTGCAAGATTTTTCAAATTTTATACCGAACAACCTCAATAAATATTAGTTCAAATTCTACTTTGCGCATCATAATCCACACAAAAAATTTAAACCAAATAGTGTATAATAAGATTACAAGAGAATACCAAAGTTTCAACCAAAGACACGTAAAAGAAACATTATCATTCATTGTTAAAATAAAAACCAACAACAAACTTTAATTATAGTCATTCCTAAAATTGTAAATTTGCCACCATTTCAATGGTGAAGATGGGACCGTTTCTTTAAAGGTTTCATCCACCATTAATGGCTTCAAGCCTTCAACATGGCAATGTTGGGAAGTAAAGATATCGTCTTCTCGGTTGGCTTTACTGCCTTGTGTTTGCCTATAGCGGTGTGTATGCTATTCAAGATCATGAGGTCTTTGGGTTTGTGTATGCTATTCAAGATCATGAGGTCTCTAAAAACCCACCTGGAAATAATGGAGGTGGTGGCCCAAGAAATGGAGATGATAGAGGTGGCTGCAAACCAATCTCTATCTAAACTCTCTCTGTGCTGCTACAAAAACCCAACCTAGATCGAAGTTTCAGCAGCGACCCCTTGCTCTTGCTTGAGGTAGGTGGCAGCCTGCTACTCCCTCCCTCCCTCTTTTCCTCATCTTTCCCAACGTTCTCCATTGCCCTCTCCTTCTTTTCCTCCCCTCTCATCTCCTCTATCCTTTCCCCCTCACAATATCCCAGCCCCTCTTCCTTCCCCCTTTCCAGTCTTCTTTCTTTCTTCTTTTATTTTGGTTCTCTTATGAGTTTTATCTCAGTTTCCTTTAAGCTTGGTCTTAAATACCCCTGATCTACATTTGGGCTTTATGCCCCTTATATGGTGTTCTTTGCCACCTTTTATTGTTTTCTGTTATTTACTTTTCGTTCCTCCCTCATGCTTAACCATGATATTTCATCCCCACCCCATCTTATGCTCACATCTGCGGATTCCGATAAGAAATTGGATACCAGATTCACTTTCATCCCTCACTTCTCCTCCCCAAACCGCCATGCTGGATCCCCATTGAGGCCAAGTGTTATGCGGCCTACACCACAATAAGGGTATTTTATATACCCTTAGCCTCACTTTCTATCTATAAGATACTTTGTTTGTATATATTTGTAGGGGTTCGTGAAGGGGACTTGGATTTGGAGTCTACTTTCTTGGTTCAGGGTTTGGCTTCCTCCGATGATCTAACGGCACGGGTGATTTGGTTTATGCTTATATCAAGTTTTGGTTATAATTATCATAAAATTAAAATGATAGCTATAAATCTATATGAGGTCTAAAATTTGGTTATTTTTTCAAATTTACGAAATGAGAAGGATCGAGTGTAAATTTGAGGAATTAATCTCCATTTTTGTCAACATAGTAAAACAAATTCTGTAATAGGAATCCAACAAATTCACAATCACCAGAACACTTGCTAACCACAATCCTCACAAAAGCCCCATAATCCTCCCTGCCATGCACCACACCTAACTCGAAAATAGCACATACAACCCGCAGATGGTCAAGTACCCAAAAATGGGCACGAAGGTTATACCAACCCTCCCTTGAGTAGCTTATAGCTCTTCTCCATAGTGGTGAACCCATAGACATGCTTGAGCACAGAGACCACGCGGGCCAAGTTCTAGAGCGCGGTGATGTAAACATGGACGACTAAGAAGAGGAAGGAGATGACAATGCTGAAGAAAAAGCACCATAATTAATATCTATTTTTTAAAAGGAGACGAGATTGGAGGTGTAGAGTAGGCTTGGTAATTCCTGACACGACCCGATAACCCGACACGACACGACACTAAATTAACAGGTGTTCGGGTCGACACGATAACAAATCGGGTCGTTATCGGGTAACCTGATAATCACCTGTTAAGATAACGGGTTGGTTCGGGTATACAGGTGGGTAACATGATATGCAATAAGCAAAATATTAATTTTATAATTTTATAACCCTAAAAAAATACTATAATAATTATATATATTAATTTAACAATTTTATACCCCTAAAAACAATAATAATTATATATATATTAAATTAAATATTAAAAATTGGTGACCATTGGATCGGCTTAAATATACATACCATTCAATTTCTTAAGTGTTATACATACAAAATAAATAAATTTAAATCTACTTAATATATATATATATACTATTGAACTTGATAGGATACGAATTCTATGAAACTAATTTCGACGATCCAACCGTCAAACTTGTTTGTATATGCTTCGAGATCGCATTAGCAAAAAATCGCAAAAAACAAACATTCGGAGATCAAGTAACAAGACAAAATTTTTCGACGGTTATTAAGGAAAAATCACGATTTAACGGTTATTTTAACTCTGATTTTGATGATTTTTTACAGCTACACTCCATGACCCTATATGAATACAATGAATGAACTCAATCTTCAATTTAAAATATTTACACTAGTGGATACCACAAAATCTTATGTTATACTTGATGAAAGTATGAGTAAACTCTAAGTGTTAGTGAATCTATTGTTTTGATGGGATACGCATTTTACGAAACCAATTTCAATGATCCAACCATCAAAGATGTTTGTATATACTTCGAGATCGCATACGCCAAAAATTGCAAAAAATAAACATTCAGAGATCAAGTATTGAGATAAAACTTTTCGACGGTTATAAACGAAAAATCACGATTTAATTGTTATTTTAACTCCGATTTTGATGATTTTTTTTACAATTACACTCCTTGACCTTATATGAATATAATGAATGAATTCGATCTTCAATTTAAAATATTTACACTAGTGGATACCACAAAATCTTATGTTATACTTAATGAAAGTATAAATAAACTTTTAAGTGTTAGTGAATTTATCGTTTTGATGGGATATGCATTCTACGAAACTAATTTCAACGATTCAACCATCAAACTTGTTTGTATATGTTTCAAGACCGCATACGACAAAAATCGTAAAAAACAAACATTCAGAGATCAAGTAACGAGACAAAACTTTTCGACGGTTATCAACGAAAAATCATGATTTAACGGTTATTTTAACTCCGATTTTGATAATTTTTTACAGCTACACTCCTTGACCCTATAGGAATACAATGAATGAATTCAATCTTCAATTTAAAATATTTACACTAGTGGATACCACAACAAAATCTTATGTTATACTTAATGAAAGTATGAATAAACTCTTAGGTGTTAGTGAATCTATCGTTTTGATGAGATACGTATTCTATGAAACTAATTTCAACAAACCAACCGTCAAACTTGTTTGCATATGCTTCAAGATTGCATACGCCAAAAATTGCAAAAAACAAACATTCAGAGATCAAGTAACAGGACAAAACTTTTCAACTTTTATCAATGAAAAATCATGATTTAACGGTTATTTTAACTTTGATTTTGATGATTTTTTTACAGCTACACTCCTTGACCCTATATGAATACAATGAATGAACTCGATCCTCAATTTAAAATATTTACACTAGTGAATACAACAAAATCTGATGTTATACTTAATGAAAGTATGAATAAACTCTTAAGTGTTAGTGAATCTATTGTTTTGATCGGATATGCATTCTACGAAATTAGTTTCAATGATCTAACCATCAAACATGTTTGTATATACTTCGAGATTGCATACGCCAAAAATTACAAAAAAAAAAAAAACATTCGATCAATTAACGAGACAAAACTTTTCGACAGTTATCAAGGAAAAATCACGATTTAACGGTTATTTTAACTCCGATTTTGATGATTTTTTGCAGCTACACTCCTTGACCCTGTATGAATACAATGAATGAATTCAATCTTCAATTTAAAATATTGACACTAGTGGATACCACAAAATCTTATGTTATACTTAATGAAAGTATAAATAAACTCTTAAGTGTTTGTGAATCTATCGTTTTGATGGGATACGCATTCTACAAAACTAATTTCAACGATCCAACCACCAAACTTGTTTGTATATGCTTCAAGATCGTATACGCCAAAAATCGCAAAAAATAAACATTCAGAGATCAAGTAACGAGACAAAACTTTTCGAATGTTATCAACGAAAAATTACGATTTAACGGTTATTTTAACTTCGATTTTGATGATTTTTTATAGCTACACTCCTTGACCCTATATGAATACAACAAATGAATTCGATCTTCAATTTAAAATATTTACCCTAGTGGATACCACAAAATCTCATGTCATGATATTCGATGAAAATTGAGAATTTTGTAAAAGGAATAACATGCAAGCTTTGAGTTCCATTGGTGAGGTTTAAACTTTTGAGAAAGGCTTCACAACCTTGAAAACAAAAATTCTTTCATTTTGCATGCCTTTGCACATTTAATTTTTTGTAATAGACTTGTAGTGTATGGATGTTTGTTTATTAGACTCTTATTTTCGAGTGTAGATGTAGTACTTAAACGACAAATGTGTTTTAATGTTTTGAAGTAATATTTATGTGGCAATGTGTGGTATCTGCAAATTTAAAAAAAAAAATTTCTTAACAGGTCATAACGGGTTAGGTTGGGCAAAGTGACTCAACCTGTTAAGGACCCGTTAAGATAACAGGTTTGACACGACACGACCTGTTAAGATAACAGGTGTTACACGAAAACAACACGAACATGATAGACACAACCCGTTTGCCAGGCCTAGTGTAGGGGGAGATGATCCTCAATTTCATTTTGATTGACTTCATTTTAAGGGTATATTAATATTTTCATATCAACTTTTGGTTATAATTTTTATAAACTTAAAAGGTGCTATATTTCTATATAGGTTACACATTTAATTATTTTTCCAGATTTTGTAACTCCTTATAATTCCAAAGGGAAACTTCTTTCGAGGTAGACACAAAGAGAGAGAAACAATGTTTGAAAGAGAGAGTTTGAGAAAGAGAGAACTAGAGAATGCAATTCAACATCTTTATAGGTACAACATCATGCCAGTAAATTTTTTTTATGCATAGAGGCAATTAGAATGGTTGTTAGTATAGTACGTTCAACAATAGTTTTTGTCATTTCTGTTGGAAGCTAAACAACTTCTGAAGTTGAGGGATCGAAGGCAGCAAGGAGCTCCAGAGCATGGCTGCTGTCTGCATCGAAGAAGAAAGAAGAAATGAAGGGTTTTAGCCCCAATGGCTAGTTTTTCAGTTTAAATGTATGTGTGAGTGTGTGAGTGACAAGTGTACACTCTATATTAGATCACTTAAAACCAAAATGAAGGGCTAAGATTCAATCTAGAGTAGTAAGGCTGTAATGGTTGTTAAGCCTCTTGTCAATCACTCTTTAAACAAGTATGGGTTATGGCAATGCACCATACCCTACAAACATTCACCTACTTAATGAAATTATTGCTGCTGCTCTTTGCATAGCCTTGAAGCCGTCAATCACTTCTCCAAGTCCTCTCCATTCTCTGCTATTCTAACTCTAAAAAAATCGATCCAAACTATCAAACCAAAAATACCTAAACAAACTTTATCATGGCCTCATAGCTTAGTTTATGATCTTACAACTTTCTGGGCATAACATGTGCAAGTTGAGATCTTTGGGAGCACCTACGTAGTGTCCTCAACAACAAGAATCAACAAACAACCCTGCAAATGAAGGGATCAAGCAATAGCAGTGAGCTAAAAGCTCCAGTCTTTGGTGAGGAAAACTATGATTTTTTGAGAATAAGAATGACAACCATTTTCAAGTCTTATAATATATAGGATATGGTTCAACATGGGTATGAACTATCTGAGATAGTCGATGCTCTAGAGGAGGACCTCACAGAAACACAACTCAAAACACTGAAGCAAAACCGGATGGAGGATGCTAAAGCACTTGGAATCATCCAAAGTGCTGTCTTAGACACCATTTTCAGAGAATAGAAAATAAAGAGATTGCAAAGGGAGCTTGGGTAGTTTTACAGCAAGAGTACAGAGGAAAACTAAAGTCAGAAAGGTAAAACTTCAATCCCTTAAAAGAGATTTCGAGTATACAAGAATGAGGGAAAATGAGTTGTTGAAAGATTACTTTATTAGGCTATTTGATGTTGTAAATAAGATGAAAACACATGGTGAGGAACTAACTAATGAGAGAGTTGTCCCGAAACTATTGATCAGTTTGACTAAGCCCTATGATTCAATAGTGAGTGTCATTGCAGAAACCAAAGACTTTGAAACTCTTAGTGTGCAAGATGTAATGGCATCCTTAAGAGCTTTTGACCAAAGACTAGAGAGGCATGCTGATTTTGCCATTGAGAAAGCATTTCAATCACTATCTGTTGGATCTAGTAGTTAAGCTAGTGCAAGCAAACAAAAACCACAGTGGAATGGCAAGAATAAGAAATGGGAAGGAAAATGGTATCAAAGCTCTAGACCTAACCAAGGCAGCAACTCAAATGAAGGTCCAAGAACCAAGCAACAATTTAAGCACTGTGACAAATCCCATTTTGGGGAGTGTTGGTTCAAGGATAAGCCTAGATGTCACAAATGTAACAAGTTCGGGCACATCATGAGGGATTACAGATCAAAGAATGTGCAACAAGTGAACTGTGCAAACCAAGTAGAAGAAGAAGCAAATGTGTTATGTGCCTTCAGTGCAAAAGTGGAGAAAAACATTGAAGTGTGGTACATTGACAGTGGCTGCAGCAATCACATGACTGCACATGAGTCATTACTTATTGACATTGACACAAACTTCATCGAAAAAGTGAAAATGGGAGATGGAAACATTGTAAAAGCCACTGGAAAAGAAACTCTGGTCATTAGCACCAAGAAAGGAAGAAGATGCATAAGGGAGATGATGCTAGTGCTTGGATTGGATGAGAATCTACTTAGTGTGGGTCAAATGATTGAGCATGGCTATTTCCTACTCTTTGGGGGAACTGTGGTCGAGATCTATGATGACAGGTCCCTATCAAACCTAGTGACTAGAGTGGAAGTGAAAAATAGAAGCTTTCCACTTATGTTGAAGTACCTAGACGAAGTGGCAAGGAAAGCAAGTGTGACATGCTCTATGAAGCTATGGCACAAGAGGCTTGGCCATTTAAACATGACAAACTTACAAAATCCACAAAAGCATGAAATGGTGCAAGGGATACCAAAGATGGATCAATGCAATGAACCTTGTGAAGGGTGTGTGTTTGGAAAACATCACAGAGATCCATTTGAAACTGGAAAGGCTTTGAGGGCAACAAAACCACTCGAATTGATTCACACGGATGTGTGTGGACTAATGCAAACAACAACAATAAGTGGAAACAAGTATTTTCTAACCTTCATTGATGACTACTCACATATGTGTTGGGTGTATTTCATAAGGTTCAAGTTTGAGGTATTCACAATATTCAAGAAGTTCAAGGCAATGGTGGAATTGCAAAGTGGATACCAAATCAAAAGACTAAGAAGTGATAGGGGAGGGGAGTACACCTCTCTTGAGTTTAATGCATTCTGTGAAGATGTGGGATTGGAAAAGCAACTCAGAATGACATATTCAACACAATAGAATGGCATTGAAGAAAGGAAGAATAAGACTATAGTCAAAATGGCTAAGTCTATGATGCATGAGAAGAACATGCCTTATACATTTTGGGGTGAAGCTATGAACACCTCAGTGTACCTATTGAATAGGTGCCCTACTAAAGCATTAGACAAGAAGACTTCATTTGAAGTGTTCAGTGGAAGGAAGCCTTCTGTGAAGCATCTGAAAGTGTTTGGCTCAGTTGCTACACTCACATTCCTCAACAACTAAGACACAAGTTAGAGAAATCAAGCAACAAAGGTGTTTTTGTGGGTTATGGTACCAGTGAGAAATGGTATAGAGTTTACAATCTGTCAACTCATAAGATAATCCTGTCAAGGGATGTTATCTTTGATGAAGACTCAACATGGAATTGGGAAATAAGTGTAGAGGAGAAAGACAGTGTCTCTCTACAACTTGACCTCAACAATGGGCAAACAAGGGACCTTATGGAGACCTCAATTCAAGAAGAAACCACAGAGAATGGTGACACTTAAGGGACTCCACAACAAGTAAACATGAGTCCATAACCGAGTCAATCACAGATAACAACTCCAAGTTCAACTCTAGTGTTGTTGAGAAGCTTGGATGAGATATATGCTACATGTAATTACTATGTAGTGGAACCAGAAACGTTTGAAGAAGCTGAGAAAGACAAATCCTGGAAGAAAGCAATGAAGGAAGAGCTTGAAATGATATAGAAGAATGACATTTGGGAATTTGTAAATCGACTAAGTGACAAGCTTATGATTGGAGTAAAATGGGTGTACAAAGTGAAGCTAAACCTAGATGGTTATGTGTAGAAGAATAAGGCAAGATTGATAGCTAAAGCTACTCATAGAAGCCTGGTGTAGACTTCAATGAAACCTTCACACAAGAAGCAAGGTTAGACACCAAAAGGACCTTAATAGCCCTAGCAGCCAAGAAGGGTTGGAAGTTGTATCAATTGGATGTCAAATCTGCATTTCTAAATGGAGTGCTAGAGGAGGAGGTGTTTGTGGAACAACATCAAAGGTTCACAAGTTAAGAGTTTCCAGAGAAGGTGTACAAGCTAAGGAAGGCTCTTTATGGCCTAAAATAAGCTCCAAGGGCTTGGTACAGTGAAATTGATTCTTATTTCACTGAGAAAGGATTTCAGAAAAGTCCTAGTGAAGCTACACTCTACACCAAGATAGAAAGCAACAATAAGACAATCAATGTCTCAATCTATGTGGATGATGTTGTCTATACTGGAAATGATGCTGCAATGATTGAAGAGTTCAAAGACGAAATGATGAAGATTTTTGAAATGACTGACCTAGGCCTCTTGCATCATTTTCTTGGCATTGGGGTAATTTAAAAGGCAAACAACATCTTCATTCATCAAAAGAAGTATGCTGAAACCTTGCTTGAAAGTTTGATTTGAAGGGTTGCAAACCGGTCTTTACACCTCTAATTGTAAATGAGAAACTTAAGAATGATGATGGAAGTGAATCTGTAGATGCTAGTCTCTACAAAAGCATTGTTGGTAGCCTATTGTACTTAACTGCAACAAGACAGGATCTAATGTTCTCAGCAAGCCTACTCTCTAGGTTTATGCAGAATCCTAGCAAGATACACATGGGGACAACAAAGAGAGTTCTAAGATATGTGCAAGGAACACTTGATTATGGCATCAAGTATGAAATGGGGAAGTCAACTATCCTAATTGGATTTTGACAGTGACTGGGGTGGCAGTGAATATGATAGTAGAAGCACATCGGGCTATGCTTTCACTTTTGGTTCATGGGTTTTTTCATGGGCCTCTAGGAAGCAACAAAGTGTTGCACTGTCCATAGCCGAAGCAGAGTATGTGAGTGCATCAGAAGCAACGACTCAAGCTATTTGGAAAAGGTTTATACTCAAGGACTTTGGTGAATTGTAGGTTGAAGCTATACCACTTCTATGTGACAACACCTCTGCAATTTCCATGACCAAAAGACCCAGTTTTTCATCAGAGAACAAAGCACATCAAAAGAAGATATCATTTCATCAGAGAGGCATTGCAGGTTAACACAATCAAGCTAATATATTGCAGCACAGGAGATCAGATCGCAGATATCTTCACAAAAGCATTATCGAATGAGAGATTCAATTACCTGAGGGGATTGTTCGGAATGACTCCTATAAGCAGTTTAGAAGGGAGTGTTGAAAGCTAAACAACTTCTGAAAAGGGATCAAAGATAGCAAGGAGCTCCTGAGCATGGCTGCTGTTTGCATTGAAGAAGAAAGAAGAAATTAAGGGTTTTAGCCCCAACGGCTAGTTTTTCAGTTTAAATGTATGTGTGAGTGTGTGAGTGACAAGTGTACACTCCATATTAGATCGCTTAAAACCCAAATGAAAGGCTAGGATTCAATCTGGAGTAGTAAGGCTGAAATGGTTGTTAAGCCTCTTGTCAATCACTCTTTAAATAAGTATGGGTTATGGCAATGCACCATACCCTACAAACATTCACCTACTTAATGAAGTTATAGCTGCTGCTCCTTGCACAGCCTTGAAGCTGTCAATCATTTCTCCATGTCCTCTCCATTCTCTGTTGTTCTAACTCTAAAAAAATCAATCCAAACTATCAAACAAAAACACCTAAACAAACAAACTTATCACTTTCAAGGCATTCTTGGTGATAACTGATAGGGGTTAGTCTGTATAGAAGGCTGATAATTGGTGCATGTTTGCAGTTTTCTGTAATTGTTTTTTTTCTGTGTTGTGTAACAATAAGTTTCTCTGCATGCTGTTCCATGCCTAATCCGGAAAAAAAATCTAGGAAATGGTCCCCCCTCCCCCAAGGGTCCCCCAACGATGACTCCCTGAGCAATCAGGGAAACAATGGCGAGGGAAATAATTTAGGAGGAAACAATCCACCAAAACCTAAAAACCCCTCAAAAACCCAAAAAGCATCGCCAAAATCTTTACCTTTTATTCGCCGCTCCATCTCCGACCGCTGCAACTGCCGCCAAAACCCTATTTGAGCATTCCCTCTCCGCTTCTTGCCAAAACTCCCTCCAATTGTTTACCAATCAAACTCCCCACTTCCTCCGATTACTCAAAATCCTTCCAAAGATTGGGAAGCTTCTTTCGAGATAGAGAGAAAGAAAGAGAGACAGGAAGAGAATTAGAAAAAGAGAGATAGTGTGAGAGAGCTATGGAATGCAATACAACTTAACATTTTTCTTGTTCAGAGGTACGGTATCGGATACGGAATACGCGACCAAGTTGTCGGATCCATGCTTTAGGTTTTCTCCAATATTTCATATGAAGATTTACTTCTAATCTAATGAATGTGAATATAGAATAATGAGACCCAAAATAGCAGAGTAAAATTGTTCAGTTTTCTCACAAACTTACAATATCCCTTTAAATGGACAAAAGACCAACCTTTTTTCATTGTTGTTCATTTGTAGGTGCACGATGAATCATGCACACAATATGCTTATACTTCTCACAAAATAGGCATGAGACTATAAGGCATTTTTTTGGTAGGCCTCACTGTACAAGATAACTCTTCGCCGCCAATAGTTTCAATTTGTACGGGTATGTATTTACTTTCTGTTAACCATAGTACAATAATCTCTAATGATGCTCAGAAAGATTAGAAGAACTCAGAAGGAAGAAGAAGATCTTAAAAGAGAGAAGAGATAGAGAAAGAGAGAGAGAGAGAGATAGAAATCTTTCTGTATATTATCTTGTTGTTTTTCTTATCGTTACATTCACACACTATTTATCTTGTGCAAGACTTAGTTACATTTATTCTTACCCATACAACTTGGACTAACTAACTAACCAATTCTTGTAATCTAGCCTTTCACACTTTGACAGATGTCACAATCCTAATGGCTTGATTATATACTCTAACATCCCCCCTCAAGCTCATGGTTAGATAAACCAAGCATGAGATTGCTGCAATGTGTGTTGAAGAGAGGTGTCCTGAGTCTTTTGGTAAAGATGTCTACAAACTGTTCTGAGGAAGAAACAAATTGTACCAGGAGCTTCTTGCTTGCAACCCTTTCACACATAAAATGAACATCAACTTCAATGTGCTTTGTGCGCTGATGATTTACTGGATAAAAAGAAAGTGCTATAGCAGACATATTATCACAAAATAACACTGGAGTATCAGAAGGTTGTATCTGTAAGAACACAAGCAATTGTTGAATCCAGTATAATTTAGCCGATGTAGTAGACATGGCTCTATATTCAGCCTTAGTGTATGAACGAGAGACAGTTTGCTGCTTCTTGGAGGACCAAGAGATTGGATTATTGCCAAGAAAAACAACCAAACCCGTAGTTGAGCGTCTATCATTGGGATCCCCGGCCCAGTCAACATCATTAAAGGCTTTAAGAAACAACTCTCCTTTACTATAAGTAATCCCTTTAGACAAAGACCCTTTGAGATACCTTAATATCCGTTTAACTGCAGTGAAGTGAGATATCATTGGGGCTTGCATAAATTGACTAACTTGATGCACATAGAAAGCAATATCAGGTCGGGTGAACACAAGGTATTGTAAGGCTCCAACCACACTCCGATAAAGAGTAGGATTATTGAAAGGCTAACCATCATCTTTGAGGAGTCTATGATAAGGCAAACACGGTGTGACTGCAGGTTTGGCATCTGTCATGTCAGTCTTCTTCAACAAGTCAACAATATACTTTTCTTGAGACAAAAACAATCCCTGAGCAGTTTTGGAAATTTGAATTCCCAAGAAGAAATGTAAGGGACCAAGATCCTTAAGCTCAAACTCTTTGGTTAAATCTGTAACAACCTGTTGAATAGCAGAGGATGCACTTCCAATAATTATGATATCGTCCACATATAAGAGAAGAACCACAATAGCACCATCAACAGGTTTAACAAATAATGAAGAATCTGAAGTAGTGGCTTGGAAAGATTAGAAGAACTCAGAACGAAGAAGAAGATCTTAAAAGAGAGAACATATAGAGAAGAGATAGAGAAAGAGAGAGAGAGAGATAGAAATCTTTCTGTATATTATCTTGTTGTTTTTCTCATCTTTACATTCACACACTATTTATCTTGTGCAAGACTTAGTTACATTTATCCTTACCCATACAACTTGTACTAACTAACTAACCAATTCTTGTAATCTAGCCTTTCACACTTTGACAGATGTCACAATCCTAATGACTTGATTATATACTCTAACACTTTCCAGCAACTAAATAATTTGGTCGCCAAAATAATGAATGACGGCCAAATCTCAACTGGTCGCCAATATAATGAATTGAAGACCAAATCTAATAAAAGTGTTGCGAAATAGTTTTTTTCTTGTAGTGGAAGTTTTATCTTCATTTTAGAAATGATTTTATATCTTCGATTTTTGCCTATGGACTTTTAGGATTAGTGAATGCCCATCTGTTTTCGACAAAAAAAATAAGCCCATCTGTTGATTTTTTGTTCTTTCTTGTTATGAAATTAAGGTGAGCGACTCAAATTTACTGTAGCTGCTATCAAATAGTGAGAGGATCGTTAGTTTCTTAAAGTTGGAAAGTCACGTATACTCAACTCAGTCACACTGGTCTCATTAATACTCAACTCAGTCACAGTGATCTCATTCTTCGAGTCATATATTGTACCCTTTTCATAGATTCTTTTTGTATAAAGTACTCATATGGCCTGATTGGTGTCAGTGTTATAAGTGATCTCGTTCAGCTAGCTGGATTACACACTCATTTGGATTAACCTTTTTTATTTATTTTCCTATTCATTGTAACAAAGTAGAAGATGTGCAATAATACATGAATTGTGAGGTTGAAATCATACATGGAATGTACTTTGTTGGAATTCATCTGTGGAAGTAAAACGGGCAAGTTGGCAACCCTAAGCCAATAAGGCTTACCGATTTGTGAGAGTTGGGGGAACGTCTATTGTACGCATCATTATTCTTACTTTACAAAGAGGCTATTTCCATGACTCTAACCTGTAACCTTTTGGTCACAAAGGAGTAACATTTCTGTTGCGCTAAGGCTCGCCCTCATCAGTGGAACTAAAAGTACAAAATTTTCCTAATTCTTGTTGTGATGTTATGGGTTTCTTCTTGTTACTTATTAACATGTTCGTGCTGATTTCACTTCATTTTCGATATATCCAAGCTTCAGTTGCTGAATCTGGTCATTGGTTTATTAAAATGCCGCAGCTCATAGTAAGAAAGTAACCTCTAAACTAGAATCAATTCATGTCATCCAAAGTCAAATGAAATCGCGAGAACATGTCGTCTTGGGGATGGGTTCTAGTGCAGATTTATAGAATAATAAGGTAATGCCTGAAGAATTGACAAGGATAGCTAAAAAGGTTTGCAGAGATAGGTAAAAATAGACCAGGCAATGTAGAAAGTTTTGAACTTGAATCAGTTTTGGAGTGTTTTTTATTTTTTATTTTTTAATTATTTTAATTTTAAAATTTTAAATTTTTTATGAGAAGTGACCTAGTGGAATGAATCTATCAATATACCGCTGAAAAGTGAAAACCAGTAGAACCCATTTTTTGTCTACCTTATACGATCTGGAATCCAATGATCTCTTTTCTTTACAGTTTGGTACATAGAATTAGATGTTTATCCCTTGTGTCAGACACTGTCAGATGTGGAATTTGAGTGCTTGCTATGGAATGGAAGCCAATGATCCCGTAGCTGCTTTCCTCAGTAAGCTAGAAATTATTGTCATTAAGATTATACGCGCTCGTTTCTGTTACAAAGTTATTTCGAAAATTTCTATCCAGAACAATTCTAAGTTCTTACCAAATGTACTGGAATGAATTTTGCAAACATTATCTTTGCAATAAGAAAACAAGTCAGAGTAAAGAGTGTTTGGATCAAAACTTGATTTTTTGGCCCAAAGATGGAGTCGGCCCAAAAGGAGGCCTGGAGGAATAGAAGATCAAGGCCCGGCCGAAACTTAGAGAAGCAGGAAAGGGCCTTTTCTGACTAGATACAATTCATAAGGGCCATTTGCCTACCTACCCAAGGACCAAGTGGTGTAGACTGATCAGACTGCACAGCCCATAAAGTACTTTATGGGGGCATTACATGTAATAAAACTGATGAGTCATCACCCTCAGACCGCATTCGAGCAAAACTGTCGCTACAGGAGCCCAACCGAGTTGTCTATAAAAGGAGGAAGAGAAGACAGGAATAAGGACACTCAATCAAACAAACAAAAGCACAAACTCTGCTCAAAAAGCCAGATTTGCCTTTCAAAACGAAGCTGTAGTCAGCCCAAGCCTTCATCCCCCGCGGGATAATCTTTTCTCCCAACCTTTGTAATAGCTCTGCTACCTTGTTCAAACTTGTTGTAGTATCGATTCACCTTTTGTATTCTCCCTTCCCCTCTCCCCCTCTAAGCTTTCAGACCTTTGACAGAACTACAAAGATAGGGACCTGCAAGACGATCGGCCTTAATTGATAAGGTTTAATCTTGCCTGACCTGCTTTGTTCTATCTTTGTCTTCTCTTTCTTTAAAGTCTAGCAATATGTTGTATATTTCTAGTTATATGCAAGTTGTTTCTAGCAAAATCACGATGACAAAGCTTTCTCAATACTTGGATCCGATTTAAATATATCTTCAGTGTTTAAATCAGATCCAAGTCCTAAGCCCGCAGACATGTAAATCTGATTAGTTTAAAAGTCCTTGGCCTCAAGGCATAAAAAAGAACTTTATGTGGATTTAACCCATCCACGACAATCCTTGATAAACGAGAAGTCCGAAGTTACTTGGGGCGCAAGTAATCGACCTACCTCTTGGTTTTATTTCTATTATATCATGATTATCATAGAACGCTTAAGTATGGAACGGATTCTGATAGGAAGCCTCAAAGCCTACACCTAAGGCCCCACAAAGGCACTTATCTGGGTTCATTCTATTCTGCGGTCTAAATGGTTTAAGTATAAGAACGGACTCTAATAGGAAGCCTCAAGGCCTACACCTAAGGCCCCATAAAGGCACCTATTTGGGTTCGCTCTACCTCTCAGACTCGGATAATCAGAAATATAATAGTTATAAGACCCCGACAACCATAAAGACCGAATATAATATGCTCAAGTGCTGATTTAGTTTGACAGGAAGCCTTAAGGCCTACACCTAAGGCCCCACAAAGGCGCCTGTTATATCTAACACGGTTCCTCGGGCATATGCATATTCACAACTAAAACTTGACATCCATTCGACATCTGCCATGCTGAAGATGGCAGTGGCACGCCTGAGCACTAAAATGTTAACCTTGATTGTGAGCCTCAAGGCCTACACCTAAGGCCCCACAAAGGCACCTTTCAAAGTTAACGTTGTCCTTCTCTTTCAGCCTTGCCCGAAGAGTCTTGCCTGAAGAATCTTTCCCAACGAGACTTGCCCGACAGGAAAGCAGAAGCCCGACAGCAGCCCTCAACCGGCGCCGAACCTCCAGGGGAGCTGTGTGCTCGTCGGCCAGGAAACATCCCCGACGGGAATTCCTGCCACGAACAAAGAGTACTTATAAAAAGTTAGATAAGGAAAATGGCACATCCAATCTTTCGTTGGATGGTGCGGCGGTTTGTGGATAATTCTGCTGATTTCTTTTTGTACAAGGTTCTTTTGGTTAGGAAAATGGAGAGGTGGTTGGCATTTCTTGAACCTGTACAAGTGTATATGTACGCAGTAGCAGTGGCTGCAACAATTTTGTTTTTATTGTTGCTCCACTTATCGTGTTTGTCAGGAGGTGATATTCTGCTGGTACTTGTAATATATTACGGTTGTTATTTATCTGATTTTCCTTTTTTCCCCAATCTGTGACGCAAGACATTTTCCTCTGTGACCGAAAGGTCATGGATTTGAGTCGTGGAAAGTAATCTCTTTGCAAAGTAAGGGTAAGATTGCGTACGATAGATGTTCGCCCCCAACCCTTGTTGGAATTATTTTGGATCAACGGGCCCCAAGGACCCCATTCTAACGATACTGATACTATCCTCAACTTTACCACATGTCCAATTCGTCAGGTATGGAGTTTTACCACAAAAGACCTCGATATTAGTTAGAGTGGGGTAATCCTATTTAAAGTCATTGCTTTTCTTTACCCCCACCAATGTGGGACTGCTATCACGCCCCCTCACGTGTAACCCCATTTAGTGGTTCACACGTGGAGATCCATACAACGACAATTAAACTCAGAAGTCGGGTCCAGTGGAGTTCAGACTTGTTTTCAATCTTTTTCAAGAAGTGACTCTTAAGAACTCAAAGGTCGACTCTATGTTAAGAGTCCAAGCTTGTTTCCAAGCCCACACTTATTAGCGACAAGCCTTTGGCTTGCACGGGCTCGTAACCGTAGGCTCTGATACCATGTTGGAATTTTTTTAGATCGACTGGCCCGGAGGGTCCCACTCTAACGGCACCAATACTGTCTCCAATTTTACCACCCGCCCAATCCGTCAGGTGTGGGGTTTTACCACAAAAGGCCTCATTATTAGTTAGAGTGGGGTAATCCTATTTAAAGTCATCGCTTTTCTTTACCTCAACCAATGTGGGACTGCTAATAACCCTTGCAAAGCGAGAGGCTTTGGTGGCTTAGGGTCACCTTTTTATGTTACAGTTTTTTTGGTGTTGATGCACAAAATCAGTGAGGACTTTGGTACAACAGAAAGTGTTAAGTTTATGACCTTCGATAGATTGCTCCGATCACTAGTGTAGATAAGTATGTAAATGGATAGAGACAGGGAAGCAAACACAAGATGTACGTGGTTCACCCAAATTGGCTATGTCCACGGAGTAGAGGAGTTCTCATTAATTATGAAAGGTTTACACAAGTACAAAGGTTCAAGCTCTCCTTTAGTGAGTACTAGTGAATGATTTAGTACAAATGACATTAGGAAATATTGTGAGAGAATGATCTCTATTTATAGAAGAGAGTTTCTAGTTTCATTCTGACATTGACATACGTCGTGTTGTGATTGGCTTCTGATGTTAACACGTGTTGCGCTATGATTGGCTTCTGATGTCGACACGTGTCGTGCTGTGATTGGCCTCCTGGTTGGAGGGAAACTCTTCTGGGTCCTTGACGGTATAACGTTGACCGGTGCTCAATAGTTTCGGGATTGGTTAAGTATGCTACAAACAGTGCTCCCCTAAGTTCCCGAGTGAGGGAAGCTCCTCGGTTGGGGACTTGCAAGATCCAAGTCATTGACTAATCACGAAACTTCTAAGTACCGAAGTGTGGTATCATTTTCACTTGTCTTATCTGTCTCATATGTAGATGTGTCATCTTTTCTGGAAGTACTTTTCCTCTATCCAGGGGTGGTATCTTTAACCGATGAAGATGCATAAGGTAATGTATCAATTTCACTTGAAGCTTACTTGTAGTTTCGGGCTTGGTCGAGTGCGATACAAACCCTATAGTAGGAGTCCCCCAAGTCGCCGAGCTAGGAGATTTGCCGAAGGAGGTAACATACAAGGTAAGCAATCAGACTTCTAAGCAAGCAACCTGGATCGGAGGTTCGACTTCGGCTTCCGATTGATTGTTCTCCTTCTCCTTGTGTCGTAAACAACAACAAGGATAAAGAGAAGCAAATGGAGAAGAGATGATATGAGATACTTTTGCTTTTGAAGAAGTAACTTTCCATAGGCTTATTCTTAAACTCGGCTAAAGGGTTTTCTGGTTTCCTCCAGAGTATAAGGCCGACTCAAGAATTTGAGGGTCAAAATAAGTCCATCAAATCTAAAGTACGTTCGACCCTAATGATATGGGATACTTTTGCTGTTGACAAAGTAGTGAGTGTGGTATGGCGAAGCTTTACTTTTTGGTGATGGTGTCAGCGAAAGGTTGTTAAAGCTTCTCGAGTTCCTCGGATAGGGCAGCGATGCTGGGTTTGTATTTGATTTAGACCCCTCTGTCTGGGTTGTGTGGTTATGCAGGAAGGGCATCGTGCTATAGTGATATGTTCTAGCTCATCATTGATTCTTCTGCTTCAATCTCTTACAACATTTATCCCCGATGCAAGAGTGGAATGCAACCTTTGCATTTAAATGGTCCTTCAGAGCACTACTTCTCAGCGACTCATCCATGCATGGCAACTTTAGTGTAAAGCGTCAATATCGTATCAACTGTTTTGAGGTATTTGCCAAAGGACTTCGTGACCTTAACAACCGTTGAGGATGAGTACTTCAGAGCAATGTTAGGCAAACAACCATGCAAAGATTTTGGGCAACTAGTTCCAGATCAGAAGTTTGATTTCAGGTTTCGACTGATTGCATTTTTTCTCTTTGTCCTGCAGGTAGGAGCAAGGGCAAAAGAAAAGACAGGGAAAAAGCATGATATGGGATACTCTTGCTTTTAACCCTGATGATATGAGATACTCTGATAGGAGCATATTTATGCGACTAAGTTAGCTTGTTCTCATGCATTTATGTTGTTATTTCTTAGTTAATTATGTATTTTAAGCTATTTTCGTGTGTTTGTAGGTCCATAGGCTTTATAAAGCAATAAGATGCATTTTGGTGCATTTTGGTGCATTTTGGAGCAGTTTTGGGCTTGGAATGGATAGCACATGCATGGAGCAAGATGGGTGGACGAAATTGAAGACTAAAGAGGCTAGGAATGTGTTAAAGAGAAAGAAGAATTAATGTAAAAAGGATAAAGAGCTCAGCCACAAAGGGGTGTCACTCCACCATTCACCTTTCCATCATTGCTATGCACCACCATTGCACTCCCTTTGAATTCCTATGTCGTGCATCATCATCCATGTTCCCTCAATTGACTCATTTGTTGCATCATTCCACTTCATTTCCTTTGTCTACCATGTGCACAATATCCTTTCACCTCCTTGCACTCATTGATTCACCACTTACTCACCTTTCCACCTATGCCATGCATAATCACCCTTGTCCCCTTCATGCACCAGATTTCTTGCACTTATTTCATGCACCATTACACTCATTACACTTCATTGCCGTGCACCACCCTTGTCTCCTTCATTATTTTTGATTTCATGCATCAATACATTGAATCATTACACTCAATTGCTGCACACTCCTTGTTCCCTTCACCCATCAGATTTCATACAACTTTTACCTCCATTACATGCACTCATTGATGCACCATCCACCACCTTTGGAATCCCATGCCGTGCATCATGATATTTGCTGCACCTTTGACTCATTTCTGCACCATTCCACCTCCCTTTCCTTTCTATACCATGTGCACAATCATTCATGTTCCCTAGCTGCAACACCACTTTATTTTACCCCCCATGCTTTGCATCATCACTTCACTTTCACCTTTGAATCATTTCAACACCACTCCTTGCACTCATTGTTGCAACACCACTCCATTTTACCCCCCATGCTTTGCATCATTACTTCATTTTCACCCTTGAATCAATGCATACACCACCAATTCACCTTCCTTGCCGTGCACTTCCTCTATAAAAGGAAGTGTGTGTGGTAGCCATAGAGCTTAGTTTTTGCTTGATCATTCATCCCCATTTCAATACAACCTTCATCCAAACACATCCATTCATCTTTACATCCATTCCTCCATATAAACAAACCTTCAAACACTCACCAACACCTTGTGCCATAGCAAAGGAAGGGAAGGAAAGTGCTTGGACGTGCTTGCTGTCCAACTTGGATCATTGGAGCGTTTAGGTGTTTTCTTTCTTTTGTTTCTAATGTTTAAATTCATTTCCTTTCGTTTTGTTGTAAATATGAGTGGCTAAACCCCTCTTGGCTAGGGGTGATTTCAAAGCCATGATTATGTGTGCAATATAATTTGATAAATTCCAGTTATGAATTCTTGAATCGTGAATGGAATTGGCTTAACTATTTGATTGATAACTTATTTGTATTTGTTAATTAAGGGTCGACACTTAATTGACATGCATAAATCCGTTGCTAGAATATAAGGAAGTTTCACATAATCGTTACAAACTTATATTCACATGTAGTGAAGGTCGCTTATAAACGATTGCGTTAAGTTCAATTCCTATCATAAGCGACATGATGTCATAGTTGCAAGTGCTTTGTCAATGCTTATGATTGTCATTAAACGTAATGATCTTTGATTGTATCTCTATTATGATGTCATGTAGGGAACTTTTGAAGAATGTTTTGGGTTGTCGAATGATGTCATCCAATCCAATAAAACAAGGAAAATCTGAGAGTTAACAAGTGATGTCACGGTTAATTTGGAACATTGTCGTTCATAATTCAATGAATTAGTAATTGGAAATCAAGTTATATGCATACTTGTCATGTGTGGAGAAAAAGCCTTTAGCTATCCCATCCATCATCTTATTTCTCAAATTTGTTTTACAATTTGTCTAGTTTTTCATACTTGTTTGTTTGTTTCAACTTCATCCAAATCAAAACCCCACTTTTAGTTTCTTATTTCAAAGTGTTTCAAATCTGTTTTAGTTTGTGTTTTTAAGTGTTTTGATTCAAGTAAAAGTCAATTTTCGTCCAAAGTCATTCCTAGTGTCTAGTTTAAGTTTATTTGGTTGTTTTAAGCTGTTTTGAGTATTTTAAGTTTGCTTTGAGCCTTGTGAGTCTTGTTAAGTGTTTTTAAGTTTAGTTTTATGTTTTTGAGTCAGTTTAGAGGTTATTAGCAAGCTCTCCTAATCCCCGGTCCAGAATGATCCCTACTTATACTTGTACTACAATTGTTAAAAGAGGGTTAAATTTGTGTGTTAAGATAATTTTCGCATCATACTCTTACTTTGGTGTGGCTTGTTTGCATAAGTATTATCAGGGAGGAAATAAGTTGAGTATTTCGAGAGACTCTGCTGGGAGTGCCTTCTTGGATGTGAATAAAAGTTGAGCCTTTTTTTTTATTTGCAGGTATGCCTGGTTGTGGAGGATGGAGGTCGACATATATAGGAATTGTCCCAACAGCGAGTAGTAACGTTGTTCCTTTACCCTTCTCGGTCATAGCAATGTAGTGGGAGCTGCAAGATTCACGTGTTTTAACTTTGTCAGAGCACTTTGAAAAAGTGGTATGTGGTATCTGGAAAGCTGATGTTGTGTGTGAAGATTGCAGACAAGCTTTATCTAAGGAAATCTGGCTCTCGAAGTTTGGAGAGTGGTGCCTCTTCGGTTTTCGAACAAGCAATCCTGTCGGGGATCTGGCCATCGAGATTCGAAGAACGGTGCCTGTTCGATTTTTGAGAAAGCAATCCTGTTGGAAGTCTGGCTCTTAAGATTCGGAGAGCGGTGCCTCTTCGATTTTTGAGAAAGTAATCCTGTTGGGAGTCTGGCTCTTGAGATTCGGAAAGCGGTGCCTTTTCGATTTTTGAGAAAGTAATCTTGTTGGGAGTTTGGCTCTCGAGATTCGGAGGGCAGTGCCCCTTCGATTTTTGAGAAAGTAATCCTGTTGGGAGTCTGACTCTCGAGATTCAGAGAGCGACGCCTCTTCGATTTTTGAGCAAGCAATCTTGTTCGGAGTGTTTTCTCGAATGTGAGTAAAGGTTGGATATTTTTGCCAGTCTGCCTTGCCACGGAGCACGGAGGTTGACACACATAGTGACTTTCCAATTATCAAGCAATGGTGCTGTTCCTTTACCCTTGTGGGTAATAGTAGGGTAGCTGGACCTTCAAAATTTATGTATATAAACTTTGTCAGAGATCTTTGGCAAAGTTATCTGTGGTACCCGATGAGCTGATGTTGCGTGTGGAGAGTGGTGCCTCTTCGATTTTTGAACCAACGACCCTGTTGGCCTTTCTTTTATAAGGGTACCAATTGTTTGCAAGAAGTTCATTCAGAGAGTTATTACTTGTAGGAATTTTCCCCTTATTTTTGTACTTCAGAGATTTATTGGAGCTCATTTCTTCTTCATCATTTATGAGAATGTCTAGCCCATCCGACCGTCGTTTTGACTTGAACTTTGGTGAAGAGGCAGCCATGCCTTCTCAAGACAACATATGGTGCCCATTTTTCTTATGCCTTACTGGTCATCTTACCGTTGGGGACTCTGTGATGAAGAATGATATGACCGCTGCGGTGGTGGCCAGGAACCTTCTCACTCCCAAAGATAACAGACTACTTTCCAAACAGTTTGATGAGTTGGTTGTTAAGGATTATCTGGCTCTCAGTGTTCAGTGTGCAGGTTCTGTGTTTAATATAGCCCAACACCTATTTGCTCGAACCCGCCAAGTTGAATCATTGGCGGCTGAAATGATAAGTCTCAAATAGGAGATCAGAGGGCTCAAGCATGAGAATAGACAGTTGTACAGGCTTGCATATGACTATGTTGCAAACATGAAGAGCAAGCTCGACCAGCTACAGGAATCTAATGGTAAGATTTTACTTGATCATCAAAGGTTTGTGGGTTTGTTCCAAAGACATTTATTGCCTTCGTCTTCAGGGGCTGTACCGCGTAATGAAGCTCCAAATGATCAACCTTCGGTGCCTTCTCCTTCTGGGGTTTTGCCCAGTACTGAGGCTCCAAATAATCACCCTCCGGTGCCTCATCTTTCTGGGGCACTGGCGACTGCTGAGACTTTTCCTGAGCAACCTTTGTGAAGGTTCCCTCTTGTTTGTTTATTTTGATTCATGTATATGTACATATTTGTAACTTATCGGAGATATCAATAAACAAACTTTGCTTCATTTCAATGTATTGTGTTAAATACACCAAGGCATTCTTCACTAAGTTCTTTGAATTTTTTCTTTTGTTGAAGCTTTGTGAGTGAAGCATGTAGGTTGAGGTAGTGCTCCCTTAATTTCCCAAGTGAGGAAAACTTCTCGGTTGGAGACTTGAAAAAATCCAAGTCACTGAGTGGTCGTGAGACTTCCGAGTATCAAGGTGCAGTAGCATATGGTAGGAGTCCCCCAAGTCTCCGGTCGAGGGAGTTGACAAATGAGGTGTCTTACTAGTAGCCAAGTTTCCAAAGTAACAAAACTTCACCATTTTCCTTTCTAAGGGGTAGCCCAAAACTCCTCCTTCATATATATTTGTTATAAAAGTTGTTAGGCCCACAAAAGATGAGGCCTAGGCAATTTTTTTTTGGAATTTTTTTTTCTTTGTAGGTAAAGCTTTGGTGTTGAAGCTTTGTAGGTGAAGCTTTGAGGTTGAAGCTTTGTTGGGTACCATGAATTGATTTTGCTTCACACTATCTTGATCAAGATAGTGTGAAGCTTTTGTGTTGAAGCTTTTGTAGGTGAAGCTTTTGTGTTGAAGCTTTTGTAGGTGAAGCTTTTGCGGGTGAAGCTTTTGTGGTGGGTGAAGCTTTTGTTGGTGAAGCTTTTGAGGTTGAAGCTTTTGTTGTGAAACTTTTATGGGGTGAAGCTTTTGTAGGTTAAGCTTTTGTGATGGGTAAAGCTTTCGTGGGTGAAGCTTTGTTGGTGAAGCTTTTATGGGTGAAGCTTTTGTAGGTGAAGGTATTGTGGGTGAAGCTTTTGTGTTGAAGTTTTGTAAGTGAAGCTTTGGAGTTGAAGCTTTGTAGGTGAAGCTTTTGTGTTGAAGCTTTTGTAGGTGAAGCTTTGGAGTTGAAGCTTTGAAGTTGAAGCTTTTGTTGGGTACCATGAATTGATTTTGCTTCACACTATCTTGATCAAGATAGTGTGAAGCTTTTGAGAATTTGTAGTTGTCCTCCATTGATGAAGCTTTTGTTAGTGAAGCTTTTGTGGTGAAGCTTTGTTGGGTACCATGAATTGATTTTGCTTCACACTATCTTGATCAAGATAGTGTGAAGCTTTTGAGAATTTGTAGTTGTCCTCCATTGATGAAGCTTTGTTGAATTTCCCAATTTTTTATTTTTTTGGGAAACTAGAAATTTGAAAATGTGGGAGAGACAACATATATAAAATTTGCTTCCACACTGTTGACCAAGAGATTGTGATGCAAGCCACACCTTGTAGTAGTCAAAGGTTTGAATGAACCATATAAATTGAATTTGCTTCGAATAGTCTTGATCAAGAGTGTGTGAAGCTTTCTACGAGTTATAGTTGCTCTTCATTGATGAAGCTTTTTTTGGCACCATAAATTGGTTTTGCTTCACACTGTCTTGATCAAGAGTGTGTGAAGCTTTTGGGAATTGTGGTTGAACTCCTTTGATGAAGCTCTTGTTGGCACCTTAAATTGGTTTTGCTTCACACTGTCTTGATCAAGAGTGTTTGAAGCTTTTGAGAATTGTGGTTGAACTCATTTGATGAAGCTCTTGCTGGCATCATAAATTGGTTTTGCTTCACACTGTCTTGATCAAGAGTGTGTGAAGCTTTTGAGAATTGTGGTTGAACTCCTTTGATGAAGCTCTTGTTGGCACCATAAATTGGTTTTGCTTCACACTGTCTTGATCAAGAGTGAAGATTTTGAGAATTGTGGTTGCCCTCTATTGATGAAGCTTTTGTTGGCACTATAAATTGGTTTTGCTTCACACTGTCTTGATCAAGAGTGTGTGAAGCTTTCTACGAGTTGTAGTGTTTACATTATTACAGATGAGAAATGTCTAAAGCAGATGCAAGAGGGCTGAATAGCTTGATCTTCGTATGCCATGCACTGAAGTTGTTGTTAGCTTGCAATAAGACTTTGTTGGTGACTATAACTCTTGTTAGGCATAAGTGCTCCTCTAGTTGAGTTGTTAAGCTTGAGGGTCTTTGATTATTTGTGAATGCTAGGAGTTCACATGTATAAGTTATACCACTCGTTTTCTGGTAGGTGGAATGAATGGTGAGTTGCTTTCATCACTTGGTTGGTGGTACGAAAGTGAGTTCCTTCATCACATTTCATCACCTGGTTGGTGGCACGAAGATGAGTTCCTTCTTCACCTGGTTGGTGGCATGAATGGCAAGTTGCCAAATGATATTGGAGTACGGGTTGTACATTTCATCACCTGGTTGGTGGCATGAAGGAGATTACGGGTTGTACATTTCATCACCTGGTTGGTGGCATGAAGATGAGTTCCTTCTTCACCTAGTTGGTGGCATGAAGGAGAGTACGGGTTGTACATTTTATCACCTGGTTGGTGGCATGAAGATGAGTTCCTTCTTCACATTTCATCACCTGATTGGTGAGAATAAGGGCAAGGTGTCGAGGCAAATTGTAACAAGTGTCGAATGACACAAAGTATGTTGAACCTTTTCGAAGCACAGTTGGCTTATGTATGAATGTGTTGGAATGTATGATTGAACGAATATACTTTGAAGTTGTTCCTTTATTTGTATAGTCTTGTTGACATGTACTTAAACTTTGTTTCATGTTGGAAACATTCATGTTGAAGCTTTGAACCCCGAGTGTTTCATTGCTAGGAATGTAAAAGGATTAGGACAAAGTTGTCTAAATCACCTCTTTATTGAATTCATGCCAAATAGTCTTCGTTACATAGGATGCCGAACGACTGAAGCTTAACACTTGTAAAATATGAGTTTACTTGTAATAGTACTTCAAGTGATCAGCGTTCCATGGATGGCCAAGGGTCTTGCCATCGGAGCTTCTAAGCTTATAGAAGCCAGGGCGACTGATGCCAACAACTTCAAATGGTCCATCCCAGTTTGGACTAAGTGTTCCTTCACTCGGGACTTTGTCACAGAGTAATCTTTTCTTCAATACCCAGTCCCCCACTTTGAAAGAACGAGGTTTGACCCTTGAGTCATAGTAGTTGGAGATGCGCTACTTGTAGGCGACATTCCTCAAGTGAGCCTGGTTTCTGTGTTCCTCGACTAGATCTAAGTTGAGGGTAAGTTGTTTGTCATTTTTGCTTTGCATGTAGTTCTGGACTCGGAACGTTGCTTGCTCAAGCTCAACTGGGACAACTGCCTCTGTACCAAAGGCAAGTGAGAATGGGGTTTATCCTGTTGATGTCCGATACAAAGTGCGGTATGACCAAAGAACTTGGGGTACAAATTCTGGGCAACAACCTTTAGCCTTGTCCAAGCTGGTTTTCAAAGTTCGCTTGATTATTTTGTTAATAGCTTCGACTTCTCCATTAGACTGGGGATGAGCTGGGGAGGCAAAACATAAGTTGATGTTGAACTTAGAGCAGAACATCCTGAACTTATTGTTGTTGAACTGTCGCCCGTTGTCAATGACTATCGCATTGGGAGTGCCAAATCTACAAAGGATGTTCTTCCATATGAAGTCTTTTATTTTTGCCTCAGTAATGGTTGCCAAGGGTTCTACTTCAGCCCACTTTGTGAAGTAGTCAACTGTAATGATTGCATAGGGGACCTTACCCTTCCCTGCAGCCATTGGGCCGATCAAATCAAGTCCCTATTGGGAGAAGGGCCAAGGGCTGATCATAGGAGTGAGCGGCTCGGGAGGGGAGTGAGGAATAGTTGCGTAGAGTTGAAACTTATCACATGAGTAAGATATTCTGATAGTATCTTGGTGGAATGTTGGCCAGTAATATCCTTGGCGAAAAGCTTTGTGTGCTAGGGATCGAGATCCAGCATGATCTCCGCAGACTCCTTCATGTATTTCCTAAAGGACAATTTCCACCTCTACGGGCGTAAGAAATCTTAGGTATGGTAGGTTAAAACCCTGCTTGTAGAGTTAGTCATTAATGATCAAGTAACGGGTAGCCTTGTATTGAATATGTTTTGCTTGGACTTTGTCATTTGGAAGGGTGCTATGAGCAAGGAATCTATAAATCACGGTAATCCAATTATCCCCTTGTTGTAAATTGCACATTTCCGCAACTATGGTGCTTGGTCCTGCCAACAATTTGACCTGAATTTTTCTCCCAATCTTGTCTTCCACCGCTAAGGCGAGGTGAGCCAAAGCATCTGCATGACTGTTTGCCGCTTGAGGAATTTAGGTGATCTAGTAGTGGAAGTGCTTCAGCAACAATTGTGTTTGTGCCAGATATGTTGCCATGGAGCTATCTTTAGTGTAAAAGTTGTTGGTGACCTGATTAACCACCAATTGGGAGTCACTGAAGATATCAATTCGTTTAACCCCAAAATGTTTGGCTAAACGTAAGCCTGCTAGGAGGGCTTCATATTCGGCCTCATTGTTCGACGCCTTGAATTTGAAACGAAGAGTATACTCCATCACCACTTTGTCAGGGGTCGTAAGAACTAGTCCTGCTCCACAACCCTGTTGGTTGGACGAGCCATCAACATATAGACTCCATGATGGGGCTATTGGTTCTATTTTCTGAGCTTTTGAGGGTAATGAAACCACTTCTTTAGGCGTAGAAACAATGCCAACAGGATATGTGAAGTCGGCGATGAAGTCTGCCACTGCTTGGCCCTTCTCAGCTGGCTTTGGTTGGTAGGAGATGTCAAACTCACCCAATGCTATAACCCATTTAATCATTCGCCTGGAAGTGTCAGGACTTTGGAGTATCTGTCGAAGATGATGATTGGTAAGCACAATGATGGAGTGTGCTTGGAAGTAAGGGCGAAGTTTTCGAGCAGACATGACTAATGCTAGAGCCAATTTCTTAATGTTAGAGTATCGTGTCTTTGCATCTTGTAAGGCCTTGCTAGCGTAGTAGACAAGCCGTTAAACAATACCATCTTTTTGAATGAGAACGGAACTTACTGCTGAAACCGATACCGACAGATAGATAATGAGAGTGTCACCAACCTAAGGTTTGGAGAGCAGAGGGGCTTTACTCATGTAGTCTTTGAGGTTCTTGAATGCCTCGGCACATTCATCAGTCCATGTAATGTACTTCTTACTTCCCTTAAGTGTTTTGAAGAAAGGAGCACATCTGTCTGTGGCCTTAGAGATGAACCTAGTTAAGGCTGCCACCTTGCTAGTAAGGCTCTGGATGTCTTTTAAAGTTACCGGTTCCTTCATGTCGAGGATTACTTTGATCTTCTCGAGATTAGCCTCAATGCCTCGTTGGCTTTGTAGACATTGAAATTTCGGTGGCATAAATGTTAGCCATTGCATTAAGGTTGCATTTGTAAACATTGAAATTTTGGTGAAATAAATGTTGACCATTGTATTAAAATTACAACCTTCATTCACTTCACCTACATCATACACTAAGTTCACCTACAACATCCACCCAAGTTCACCTACAACATCCACCAAAATTCACCTACAACTTCCACCAAAACAAATGGATGGTGGTGATTCATTCCCAAAGCCTATAAATAGGCTCCTCTATCAAAGAATCAAGGAGTGGATTTTACATACACTTTCTCTACTCCCAAATTGGAAGAGAATTCACACCACACCAAAGCCTTGAAGCCTCGAAACTCTAAAGCTTTCAAGCAAATTCCGAAGAATCAAGAAAGCCCTCTTCGTTCTTTGTCAAAATCCTCCTTCAAGATCAAGCCCCGACGGCCCTTGAAGAAACTTCCACTAATTCAAGATCAAGCCCCGACGGCCCTTGAAGAAAGTGTTCATCATTCATCATCCGTTCATCCTAAAGATCAAGCCCCGACGACCCTTTGGATCAACAACAACAAATCTACCCATTAGAAAGATAGAATCAGAGGCTAAATTTGTAGAAGAGATTGTAACCCCTAAATCATTAATACAAATATTATTTTGTACACGTTGTTCTTGTTTCAGGAATCTCGTGTTTACAAATTTGGCTCGCCCAGTGGGACAGTCTCTACCTCTCATCTCTATCTTTGAATCCGCAACAAGCACAAATGGCGTCAAAGAAGGCCCAAGTTGTTCTCGTTGCCGATGTAAGAAATAAGAGCGTCATCACGGCAGGGGGCGTCACTTCAGGCATCATAACTCGAAGCAAGGCAAAAGCTATTTCTGTCGCCTCTTCCGCCCCTGCATCAACTCCGTCGAAGGCACAAGAGCACCCGAGACATGAACCGGTGATCACCTTGGCCTCGCTCAGGGCGCCAAGAGAGGAAAGCCAGAGGAAGTACTCTGAATCCTTACTTTCCGATGCCGACTCAAGCAGCGGCATAGCTATGCAAGTCATGGTTACTAGAGCGACTTCAATTGAGGAGCAGCTGGCTCAGATGAATGAAGCAATCGCAAAACTTACAAGGAATGTGGAGGACAAAGACCTGCAAATCGCAGCACTCGTTAACCAACTAGATGCAAAGCAAGATGACAAAGTCAGGCAAAGGGATAATCCAGTAAAGAAGGAAAACGACAAGGATGAGGAGCCTCCAGTGGAGAACGTCGAAGAGAAGCTGAAGCCAGACCAAACGGCGACTCTCATGGGATCTCTCTCTATCCAGCAACTGCAGGAGATGATCGCCAACACCATCAAGACGCAGTATGAAGGAAGCTCACATGATTTCGTACTATACTCAAAGCCCTACTCCAAGAAGATTAATGCTTTGAAGATGCCGTGGGGTTATCAGCCACCAAAGTTCATGCAGTTCGATGGAAAGGGGAACCCGAAGCAGCATGTCGCCCACTTCATTGAAACCTACAGCAATGCTGGAACAGAGGGAGACTACCTCGTCAAGTAGTTCGTGCGCTCGCTGAAAAGCAACGCCTTTGACTGGTACACCAACCTCGAGCCCGAGTCTATCAACAGTTGGGATCAGCTAGAAAGGGAATTCCTCAACCGCTTCTACAGCACGCGCCGCACCGTAAGCATGCTGGAGCTGACCAGTATGAAACAGTGGAAGGAGGAACCTGTCATTGACTACATCAATAGATGGCGTTCATTAAGTCTGGATTGCAAAGATCAGCTTTCTGAAACCTCTGCCATTGAGATGTGTGTTCAAGGCATGCATTGGGGGTTACATTACATTCTCCAAGGCATAAAACCAAGAACGTTTGAGGAGCTGGCAACTCGTTCCCACGACATGGAGCTGAGTATCGCCAATCATGGAAAGAATGAGCCGATCACCCACTTCAAGAAGGATAAGGTGTTCGCCCTGAGTGTAGATAAGAACGGAAAAAAGCCCGCCAAGGAAACTTTTACTGTCAACACTACCCCCATCAAAACCTCATCCGCGCCTATCAAGACCTCCTCTGCGCCTATCAAGATTTCCTCCAAGACCAAGGCAAAGGAGACAAAGAGAAGTGAGCCTCCTCGCACCCAAGACAAGTGTAAAAACACCTTGAGAGAGTTGGAGCAAAAGACGTACCTTTTTCCTGACTCAGACGTGGATGCAATGTTAGATGACTTGCTGGAAAAGAAGGTGATTGAGTTACCAAAGTGCAAGCGCCCTGAAGAAATGAATCGAACGAATAATCCTAGGTACTGCAAGTATCATCATATCGTGAGCCATCATGTGGGAAAATGCTTCATCCTTAAAGAACTCATTATGAAGCTAGCGCAACAGGGGAGAATCGAGCTCGACCTTGAAGACACACCCGCAACACATACTACTACAGTGGCGTTTGGATCCTTCGATCCCGTGCCTTTCCAAGCGACACCCGACCATTCTTATCAATGCACAAGCTACACGGCGCCTTCTACACAACCATCACCTGGGGCAAACAAACAAGATGCACATACGGATGATGAAGAAGGATGGACATTGGTGACCTATAAAAAAACAAGGAAACCAAAACCACAAGCCACAAGACCAAAGGTGGAACAAGTGAGAAAACACCGTCGCCGCAACAGTAGGAAGCCCAAAAGAAACGTAAAAGTTGATAAGCCAACGTATGCTGGGGAACCTATGGAGCAAAAGCCACACATTCCTGTCTCCTTGCACGAGTACTTCCCGAATGACTTCTTCCAACAGTGCACTATCGTTGCATGCCATATGGTCGAAGTAGAAATAGAAGAACCTTCAAAAGGCAAAGATATCACCACTAAGGGAGAAAAAACCCTTACGCTCGAAGAAGGTCTGCCAACACACTTTAGCATTGAGGAAGCGCTACGATTGCCAAAGAAGATGCGAAGCGTATTAGCAGCAGTCTTGGAAAGTCCCAATGACCACGAAGCGCAAGAAAGCAAAAACGAAGGCTTGGAGCTTCGGCCACATGAATGTGCCACATGATGTGTCATCGAAGACGCAATCCACTTCACCGACGAAGACTTGCTGTTAGGATCCAAGCCTCACAACCGTCCTCTCTTCGTCTCTGGGTACGTAAGGGAGCACAAAGTCAACCGCATGCTTGTGGATGGTGGATCAGCCATAAACATCATGCCAAAGTCAACAATGAATACAATCGGCATCAAGGCAGATGAACTGTCCCTAAGTCGTCTACTAATCCAAGGTTTTAATCAAGGAGGACAAAGAGCGATGGGCATGATTCGAGTGAAGATGACTATTGGTGAACTCAAGTCAAGCACGATATTCCACGTGATTGATGCAAGAACTTCCTACGGCTTGCTCTTAGGAAGGCCTTGGATCCATGCGAATGGAGTAGTACCGTCCACCCTTCACCAATGCTTAAAATTCTACCGAGAAGGAGTGAAGGTGATTTATGGCGACACCAAACCATTCACCGAAGCCGAATCACATTTCGCAGATGCCAAGTTCTACATGGATGAAGACATGGTACCCGAAGCTCTTCCAAAAGAGATCAAATCCACGGGCAAAGCAACACCTAAAAAGCAGGAGTGGCAAGCCATGCCCAAGAAGCAAAAAAGAGAAGCTATGCCGTCTTCAAGCAAGAACGATGATGAGCTTGCTAAACCTGCAACAACCAGAGGGAGTAGGACGCCCTCAAATAGACCAAACATACCCATCTTTCGATACATCCCGATGTCGAGAAGAAAGAATGGTCAATCTCCGTTCGAAACTGGAGCAAGTAAAGCCGACGCACAACGGCATATGGATAATGTAAAGTTGCTCAAGATGAATGCAGTTTTGCCTCTGACACAGCTAGGCGACACTAAGGTTGCAAGACTACCATAAGGCTTCATAAAAGCTCTACCAAATGGGGTGGAACCAAGCTTTCTCCCAACCCAGAGGACAGAAGAAGGTTTTGACCCAAACGCCTACAAACTCATGTCGAAAGCTGGGTACGACTTCGCTTCTTCTTCGAATCATGGAAAGATGGTTTCAAACACCGTTAACAATAAAGAACGTGACCTCACCGAGACTCAAAAGAAGTTGAAGAAGCATGGTTACGGAGTTGACAACAACAAAGCTGGACTTAGCTTCACACCAAATGCACCCGTGAAGATTTCAAGCAAAGCGAAAAATGCTAGCACTCAACACATTAGCGTGAGCATTGAACAAGATCAAGATGAGCCTAAATCCGCCATTCGGACATCAGTCTTCAATAGGATGAATCGTTCAAGACCCATAACGTCAGCACTTAATCGCATTGGTGGTCAAAACTGAACCTCCGTCTTCAAGAGACTTAACATGCCAGCATCCCAAAGCTTTGTTTTTGAAAGGTTATCAAAACCTAAGAAGCAAAGAAACACGGCTAGCTCCCTTCCTCGTTAGTCAGCTTTGGAAAGATTTGAAGACAACAAGAAGTTTTCTAGAAATAGGGAGACAACGTCAAAGGAAGAAAAGCTCGACATGCTAGCAAAAAAAGGCAACATTCGAAGCTCAATTCCTTCAAGGATGAAGCGCTAAGCAATCTTGGAGGTGGACACAAATGGACCACTGAAAGTAAGAAGGCGCACCATCATCCACACTAGACAATCTTCATGCCAACCAGCCCAAGAGGACGACACCGAAGAGGAATCCCAAGATGTCTTCCACATCATGATCCAAGAAAGTAAAGAAGATGAGATCCCCGAAGAAGATGTCACTACTGCGCACCGCAACTTGAGGATGGGGGGCAATCCACGGTTGATGATCTCAAGGAGCTCAACTTAGGCACAAAAGAGGAGCAGAAACCTATCTTCGTGAGTGCGCTGCTAAGTGCGGACGAGGTAGAGGAGTATTTGATGTGAAAATTAACTTGACACACAAATTAAACCCTATTTGTGACAATTGTAGTAATGATGTAAGTAGGGATCGTTCTAACCGGGGATTAACTAGGGGTGCTAATCTAATACAAATCGACTTAGAAACACAAAAACTAAACTTAAAGACTCTAATTAGACTACTAAGATTCAAAACAGATTTGAAACACTCAAATCTGCCCAAAACTGATTAAAACAAGTTAATTGACTCAAACAGCAACTAAGACAAGATTTGGACGAATTTGACAAAACTTATGACTCAAAATACTTAAAAACACCAAAGAGGACAGATTATGAAGACTCAAACTTAACAAAATATGGGGGAATTGTGTTTGGACGAATTTGAACTAAATGCACAGATTGTAAATTAAAACAGATTGTAAACTAAATGTGATGAATCAATGGGTGATGGAATGGCTAAGGGGTTCTTCTCCACACATGAAATTTATGCAACGTAATCGATTTCCAGTTATCAATTCAATAAGTTATGAACCTTAACACTCCAAGTTAATTAGGTCCGCTTAAATTAACTTTCAGATTTCCCTAGAATCATTGAATTGGATGAATATGCATCGCAAACAAATTATTCCTAACAAGTTCTCTATATGAACAGCATGATAAAGATACAAGTTAGAATCATTAAGTTCTTTGGAAATCATAAGCATCGACAAGGCAATTGTAACTATGAAAAGCATGATACTCCTGCCATGAATCTACTTAACACGATCGTGACTAGCGATCTTCACTACTTGCGAATCTAAATTCATAACGATTAGGTGTAACAAACTTATATTCTAACACCAAATTCCAGCATGCAAATCAAGCGTGCACTCTCAATCAACATACAAGAATAAGTTTTGAATTAAACGGTTAAGCAAATTGTATTCACGACTTATGCAACGATAACAGGAAGTAATCAACTTATTTCACATAAATAAACATGGTTTCGAATACACCCTTAGCCAAAACGAATTTAGCCAATCATACTCAATGAAAAACAAAGATTACAAGAAGTAGACATTGAAATATAAGATAGAATACACCTAAAATTGTTCAACAACTCAGATTGAAGAGCCAAACAATTTTCATGAACTGTCTCCTTCTCTTCTCCTTGCGGCAGATTGGGTGAGGATGATTTCTGGGGGGTTTATTGTGATGAATCAATGGATGATGGAATGGCTAAGGGGTACGGCAAGGCTTGGGGGTAGTGTATGGGTGTTGTGTGGAAGGTGTGGAGATGAAGAATGGTGGTGGAAATCGGCAGAGATGGAGGAGGAATGGTTTCTGAGGTTGTGGATGGGGTTTGACGAATTTGGGAGAATGTGTGGCTGAATGGAGATGTTTGTGGCTGCCCAAACCTGTTTATTTAAAGGGATTAGGAAATTAAAAACCCTAGGCTAATTAGGTAATCAGGAATTAAGTTTAAAGCTTCTAGAATTAAGGAAACAAATCAGAAAATTAAAAGGAAAGGTCAAGGAAATTCGGCCAGGGTTTAAAGCATAAAAAGGAAGGTGTTTTAATGCTCCAAAACAGGAAAGAGCCCTCTCCCTTGCACGGCAAGGAAGAGGAAAGGGCAAGGGAGTGTGGCAAGGGGTCCATAAGGGTTCTAGGCTTTTGTTTTGTGTCCTAGAATGCTTAGAAAATCTTCATAATTGCTGGAACTTTTAGGGACAATTAGGAAAAATCAAACCAAAGTAGGAAACCTTGGCTTAACTTTCCTACTTCAAGTAGGAATCCTTGTTGGAGTAGGAATCCTTGTTCTTCTAGGAATCCTCTTGTGATTAGGAATCCATCTTCAATTAGGAATCCTTCGTCAATTAGGAATCCTTCGTTGATTAGGAATCCTCCTTCATGTAAGCACTTTCCTACTTCAACTAGGAAACCTTGTTCAAGTAGGAATCATCATCTTCAAGCCTTCAAATTCGTCCAAACCTTGGCTCCAAATATGTGACATGCATTCCAAACTCCATTTTGCTTCTTTTTGCACACTTTGACCTTAGAACCTGAAAACACACAAAAGTGACTTTAAACACTAAAATAGCTAAGTAAACACAACCTAAATGCACGAGAACAAGCCAATTAAGTAGCATAAATATGCTCCTATCAGTATTACCAATTGTCATCAGAGTACAAAGACGTCTTTTCTTGGACTTACAAGGAAATGCCCGGCCTTGACCCTGTCATCGCTGTTCATCATCTTGCAGTTAAGCTTGGAACGCGACCGATAAAGCAAACTCAAAGGCGCTATCGATCCGAGCTCATTCCACAAATTGAGGTAGAGATTGACAAGCTAATCGAAGCAGGCTTCATTCGAGAGGTGCAATACACCAAGTGGATCTCCAACATCGTCATCATCCTTAAGAAATCTGGACAAATACGTGTTTGTGTAGACTTCCGGGACCTCAATGACGCTTGCTCGAAAGACGACTTTCCCTTACCGATCATCAAAATCATGGTGGACGCAACCACTGGCCACGAGGCACTGTCATTCATGGACGGCTCTTCTGGATACAATCAAATTCGTATGGCTCCAGAAGATAAGGAACTAACAGCATTCCGCACTCCAAAACGTATCTACTGCTACAAGGTGATGCCCTTTGGTCTAAAGAACGCTGGAGCCACATATCAGCGAGCAATGCAGAAAATCTTCAATGACATGCTGCATAAAAACGTAGAATGTTATGTGGACGACGTGGTGGTCAAAACAAAGAAAAGATCAGATCACTTAAAGGATTTGCGAGTAGTGTTCGAAAGGCTGCGAAAATACAACCTCAAGATGAACCCGTTAAAGTGTTTGTTTGGCGTCACCTCTGGAAAGTTCCTCGGCTTCATTGTCAAGCACCGTGGCATTGAAGTGGACCAATTAAAGATCAAGGCTATTCAAAGCATGCCCGAGCCAAGAAACCTACACGAGCTGAAAAGTCTACAAGGACGACTAGCCTTCATCAGACGCTTCATCTCCAACCTTGCAGGGCGTTGTCAACCGTTCAGTCGACTCATGAAAAAGGATGTTCCGTTCGTATTGGACGAAGCGTGCCACAATGCTTTTGAAAGCATAAAAAAATATTTATCAAGTCCACCTGTCCTGAGGGCGCCTGTGCCCGGGAAACCACTCATATTGTACATCGCTGCTCAGGAAAGTTCAGTGGGAGCACTCTTGGCACAGGAAAATGAATTCCAGAAAGAATGAGCGCTTTACTACCTGAGTCGAACGCTCACCGGCGCTGAGTTGAACTACTCCCCAATAGAAAAAATATGCCTTGCCTTGGTGTTTGCCATCCAAAAGCTCAGACATTACATGCATGCTTACACCATCCACTTGGTTGCTAAAGCTGACTCGGTTAAATACGTCATGTCCAAGCCAGTTTTGACAGGGCGACTAGCTAAATGGGCGTTGCTTCTTAATCAATACAAGATCATCTAAGTCCCAGCTAAAGCCGTCAAGGGACAAGCATTAGCAGACTTCCTTGCCGATCATCCAATCCCAGCTGATTGGAAAATCTAAGAGGACTTGCCTGACGATGAGGTATTCTACATCGACATATTCCCGACATGGACGATGTTTTTCGATGGATCCGCACGAGCAGACGGAGCATGGGCAGGAGTAGTATTCATGTCGCCACAAAGGCAAATACTACCTTATTCATTCCAACTAAGCGAATTATGCTCCAACAACGTCGCTGAGTACCAAGCACTAATCATCAGGCTCCAAATGGCGATCAACTTGGAAATCACAACCCTTGAGGTATATGGTGACTCCAAGCTCATAATTAGTCAACTCTTAACTAAATATAAGGTGAGGAAAGATGATCTCGTTCCGTACTTCCGACTGGCAACTCAGCTGCTACAAAAGTTTGAGGCCGTAACACTAGAACATGTGCCGAGAAAAGAAAATCAAATGGTAGACGCTCTCGCCAACCTAGCCTCGAGTATGACACTAGGAGAAGACGAAGCTGCAGACGTGCCAGTTTGCCAAAGATGGGTCATTCCCCTCGTCACCGAAATGCTACTAGATGATACAAATGTCATCTCAGTACTTCCAGTCGATGTTGAAGAATGGAGACAACCGTTGATTGACTACTTAGAGCATGGAAAACTTCCAAATGATTCTAGACACCGCTCTGAAATACGTCGACGAGCACCTCGCTTCCTCTACTACAAAGAAACACTCTACCGGCGCTCTTTCGAAGGAGTACTTCTGAGATGCCTAGGTGAGGAAGAAGCCAATCAAGCCATGGAAGAAGCACACTCAGGCGTGTGCGGGGCGCATCAATCTGGACCAAAGTTACATTTCCAGCTCAAAAGAATGGGTTACTACTGGCCAAGCATGGTGAAGGATTGCCTGGAACATGCCAAAAGGTGCCAAGCCTGCCAATTCCACGCCAACTTCATACATCAACCACTTGAACCATTACACCCTACAGCTGCTTCATGGCCATTCGATGCATGGGGATTGGACGTCGTAGGACCAATTACTCCAAAGTCATCTGTAGGAGAAAATTACATCCTAGCTGTAACAGATTACTTCTCCAAGTGGGCTGAAGCCATACCCCTAAGGGAAGTAAAAAAGGAAACCATTGTCCGTTTCATCAAAGAGCATATCATCCACAGATATGGTGTGCCTCGCTACATTATCACTGACAATGGAAAACAGTTCTCCAACCGACTTGTAGACGAGCTCTGTGAGAAATACAAGTTCAAGCAGCACAAGTCTTCCATGTATCATGCTCCGGCCAACAGTCTTGCAGAAGCATTCAACAAAACATTGTGCAACCTCTTAAAGAAGGTGATCGGTCGAACAAAGAGAGACTGGCACGAAAGAATAAGCGAAGCACTTTGGGCATATACGACGACGCATAGGACTCCTACCCAATCTACCCCTTATTCTCTCGTATATGGCGTGGAAGATGTTCTACCGCTAGAAAGTCAAATCCCCTCACTAAGGATGGCTATACAAGAAGGCTTGACTGATGAAGAGAATGCAAAGTTGCGCCTTCAAGAGTTGGAAGCACTCGACGAAAGAAGGCTCGAAGCTCAACAACACTTGGAATGCTACCAAGCACGGCTATCCAAGGCATTCAACAAGAAGGTCCGCCCAAGGTCTTTCCAAACTAGAGATCTCGTCCTTGCATTACGAAGGCCTATCATCAAAACTCACAAGACAAAAAGCAAGTTCACATCAAAATGGTATGGATCGTACGTAATACAAGAGGTCTACACGAACGGTGCCTACTTAATCATGGCAGAAGACGGCTTGAAGATCGGCCCCATCAATGGCAGATTCTTGAAGCGCTACTAACCCTAAAAGGCGACGACCTAGGCTCCTCGCCTGCATGAGCCTAAACTGCACATGGCACAAAGCTCCTGGCCCGCAAGAGCATAAACTGTGTACGGCAAAATCATCATCAAAATCACCATAAAAAAAATAAAAAAAAATTTCATCGCTCATTTGAACTACGTTATGATTTGATCCCTCTTCAACTGAGGGTACGTAGGCAACTTGAAATTTCAAAACTTCAAGTACAGTCACATCACCAACAAAAACACAAACACTTTGAAGAATAAAAAGCAAATTCAAACTATGAATACTTTATTTCTTTAAAGGAATGATTTGGTTACAAAGCCGTATTACAAAGGTGGAGCTCACATTTTTTCTAAAGAGGAATGATATCCTATGCCAATTCAAGCACCCACCAAGAAACCCAATCGTGCTATCGTCAAGCCACTCACGAGTGTATATTACTATTAGCAAGTCAATAATGGAAAAGGAAATGGGTGATAGTGACAAAATGATGCTTCCAGTCACCATTTAAAAGGAAATGGGTGCACTAGTCACCATCTAAAAAGAAGTGGGTGCATAGGGAAGTAATACATCTTAGTCAGATATACGTTTTATTTGTGTTTCAACACAACATACTGAATAAAATAAAGTATGTCCATTAATATCTTTAAGAAATTACAAGTGCGTAAAAAATAAATAAATAAATAAAAAAAAAAGAGAAAAGCAAAAAGGGAAAAGACAGAAACTTCACAATGGTTGTTCACGTGAAGCCTCAGCGCTCGGTTGAACCCTAGAAGAAGAAGGCACTAAAGATTGATCATGTGGCGCCTCAATGATCGATCGAACGCCAGAAAGCGAAGGCAAAAGGTGCTTCTGGAAGAAAGCCACAAACTTCTGATGGTCGCTTTGAATCCGACCTTCAGACGCCTACAGATGATCAAGCTTTCTCTTCATGCTCGTTGAATAATCATTTGCAAGCATGCGCAACTCTCGATTCTCGCGCTTGAGATGTTTGATCTCTCGTCTAAGGCTTTCAACCTCGGCCGTCAATGATTCAACTTGGCGAGTTCGAGCAAGTATACGCTGGCCCATGTTGGACACAGAGCCCGCGCACTGAACGCTGAAAGCCAGGGAGTCTTGGACAACCAACTCATCAGACCGCCTAAAAAACAACCTATTATCTCTAAGAGTGAGGAGGTTCCTAGCTACGATCGTAGCCGTTGTTGCATCCCTCATCACGGAGTCTTCAACTATAAGAGGGTTATTTGAAGATATGAAGGACGGGCACCATATATCACCTTGACGCGGCACGCCCGCATCGCTCCCAAGACTTAAATCTAAGCAAATGTTGAAAGGAGAAGCCATTTTCAGAAATGATAAAAGAAAAAGGTTGGATGAAGCAAAATCTCAGAAATGCAGCAGGGATAATTTTTTACGGGCATTCAATCTTCAAAGTGTGCACGTTGAATACAATTGACACCTCTTTAAAAAAGGAGAGGCAGCACAACCACTTGTTCAAAAATTGAAGAGACACCACTCTCCGAATTTCAAAACCTGGATTTTCCTGCGTAAAGTCCGTCGACACTTTTTAGACACAATCTCAGCTTTCGGCTATCACGTGTAACTTTGTCAAAAATCACTGACAAAGTTGAAAATGTGTGAAGTTCATTATGTCAACTACCGCACTTCTGCTGACAAGCGTGGGTGACAAGGCCACATTCGCACCACTACCTGCTGTTGGAAAACCCCTATATAGGTCGACCTTCACCCTCTATGGCAAGGCACACATCCAAAACGCCTAACTCTTCTTCTTCCTTGCCAAGAATGCATCTGCAACCAAACCTCTCACCATACTCAGCTTTCTTCCTCCCTGAAAATACAAACGCTTGACTCTTCTTCCTTGCCAAGAACACATCTGCAACTAAAACCTCTCACCATACTCATCTTTCTTCCTCCTTGGAAACACCTTTTCAACCCAGTCGCACCAGAGTAAAGGTATCTCATATCACTAGGGTTGAGAGCAAGAGTATCTCATAGCATGCTTTCTCCCTATCCTTTTCTTTGTCCTCCCTCTTCACTGCAGGACAAGGAGAAAGAGAGCAATCAGCCGACACTTGGCATCAACCTTCCGACTTGGAACCGACTGCCTGGAACCCCTTCCCTGATTGCTCACCTAGCCGTGCTCTCGAATACTCATCTTCAACATCTTATGCTTCCTCTTCGTCTACCATATCTGCCTGGAAAACAGATGATGCAGGTGAAGATGATGCTTCGAAGCATGTGGAGACAAGCGCAACGAATACATGTGCTGATCGTCCGTTACTTCTTCAAAAGCAAAAGTATCTCATATCATTGGGGTCAAAAGCAAAGGTATCTCATATCATGCTCTTCCCCCATCTTCTCATCTATCTTTGCTCTTGCCTGCAGAACAAGGAGAAAAGAAGAAATCAGTCGGAAACTGAAATTAAACGTCCAATCAGGAACTGATTGCCCGGAACCTTTGCCTGGTTACTTACCTAGCGTTGCTCTCGAGTGCTCATCTTCAACTGCTGATATGTCTCGAACTCCCTCAGTGAATGCTTCAGGAGTGTGGATCTGTTGACATCGGCTCTTTGCACTGAAGCTGCTAAGCATGAGTGAGTCGCTGAGAGGTGGTGCTCCGAAGAACCATTTAAAGGCAAAGGGTTGCACACCACTTCAACTATGCAAAAGAAACAAGCAGAAAAGAATACAACACAACGAGCTGGAACAAATCATGTAGCACGAAGCCCTTCCCCGCATAATCGCATAATCCAGACGGAGGAGTTCAAGTAAAGATCCAAGCTAGACACCGTTGCTCTAACCAAGAGCTCGAGAAGCTTCAACAACCTTTCGCTGGCACCGTCACCAAAGAGCAAAGTCTCGATAATCCTTAAAGATCAAGTCACCAACTGGAAGAAGAGCCCATCAATCTTGAAGATCATACCGTTGACCAAACTGCTCAGGGTTCATATGAAAATGCTGCGAACTTCCTTGATCTTTCAAAGCATGCGTGTCCTGAAACTGCTTGTGGTCATGTTTAAGTTCGACATCAAGCCTCAACGGCTCTTAAAGAAATCACAAGGCCGATTCAAGATCAAGTGCCCACCACCCTTGAATCAAATCCAATTCAAGATTAAGTCTGTGGAAAGTCCTTTGGAGGAAACCAGAAAACTCCTCCAGCCTAGTTCAAGATCAAAGCTGTGGAAAGTCAACAAGCGCAACAAAATACGTGCCGATTCATTCACTACCAAAGCCAAAGATCATCTACCACGTAAAGCTCCTTGTGGTCCGAATTCAAAGTTCAAGATCAAGCCTCGACGGCCCTTGAAGAAATTTCAAACAAAATTCAAGAACAAGCCTTAACGGCATTTGAAGAAATTACCAGCCCAGTTCAAGATTAAGCTTCAACGGTCCTTGGATCGACAACTACATTAAGGGACTTCAAAGAGCATCTTCTACATGTAACAAGCACATGTATGCAATGCGCCTTGAAGTGGGGGCATTTGTAGACATTGAAATTTCGGTGGCATAAATGTTAGCCATTGCATTAAGGTTGCATTTGTAAACATTGAAATTTTGGTGAAATAAATGTTGACCATTATATTAAAATTACAACCTTCATTCACATCACCTACATCATACACTAAGTTCACCTACAACATCCACCCAAGTTCACCTACATTATACACTAAGTTCACCTACAACATCCACCCAAGTTCACCTCCAACATCCACCAAAATTCACCTACAACTTCCACCAAAACAAATGGATGGTGGTGATTCATTCCCAAAGCCTATAACTAGGCTCCTCCATCAAAGAATCAAGGAGAGGATTTTACATACACTTTCTCTACTCCCAAATTGGAAGAGAATTCACACCACACCAAAGCCTTGAAGCCTCGAAACTCTAAAGCTTTCAAGCAAATTCTGAAGAATCAAGAAAGCCCTCTTCGTTCTTTGTCAAAATCCTCATTCAAGATCAAGCTCCAACGGCCCTTGAAGAAACTTCCACTAATTCAAGATCAAGCCCCGACGGCCCTTGAAGAAAGTGTTCATCATTCATCATCCGTTCATCCTAAAGATCAAGCCCCGACGGCCCCTTGGATCAACAACAACAAATCTACCCATTACAAAGATAGAATCAGAGGCTAAATTTGTAGAAGAGATTGTAACCCCTAAATCATTAATACAAATATTATTTTGTACACGTTGTTCTTGTTTCAGGAATCTCGTGTTTACAGGCTTATCATGAAGCCTAAGAATTTGCCAGAGCCTACACTGAAGGCACATTTGTTGGGGTTCAACCTCATTCGATACCTCTTTAGAATGGTGAAAGTTTCAGATAGGTTGGTGATGTGTTGGTCAGCATGTTTGCTCTTGACTAGCATATCATCAACATAAACTTCCATGCTCTTCCCAATCTGTTCGACGAACATTGAATTGACCAGTCTCTGATAAGTTGCTCCTGCATTCTTTAGGCCGAAGGACATGACTTTATAGCAATATAGTTCCCTGTCAGTAGTGGAGGCTGTGTGTTCTTGGTCCGGAGGGTTCATGAGGATTTGTTGTATCCTGAGTAAGCATCCATGAAGCTCAGGAGTTCACACCCTGCCGTAGAGTCTATAAGTCTGTCTATGAAAGGAAAAGGAAAGCTATCATTCGGGCACCCTTTGTTTAGGTCGGTGTAATTGACACACATTCTCCACAAGACCTTTTGGAGCAAAAGACTTTCTTTGGTCGGATTTTTCTTAACAAAGACCACATTTTCTACCCATGTTGGGTAATTGACTTTGCGGACGAAGCCTATGCCTTTGAGTTTTTCAACTTCTGCCTTCATTGCTTCGTATCGTTCAGCGTCATAAGATATTCGCTTCTGTTTCACCAGCTTGGTCTTGGGGTCAATACTCAAGCAATGACATATGATATCGGGAAATATGCCTGGCATGTCCTCGTATGACTAGGCGAAGACCTCAGTGTTCTCTTGCAAAAAAGATATCAATGTCAATCAAATTGATGGTTACAAGGTGGTGCCAATCTTCACCATGCGATATGGATAATCTTTTGAGATAGAAACCTTCTCCAACACTTCAGCGGGTTATGCTTGCTGGGTGAAAGAGTCGTCTCAAGGATCGTCAGGTTGACTGTTGCCACTGTGAAGATCCAAGAAGATCCAAGTTGACTTCATTCGGGCTGGTCTTTATGACTTGGTCATGTATAGAAAGGGTTTCCTTGGGCACAGGCATGTGCTGTTGCTTGACCGAAGTGTTGTAACATGATCGTGCACTAAGTTGATCTCCTCTGATGTAACCATTGCCATAGAGGGTTGGAAATTTCATCAACAACATATGTGTGGATACCATGGCCTTGAGATCATTGATGCTTGTGCGTCCAAAGATGACATTGTATGTCGTTGGGCAATCAACCACCAGGAAGTTAGTGGTAATGGTAGCTGTGTAAGGGCAGGTACGAATGGTGAAAGGTAGGTGTATGCTCCCTAAAGGTTGCACGATATCACCGGAGAAGCTTATCAGAGGAGAAATCGGGCGATCAAGCAACTGTTCAGCTACATTAAGTGCCCTGAAAGCTTCACCAAACATGATATTGACCAAAGCCCCCGTGTCTACCAGGATTCATCGTACTTCAAAGTTGGCTAAGTGAGCTTCCACGATCAGTAGGTCATTGTAAGGGTAGATGATACCTCTTTCTTCCTCAGGGTAGAAACATATTGGATCCCAGTTAGGCTTTTGATACTTGCCTCCCCTTATGTCTTCCACGTGAAACACTTGGTGACAAGGCCTTAAAGTTCGTTCGCTGTTTTTCATGGCTCTGTTGGAAGATTCATATATGGGTGTGCCGCCGCTTATAGAATAAATCACATCCACTTGGCATTGGTTATGGTTATAAATCACATTCACATGGCGTTGGCTAGGTTATCCCTTGAAGGATGAAGGAGGAATTGATCAATTTTTCCTTCACGCGCCAAAGCTTCAATATGATCACGAAGGGTGATACATTTCTTGCCGTCATGGCCGTTATGCTCGTGGTAGTAGCAAAACGTGCCCGTGTTCTCCGTGGGCTTGTCACCTGACTGCCTCGACATTGGTTTCGATATCAGGTGTGCTATGCTGGGGTAAATGGCCACGCATGTGGCATTCAAAGGTGTGTATGTGTCATACATCGGGGTAGGGTTTGTCCTGACACGTGCTTGGCCCACTATGTTGACTGCCTAGGGGCGGGCATTATCGTGGCGATACCTTTGGTTATCACAATAGTGTCCCTTACTCCTTTTACTAAAATAAAACTGGTGAGGATGGAAATCTTTCCTTTTGCCCTGAGGTTGATATGTCTGTTGACTTGGCGAAGTATTAAGTAAGGCAGGGAGAGGCACCGTTGTCATTTGGAAGGTCGAGGTTTTCTCATTTGGTTAGATCTGGCTTCCACTCCCTACTTGCTGATAAGGGGTGGCTGTGGGGGGTTTCCCTTGATATGTCCTTGCCTCGGCGGAGGCATGGTTGTAAGCCTGTGTCATCACCTCAGAGTAAGTCTTCCAAGTGTTGGCATTGATCATGTACTTAAAGAAACAGTCACGTAGTCTTGCCGTGAAGGCTTTGAGGGCAGTTTTATCGTCTGCCTCGGCACAATGGGAATACTCATGGCTGAAACGGCCAACATACATACGTAATGACTCGTCTGGCTTTTGGAGAATAGTGTACAAGTCATCCGCAGAGTGCAAGCGATCGGTTTGGAAATTGTGTTGAGAAACAAACAGTTTCCTCAATTCCTTAAATGAGTCTACCGTCTCAGGTGGAAGACGATAATACCAGTTTAGAGCTCCGCCAGAGAGGGTGGAGGGGAAGAGAAGACATCGCTTTTCGTCGGTGTGCATCTGGTATGCCATGGTGGACTCAAAGAGGTTAAGGTGTTCAATCAGGTCCTCCTTTCCAGTATAGAGTTGCAAGCCAAGCTTCTGCTTTGTCTTTGTTTAGAGGGGGTGTTGAAGATCCTCCTTGTAAGAGGGCCAAGCCCAGGTTGGTTCCAATAAGGTATCTCAGCTTGTCGTTTGGCCTTCAACTTGTTTACTTCCTTAAGGAGCTGTAGGACAAGAGGGTCCTGAGTGGAGTCGTGTACCACTGGAGCTTTCTTTCGTAAGTTTCCATCCCCTCTTGTAAGTAGGAAGGTTTGATCAAGAGCATGTGATTTTTTCCTGGACTCGCCGTACTGACTTCCAAGGTATGTCTATTGGAACATCTCTAAGTCCCCTATACCTTCGTGTTTCTCTAGGACTTGTTGCCCCTTCCCCAAATTGGTAGTCGGCCTGGGACATAGGAGGGGACCAAGTCTTTCAGAGACCCTTGGGTCATTGATCTTTGAGCTTACATGGATGAGATTGTCTCGACGTTGCTTTAAGAAGTCTCGACAGTCGCGAAAGACGACTTTCTATCCTTTCACTCCTTCTGTAAGAATGTGTCTTCCCCCACTTCTCCTGCTTCAGGTTGAAACAGCTGGGTTGAGAGAAGTCTCATGTTGATCAATGTTTTGATGATTAGCTCGCTCCTCATAAGGGATACCCATGTCGAAGGAAGGTGACCCTCCGTGTTGGGGGGCACCAAGATGATGGTTAATGTCCATAGGGGTAACGAGCTTGCGTGTTTAAGTACGCCTAGTTTCGTGGAGCGTCTCAAAGAGCTTCTGTTATTGCTCTTGGAGGACCTCATTCTTCATTGCTATCTTGTTATTCTGAGCTTCTAGCACATCGGCTTTAGCTTGAAGAACAACCCTCTTTCCTTCCTTCTTTCTTTGCCTCGCACCAAGTGCAAGAGGGGTATCATTCTGCATATTGTGGCTTCTTTCGCTCCCCATGTTTGAGAGGGATGCCTAGTCAAAAGAGAGTGTACGAATGGTGGAAACCACATTGACAAAGCTGAAGAGAATGGGAATAAGTGTCGTTCCCAGAGACGATGCCAAATGTTGATGCACAAAATCAGTGAGGACTTTGGTACAACAAAAAGTGTTAAGTTTATGACCTTCGCTAGATTGCTCCGGTCACTGGTGTGGATAAGTATGTAAATGGATAGAGACAGGGAAGCAAACACAAGATGTACATGGTTCAACTAGATTGGCTACGTCCACGGAGTAGAGGAGTTCTCATTAATTGTGAAGGGTTTATACAAGTACATAGGTTCAAGCTCTCATTTAGTGAGTACTAGTGAATGATTTAGTACAAATGACATTAGGAAATATTGTGAGAGAATGATCTCTATTTATAGAAGAGAGTTTCTAGTTTCATTCTGACATTGACACGTGTCGTGTTGTGATTGGCTTCTGATGTTGACACGTGTCACGCTATGATTGGCTTCTGATGTCGACACGTGTCGCGCTGTGATTGGTCTCCTGGTTGGAGGGAAACTCTTCTGGATCCTTGACGGTATAACGTTGACCAGTGCTCAGTAGTTTCGGGATTAGTCAAGTATGGTACAAACATCTGGTACTGAGTTTCCTTGAGTAGAAGAAGCTTATGACTTATGAGCTACAATAGCAAGTTGTCGACAATGCAGATCATATGGCAGAAGCGTATGCACAACGATAAATGGTTCCTTATTGTTTAGAGCACAACTTTATTTTAGAGAGAAAAGACACTGCTCTCTCATCAATTTGGTTCTATAAACATTTTTCATGTTGGTTTACAGGAGCCAATCATTGTTACATACGTATAAACCTATTTTTCTGCATTTGGAATTGAACAATTTCATATATATATGGCTCTCTCCTTAACCAACCAATATCAGAAGAACAAATATAGATTTTTTTTTTCCAAAACTTTTACTATTATTAAGGGGAGGGGGAGAGTACGAAACTATTATTTTGGAGAGGGGGGGGGGGAGTTTTGAACTTGGAATGCATAGCTAGGTAAAAACCAACACCCTATACACCAAGATATTGGACCACAAGCATTAAGCTCACTATGTCTAGACGTCAACCCATTCAGCGAACTAAACTTGTCAATTCGATCTGATTCTGCTGTCCCAACAAAAAATGATATCCTTAACCGAATGCAGCAGATGAATAGCAAAGCATCTAAGATGGAAAGTGCAAGCGGTTCTCCGGTGATTCAAGTGCTTGTTAAGCCAGAAGCCAGAAGTTTTTGTGGGTCTTTGTATTGAGAAGGTAGCCTCCGTTTTGGCCCTTTTTCTGTACTCCCACACAAGTGCAACTGCTTTTATCAATCAGATACTCTGCTGTGTCTACTGGTTTTGCCCCTCGCGTGGAACCTCCAGGCCTCCTGTAACTGTTTGATGTACACAAAACAAAGAAATGAGAGAATTACCAAATAATTCAAGCTGATCAATCTTCCTATGGCACTTCACATGAGCATTTTCATAAGATTTGGGAGTTGAAGAATTTCTAATTTTGAATTTAATTCTCTGCTTAATTGTAATTTTCATTTTACAAACTAAAGGTCATACATCCATATATAGCACAATCTTTGGGCTAATTTTCGTTTGGGGACTACTTTTGTGAAAAGCACTTCTGCTCATGAATACTTTTTCTGGAATTGTTCTCTAGAAACCCTGGAGAAGCATAAGCATCAAGTGCTTCTTCAGAAGCTACCAACTGTGCCCAAAAGAGGTTTTGGTTGTCAAAAACGCACATTTGGGCATTTTAGAAGCAGTCCTAAACACGCTCGACTTAAAACTGAAAATCAAACAATGCTATGGTAAGTATATCAATCAACGTCGATATTCGTTGTAAAATGCAATGTAATTATTTGAGTGTATGAGAAAACACACCCTAAGATAACTGTAGAAAGACTCCGTCGTTGCCCTATAACAAGGACATTCACCCCAAGAACCTTGCTTTGATCTAGAATAATACTTGCTTTGTCCTTGCCTTCCATTAGTGCCACCTTCTCTACCCGCACACGCACTTTTGGTTTTGCAAGTTTGCATGCATTCTTCATTTCTTCAAGAAACTCCGTGTTCCCTAAGCTTCCTTCTACAGATGCGGTGGTGGAGCAGCCCCTAGGTCTTCTAAGGAACGTTGTTATTGTGTAACGCCATGAATTAGGGTTTTCAATATGGAAGAGGATCAATTCATCGTTCTCGAGAACCGCTTTAGAGAGTGCATATTGGAGTGCACCTGCTGACTCTTGTGTTGGATCTGCTACCACCATTATTCTCCGTGGCGATGCATTACGTCCATAGTCCATGTCCAGCAGGTATTGATACACCACCATCAACTGCCACCACCACCGTCACCACCCCGGTTGCTACCACCAAGTACAACCAGAAAACCCCAAGGGGTTTTGCATGTAAGAAGTTTCTTGTTCATGATTATTATTAATTAATTAGGGGAGTCTGTTACACCCATCCCTCCGGACCCGGACAATTTCCAGCGAAGCTCCTGCGGGAAACCATTTGAGATTGAAATGTTAGCTAAAAGTCTAACACATAAAACTTTCTTCTTCCTTTTATTTCAAACAGAATAATATTCTTTTAGTTATGTTTGTTATTCTTCTTTTCTTGGCCTGTGCATGCATTCAGATTTAAAGTAGCTTCGAGCCACTAAAGTTCAACAATTTTAAGGTTACAACTTGAAAATATCTGTCACTTGCTAAAAATAAACCTTGAAATATATTTATCTGCCACTACTAACGCAACAAGTTACTTACCAACAAACAACAACCGTAAAGCAACCACAAAATACGAAGATAACGAGGAAAAGAAAAACTCTTCAAGAGCTCAATTGGAGAAAGAAATAAAAATTTCCTCATCAATCTACTTATTATGCTCTGATTGATTTTTAATTATGAAATTCTTTAATGTTACAAATAAGTTGAGTCTTCTCTAAAATATTGAGTTTCCAGTGTTTTTCTCTAAAAGTGTAATATTATCAAGCACTTATGCAATCTCTATGTACATTTCCTTTGTAATTTTCCTCGTTTTTCATTTTTTACTTTACAAATAAAATATTGTCACAATGTGGTATTTATGGTCAACTCAACATGTTTCCTGCTTGCATTCTTATGTATTTTTTTAAAGAATAAAATCCAGAATGTATTTTAAATAATGGGAGCTTACAAAATCAAAATGCAAAAGGGTATGTACTCTTCACATTACAAACACACTACTCAACAAGATTTAATCAACAAAAATACAAGGAAATAAATCTGAAAAACAAACTGTCTTGTGTGCTTCCAGAAGTTATTGCTTTCGTTCAGATTTGCTATTTTAGCCGTGAAGTTGACTTCAAAGAGAGCTAGAATGATGGATTTAGCCTGCTTAATGATAATTACACAAACGCGAGAGCTAAAACGACCAAGGTGAGCGTGCCGGAGTGGTTATCGGGCATGACTAGAAATCATGTGGGCTCTGCCCGCGCAGGTTCGAATCCTGCCGCTCACGTTTTTTTACAGATGCTTCCATTGAGAAGTGGTTTTTTTTTTTTTTTTTTTTTTTTTATACTATCCAAATACAAGACTTCCAAAAAGTAAGGAGTTAATAGGCTAGACGTTGTACGCTGATGATGTGGGTCGCGATAGAAAATCATTCTGAAAAAAAATAAAAAATAAAAAAAAATAAAAAACTGAGGTTATTTTGCCCCTCCCTGCACATGTCTAATAAAAAAATGACTCGGCTTCTCGACCCTCCCACTTCCCATACATTCATATCCTCTTCTATTTTGTACGGTCACGATTAAGCTACGTTAACATTTTATATTGATTTTTTATAAAGATAATAAGACAAAAAACAATAGTAATATAAAATGTTGACCTGACTTAACTATGACCACACAAATAGAAGGAGATGAGAGTGAATATGAAGTGGGAGAGCAGAGAAGCCAGGTTCATAAAAATAAATAAATCCCCTGCACATGCTACAACCTCCAAAGTAGAAAAAACGCAAGACACATGATATCACTTCAAGTTAATCTCCCAATGAAGTTTTTCCTTGCAATCCTTGAAAATCTTTAATCCAATTATCTCCCATATAATTCGTCGTACCGTCATAACCTTCATCAGGAAAGAAATCCAATAAAAGTAATACAGCCAAAGCGGCAAAAACAAGATCATTAGATATAAAACAAAAAGCAAAGCATCATGTAACTGTTCGAAAACTCAAATTGAATAATACATAATAATCAAGTTCCACCAATGTAAAACTCAATAAGGAAGACAGTTCATACCACTAAACTATAAAGAAAACGGACAGAGAAATGAAGGTAACCGCACCAAGTTTATTCCTTGAACCAATACATTTTTCAGTAACAAAACAGAGAGTGCTGTAAACTAATCCAACAAATCTGGGCTAAGTGAGAGTAGGATGAGAGAGAGAGAGAGAGAGAGAGAGAGAGAGAGTTTAATTCATGAAAGAATGTGTCTCTAAATTCTAACTCAAAGGCACCACTGTGATCGAGTTACAGGATGCACCCCACCGTAGCCAAGGCAACGATTCCCTTTACTCTCAGTCTCTCTAGGGTTGCATTAATTTGCATGGCATTGGCATCGTTTCCAAATCATTGTATCCCTACACTGACAGACACCATACACGTTATATACACACCCCACGGCCACCACCATCTCTCATCATCCATCAACTGTACGTGCTGTCACTATTAATTGTTAGAAAACAGTGTTGTCCTTTCAACAAGATGGATACTGGATCGGTCTTGCTCTTTCTTGCAGTGGCTGCTATAATCTTCTTTTGCCCATTAATCATGGGACCGCTGAACCCTCCGGCGCTCCCGCTGATGGTTGCCTTCGCAATGGTTTTAGGAGCCGTCTGGATCGCTCTGAACCATGCATCTAAGTGATGAATATGATGCCAGTGGCAGAGTTATGTTATATGTGTACTCCTCTATGCATGCACAGACTGCATGAGAAATAATAATAATAATAAAAGAATAATAATTTTGTTATTGGCTTAATTTGTTTATTGGTCCCTTAACTTTTCTTTAGCTTCTGTAGCCCCTTAAGTTTGTGGTCAAATTTGTAAAGTTTTCCTTCTATTTTATTTCATGTTCGGGGAGAGATTTACGAGTTGGGCTAACTCCGAGTGCAACCAAATCCCATAGAAAATTTAATAGAAAAAGTACCACTTCTTACTAATAATTCGATACATATTGTCTTTTGTTCTTAACTTATACAGTGACGACTGTGACATATTTGCATTAGCTTAGGTTACTTTGAAAGGTTTTATCGTTTATATGTCTCGACGTTTTTTTTTTTTTCTTCCTCAATTTGCAAATTATGTCTTCTTACCCTGTAGTTTGATTCACACATTTACAAATTCAAGGGGAAAGAAATTAAGCTCCTTATTGTTTGGAAGGTTCAAGTCTGTACACAAAACCGACCACTGGTCCACTGGGGCTAACTTTTGGTCTCCAATGAAGATGGATCAAATCCTCGCTTTCAGGAGAATCCATTCTCCTTAAATCTTCATACATAAAGCTACAAGATTTACGAGTTTTATATTTAATTTCTTTTATATATATACATGCATACAACAAACATGGCTTTTGAGAGTAAAATCTAAGACTCTCTACTTACAGTGGGAAATATTACCGAATTTTACAAGTATAACTTGGTTAGAATTATGATAGACTAGGATTCAATGTTATCGAAGGACAAACTCATCTTCCCACTAAAAAGATAAATAAACTCAAAACCTATTTTATTAAAAGAAATTTTTTCAGTGTGACCGGGACACAGGGTAAGCTATATGTCATTTTACAATTAAAGGAAAAAGCATTTATTGGTTTTTTTTCTTTCTCAAAGTTATTTATTTATTTTGAGGTTAATCTTTTGGGAGCCTTACTTATAGAGACACAAATATATACCATATTTCACACAACTCTACACCTTTTAAAATATTACAAGGAGAGACAAAAAACCCAATAACAGAAAACTAAGCCCAAGAAAAAAAGAAAGGACCGACTAAATTACGGCCCATACCCCTCAACTATAACTGTTAATAAACGGACACGTTAACCACTACACGACAAAAAATTATAAAACTAACTGGTTTCCCTTTTCCCTTATTCAATACCCGCGGTTTCATCTTCCCCAAACCTATTATTTCAAATTCCTTTCAAGCAAAAGATACTTCCCTAGAAAAAAGACCCTAAAATCTCCATAGTTTCCGACACTTTCAAGCCAGATTTTGGGTAATTGATTCACAAAGTTCAGCTGGATTTCCAGAAAGATCAGTGCTTCAAAGCTTTTCCTACTACTCAAAATCGTTCGTTTGCATGATTATATTTTGAACTACGTCAAAAATGAATGCATTATCAAGTGTTTTTGCACTTGTTTTTGCAAGAGACACTTTTCAAAGCTGTAAAAAACGCATGCATTATCAAGTGTTTTATGCACTTGATTTTACAAAAAATTCAGTGTTCCAGTTCGAGAAAAAACTATTTCAATGTTATAGATGTTTCAGTTTCGTTTTTTAGTTTTTATGTATATTGATTCTTCAACAACATCTGAAAAAGAAAATGAATATGCGTCTAAATTTTGTGAGTAAAAACATTAACCGTCTAGCTCGATGCTGCACTTTGAACTGATGTTGTACTTTGAACTGATGTTGCACTTTGTAAATTAATTATGGTTCTACTTTCTGTTTGTAAATTGGTTCTGCACATAAATATGTTGTAGAAAAAGAAAAAAGGAATCTGCATCAAGCTTGTGTACAACCAATTTTGCATCTACCTTGTTTGCTAATTGATGCTACATCTACTTGGCCGCTAAGTGATACTGCATCTACTTGCGCACTAAGTGATGTTGTACATGGCTTGTGCGTTAAGTGATGTTGCATAAAGTTTGTGTGCTTACTGATGCTACATCTAGCTTGTGTGCCTAGCATTTGTCCTTTTGCATCTAGTTTGTCATTTATATGACTTCATATTATTTGATTAAAAATTATACTCATTATCATTTCATTTTTTTTATGAAGATGATGCCAAAAGTAAAACATTTTGCAATAAAAAAAATCAGCTCCAAAATCTCTTGCTATAAAGCGTCCGGTGACAAATGATACGTATGTTCAAATAAGACTAAATCTCTTAGCCTTTGCATAACTAATACAAGAGATCAAGCCAAAACTTGATGAAAAACCAAAAGTCTTGGCATTCATATATAAGTCACATTTTGGCAGACTAATGAAAACTTACATAAAAGGTGAATTACAAATGAAGAAATCAGACTGGATGTCATACATATAGTGAACTGGTAAACACTGAAAAGGGAGTGTTTAAATTCAAAAATGGATATTGCAAATTAAATGATGATGATGTCTAACGCATATTTAGGATCCCAAACCGAGGCAGAGAAGCCCCTCAGTGAACAAGAGACTCAAGAATCTCAAAGCCGAAAGAAAACATATTTGTTGATAAATACTTCTCAGACAAGAATCAATACAAGAGAAATTGCACAAGAAATTAAAGTTCATTTGATACTGGGACAACAAAAGGGAATCAAGATGCAACCTGCCTTATAATTCTATATTTGCTTAACACAAATCTACTTAAGAGCTCAGCAGGGAAACTCCCTTGGAGTTTGGCAAAGAATTGCAACTCCATCGATAACATAAATCAGTACAATTGGGCCAAGGAAGTAGCAAGATACTTGATGAAATCAATCAATAGAACAAAAAAGAGAAAAAGTGGCAAACAACCAACTGTCAATGGCGTTGTTGTATTTCTATTGGTAAGCAAACAAAAACTAATAAAAAAAAAATCAGTTTTTGTCTTATTTTACAAAAATATACAAATTTCTAACTTTTATTTTGTCTACGGTATTGGATTTGTGATCACACCACAATCATCAAACCAGTAGAAGGAAATGAGAAACGCTTGCCAATAGTAGTGAAGTGGGATTTGGCAGTTCTACACGAAAAAATCTATAAAGAAGCAAATGAAAATTTGAAGGTAAAGCTAATACTGCATATACTTTTATGTAAAATATGATTCTACATGTACTTTGTGTGAAAAGATATTTTGCATGTGCCTATTGTGTGTTGTTTTCAAACAAAGTATAAAAAAAACATAACTCTTTAACCTTTCACAGATGGACAATGCAAAACCAATTGAAGAGTTAATTGAACATTGCTTAGAAGATGATGATACGACTTTGTCGATCTTCCACCTACATCAAAAAAGAGGAAAATGGAAAAGCAAGTAGCTAAAAAGGGACCAAAAGCTAAGAAAGCTAAAACGTCAAAAAAATTGGTGCTTGAACATGGAGATCCTGAAGAAGATGAAACGATAGTGGGACCTGAGCAAGGTATAAAATATCGATGATATCGAAAATATCGGCAGTCCAAAAACACGGAAATTTCGATGGAAATATTGGGATATTATCGATATCGATAAAAATTTAATAAAAACCACGGAAATTGTAAGAAAAACTTGGAAATTTTTATTGAAATTTTGCAGGATGTTTATTTAGTCAATTATCTATTAGTTTATCATAAAAAATCGGAAGGAAATGCATTGCATGATAGATATAACTGATTTAAGTTGATTATATAGCGAGCTGGCAAACATTGTGAGTGTAGAAAATATGTAGTAATTAATTAAAGAAGTTTAAACACACCATAATCATTTATATATAATGAATTAGTACAATATTTTACATTTTATACATTGCATGGTAAGATACATGAGTGACTTAGCAAGGTCTAAAATATCGATGATATCATAAATATCGGTAGTCCAAAAACACGGAAATTTCGATGGAAATATCGGGATATTATGGATATTTTAGACCATGGACCTGAGCAAGTAGCCAAGAAAGATGAAACCGTAGTGGCACCTAAGCATAAAAAAGGTGATACTGATGATAAGATGATTGACGTTCAACATCAAAAAGAGGATGATGATGAAAGAACTATTTCAGATGTGCCGAAAAAAGGCTATAATCAAACAGATGATGAAGATATTCAAACGACACTGGCTGCGTGGAAGATAAAAACACAAAGTCAGGATAAGCTAAAAAGTCAAGATGATGACCTAGCAGTTAAAATGGTAAATCCAAAAACAAGCTAATTCTACTTAAAATTTGTGTTTATATTTTATATAAAATCATGAGTTTGCCATAAAAAAATATATATATATAAATGCCATCAACTGAATGATTCTGGTATAACTGATGTTGCATACTAAGTTTGGCATAACTGATGCTGCATACTAATTTTTATCACTGATGATGAATACTAATTCTTGTATAAGCAATAATGCATGCTAAAAACTTATATAAGTAATGATGCACACTAAAAAAATTTTAAAAATAATGATGCATACCAATTCTTATATAACTAAAATAATGATGCTGCATTATTATTCTGCTATAACTTGAAGCTTTGTGATTATAATCCATAACTGATACAGCATAATTATTCTACTATAAATCTGAAGCTTCGTCATTATAATCCATAACTAATGCTGCATACTAAATCTTTGTCATTTAATTCTTGATTTTGAATACCATCAAGAGGAAAAGGGTGGAGAACAAAATGAAAATGAAGATCACTTTGACACACTGGTTGATAGTCAGAGTATCTTTGGCACCCAAATTCCAAATGAGCAAGTCCAAGATGACCCAAATGTTGCACATGATTCTGCCTATCCAACTGTTGAAAATGAAGAAAAAAATGCAGACATCACAGAGAAAGACGCGACTAAAATTGATAAGGTGATCAGTAATGTGTTTAATTTCTAAATAGAAGAGGCGGTACAAAAAGAGGCTCCAAGTACATCAATTGAAGAATCAATTCCTTGTTGGAAGTATGCCCACAAAGCCACTCATTTGATGTAATAGCTTTTTGGAATACTTAATGTATTAAACTTTTATATGTTTAATGGAGGGCAAAGCTTATTGTTAATCACTATTTATTGTATCATGTGTTTAAGCAATAAGGGAATCCAAGGGATGTATTTGATCTAAGAGACAAGTGATCTAAGTGAGTTAGATTATCGAGACCATTCTCTTATGTTCATTCCTAAAACGTTCCTAGCCATAGGATTGCCAATTGGGCATTGACAATCCACTAAGGTTAGTATGTGTTATGTTGACTCAAGCGTGAGTATGACTAGTCTCAAGTCATTTGGTGTTGGACACTAAGACAAACACATAGGTGCTCGAAAGAGTAATCGAGTACACTGAACTACGATCAAAAGAGAGTTTGAACATACATGTCATGTATGAACTCTAAAGTTGCAATATGCAAAGTAGTCCTTTGACCTGAGGCATCATAGATGTCTAATGGTTAGGTCCTTGATCTTTGATCATGTCAAACAGCATTCCATCGGAGTGTCCACGACATTGTTGGGGTCAAGCTATCTAGTCATGTAGGCATATGAATGCACAACAAGGGATCTCTAACCTTCCATGGTGGAAGGAGAATACTCTAAGATATGATTCTAAAGTCTTTGGCCAAAACATATGAATATGACTTAGGAAGTTTGTTCCAAATCATATTCAAGGGAATCATATAGAGATGTATCACATTGGATAGTAGACATGAAACAAACTATTACTCAAACAATGTGATTAAGAGTATTGTATTAGAGAATGACCGTATTGCATTGTAGTTGCAACTGGATAGGTTCTCCAACCAATTCTACTTAGCTTGGGTAACCATGACATACTGCTAGGTGTCACTCATGGTTTGTGGAAGCCCTAAATCATTAGCAAAACACTAATGTTGTTAAAGAGTAAAGAAGGATGAGCTTGGAGGTGACTTGAAGGCCCTCCACTTGGGTGAATCCCTTGTGTAAACAAGGATGAGCTTCAAGGGTAAAGAAACTCTAAATTTTTACTTCTCTTTAATATTGTTAAAGAGTTTATTGGTTCACCATATACTAGGCTTTGAAAGTCATGGGTTTTATGAATTGTTTTTGAATGCATGTCTACTTTAAAGTGTTAATAGCTTGCATATGTATTCAAATGTTCATACTTGTTCTTAGCTAGGACAAAATTTTTCCTTCATTCCTCTAGTGGAAGAAGTGGCAATGCAAAAAGAGCCTCCAAGTACTTCAATCCAAGAATCAGTTCCTGTAGTGCAAGAAAAGGCAATGAAAATAGTGGCTCCAAACACCTCAATTCCTCAAATCCTAGTTCACCAACATAGACAAGAAGCAAATGTAGAATCAGTCCCTCCACTGCTAGTTCAAGCTAAGGAACAAGAAGGAAATATAGCATCTGTTCCTCAACTGCTAGTTCACCCCGAAGAGTCGACAATTAAGACAAGTAAGTAACAAACATTCTATGAATTGCTTCTTGCTCCACTTACGGTTGAAGAAAAATGGGAATGTGAAAATTCAGAAAAGGAATTAACACAAGAAGAGCTGTCTTAAAGCCAAACAGATCTGGCAGAGTACTGGAAAATAAGGGTAAAACTTTGGCTTCAGATGTTGAATAATACTATCAACACATGCCACTTCAAGAATTCTGTTATTGAGAAAATTGTTGAAGAGAAGGATGCTTTGCCAAACGATAATAAGGACTTGCAAAAAGAAAACAAGAAGTTGGAAAAAGAGAAAAAAAATTGGAAAAGCAGAAAAGTGAACTTGAGAAGAAGAACACTACATTGGGGCAATAAAAGAAAAATGGGAAGAAGAAAAGAATGAGTTGCAAGAAAAGAACAAATGATGGCTGAGTAACAAGAATTACCTTGAATGGTAGCAAGAAAAGTCCTACAAGAAGCAATGTGAACTAAATGCAATAAACAAGGAAAAAATGGAAAGAAAAAAAAAAGATAGAAATTTCAAATTCTAAAAGCTGAGAAGATTTCTCTAGAAGAATTGGTGAAGAAGCAACAAGAATAATTTTTTGAGCTAAACAAGACCTTGGATTTCATCAATGAGGTTGCAATAGAAAAAGAAGAGAAAACTAAGAAACATGTTCATTAAGATTCTGCTACTGATTCTACAATTGAAAGCGAAGTTGTTAAAACTAGGGATAAAATCGTAATTGTCTCTGATCAAGAGGTAGATATCCAGTCAAAACAAGTTCAACAAACTCCAGAATAAGTACCAACATAATCTCAAACACCCGTTCAACCTCAAACTCGAACAATGGTCAGACTTATCAAGCAAAATGCCAAAAAAGAAGAAGAGGGATATGCATTTCTATTACACTACCATGGAGAAAACAAGAGAATCAAATAAGTGGAAAGGACATCCATCGTACTTTCGCCTACCCACAATGGACAAAAAAGTCATCAACATTTTCTAGGAAAAAGCACTAGTGTAAGAAAACTTTACAGTTAAATCTATAATTTTTGTTATGCATTAACATATTTCTATGTATATTGTATTTCAGGGACATATATTAGTCATCAACTGCAAATAAGTTCAACTACTATGACAATATTGTGATAAAAGAAGATATATATGGATTCCTTGGAGATGACAGAGTTACAAATGTTGTGATTGATGCACACAACTACATTCTCAGGGACCAAGAAAGCAATTTGGATCATCAAAACTTCTACTTCTCGGTCAATCTCTTTTTAAGTTATAAATATTGAATTTAGATAAAAATCTATTCAATGTCGTTGAAACTGCATACTGATGTTTCATACACATGTCCACATTGATGCTACATACTGATTGTCCATATACTAATTATGTTCTTGATAACAGATGAACTTCACCAATTATGAAAATGACGAAGCCAAGATGAAAGAATTAAAGCACAGTTTGGGGGAACAATTAAACGAACAAATGGGAGTTGCGCGAAAAATCTTTATAACTCTTCTAAATCAATAACACTACACATTGCTTGTGTTCGATGCAAAGGAGAGGCATTTCAATTTTTACAACTCTAATAGAAAAAACCTCCAAGAAGGTGAAACAAACATGCACAATGACAATGCATATAAAGTGGTATGTCTAAATTCATTATTGCTTATATTTTCAGTGATTTCCTAGTACATTTTTCAAACATACGTTTAATCTGTATACAGGTCAAAATAGTTGAAGAATGGTACAACAACAGAGACATATTATTCCATTTTCCATTGAATGAAAGGAAATGTTCAACAAATGACTACATCAAAAGAAGTCTTACAAATGCAACTTTTGAGATGGATGAACAATGTCCAATCCAGCTTGGATCATAAGTATAATTGTGTATTTTGATTGTTTTAATTGAATTACTATTCTTGGTTACATATTTAAGGTTAAACTAATTTTTGCAATGAATAAGATAGTAAAATGATTCTGACTAAATATTAATGTTGTTGGAATCCTTAAAATTTGTTGATTATGAATAAATGTTCAGTGATAAAATGATTGTACACTAATCATTAGATTCCGTATAAAATACTAATTATGCATACTGAATGAGTCTATTATAACTGATGCTGCATATTGAAGCTGTATACTTAGTCTGCTTTAACTGATGTTATATGCTAATTTTATTTTTCCATAACTAATGTTGCATCAGTCTGTTTTAACTGATGTTGCATGCTAATTATATTCTTCCATAACTGATCCAAAAATACATAAAGACACGATCTACAACTTTTGAATGAGGTTTGAGGCTTACCTTAGCCGGAGAACGTGAAAACTCATGGGAAAACTTGGGGAACAATGCAACTGCACTGTGTAACGATGGAAGAGGTGTTTGGGGGGTTCCTTGTTCATTTTGAGTTTGTGGTTTCAACCAGGGAAGAGGTGATGGTGTTGGTGTCATTGATGTTGTTGTTGTTGTAGGTGTAGTACCCTCAGGGAGGGTAGTTTTTGTGAGAGGAAAGGGATGGCCAAGAGGTGAGGGAGAGAGTTTGAGAGAGTGAGAGTGTTTATAAAGAGAGGGAGAGCTTGATATTTTCAGAAAAGGGGAGGGGGACTCACGGGTACAAGGGGAAACATGTGGGGCCTAGCGGCTCACAAAACAATGTCACTAAAGACGAAACACAAATTATCCAAAAAACGTTCGATGTTTCGATATGAAAAATCTTCGTTATAACTCCAAATTCAACTCCGTTTGCGCCTACAAGTTCATGGCGATGAGTACAATATGAATAAACTAAGAAAAATAGTAATGCGCATCACAATGAGATGGTCAACAAAAGCCAACTCAAGGGTAATTCGGTAATTTCATAAGTCCAACAATACGACAATATAACAAATTAAGGACGGGGTTTCACAACTCTCAATTCAAAACTGTCTCCCATACTCACACTCATCTCACACCCACCTCATCACCTATATCTCCCCCATCTCTCACTCTCGCAATTGATTTAAGGTTAGTTTTTTTTTATTTGTTTAATTGTGTAAAATTAATTAGTGTTGTTTGTTGTAGGTTTGTGATTTGATTACAATAAAATTAAAAGAAGGTATGTATTTGTCTCTTAATTTATTTTTAGTAAGTTTTAATATATTCAAAGGAAAACTAATGAAAAGTCCAAAAAAAATTTAGTTTTAATGAAAAATGACAAACAAATGAGCAGTGAATAGTATCAGGGAAAGGTAAAAATGTGGTTTTTCGTTAGAAGTAAACAGTACCAGGACTGTTTCATTAAAACTCCCTTTATTCAATTGTGATATATATATATATATATATATATATATATCATTGTGTGTGTGTGTGTGTGTTGAAATTGTTGGTTTTGTGAAAATTTGAGTTTGTGTTATTAAAACATATGTAGCTTAGGTGAATTTAATTTGTGTAGCATTAGCCTAGAAAAACATATTGTGAAATTTGTTAAAATTTCATAACCATTTATATGAAGTTAATTATGTAGATTAAATTTGTATAATATATTCCAAAAAAAACGTAGACTTGTTTGAGAGTCTGTTGGATGTGCGTGTAGACACAATATGTGTCTTCACAACCTAACTGCTTCTTGAAATGTGCATTTCGAACAGTCCAAGAGTGCACTAATATGCGTTTAGGGGTTTGCGATTAACGTGGCTAAGTTTCGATCATGAAAATTCGATTGTATCCCTGTAATGTTCTTAAAGTGCATACTAGATATTTGTTCATAATACATACGTTGTGCACTTGGGGAACCCTAAGTTGATGCTGCCAAATTTTTTATGATAAAAAATAGCTACCTCAATCGCAAACTGCAACATAGAAAGTGCACTTACAAATGATATATGATCATTACCAGACATATGAGGGGATGATCAATCGTATATCAATTTGTTGTGATGACTAAATTCTCTCAAAACAGGCACAATGGGATCACGAGTGGCCGAAGCAGCATACCTTGTTCTTTTGGTACGCTAGAAGGGTATGCTACTTAGGTCATTGAATAAGGCTGCCCTGGGATCACTAGTTGCATAGCAAGCCTAAAGCATTTGATGGGAAAACAAAGTTTGTCCTAGACTAAGAGAATGATCTGGAGATGAGCTATTGCCCAAGTTGAATAGTCTCAAATTTAGAGAAGAACTGAGACTAGTGGAACAACTAAATTCCACTAAAAGGAGTATATTTTTTTACTTTGAATGCTGGTCGGAATTAAGAGAATGATCTGGAGATGAGCTATTGCCCAAGTTGAATAGTCTCAAATTTAGAGAAGAACCGAGACTAGTGGAACAACTAAATTCCACTAAAAGGAGTATATTTTTTTACTTTGAATGCTGGTCGGAATTGAAAATCAGAGACATTACTGATCCCAAGCATATTGAGAAGAATGCTTGCAACAATATGGTGGGAATGATTCTGCCTATCAAGGTAAAATCGAAGGACACCACGAATACTTGTATTGGCATACAAGAAATGGGGATAAGGTATAACATGTGGCCGGAATTAGTCAATTGTAAATACAATAAGGGATATGCCAATTCTACTTACAAGATGACTGGTAAGAGAAGATTCTTGAATGGGTTACAAAGTGTGAAATTTCGAGACGAGTATGCTAATATTATATCAAGACACGTTAAAATCGACAGTGAGATATTGTCAAGTTTAAAGAGTCAAGACTATCTTGTGTTACTGCATTTCCTATTGATATTTGGCCCTACTTGGAAGACATGGTTCTTAAGACGATTGTATATCGATTCTTCTAGCAACTATGTGCTAAAATGTTGTGAAAGTCGGACATAGATGACATGATTGAAGATATTGTGTACATTCTATGCCATCTAGAGCAAATATATCCACTGACATTTTTCACGAGTAGGGTTCATGTAATGATATATATGGCAGATGAGGCAAAACTTGCTGGGATAGTGCATAATTGTTGGATGTATCCAATTGAGAGGTAGCCTTGTCATTACGCTTGTTAATACTTTTTATCCAATGATTGAAAGTAAAGACTCTCATAATGTTGATATTTTTTAGACTATTGGATAGTTACAAGCGGTTCATTTAGCAATAGGACATCACCCGAAGAATCCATAATTGGTCGAAACTAGTGTCAGTTACAAGCGATTAGTACAAAATCGCTTACCTTTTGTGTGAAGTACCTTTGGAATATTGGAACTTCCTTTAACAAGTGTCAGTGCAATTTTGACGTGGGTGAGCCGGTCGAAACTATTTGTCTTTGCTCAACCTGCACGCCTATTCGGTGACTTGGAGGCGGCTCATTAGTTCATATTAAATAGCTGCGGTGAAGTTTGGTCATTCCTCAAACAACATGAGGCATTGATGAAGACCCAATATCCTTTACGTTGGGTTAAAATGGACGAACAATTCGTTTCACATTGGTTTGCTCAGCATGTAAGTCTTTTAATTTTTACATTAATTTGATTTTGCCTGTTGAAAATTCACATATATAGTGGTATTTGGATTTTACTTAGTTGCGACAATTAAGATAAGACAAATCGATCGCTCTTGTTCGGCGAAGAAATACTGCAACTCACATATACAGTGGTATTTGGATTTTACTTAGTTGCGACAATTAAGATAAGACAAATCGATCGCTCTTGTTCGGCGAAGAAATACTGCAACTGGCATATGGTCTCATTAAAGCAAAAACGTACTCTAGTTGTCAGGTAAATGGAGTTAAACTCTTGACAATGAAACGAGACAACAAATTGTAAACTCAAAATAGTGAAGTTTTTGTTCCGGGGAAAAATGCGAATAACTTTTTCTTCAGCAAACTTATAAATGTGGTTCAGTGGTTATACATAAATCGGAAGGAAGTCATGTTGTTCAAATGTCATTGGTATGATACGAATTCGAGCACTCCAGGTAGTATCATTTGAGATAATTACTTGTTTTCTATCAACAAACACCGAGGGTTTGAGGATCATCCATACATCCTCGCCGATACGGCAAAACAAGTACTCTACCTTGATGATCCAAAGGCAGCAATGGGGGTTGGTTGGAAAGTAATAAAAATTGTGTACTGAATAAAGTATTCTATTAATTTTATTTAAGTTCACAGTGGTACATTTAATCTTCATGCTTAAAAAATGTTAATGATTTCGCCGATAGAAAGGCAATAATTATGTCGGGTAAGGTGTCCTTGTCCGACGGAAACATAGGTCATTTGTCGAGCAAAGCTATATTTTATGATTTAGGGTTTAAGGTTTATAGATAATTGGGCGAATGTAAAATATTCGTCGGGCAAAAGTTTAGGACATTTTTCTTTAGTCAATTTCTTAGGGGATTTTTATAATCAACGAAATTATTTTGAACAATCCAACTATAAATGTAGATGGTATATACTCCAAGATTGCATAAGCAAAAAAAAAAAAAAAAAAAAAAACTTTCATGGATTAGGTAACGAGACGAAATATGCAGTCTACAAAACTAATTTCTACTATCCTATCATCAAACATGTTTGAATATAGTATGAGATTGCGTATGACAAAAATTACCAAAAAACAAACTTTTAGGGATTAGGAATTAGGTCGAAAGGTTGGACGGTTTCAAACGTAGCATAACGATTTAACTACTATGTTAACTTTGATTTTGGTGATTGTTTGCAAGGATGCTATTTGAGAGTCAAATCACACATTGAATAGACTTAATCATCAAATTCAATGATCGTTTAACTGTTTGAAAATAAATAAAAAATTTAGAGAGAAATTGATTTTTTTAGTGTTCTCTAGACAACATTTACAATGTTCATTGGGCAACATTACTTACATTCGTCAGGCAAAGGTTGAAATTTCCCTCATTTTTTTTCCAAAAGTTCAAATTTCCCTCCATATTAAAAGTTTGCCCTACAAAATTCTATAGATTTCGCCGAGCAAATATTCTCAGCCACCATTTTTTTTTTTGCCAAAATTTTCATTTGGTAGACTTTTTTTATGGAGGACTTGCTCAACGGAATTGTTCGTTGATGAAAGATTGATTAAAACACGGGTAAAATCTTTAGACCGTAGCTCGACAAACCATTTGTCGGGCAAAGTTCTATTCTTTTATTTCGGGCCGAAAGTCTCTCTTAATCTTCTTGCAACTTTTTTTTTCTCACTCCAAAATCCCCTACCCCTGCAAACCCCCTATCCCCTTAGCTCTCACACTTGCCATCTCTCTTGCCCCTCTCCAAGACTCCAACTCTCAAACTCTCACAAAGGTACGCTATCCCCACTTATTTCGAATTAAATTTTATTATATTAGAAATTATTTACTACAAAAACATTTAATTTATATGTCTAAATTTGTGATGTATTTGTGAATTATTTGCGCATTATATGTGGGGAAGGGGTGGAGAATATTGAAGAGGTGGGGGATGTGATAGGCATTGTTGTTTTAGGAAATACTAGCATATGGGCACACACAAAGTGTGTGAGAAAATTTTTTATTTTTGTTTTTGAAATAGAAGGAGAGAGGAAGAAAGTGATAGAGAATGTAGGAGTGGGAAGTTTTTATTTTATTTTATTTTTTATTTTATAATTAGAGATATATTATGATTACATGTAGGTTAGACTTTGAAAAAAAAAACAGGAAAATTTGGTTGTGTAAAATTACATTTCTGCCATACATTTCTTATTCATATTCTGTTTTAATTAGAGGGTTAAATTGGTAATTTTATAAAGCTTTGGTTGACAATGAGTGTTTTATTAATTAGTAGAGATTATAAATCTTTTAGAAATATTAGAAATTTTTAGAAAATAATGAAATTTTTTAGAATCGTGGTCGAATTTGATGGAAGAACGAACAGTATTTCATGTTTTTATTTCCTAAGTATGAACACAATGCTTTCTCTTGATTATAATGTCAGAAGGAAAAAAAATAAAAAAAAAGAGTCCAAAAAATAAAACCTGTACAAAAAAATAATATTAATAATTACAATAATAAAATTTGTCAAATTTTGGTGGATAATTTAATTACTTGGTTTGTAACATCCCACATCGTTCAGGGGAGTGGATCCTATAAGCCTTATATGTATATTCTCATCTCTACCTAGCACGAGGCTTTTTGGGAACTCACTGGCTTTGTGTTCCATCGGAACTCTGAAGTTAAGCAAGTTCGCGCGAAAGCAATCTCATGATGGGTTCCACTGGGAAGTTCTCGTATGAGTTCCCAGAAACAAAACCATGAGGGCATGGTCTGGGCTCAAAGCGGACAATATCGTGTTACAGTGGAGTCGAGCCTGGGATGTGGTGGGGGCCTAGGCCAGGATGTGACAATTTGGTATCAGAGCCAATTCCTGGCCGGAAGTGTGCCGACAAGGACGTTGGGCCCCTAAGGGAGGTGGATTGTTACATTCCACGTCGCCCAAGGGAGTGGATCCTGTAAGCCTTATATGTATATTCCCATTTCTACCTAGCACAAGGCCTTTTGGGAACTCACTGGCTTCGGGTTTCATTGGAACTTCGAAGTTAAGCGAGTTCGCGCGAGGTCAATCCCATGATGGGTGACCTACTGGGAAGTTTTCGTGTGAGTTCCCAGAAATAAAATCTGGTCGGGGCCCAAAATGGACAATATCGTGCTATAGCGGAGTCAAGCCAGGATATGGTGGTGGCCTAGACCGGGATGTGACATGGTTGGCTTATGAGATTTAATTAGGGACATTAATAGAAAGAGAAGAACGAAGCTTTTTTTTTTTTTTTTTTTTGAATAAAAGAAAGAAGTTTTAAACATAACTGATATATAGATTCAGCTGTAAAATAAATTAACATGGCATCCATTAAGTAAAGGGCAAGTGAAAGAAAGCAAGTTGGAAAAATAGCTAGCATTTATCTAACGAGGCAAGTGCTCTGCATGTTTGTTATTTTTAGTTCATGTTTCCTCTTATCCCTGCAAGTAGTGTTACATATATATGTGTGTGTGTAATCTGTATACATAATTAAACGAAAAACTCATATTATTACAGTGAATTCTACTTTTTTCCTCTAGCCGTCCTTTTTCCATAAAACAATAGTTTAACAAACATGCTAGTCTTACTACATTTTTTATATCGTACTTGTACCATAGAAATGGGACCAACGTGTGTTGGTGGACATTATTTCTATGGGGCCTATCAGAGAGATGGGTACAAATGTGGTAAGTTTATGTACAGAATTGTAATGCTAGAGAAATCATTTATTGAACCTTATGACGTGTTTGTTGATGATTGTTAATTTATTATATAAGTGTTGATTAACGTATTTAATTTTTATTGGTGTCACACATCAATTGGTTTGTTGTCCAAAAAATTAGTCATTACCTTATACAAAAACCCAATTTTAACTTGAGTGCAAAGCGAAGAATGATTTGGTCCAACACATTTTTGTATTTTTCGTAATATTGCATAAGAAAAGGATGAAAACATAAAAATTTATGTTTCATCAGATTTCGATTTTCCGTGGGAATCAATCAATCAATGTACAGCAGCAGAAATTAACATTCAAAAACCAAGATTGGAAAGGAAGGGGTGCCTCAACAACTGACCCGCAGTCCATCTCTTTCCGACTTCCTTCTGCAAACTAGCCTCAATAAAACTCTTGAATGTAAGCGAAAGTACCGACAAGAGAACTGCAGGCGCCGTCCTAGTGCTGATACCAAAGTCGGCGATTTTCACTTCCATGTTACTGTTCACCAAAATATGGGCAGGCTTGATGTCATTGTGAGCGATGTTGTGGGTATGGTGATACTTCAGGCCGCTGAGCACTTGACGGGCCACGTGGGCAAGCTTGGCCTCGGAGAAGGTGCCATTGTCTTTGAGTAAAGCTTCGAGGCTGCCGGAGTCCATGAACTCCATGAGGATCTTGATGACTCCCATGGACTGTTCAAAGAAGGCTTCACAGCGGACAATGTGGGGAAAGTCAGTGCAGCGGAGGATCTCAATCTCAAGGAAGAGATTACATCTGACCGTGGGGTCTGAATGGTTGCTGACGAGTTTGAGAGCGTAGGTACTGGAAGTCTGCTTGTGGCGAACCTTGTAGACCTTGCCGCCATTACCTTGGCCAAGGAGTTCTAGTGTCTCGAGATCAGCAGCGGAGATTGAAGGGGAGGAGTAGTTGGTGTCTGTCATCAGTGCGGGAGGATGGACGGGAAGAGAGAAACATGCGCAGTGCTCGTGCACGGAGAGAGGGGCCAAGGACTTCAGTTGCCGACCTCGAATGAGAGCCATGGTGAGTAGGGTTTTGAGTAGCTAGGTCGTAGGGTTTCGAGTACGTGGCTAGGTTTATGGATTATGGCCATTGAGTAGCTAGGGCTTTGATATATATACCTTTCCTAAAATGAGTAGTTTTAGCAGGATACTCGGAAAATGAGTACACTACAAGAAAACATGGATTAAGTGACCGAATTTTTTGTGGCACGTGAAAACTCATCACATATAGGTAAAACAAGTGACGCTTTTTTTAAAATCGTCACTTTAAGATTTTTGCAGGACACCAAAATATTTTGCGTCACTTATACTTTTGGATTCGCCACAAAAAAGTGGGCGGGAAAGTTTACTGCCAAACAAAACTTTAATAAGTGACCCAATGTTAAATTCATCACATAAGAAGAGGAAAGGCCATGTGGCCATTCCTCACATATAATATTGAATTAAAAATAAAAAATATAGATGCAATTATCAAAACCCCCAAATAACAAAACCTATCCATTTATTCTCATTTCTTCCCAGTCTTCAGCACCCTTTCGTCTACTCCTTCACCCTAACTTCAACGACCGGCTACTTGGTGGTTGTTAGCGACGGCGACTACCACCTCTCCTTCATCTCCCTCCCTCAGCCATTCTCCCACCCATTGATTCTCGTTCACTAACTCTCTTATCTCTTTGACATAACAAGATCAAATTGGGGAAAGAGAAGTTCTATTTTTTCTCAAGTTCTTTCAGTTGACAACAAGGTACTTTGTTTCTCTATATTTCTTTAATTGTTTTTGGATTTTTTTTCTTCTTTAATTGTTCTCCAGATTCTGATTTTCTTTCATTAAAGATCCTATTGTTGGTGAATTGTTCTCTACTTCAAGGAGAGTTATACTAGCAGTGAGTTTTCTGATCCAGTCTTGATTCTTCTTTACTCTTTGGAGTCAAAATTTTGGTCTTGGTGGTTAATATATGTTTTTATATTTTTTCTTAGTCCCCTGACCAAGTGTTATCTTTTTGTTCAAATGTTGGAAGTCTGTAACCATTAAGTTGCGTGTTGTCAAGAGTCAAGACTAGGTTCGCCTTGAAAAAATTTGGGTAGGGCCTACAATGATCTTAGTGTCGTTTCTTACTAGCTACTTGTGTTGGGAATTCTTTAGATGTGTACTTTCTTTTGTTTTGGCTGGCGGAAAAGGGGTGACTAAGAAATGATTAAAACTACTTACATCCCTCCAGTAGAGCTCTGCAAATCACTCATAAAGTTCTCTAGAAATTTTAAGTTTGTTTGAATGTATTTTTCAAGATTGATTGAATGTACAAGAAGGGATATATAATGAGGTAGAAGGTTACAAGCAACCTTACCTTGGCAAATCCTACTAACTCGATAAACCCTAAAGTTATCACTCCTTAAATTAAGGGAGTGCAGCAAGTAGCTAGCATACAACTATCAACAAGTCATCTAGATGTCAATCTTCCTTAAATTAAGGGATTAGACTTAATAGAGAATCTCATGGAAAGAGGAAACATAAAATATGGTAGCATCAGTCACCCCATGTCGTCTAATATCCATATGCAGCATCAGTGATATGCAACATTAGTCACCCCATATGTATGCATCATCAATCATATGCAGCATCAGTTATGCAACATTAGTCATATGCAGCATTAGTCACCCCATATGTATGCAGCATTAGTCATATGTAGCATCAGTCACCCCATATGTATGCAGCATCAGTTTTTCATTGTGATTCGGGAAAAAAAAGAGTGTTTATATGACATGAAGAGGAAAGATGGGAAAATGTGAATATTATAGTTTGAGATGGATTAAGAGCCGCAGAGTGGACTCCATCTAGCACCTTACGATTGCGCTCTCATTTAACTATACTCTAATGCACATTTATCTTTGTACATATATGAAATTTTTATACTTTCATGGTTTTCAGGATTGAAGGTGCTCAAGGTCAAGATTACTTAAGTACAAGACCAAAGCTCCAAGTTCGTATGTTGTCTTTAACGCTTGCAATTTACAATGACATATTATTAATGCTACCGCTAGCCAAATAATCATTGCATTTGAATAGTAATGATGAATACGAAGTATTGTGCATGTATATGCTGAAAGCATGGTGGTTTTTCTGTTAGATTATTGCAAATTTAGTATCTAGCATGGTGATTTTTGTATGATTTCTCTATTTTCTAGTACGTTTGTTTTAGCATCTAGTTGTTGTTGAGTTGGGATATGTGAATTTTTCAATTGAGCTTCTTGACGTTTTTGGTTGTTATATTATACGTCTATCTTAACAATTTTACATATATATATTTTCTATTATGGCAACCTATTGAAATATGTCAGAGTATGCAGCTCAATATTAGGATTGAAGTGATCTGATTTCATGGATCGACAATGGATTCGTAGTCGGGATCGCCTTAGTTCCGAATATAGAAAAGGGATCAAGTCATTTATTGACATTGCTTGTCACCATGTGAACGAGAATAATCAAATACCATGTCCTTGTAGAGTTTGCCATAACACATTTTTTCACTTAGTTGAAGATGTTCATCTCCATTTGTTGAATTCCGGGATCCCTTATCTCCTCCTCCAAATGATGCACTTGCACCTCATCCACCACCTCCTCCACCAACACCTCTTCCATCACCACCTACACCTTCACCAACAAACACTAATCCAGGTAAGAAAGGTAGTTACAATTATTTACTTTTTCCTTATTAACTTAGTTTTAAACAACACATTACATTGATTAGAGATACGTATATTTTTTTAGAGACATATTTTTATTTTCTTGCAAAAAAGATGACTCGTGGAAAGTCATGTGGGAAAGGCGTCCATGATATTTCGGAGGCCAATAACGGGCTGAAGATGCCAATCATCTTTGATTTTAAACATCATGTTCCAAGTGATCCAGTTGTGCCAGGTTTTTTCACGTCCGAGATAGGGAATATTGTTCAAACTTATTCACCAGTTTGCTATGAGAGATGGTTTAAGGTTCCAGCTTCAGAAAAGAAGAAACTGCAAGAGAAGTTGCTTGTCAGTTTTGAATTTAATTCAATTTATTCATTGTAATTTCAAGCACTCACTTGCATATATTTATGTTTAACAATAGGTATTATTTGTTGTGGACTTATCTCATCCGAAGATTATTGAATATGTTGACAAGAAGATGGCAAAGTTGTACTCTCAGTTTAGGCACTGGTTGCATCTACACTACTTGTCATGTGGAACACCTGCGAGAGGACGAGCTAAGCTTCCAAATGATATGATATGGAATAGGAGACCAAAGAGTCATTGGGATTGGTTATGTGATAATGTTTACAATGCTACACTCTTTTTGGTATGTATTCTATACAATCTTTTCTAGTATAAATCCAAGTTAGAAACCAATTCTTTCAACATGAAGACTTCTTGTCGTGTTCTACAAATTCAATTTTTATAGTTTGAACCTCTAAACTTTAAATGAATTTTGTTTCTTTGAGTGTGATTAAGATCTCATGTTTTTTGTCTATAACATTTATATTTTGTTAGGATAGGATTAGGATAGGATTTATGTATCTTAGCTTACTTGGCTATACAGCCACACACTTTTTTACTTGTAATTTTCAAATCTGCTTAAACACCTATTTAATTAGGTTAGAATTAGGAATATGGAAAATGTAATATAACCTCTATTTTTGTGGAAATTTTAAGCTTGTTTGAATGTATTTTTCATAGATGGTTTGAATGTACAGGGGGGGAATATATAATGAGGTCGAAGGTTACAAGCAACCTTGCCTTGGCAAATCCTACTAACCCGATAAACCCTAAAGTTGTCACTCCTTAAATTAAGGGAGTGCAGCAAGTATCTAGCACACAACTATCAACAAGTCATCTAGATGTCAATCTTCCTCAAATTAAGGGATCAGACTTAATAGAGATTAAACTTAATAAAGAATCCCATGGAAAAAGGAAACATAAAATATGGTAGCATCAGTCACCCCATATCGTCTAATAATCAGTTAATATGTAGCATCAGTTATATGCAACATTAGTCACCCCATATGTATGCAGCATCAGTCACCCCGTATCGTCTAATAATCAGTCAGTATGAAACATCAGTTATGTAGCATCAGTCACCCTATATCGTCTAATAATCAGTCAATATGCAGCATCAGTCATATGCAGCATCAGTCACCCCATTTCGTCTAATAATCGATCAGTATGCAGTATCAGTCACCCTATATATATGCAACATCAGTCACCTTATATTGTCTAATAATCAGTCACCCTATATGTATGCAGCATCAGTCACCCCATATCGTCTAATAGTTTCGATAGCCATATTTGAAATAAAAATATCCTAACATGCATTAATGAATTTCACCTTGTGGTTAAATTGATTGTTACTTCTTTACACTTAGGTAATTTTGAGTTAAAATATGAAGTTTGTTGATTGTTACTTCTTGACACTTAGGTAATTTGGAGTTAAAATTTAATGTTTGAAAATGGTTATAATATACTCATCTGACTAACTGTGTTAGCCTAATGCCCTTGGTAGAAGAAAGAGTATCTTCCATTCAATTTCTTTAAGCTTGGTGTTTATATGTTTCTCTCTCCTTAGCTTGTGATGTTTCTAACATTGTTGATCGAGAGAATATGGAAGGTGAGCTGAGATATCCCTCTAAGGTGAATGAATATGTACAACTGAAATACATGACGTTATATATGACAAGTTTGAGAGCTTGAAACTTTCCAAATTGTACACATGTATAGCTACCTAAATCTTCTTTTGTATGTAATGTACCAAATGTGTAATGTAGGAGCTTTCAAAGCTAAATGCCATTAATAGGAAGAAACAGAAGTATCACCACAAAGGAGAGGCAAGGCCATTTATCCAACATGCTAGGAAGACCCAGATGGTATTGAAATTAAATTACTTATTATACTCATTATGGAATTTACATATTCTAATGTATGTTTCTGCATTATTGAGCAGAAAGGAAATCCATTATTTGTGATTGACAATTGGGGGGCTCTCTATAAATACAAGAACGGTTAGTGAATAAATGATGTTGCCCGGGAGAGATTTAAAAAAAAATCAAATTTGACATGATACAACTTAGGAAACACAAATAAAGTGAACATGCAAGATTGAATTGAAAAAAAACTTAATATAACTAGCTAGAAGATGAAAGGTTATACCTAACATACATTCAAACATAAACTACTTTAAAGGTCATACGTTGTATGTTGCCTAATCCTATGTAAAACACATTGAAGCATAAAGTACAAAATCATATGTAAAGACAGTTTATACCCAATGGTTTGCTTCTACATCAGTTCAGGATCACATCCAAGTATTTAAGTGGTGTTTTCTTAAGCATATTGTGGTTGATTTGTTTGAAACAAAAGAAACTTATTTGTTTGTATTTTAATATGAAAGTATAACATGATGAAAAAGAAGGATGAAGTTAGGGAGAAACTAATCCAAGAAGTGCATGAGGGTACTATATTTGATTCCATACAAGTACCATTGGAAGATGAATTTGGAATCATGGCTGAGAACCTTGGCAGGAAGGGAAAATCTGTTAACGGTGTAGGTATTTTCCCTCGTATGGATACCTTTAGTTGTGTTTCTTCTATGGCTTCAAGTTCTGAGTTAATTGATATGAGAGATCAGATCAAGATTCTATCATATGGTTTCCTCAAATTGCAACAGGAAAATGAATAATTGAGAGCTCAGTTAGATTTACAAAATGCTAATGAAACCTTGGCATAAAAAATTATGACTTTTTTGGCTGCAAGTCAAAGGCAGACCAACAACAACTCGAAGGAATTTGGTGGTAATAACTCATCTAGTGAAAATGTTTATCCTGAACTGGAAGAACATGACTCGGAAGAAGAATGATTTCGATAGTTATGTCTTTTGTATTAGTTAAGTATGCACATGGTAGACATTTTTGTTAGCACCTCAATGTGTCTTAGACTTTTCTTTTGTTAGTTAGTACCTTAACTGTCCATGTATAGGCCTTGGTACCCTTCTTCACAAATTGCTATTATTAAGATAGGTCACCATGGGTTAGATTGATTTTGGGATGTTTATGTTATTTTGTTGGATGTATAGTTGTTGAACATATTTGAACTTATGTGATTTAATTGTTGATTAATGAAAATGGGAAGTATTGCCTTATAATTGTTATGAGTTGCTATTCTAGATTACGAAACACGAATAAGTAATGGTTTCCTCAAATATTATTCCTAAATAGTTATTTGATTATAACATATGTGACATAAGCCGCTTCACCCATCAAAAGAATATGTGACGATTTCAGCGTCACTTAGTGTAATTATATAATTTTGGGATCATATTGAGTGACCCAAAAAATATCGCTTATAAGTATGATATGAGACGAAAAACATAGGTCACTGAATTTTGTATTTTGTGACGCTAATTTCATCACATGTTAGAATAATAATGACGGAAGAAGCGTCACCTAAAAGGAAAATATGTGGCGACTCCAATATTCGTCACTTAAACTATCGGTGACGCTGTATAGGTGATGCTAATTGTGATGCTGAAATTTCGTCACATATAGTCAAATGTGATGATTTTTCATATTTATGTGATGAATGTTGGTCGTCACAAAAGCCATGTTTTCTTGTAGTGGTAGTATTCCTAACACATCTTGAACTAGTAGGTTTCCTAAAAGGGTAAATCGTCAAAATGGTCCCTGAGATTTGCATAACTCATCACTTTGGTCCCTAAGATTCCAAATCGATAAAAGTGGTCCCTGAAATTTTTCAGCATCCATCATTTTGGTCCTTCCGTTAAAAACTCCGTTAAGTGTCCCGGAGCTCTTGGTCGGAAGTTTGGGAAATTTTCAAACCTTCGTAACTCAATCGTTTCTTAACCAAATTCGACCCATAATATATCAAAATGAAGATAGGAAAGTGTAAAATAAGATTATACCTATTTCGAAGCCTAATGGTTGCCAAAGATTGCCGGAAAATAGCCTCAAAGTTGACTGGTCCGAGTGAAAACTTGAAAACTCGCCGGAAACTAGGTAAACTTTAAACGTTCATAACTTCTTTAATACTCAACGGAATCAAGTGACTCAAACAAAAAAATATCATACTGCTTGACGCGAAAAAGATAATGGTACCTTTTATGACAGCTAACTCGCCGTGGTTTGGCCGAAAAACGGCTTGAAAGTGGCTGTCTTGGTCTCGAGTTAGCCACTTTCGAGTCATTTTCCGGCCAAACCACGGCGAGTTAGCCATAAACAAAGGTACCATTCTCTTCATCTTGTCTAGAAGTATGATTTTCATTTTTGAATCACTTGATTTTGTTGAGTATTGAAGAAGTTATGAACGTTTAAAGTTTACCCAGTTTCCGGTGAGTTTTCAAGTTTTCACTCGGACCAGTCAACTTTGAGGCTATTTTCCGGCCATCTCCGGCAGCCATTGAGCTTTGAGATGGTATAGTCTTATTCTACACTTTCCTATCTTCATTTTGATATATTATGGGCCGAATTTGGTTAAGAAACGATTGAGTTACGAAGCTTTGAAAATTGCCCAAACTTCCTACCAAGAGCTCCAGGACACTTAACGGAGTTTTTAATGGAAGGACCAAAATGATGGATGGTGGACAATCTTAGGGACCACTTTTATCGATTTGGAATCTCAGGGATCAAAGTGATGAGTTATGAAAATCTCAGGGACCATTTTGGCGATTTACCCTTCCTAAAATGAGTAGTAATTTTAGCAGGATACTCGGAATTAAGCTAATTTCCTAATGCATCCTGGACTAGTATTCCTAAAACCGTCATGAATTTGTTTGATTTCCTAACTCAAACTGGATTCCCCAAACTCAAGTCCGTTATATAATATGGGGGTTCTGCTCTTTCCGTTCACTCTTTACAAAGCATCGTGACCATTCATTGAACAATGTTTGGAAAAGTATACTACCGTCGCCACATAAAGAGAAGAACAATATCGCCAAATTGGTCTGACCTCCGACCTGAAATATTAGAGTTAATAATGAAAAATCGCTCCTTCTGCGACATGCTTCAATTTAAATCCGTTTGTTCTTCTTAGAATCACGCCATGAAATGTTATTATGCTGCATTGCTTCCTCAAACTTCTCCATGGCTAATGCTCCCTAGTGATCCAGAAAACGTTCATAACGATAGTAGCTCTCGTTGTTTCTACAGCCTCAAAGAAGATAAAGTTTACACTGTCAAGAACGTGTTAATGTCATGATGCCTGGTGTGTTGGTTCATCACACGGTTGGCTGGTGATCATGGACAACAACGCAGTCCCACATCTTCTTAATCCTATTTCGCTGTGTAGAATTCAACTCCCAAAAATATGGTCTCTGCAAAATTGCCCCAGCAATCCTGACAGCATTGAACAATTGCGCATGATTTTTATTTGCAAATCTGTCCTCTCCTCCGACCCTTCTTGGAACGGCAACTTTGTTGTTGTGATAATTTATGGTGTGTTATCTTCAAAACTTGGATTTTGTAAGTACGGGGAGAAGGGCAGCAGATGGAAAGGCTTAGAACGTGTGCATGGAGAATATTGTGATGATATTTTTCACAAGAAGTTGTATGCATTAGCGGGGGATGGCTCGGTCGAAGTGTGGAGGGACTTCAACAACTCCTCTCTACTCCCATCAAAACTATGAATCTTCATCAACCATTTTTAGAGCTAGAAAATGTAAATCATATAATTAAGGACTTTTCCAAGGACAAATATTCTACTCAAACTTACTTGGTGGAGTCTTTGGGTGAGATTTTGTCCGTGGAGCGAGTTATCGGCAACTTTGTCAACCATGAGGGCACGGCTATTCTTGAGGGGGATCTAGATGAGTATGGTTACTTCTGTCCAGCGTGCTAAAAATCGGTCTAAGCGGTCGCCTTGGTGGCACCTAGGCGCTGAGCGTTGGCCAACCACCTGGATTAACTCTTAATCGGGAGAAAAATCGAAGAACGGATTAGATGGGCGCCTTAGGTGGCCTGGGCGGGCCTTAGTCGGCCTGGGCGGACCTTGGGCAACCTAGGCGGATGATTAGTGGGCCTAGGCGGTCTGGAATTTCAATTTTTTTTCTGCTTTCAAACTTAAGAAAGGTTGAGTGCAGTGTGTTATGTAATTTCTGGGTTTGCTAGTTTTGTTCTTGCGAAGACAAAACGAGGAAGAAGATGAGTAAATGAAAATGAGTATATGTCTCATCCTCTAATTCTTACGTGACCACCCCTAAACTTTCCCATTTAATTTATTTTTTAATTTCGTCCAATCACGTTTGGACAACTAGCATCAAGTTGATCTTTCAAACAATGAAAATGGGCTGTCAATGCCTAGCATTAAGTTACTATTTGTTGTTTTCATAAAAAACATAGGATGTTAGTCCCCAGGTGTATTTTTGCTAATTGGTGTGGCTCCCCTCTTTATGCGTCTAGTGTCTTATTTTGCTTTCTACACCTACATATTTGACACTTTTATTTGGCTTAAAATTCAATATAAATCAATATGATCTCTAAATATAATTACTATGAACTTGTAATTATTTGAACTTTTATCTTATACCTTAAATTCACAAAAATACTAAAGAAATATAATACATTTACTTAAATCTACATAGTCCGCCTAGGCTATGGTGAGCCGCCTAGAAGCTAGGCCCCAACCTGCCGCCCGACTAGCACCTAGCGTTTTTTAGAACCTTGCTTTTGTCCCTATAGAACATTGCAGTTTTATGTCCTTAAGTTGAATTTCACGGTCAATAAGTGGGAGAAAGTTGAATATTTGCGTGGTCAAGCTTTATTTCTGTGCAGGAATCAATTGATGTCAGTATCGACTCTCGATTTTCCAAACTACGAAGAAAGCTCAATTTACTTCACGGACGATCGATGGGACGAGATCAATTTCAACGCCGACAGTGTTGATCATGACAGTGGTTATTGTGGTCATGATGTAGGAATATACAACATAGGCAACAAAGTCGTGAAGCCAATTTACCAATGTGAGAAGTGGAGAGTTGATCCACCACAAAGGATAGTTCCTACCCATGGTGAGAGTAGGTAGTACACAAAATGGATGTGTTATGTAATTGATCTCATTTCTTTTATATATAAATTAATATTTGAACACCAAAATTACTGGAAGAGGGTGAGGTTGCAAGTCAATGTTTCTCTATCCAGCTTTCTAGCATGTAGAGCAATGAAACAACAGCAGGAAGAATAAAAATAGAAGCCAATCATTTCTAGAATGTAGTTCAAAAGTAGCCGCAAACGCGTCAAATTCAAGAGATGCTTCTACCGTAGGAAGATATACTTTGTTAATCTACAGATCTATGGTGTTTTGGAGAGAGAAAGAATGAGTTCGAGAGTATCAGGGAGATCTTTAAGCTTTCTTGTATTAATTTCTTGATGATTAAGAAATTACATTGACTTGGTATTTATACAATTCACAACACCTCTAACAAACCAACTACCTCTCTAAGATTGTGACACTTAGTCACAATCTTACCGTTACAATATATCTCTATCATCTCCCCTCAATCACTTGCTTTGATGAACCAAGCATGTGATTATTACACTGAATTCTAAACAAGGGTGCACTCAGCCCCTTAGTTAATATATCAGCAAATTAATTGTTCTTTGGAACACAAATTACACACGAAGTTTCCCTTTTTCTACTCTTTCCTGGACAAAGTGAACATCAATCTCTATATGCTTGGTCTTCTGGTGTTGTACAGGATTGAAGGACAATGCAATAGCTGAGAGATTGTCACAAAACAACACTAGAGAAAAATGCAAGGAAAACTGCAAAAATGTACGAATTTGTTAGATCCATTCTAACTTTGTAGCAGTAGTGGACTATGCCCTATATTCAACTTCAGTAGAGGACTTTGACACTGTCTGTTGCTTCTTAGAGGACCAAGAAATGGGTTTGTTGCCTAGGAAAACCATCAAACCAGTGGTGGACCTTCTATCATTAGGACCCCCTGCCCAATCAGCATCACTAAAAGCCTGCAATCCTCATTCACCTCTAGAATAAGAGATACCAAAATCCATAGTTCCTTTCAAATATCTCAAAATCCACTTCACTGCAGTGAAGTGAGAGATTATAGGTGCCTGCATAAATTGACAGACTTGATGTACAGAAAAAGCTATATCAGGTTTGGTAAATGTTAGGCATTGTAAATCACCTACTACACTTATAGCCTGTTATAAGGTAGACATGGAGTGTCACAAGCTTTAACTTCATTCATTTCAGTCTTGTGAGGCAAGTCCTGAACATATTTGTATTGAGACAAAAATAAAGCATTGGTTGTTCTTGTGATTTGAATGCCCAGAAAGTAGTGTGAAATTGGTACTAGGCAAATTACCCTACAATAAAAACTTTGAAACCAACTGTACTGACTAGTCAAATGTACTAGTCAACTGAGTATAGATTGTTAGGTTCCCACAAGAATATAAACCAAGCAAATTGATACTGCTAAAACAAGACAGTGTGATATTCGGTTATGTTTTAGCCTTAATTCTTGATTTATGTTTACTTGGTTAATAAAGAGTCAATACCAGGAAACCCTACAATGTTTATCTCTACAATGGTTATTTGGTCATAAAGGATGCTTTGTAAAGTATTGAACACAAGGAAGTTTTTTGTCGCAAAAACCCACCTTTGGGTTAAAAACCGAGGACTCCCCACTGAGTCCAATCCACTAGTGTAAACAAGATTCTTACAAAGACCACACAAGCTCAATTCCTAGGTCTCTATTTACGAAGCAGCTTTACCTTTGTGTAACCTTGTCTTACACGGGATGAATTCATTCGGTCTTCACAAGATGGTAGCTCCTCCTGAGCTCTTCACCTTATGGTACTAAGATCAACACAATCAATGATATGATGTTATGATATGCTTATGAAATGAGGATTCAAACAAAAGTCAGGTTCTCCAATTAAACATTTGAAGAAAAACCTAACATGAATCCAAAAGGTTGGTCTATGAATACAATGCAAACCTAGTAAGCAATGATTGGGTATTTATGCATGAGATGGTTTTGTGGCTAAGGTTTCGGTTTGGAATCTTACGAGGTAGCTCTAGGCTAAGTGCACTCTTTTTCTTGAAATGTAAATAACCTAGCCAAGAGACAAATGAAACCTTGAAACCTTTTTTAATGGAAGAGCTGGATGTTTCAGAAGAGGAACAAGTGACAAGTGTCACAAGCCAAAGAGACATTTTCAGATGAAGGGTAAGAAATCCACGCATGGGAAAAGGTGTCAGTTGGCCCATATGGGCTATCTTAATTTGCGTGCCCAAACAGCTAGACAACAAAAGGAATTTCTAACTAGACAACTACACTAAACAAAAGGAACTGAAAAAATAAGTTTGATATGCATATGCAAATGTATGAATCAAACCTTATGTAGTGAAGATGACTGGTGCTTTGATAAATTCAATTCCAACAGTAATCCAACATCATCATTGTGCCCTAACTCTGAATTATAAGTATGTGTGGTAACATTTACAATTTTTGACAAAGGAAGGCAAATATTAAACCTAATACTTAACATAGTGAATAGGGCCCAAATCCTTAATATCAAACTCAAAAGTTAAGGCTTAATCACTTGTTGAATTGCCTCAACAACACTACCAATAATGATTATGTCATCCATATAGAGTAGCAAAATCACAATTTGAGAACCAACAATTTTTACAAATAATGAAGAGTCTAAGAATGTGTTCTTGAAACCAAGCTGAGGATGAAACTAAGAAAATCGATCATTCCATGCCTTTGGGGCTTGTTTCAACCCATAAAGGAACTTATGAAACTTACAAACCAATTGAGGAGAATTGGGATCCTCAAGATCAAGTGGTTGAGTCATATACACCACCTCCTACAAAATTCTATGCAAAGATGCATTTTTCACATCAAGTTGTCTAAGTGACCAATTAAATTGAGCTATAAGGGCTAGAACAATTCTCACTGTTATTGGCTTAACAATAGGACTGAATGTTTCATTATAGTCTATACCATGCTCCTGACTAAACCATTTTGCAACTAATCGATCCTTATGCCTTGCAATTGAACCATCAACATGCATTTTGATCTTGAATGTCCATTTTCAACCCACAAGGTTTTTGTTTACAGGTAAAGAAACCAAACTCCGTGTTCCCTAATGATGTAGTGCCTTAATTTCTTCTTTCATAGCTTGTAGCCAAACTGGACTTTTGAGGGCAGACTTATAAGTATGTGACTTACTAACAGATAAATCAACAGGTTAAGAGGCACTTAATGTAGAAAGTAATGTTTTCTTTTTAATAATTCCACTCTTACTTCTAGTCTACATAGGATGTAAATTGAGAGGTGGTATAGAGAGAATCGCTTGAAAAGTGTCATAGGAATGATCAAGAGCCATAGGACTAAAGAAGTTTACTTGCTGCATTAGTAATGGAGTGGGAAGTGGATGGTGTGGATGGTGTGGATAGGGCTAAAGAAGTTCACTTGTTGCATCAGTAATGGAGTGGGAAGTGGATGGTGTGGATAGCGTAGGAGAAGATATGTGAGGTGCAGGAATATGAGATTCAAAAGATGGAGACCTCAATGGTGATGGATTTGAAATGGAATGTGTATAAGTGGGTAATGTATTTGTATGTGACTTAACTATAGGTGCTGGAAGTTGCACAACAACATTTTGACATGTAACAACTGGAAAATTACTTGATCCATTATAAGTGATAGAGGGAAATTGCATTTGTTTTGAGTTGGATAGAGCTTCAAATGGTGACTTATTGGATAAGACTGAGGAAGGCATTCTTTTGATGAGATATGCAGTAGTTTGACAAGCAAATGACCAAAACTAGGAAGGTATTATTGTTGTTTGTGACAATGTAATTGTGGTTTCAATAAGGTGCCTATGTTTTCTCTCAACTAACCCATTTTGTTCTGGTGTATATGGACATGATTTCTAATGTAAGATGACTTTGGTTGACAAAAAATTCTGGAATGTCTTACTAATGTACTCACCCCCTCCATCACTTTGTAAAATTTGAATTGTTGCATAAATTAAGTACAAAGGAATGAAAGGCAATAAATGTTGCACAAAAATCTGATTTATTGATTAATGGCAAAATCCAGCAATATCTGGTACATTCATTTATTAAGGTAACATAATATCTAAAGCCATCCACAGATAGGCAAGGTGTAGGACCCCACAGATCACTATGCAACACTTCAAATGGTTTTACAAACTTATTGACATTTGTAGGAAAATGGTAACTTGCAAAATTTCCCTTCTAGACAACTTTGACATGTCGCAGATACAAACTCTTTTACATAACTAATATTGGATTTTTGTAACATCAGAAACACAATAGAATTAGTAGGATGACCTAAGATATTGTGCCATAATGTAGATGTGACAAGTTGACCAAGGAAGGCTTTGGTTTTCAAACTACTTTGAGTAGCTGCTGGAAAGGAGATGCCAGGAAAAAAAATGGGATATAGTCTATTATTGCACAACCCTTTGTATAGTATCCTCCATGTGGCCTTGTCTTGTATCCAAAAATAAAAAGCATCAAAGATAAGCCAACAATTATTGTCCAAGTATATTCTATGTACTGACAATAAATTATGTGTCAGCTTTGGAACATATAATACTGAATTCAACTTAATGAGATACACTGGTGGTTTGAGAAGAGTGTTATCAATGTGTGACACAGACAAACCTTCATCATTTGCAGTCTGAATGGTTTCATTAGATGGATAAGGAGAAGCTAGAGAAAGGTTGGTCAAATTAGATGTCATATGATTTGTAGCCTCTGAGTTAGTGAGCCAAACTTGTGGTTGAGAAGAAAATGGTTGAGACACCATTGTATGCATAGCTTGCATTTGTGAATCTGAAGGTAGATTGTAACTCCCTTGAGGGCTAAACTAATAATATTGATTTCTGGAACTAGAACCAATGTAATTATGACCCTTCTCTTTGTAAAAATAGTACCAAGTTGAGTGATTGAATTTCCAGCAAATTTGACAGTTAGACCTATCCTGTGATTTTAAACCACAAAATGCAGCAGAGTGACCCTCAGTATTACACAGTTGACATGTGAGTAATGGTGAAGCTAAAGGTCCTGTGTTGAACTAAGGAGATGGACCAAGAACACCAGGATTTAGTGTTTGTATGACATGAGTTTGAGTAGGGTAATACTGCATAGGCTGAAAGTTTTAAGCCCCTTGATTAAATCTCCCCTTGCCCTTGTTTCTATTGTTGTTAAATTATTTAAACCCTACTAAGATAAATCCAAATTGATCAAAATTGGAATGAAATGACTTATTGGATTTATTTTGAAAATTGGAAGGAGGATGATTAGCCACGATTGCAAATAAGAACTGTGTAGTTGTATTAGAGTTAATGAAAGCCTCTTCAGCAAGCAACTGAGACCTAAACTCTTTTAGAGACATAAGAGTCTCTCTTCCTCTAATGATAGTCCTGAATGTGTTATATTCTACAAGTAAACCATTCAATGCAATGATAGGATTAAACGCACAACACAAAGTAGCACACAAATGTCCTATTTATTTTTCTTATTAACACTAGGATTTGTCAATTGTTGCATATGAAAATAAGGGTCTTTCCCCTAGAAGATTGTTTTGCCTAACTACTTAAAATGTCACAAAAACTGGACTGCTGTTCTTATTGACCAGCCACCGGAAAATAATTATTAGACTAACTTACACTTATCTAAATTCAACAAAATTTTATATGTAGACACTAGACACACAAAGGTACACTCACACAAAGTTGGGATTTTTGGAGTTGATTTTCTATTTTAATTAAATCAAACAAAAAGGGGACAAAAACTAATTTTAAATAATAAAAACGGATTGTAGTTCACAAATTAAGAAAGCGAGTTACGGGAATTGCTATCTAGCACCAAATAATCATGCAAATATGTTATGTTTCATTCAAGTTCCTTTTATTTCTGGATGAAGATGTTCAGGTCGGTTTAATGTTAGAACATAACCTATTACTTTTTCTTATGTAGTATGTTAAGAGAATGACATTTTCAACTTAACTTACTCCCTAGCATGCAATCTAGAATGGCGTGTTCATAAATTTAACAAGTAGAAATCATTAAGAACGAAAAGAGTTTGAGTGATCACAAGGCATCGTAAGTACTGGCGTTGTCTTACTTATCCTAGAAATTGGTTCACATGTTAATCGCAATTAACAAGTACTACTCTATAATATATGTAGATCCTCATTCGACAAGGGCATGCACACACATATTCATAGCATTAGAATCCTATATATGCTTACTAAGTATGCATCCATAAAAAAAAACACATAAAGAACTCATCACTGACGTAAGTAGTGAATCAATTTTCATCTTTCATAAAAGAAATTGAAACGAAATGTCATATCAAACTTGCAATCATATTCGAGGATTCAAAACAGCCCTTAACTTCTGAAAATTTAGCTATACATAATTCGTGAATTAAACCAAAACAAGACATGAGTTGAGAAGATAAAACCAAAACAAGAAAATGCCAAGATTTCCTCCTTTTGTTTCTCCTTTTATTTGTGCTCTATTTTTTCTATCCTTCCCATCCCACCTTGCCCCTGGGCATTCCTTACCTCTCCCATAACTCACCAAACTTAATAGCCACTTTATTGTCATAAAAGAGAGGAAATGGAAATACAATTTTAACTTGTTGCTAGCCTCTTAGTATTTCACCTGCCATAGCCCTTATATCAATTAATCCTCCACTTAATCCTCATCATTATTTCCAATTTAACTTTGCTAAAACTTCTCTTTCTCTTGATTTGGTGTGACCGGCTGACCATGGAAAATGGGAGAGAATTATGTAGCTTTTTCTTCCTTGTTGGTTCAATCACATAAGCTTGTGATTCTACAAATTGTCATGTGCTGGTGACTTCACCAAGTAATTCCAATAAGTTACCTGCAAACAAGTTAAATGAAAATGATCTAAGCCACATGTATCTTCTAAAGTCAAGTAGTCTATATACTTCAACCAAGGGCTATAGGCAAAGAGATTTAAATTAGAAGAAATCACCTGATTAAATTAAAACCAAGGAATTATAACATGATTTTTCTCCAACTCATTAATTTAATTATATAAACACAAAACCATGTAATTCCTTTCATTTAAATCTAGAATATAACAAGAAAATGTAGCTTTCAGGATAAAATAGATATTAAAATATGGACTCATCATGCAATAATGACAATATCCTCATCCACAAAGTATACTCCTGCAATAGACAAATAGTCCATAGCCTCCTTGATTTTTGGTAAGTACTGAGATACAAAATCATACCCTTTCTTAATTGTTTGCAGGTAAGACTTCATTTGGAAAATGCTAGTTTTAGATACTGTGGAAAATTGTTCTTCAAAGCGAATCCATAGATCTTTGGAATTGGCACTTCAAATAGCACAAGACATAGCCACTTGAGATAGAGAAACAGTTATAAGTTGCATAATTGCTTGATCATGTATCATCCACTCCAAATATGCATCACTATCAGTAGAAGATGAAGAATCTGTTGAATTAAGTCCAAATTCACCAGACTAAGATGCATTGCATGGAGGACAAGGATTGAAACCATCCACAAATCCCATAATTCCATTACTTTCAAGCAATAATTGCATTTCGAAATATGCCAATTCAAGTAATTTGTATCATAAAGTTTAACATTCACATAAGTTGAAATTGACGAAACAAGAGCAGTAACAGGAGATTGAAGAAGTTGCAATTAAGAAGCAGTTACCATTTTCACTGGCTTTGATCACCGACTTTGCATGCACTGTTTAAATGAACAGTGTTTAAGGGTGGATTTCACTTTATTTACAAAATTGCCACCGCATGCTGTTCATATTGGAGCTTTCCATATACTTACGAAATTGCCATCACTTCACACAATGAAAGGTAGCCCACACGTCTGTCATCGCTGCACCTTACTTCTTCTCCACTTTTTCTTTGTTTTTTTATTCTCTCTCGCCATTCTCAGTTTCTGCTACTCTCCACAAACCCAAATTTCTTCATATCGTTCTAGTATTCAACAACAAACCCAAAACCAAGATCCTTAAACCCAAATTTCTTCATTTTTTTCCCTCCTCGAGTTCTTGCTGGAGTGTCGACTACACCATGGACATCCACAAGTCCTTCCATCACACTGAAGATGTTCCCCAAGATGATTATATAGACAACCCTTTTGTATTTATAGTTGAATGTATGTTTGCTTGTGGTAATTTTTATATAGGGTTAATCTCTATTTACTACCCTGAAGTTACGTGGTTTCAACATTAAGTACCTGAAATTTTTTTCATCTCAGATTCATACCTTAAGTCTTAATTTTGGGACAGTCTCATACACCCGTTAAGTTTTCTGTTAAGTCATCCGTTAACTAATGATGTGGCGCCCACGTGGACAATGACTGGGCGCCACATGTCAATAAGGTCCCACGTGGATATTAAAAAAAAAACAAAAAATTTCTTCCTCAACCCCGTTCTCACACAACCACATTCAATCTCACCCCCATAAAATCTAAAACCCTGATGCCCCGATTGAGGGGCTAGCTGATCACACAAGTCAAATTCTGAATTAAAATCCCAACAACCCAAACTTACTATCTTTAATTGCATGCCCTACAAAATTCTGACCAGAAAAAGAAAGAAAAAGACTCACAGAGGGTTTGTTGGGGATGATGCACTGCCACACCATCAAATTGATAGAGCCGTCCGAAACAATCTCCTACTTCGCCACAAAACCCTAATTTAATTAATCAACCACAAGCTCAAACCAAATCCTGCAAATCTCTACCCTCATACTCCCCTCACCCTACTAGAAAGGGTAGTTGTTGTCTATGGCGACTGCCCCTTCATCGTCTATACCACCACCACCTACACGTGGTCCCAAACCCACCACCGATGTCTCCAGCTAGCCTCCTCCCTCTCATCCCACCTCGGCATCAAACCTTTTCGCCCAACCAGTCTCCACCTCTTATCGCACCCCACACACCCTGCAATCCGGTCAATCCACCCACCCAACTTCCACCGTCACCTCCTCCTTTGAACATCTTCTTCTTCTCCCTCCCTTCTCTAACCCTCCTCTCTCTCCTTCTCTGCACACCCTCGCTCTCCTCCTCGCCACACCACATGCTCACAAATCATAAATATCTGCTAACCCATTTCAATTTCAACATCACATTAGAAATCCCAACTCGGGAAATTTAATATTTTTTTTTACCAAATAAAGATAAATTGCAGAAGAAAACCCAAAAAAAAGCTTCCAACTTTAAGAGAAAGCGAACAAAAAATGATAAAAAGTTGGAACCTTGGTATAACCGTGGAGCATCGGAATCTGGTGACACTAAGCATACATATAGCTCTTGGAGTAATAAAGGGAAGCCCAGGAGCCCGCAAGAACGCCGATAGCTCCACCCCTCGCTGCACTCCATGCACCCAGCTCTCTGTTCATGAGCACATCTTTTGGGATTCCGATGGCTGATCTCAGCTTCTCTTCCATGGTTAACCCAAATCTGGGAATTGAGGGTGGGTGTGCGGAGGAGATAAGTGAGGGAGAGGGTCATGGGTTAGGGTAGGGTGCCCAAAAACCTTTCCTTTTTTTTTAATTGATTGGGTTGAGGGAGGGAGGGTTGGGGTAGAGGTCGGGGGTTGAGGGAGGGAGAAGGTTGGATTTGCAGATATAGGTGGAGGCCGATAAGGGGCTGAGGGAGGGATGGGTTGAGGGAGGGAGAGGATTGGGGGTTGAGGGAGGGAGAGGGTTGGATTTGCAGATATGGGTGGAGGCCGAGAAGGGAGGGAGAAAGGAGGGAGAAGGGTCGGGTTTGAGGAAGGACAGTTTTTTTTTTTTTTTAATATCCACTTGGGAACCTTATTGACATGTGGCGCCTAGTCATTGTCCACGTGGGCGCCACATCATTAGTTAACGAATGACTTAACAGAAAACTTAATGGATGTATGAGACTGTCCCAAAATTAAGACTTGAGGTATGACTTTAGGATGAAAAAAAACTTCATGTACCAAATGTTGAAAACCACAAAACTTCAGGATAGTAAACAGAGATTAACCCTTATATATATATATATATATATATATAGGTATGTGTGTGTGTTTGTATATGCGCACCCATTAGGTGTTTGACAATTTGTCTCTGTGGATGTTACGATATGGTGGATAGGAGGGTGGAGGTGATGTCTCTCCTCAAAGCTATGCCCCATCTCTCCACCCCACTCCTCGTCTAAGGTTTGGTTTAGAGTTTAGACCCCTGTTTGGTTTCCGAGAAAATCACAAGCTCAAATTTTCTCACACTTTTTCTCAATTTTTATGTTGGAATTGATAGGTTGCATTGAAGGAGGTTATCGAGAAGGTTCTCGCTGAGCCAATACGGCTTCATTTCGTTGTAGCTAATATTAGATTTTATAAAAACTTTCAAATATATCAAAAATATCACTTAAATAGACACAAATACACGTAAGGTTTAAACCTAATAAATTAAAAAAACTAAAACCCTATTAGATAGAGTTCTCACGGCAAAACCTAAAAAATGATGGAGACATAGGGAAGACATCGATTGTTGGTGGAAACTTGTGCACCCCTAAACGCAGGTGAGTGTAGATAGTTAATTTCTTGCATTTTTCCTCATCTACGTTTTCTCGTTACTTTTGTAGCTTCTTCCTTCGATTGAATATTTATCGAAGAATGAACTGTCAATATATGTAACGTTATTTATCTCAATTTTCCTTTGGATTATATGTGCTTCGTATTTAATTTTCCACACCCTTGCATTATTATGGGTGTTGTCCGTGTCTGAATTTAGTTTCGAAGGTTATCACTGATTGCTAGTGAATCAAGAGACGGTTGTGTTCTTAGAAAGTACAAAAAGCATATTAGAAAAAATTAGGTTTCATTTTGTCAATGGAAGTTTAAGATTGCTAAAACCATTTGTTTTTTAATTTATTAAGTTTAAAGCTTAGGGTATTTGTGTCTGTTTAAGTGATATTTTTTATATATTTGAAATGTTTTATAAAAACTGACATTTTTGAAATTAGGGGCTAATATTTGGCTATATTTGATAAATACTCTTGGATTGTATGACATTTTGTAAGCATGTATGTGTTCTTACTCATGTAAACCCTTTAATCTTTATTAGTATATAATTTAGTTATATTTTGATTAAGAGAAGCAAATTATGGATTTTTCTTTTGTTGTTTGTTTGAAATTACAGATATAAAAAAAAATTGGGGTCCAGTGTTCCATTCATCATTTCTACTTCAAGGGGAATTTTTGGAAGCTCTTACCCATGAATTCAGTAGTAGGAAAAACTATTTGCGCGACAGATGTTTGGGTGACAAAGAAACATTTGCCGCTCAAGTGCGTTCTTCGCAATGAAACAATATATTTGTTGCGCAAGAATGCACGACGAAAAAAGATACTCTTTGCGCAAAGGCAGTAACCTTGGGTGACAAAGGCTATTGCCTTTGCGCGAAAAAATTGCGCGATGAAGTTTTTCCCGCTGAAACCTTGGGCAACAAAGGCTTCGTCACGCAAAGTTCGTTGAGTTTTTGGGTCAAAGCATTGAGTCCATGCGCATCCGCGAAACACTTGCGCGACAAAGGCTTCGTCGTGCAAAGTCCAGTCAATTTTTGAGTCAGAGCATTCAGTGCATATGAATCAGAGGAATCAATACTGTATTTAGTGCAAATGTTTGCGACAAAGGCTTCGTTGCGCAAAGTCCATAACCTTCCTATAAATATGCGCTTCTGCTCTCCTTATTCTTCACAATTCTATTCGTGCTCAAATGGAGGAAAAAAATCGGGAGCAAAGCATGCCCTCCGAGCCCTATGATATGAGGCAATATGTGGAGTTTGCACATGTGATTGGTGTAGGAATGCAGAATAATTGTCCTACTGCTGAGTGGCGTTCTTGGAAATGTGTGCCTGAAAATGTGAAAAAGGCAGTGATAGATCAATTATTAGTAAGTGTGACAAATGTTGAAAATAATTAGTTTTGTGAATTTTTTTGTTATATGTCGGAATTAACTATACTGTTGATGATACAAACAAAGAGTTGATGAAGTTGATCGAGGAGGCGTTGAAGGGGGTTACAAGCGGTGGTGTTATGACGTGGAGCTGATTGGAGGACCAACGAAACAATAGTTTTAAATTTATGTTTTTTAGGACAATATTTAATTTAAGGTTTTTTATAGGTTATGTAGTTGGACTTAATTAGGCTTTAATTCATGTTTTGTTGTTTAAAAAATTGCATGGATTAATTCAATTTATTTAAGTTTTTAATTATTTTTAGGATAAATGTAATAACTGAATGTTTGTTTGTAATTATGAAGTTTACGTAAATATAGATACTAAAGATCTATGTCTACGTAAACTTCATAATTACAATCAATTACATTTGTCGCAAAAATTTTAGCGACGAAAGTTTTGTTGGGCAAAGGGCGCAAAAAACGCAAATAACTTTACTGCCATATTTTGAATCTATATGTTTTGTGCAATGAAACATTCGTCGCGTTAGGTGATAAAATCTTGGGCGACAAAGGCTTCGTTGCGCAAAGATCATTCAGTTTTTAGGTCAGAGCATTCAGTGCATGTGAATCAGAGGAATCAAAGTTGTATTTAGTGCGGATATTTGTGCAACAAGGCTTCATCACACAAAGTCCCTATCCTTCCTATAAATATGCGCTTCTGCTCTCCTTATTCATCGGAATGCATTTTGGAAACGTTTTACAATTTTGTAAATTATAATCAATTTGTTCTTTGATTGTTGGTGTGATGGTATGTGTTCGTCAGAGACAATGGATGGCCAAGGTTCTGGAAAAGGTTTGCATTGTAAATTTTGCATTTTGTATAAAGTTTTTATTTAGCTTTAGTATTATGAATATATATTTTGTTGATAGACAATAAGAAAATAGTTGCGATACGGGTCCGACACACTTATGGTGGGAACTGTTACTGAATCATTGCTGAAAAATTAATAGGGGTTGTGAAGTCAGATATGCGCACCAGCTTTTGGTCCGATGTTGGAGTATTGGTGAGTAACAATTGTGCTGCGGATTGGGAGTCTTGGAGAGCCATCCCCTCGAAGCTAAAGATGCACTTGATTGATGAGTTAGCTGTATGTGTTAAGTTATTAGTTAAATAATAATTATGTTTGTTAAATTTAATATAATATTAAGATTTTAATTTATTAACTTTCACATGACAACCTAATTGGAACATTGACAAAAGTAAGCCAAATATGATAAAGGCAATCGACAACATGTTCAAGTCTCGTTTTCGGGAGTGAAAGTTTGATAATTAACGTGCGGCAGAACTACAATGAGAACCAAAACTATCGACGGAGGAGTAGAATAATGTTTTTTATTTTAATTTTAGTGCTTATTTAATAATGAGATTTGAATTAGAAGTTTGTTATTATGAACGGTTTACTTAAATATGTACTTAATGTTTATTTTGAATAAAATTAATGCATTTTAATAAATATTTATATTAATTAATTATGCACAAATAGTTTAATGAAATAAGTTCTTGATTTATTAAGTATTTATATGATTTGAAAAACATTGAAGACGGAATGGAAAAATTCAATTTTTTTTTTAAAGAAAAAGGTAATGCGCAACAAACTATGGTTCATCACACAAAGTGTGATAAAAAATGCAGCAAAACGTAGTTGGATTAAGCCCAAAGTGGAAGCACCATGTTTTGAGTAACAGTGATTTCGTCGTGCAAAGTCTTTTCACTTTACTGAATTTAATCAGAATGCAGGAAGGCATAAGCTGCAAAACAATTGCAGCAGCTGCCTTCCTGCTAGAATTTCCTACCATTCTAGCTTTGTTGCCGTTAATCTTGGAGTTATATTTTCTTAACTAACTTATTTAATTTCCATTCATTTAAATTGTTTTGTATGTAGTTTATAGTTGTTGTGAGTTTATGTATTTGTATGCAAACATTCTTTTATGGATGAACCCAAAAATGGTTTGCAATGTTCATATGAGCTTAGTTTCTTGTTTGAGAATTAGTTGGATTTCGCGAATGGATGCGAAAGCATGATTGCGGTCCAATTAATTCTTGAATTATCCCAAAAATTTTGGACAGTTTGAGAATGCACAGTTACATGTTGTATTTTGCGGTTCACGCATTAGAGTTTGAATGTGGGAAATTTGGTAGCATCTCTTTGCGTTCTTCGGGTACATCGTACTTTTTTGTATCTACGTCGTGCACTTGAAGAACTGCAAGGAGATATCTTCCAAAATTTTCCCACGATTGAACTCTAATGTGTTGGAACCGTAAATTACAGCAAGTAATTGTGCATTCTCAAATGAGATAGGACCCATACCGAAGGCATAAGATGGCATGTCATAATTGAAGTTGTTGTAACCCTTGTAAATTTTTTATGTTTGCAGGTGATATGGACAAACAGTGGATACATAATCCTAATAGATGTGCTGATGATTATTTGGATGGAATAAATCAGTTCATTGATTTTGCAATTGCAAACAGCCGAGGTTCAACTCAAATTCGGTGTCCTTGTAGAAAGTGTAACAACTCAATGATTGAATATTTTGAAACTATTCGATACCATTTAGTTAGAAATGGGATGATGGAGACCTATACTACGTGGAATCATCATGGAGAACAAATACAACACGCTTCATCCTCACACATTACCCGAGCATTGGAGACAGTTGAATCTGTTGTGGGCCCAAATGAACAAATTATGGACATTATCAATTATGCTTTTCCAAACGCTAGTTCGAATATGAATGAGGAAGTATAAGATGACGTCCCTCCCACCATGGACAGTGAAGCATTTGAAAAATATGAAAAACAATTAAAAAGTGCTAAGCAACAATTATACCCCGATTGCGAAGGATTTTCGGTGCTCCTGACCATTGTTGAGTTAATGCATGTCAAAATAAGGTTTCGTATGTCGAACCAATGTTTTGATTACTTTATGGGGGTTTTCAAAAGGATGCTTCCAAATGACAAATGCCTACCCAAAGATCATAAAAGTGCAAAGAAGGTGCTGAGTGGTCTTGGATTGGGATATGAAAAAATTCACACATATAAAAATAATTGCATTTTGTTCTACAAAGAGAATAAAGTGTTGGATAAATGTCTTGTATGTAATGAGTCGTGGTTTAAAATGACCTCTCAAAATACAACAACGAAGATTCCACAAACAGTTATGCGTTATCTCCCATTAAAGCCCAGGATGCAGCGATTGTATATGTCGAAGTACACTGCAAGCGACATGAGGTGGTATAAGGACAGACGAGTGGATGACGATGTTATGAGACATCCTGCAAATAAAGAGGCCTGGAAAGAGTTTGATTAGTTGTACCCTGATTTTGCATGTGAGCCCCGAAACGTTAGATTGGGACTTGTGACAAACGGGTTTAATCCGTTCAGGGTTCTAAACCAAAACCACAGCACTTGGCCAATCTTCACAATTCCGTATAATTTTCCGCCTTGGAAGTGCATGAAAAAAAGAACATATGATGATGACATTGCTTATAACCGAAGATCCGAGCACGTCTATTGATGTTTATTTACAACTCGTTAGTCGATAAACAAAAAGAATTATGGGAAAACGGTGTTCCCACATACGATAAATCTACTGGGAAAATGTTCACTTTGAAAGAAGCAGTAATGTGGACTATAAACGATTTTCATGTGTACGCTATGTTGTCTGGGTAGTGCACTAAGGGTTATTACACATGCCTAGTTTGCAAAAAGAACACAACGTCTAGTTGGCACACGGGAAAAGATTATTACCTAGGACATCGTAGTTGGTTATCGTGGGACCACGAGTGGCGTCAGAATGAGACAACCTTCTTCAATGGCACAGAGCTTTGGCCAAGACTTAGAGAATGGTCTAGAGATGAAATTTTGGCTTAGGTGAATTGTTTGGATTTTGCTCCGTTGGGCAAATCTGTAAATAGGACAAGACCAGACACACATTTGAACTGGACACACAAGGCGAGGTTGTTTGAGCTCCCATACTAGTCCAAATTAAAATTTAGACACAACATTGATGTAATGCATGTTAAGAAAAATATATTGATACACTGGTCGGAACTATAATAGACATCGAGGGAAAAACAAAGGACACAATAAAAGCTTGGATCGATATGGAAAAAATGGGCATTAGGCTACATTTTTGGATGACGAGGGACGGAGACATAGCCAGAAAGAAGCTTGCATCATTTTTTGTGAAACCGGATAAGAGGAAAGAGTTTTTGCAGTTTCTATCTTCTGTACAATTTCTGGATGGGTATTCTTCAAACATCAGCCGTTGCACAAATGTGGATGGAGGCAAATTTTCAGGCCTCAAAAGTCATGATTGTCATGTGATACTTCAATGCCTTCTCCCAGTGTGAATTCGACACCTTTTGCCTAAAGATGTGGTGAAGCCGATTATGTTGTTGGCAAGATATTTTTCTCAATTAACTGTAAGATCTTTGAGCAAGTCCAATGTTAAACAGTTGTGCGACGATATTATTAAAGTGCTATGCAAGTTTGAACAAATATTTCCTCCAGCTTTCTTCACAAGCATGATCCACGTCATGATTCACTTGCCGGATGAGGCACTTCTAGCCGGACCCATCAACTATCAATGGATGTATCCGATAGAAAGGTATTTAATCGCCATAAATACTCTATTCGTGATATATGTACAATTTGACTAATTTTACACGTTATTTTGTTTATTGATGCAGACTACGGGGTGAATGAAAAAAGAATGTATGAATAGGGCAAAGCTTGAAGGATTAATCATGGAGGCATGGGTCACATTTGAGTCGCTTACATTTTGTGCAATGTACCTACAAGACGTTGAGACTACGTTCAATCGACAGCAACACAATAATGACGGTGGTGTGAGAAGTGAAATTTTTTTTGTTTTTGCCCAAATTGCACGACCCTTTGGCTAACCAATCAAAAGGGAGTCGTTTAACAAAATGGACATGGAGGTAGCATATTGGTTTGTACTTAACAATTGTGACTAGACAATTACCTACCTAGATGAGAATGAATAGTTGATGAAGTGGGAACATCCTACACATTTATATGCCAAGAAGCACCGTGAATTGTTTCCTCTTTAGTTTTGTGAAAATGTAAGTTGTTCGTGTTTTGGGTTATTTGCATAATTGTAAATGGTAAACTAACATGTCAACTTTTTATCATTAATTTAGGTGAAGAAATTGAAGGACATGAATTCGCCCGCTTACACTGAAGAATTGTACAACTTGGCTATTGGGTCCCTAAGCGCAGAATTGTATTATGCAGAATAACATCACGAAATTACTCTCATTTGTGAAGTTCTTTGTGTTTACCACCACATAGTATTCATAAGTTTCTCATTACCTGAACACACTAGGATTAGATTTATTTCCATTGCCATTCCCCAATTCATGACTTTTGTCTTTCCAAGTACGAAAGCATGCCATAAAAAACATGTAAAGAGTTATAGCACAAGATACACATGTATGCTACGCTTTATTGATTTGAAGATGCCCAAAATCAACCATTTATGAACAATATACACAGCCTTGAATCAAAAGTCCAATTACAATCCCACGCTGCGCACACACACATATATTCATCCCTACCTTCAACCAGAATAAGTACATGCTTGCCTTCTTCCATCATTCATCGATTCCTTGCAAGTTGCATTGTCCTGCAAACTGTTTTTTCAATACAGGGTTTATTAACTACATGCTTCCTTGTTCTAGAAGAGCTCACCAGTTCAATTGACCGACAAGGCGAACCTTTTCTGAGGTTAAATGTAGTGTTTCATGGCATTTGCATGTTCTATCCTTTTAACTTTTCTTTTTCATGTTTATCATATAGGTTTGCATAAGGCATGTAAATAGGTTATACATATAGGCATGTGGGATACTGTAGATGTTCTTATTGTGCATGAATATATTTTTCATAAGGCATGTGGGAAATTGATGCTTGTGGCCGTGGTAAGTTTTGCATAAGGCATGTAAATAGGGTATACGTATAGGTTTGCACATTTAATATTTAGGCATGTGGGATACTATAGATGTTTCTATTGTGCCTGAATATATATTTTGTGCGTGCATGGGTAATTTGATAATTCGATTCCTTCTTTAATGGGATTAATGAATATAAAGATATATCTTATTTTGCTTCAAGATTAGGATATTTTTTTAGTATATCCAAACTAGATTAAACTAGTGGAATGTAACTTTTTTATTTATTGTTTTTGTAGATGTCGAACTTAATTTCAAACAGCCGGGAGGCTAGTAGGGTCAAACAGACACCTTCTCCAGCAAGTAGTGTTGCTGCCACCTTCCCACCTGATATGGGCACGACATGTGTCCCTCCGGTTACGCCTTTGGGTCCAACGGTGTCTACGGCTCCTGCGTCATCAACTTCTTAGGTGACACATCCTATACTAAGCGCCCGATGGACTCATCGATGGCCCCGAAGTTCTAAGAAGGTTGAGCAGTCTGGTGAGGCTTCCTCTGTCCATAGAGAAGGGTCCCAGCCAGGTAATGCATCTTTCTCATAGTATAATTGAAATTTTGAAAGTTTTTTTTTTGTTGTTGTGAAAATCAAACTTTTAAATTACTTGGTTTTCGGGTAGCTTCATAAAAAGTCATTAGTTACAAAATACTATCAAGGAGGATGCTGAAATCTATTGGTGGATGACAAAAGAAGATCCTATCCCTAATCTTCTTTACAAAAAGTTGGTTGATACATTCTTTGGTTACACTCTTAAAAAGTTATCTTTCTTATTCTTTTATTTTCTCATTAGTGAAAATCTTTAGAATATTTTTCAAGTTATAAAAATGGTGTGTTAAAATTTCAAACATACGAGACTACTCACATCAATATTGTTCTCAACGTAATTAATTACATGTGCAATGCAATATGTGTGTAGTTTCTTCACATATTCACAGCCAATGATTCAATTAGAAGTGAAAACACTTGATACAAATTGTAACTTTTGTTTTAAAGTCCCCAATTGGTATAAAATGTTTCAATTGTTGGGTGGATGTGTTGTTTTTATTGTTATATTGTCTGCAGGCTTTAGGAAATGTTATAGTTTTAGAGAAGGTTCTACCAAATTTTTGGTAGAAAATAGAATTCGTCTAATGTTTACTTTGTTTATTTGGTAGTTCAAAAACAAAACAAAACAAAACCAGGGGCCCATACAGACTTCTGAAGATGTCACAGACCACTCACACCACGATCAAGAAGATCACCATTACGTGGGATTCTCGACAATGTGCGGTTGCAACAAAGGAGCAACATAGTGAGTTAGCCAGAGACATTGGTTCAGTTATCAGAAATCATTGCCCCCTCATATGGGAGTCATGGAAAACTGTCCCACCTGAAATCAAGGAAGTCGTTCTTCATGAATTATCGATAAGTATTTGCAACCTCAAATACTAAACTTTTATTAAAGTATACAAATATTATAAATTTTAACTACTTTTTAATTGTTGAGTTTTGTAGCATCACTATGAGCTCATGAACCTCGATGCCAATCAAAACCAGTACATCATCGACCTTTGCGCCGGTAGGTTCACTCAATGGAAGAGTGACCTCCACAAGCATGATGAGAAATATGATGGTCTGGAGGTTGCTCTAGTAGTTAGGTGCCCTATAGAGTGGCTCTGCGACCATTTTCAAGACGAGAAATACCTAGTAAGTATAATATATATTTCAATAATATTTAATCAAAATTTTTATATTTTTAAATAATATTTTTCATTTTTTCATTAATTTGTTATAAATATCTAAACTAATACGTTTTTTTAATTTGTCAAAGAAGAAACTTCTTCACCGCTCCGGCTCACAACGCTTCTCTTATAGGTTGGAAAAGCGACATAAGGTAATCGTATATTTATTTTAAGTTTTCATTCTTTTTACTCTCTATTACACAATTTGTAATCTATGTGTTAATATTATTTTTTTTTTATTCAGGGAGGGTCAAATTTGTCTGAGATTGACTTGTTCAAGGAGGTGTACGTTCGGCCCAGGGATGAGCTAACGGAGCAACTTCATGTAAGTTATTCCAATTTTTTAATATTCAATTAGTATTAATATTAATTACATGTATATTAAATTTAATTTGTTTATTTCATTTTTCTAGTCCACCATGGTGGAGAAGGGCCAGACCGTTTTGGAGGAGATGGCTTCCCAACTTCCCCTAAAGACCCCGATTGATGAGGTGTTTTCCCCTGAGGATGCCTATCACAGCCCGTCCCAAATTAAAGTTATCGATAAAATGAATTGACAAAATTGCCCTTGAACGGTTGGTGGTGGTGTGTGTAAATGGGCTAAGGTTTGGACTTAATCAAATTTTAAGTTTTAGTTGTTTGGTTGGTGACCCAATTTGGACCACACACACACAAAAGTACCTTTCTCTCTCTTCTCTCCCGTGCTCTCTCCCTCAGACTCACTCTCTCTCCTCTTCTCCCGTACGGATTAACAACAAACTAGTCGGAAGTTTGCAGATCGACGGTTTAAAGGACACCATTGTGTTCCTGAGGTTCATACAAGTTGAATGATACCATTTTTAGGTAAGAACTTCTTCGAAAACTCGTGAAAACCCTAACCCGATTTATGTCACTATTCATGCAATCATAAAATCGTGTGTTTTTTGGGGGATTTCAAGCTTACAAGTAGCTTAAGAAGGTCCTCATGAGGCTCGAAGTGGTTCGTTGGAAGAATTTGGATGTCTGATTATCGAGAACGACGGGTTTTAAGATTTGCCGAAATATTGAGTCTTCTTTTGGCGGGTTTCTAGGGTTTCAGGGCTCGACTCAGGTATTGTTTTGTTCATCTTGGTGAGATCTTCAATTTGGTTCAAGTTTCATGGAATTTGGTTAAGAAATGAAGAAGATATAAGGTTTTGAAATCAATTACAGAAACTGGCGAAGTCACCGGTGTCCGGCGACTCGTCAAAGAATACAAGGCCATATTCCATTAGTTTTGATGGAATATGCTAACGGCGTTAGATGAAGCTGTTAATAATTGACGGTATATGCTTGCTTTTGGATGGATGATCGGATCATATTTATATATATTTTTACTTCAAATTCACTCGTCTTTTCTTGGTTAGTTCCTTATATTTTTGAGCTATTTACGTTATTTTTGTGTTTATAGGATTTGTTATGCAAAGAAAATAAAAATAGAACAAGTGAAATTTTATGTAATAAATTCGTCAAACTGTCTGTGTAGATCAGCTTTTAAATAAAATTAATTAAAAAAATAATAATAATGATAAATCATGATGATGTTTGAAACATCATCATGATTCATGTTTTGTGGCAGGAAGAAAGGCATAACAATGGAATAAAAATAGGAGGAAAGGGAGAGACTCACGGGGTTGAAAGGCAGAAAAGAAAGAAAAACAGAAATAAATAGTGGGAGACAGCTACGGATCCAAGGAAAAAAAGGCAGCAAGGCTGCCAGAAAGAAAAGAATAAAAGAAAGCTGCCTTGCAGCACAGCGGGGGGAGATAGAAGAAAAAGGGGGCGCTGCCCTTTGGGCAGCTCGCAGAGAGCAGTGAGGGGAGAGAGGTCAGAAAACAGGCGCAGAAAAATAGAAATAGAGGAAGGCACGGGATTGGAAGGCAGGGCAGAGAGATAGAAGCTGCCTTTGGCAGCGTGGAAGAAGGCGTGGGGAGAGAGAGAGAGCACAGAAAACTGTGCGGAAAAAAAGAAAAAAAAAAGAAACAGAAGGTCAGACGGAAGAATAAGGTTAGAGAGAGGAATCGAAAGGGGAGAGAGATAGGAGAGACTGACGGAAGTCAGAGGGCAGGTCAGAGGCGCGGCAGCAGAGCAGAAGCAGTGCGCAGGGACAGACAGAACACTGAAGCACTCTCTCTTTCGGTTTAATTTTTCCAAACTTCTCTTTTATTTCTGTTTTTAATAATGTGTAATTAAATTTATGTTGGTTAGAGGTTAATTCGAAACCATGAATATATTTGTAATATGAATTGATTACCTTCAGTTGTGAGTTATAAGTTGTGAATTCAATTTACTTATCCGTTCGTATAAAAACTGATTTGTGTATGTTGGTTGAGAGTGCACGCTTAATTTACATGCATGAATTTGATGCTAGAATATAAGTGAATTTCACCTAATCGTTATGAACTTATTTTCACAAGTAGTAAAGGTTGCTAGTCACAATCACGTTAAGTAAATTCTTGGCAAGAGTATCATGCTTTTCATAGTTACGAATGCCTCGTCAATGCTTATAGTTTTCACAAAGTTTAATGATCTTTGATTGTATCTCTATTGTGCTTTTCACGTAGGGGACTTTTGAAGAATGTTTTGAATTGTTGTATGCGTTTTCCCGTCCAATTCAATAACTTAAGGAAAACTTGAAGATTAAAAAAGTGCTGTTCACGGTTAATCTGAAGTGTTGAAATTCACAATTTATTAAATGAACAACTGGAAATCATTTTGTATGCAAGTATAACATGTGTGGAGAAGAACCCTCTAGCTAGTCCGTCATTTATCATTTTACCTTAATTTTATGTTTTTGTCAATTCTGTAATTTAATTAAGTTTAATTTACTTTTCATCAAAACCAAACACCCATCCATTATTAAATTATATTATTTAGTTAGTTTTCTTTATTGTTAGTCTTTTAATTTAATTTCCGTCCATTTCAGTTCCTAGTGTTTAATTTAATTGTTTTCATTATTTTGAGTCATTTTAAGTGTGTTTCGAGTTATTAGAGTTTTTAGCCTAATTTTGTGTCCTTAAGTCTTGTTTAATATTTTTAAATTAATTTAGAATAGATTAGCAATCCCTCCTAATCCCCGGCCTAGAACGATACCCTACTTACATCTATACTACAATTGTCAAAAAGAGGGTTTAATTTGTGTGTCAAGTAATTTTTCGCATCAAATTTTGGCGCCGTTGCCGGGGATTAGCAACTTTGCTAATCCTTTTATTTTTGTTTTTGTTTATGTTTATATTGGTGTTTGTGTATTTTACTTTTGATATTTGATTTATTTTTCTTTCTTTGATTTCAGGTTCAAATGGAGCCGAGGGAAATTTAAAGGAAAGATGCGTCCGGCTAAAGACGTTAAATCAAGCGCTTCTTGGGAGGCAACCCAAGCATTCAACGAAGGGAGACTTTGGAATCACTAACCCAATCAGCTTTGCATTCTTCCACCCTTATCTTTACTGCTTTCATTTTGTTTTGTTTAGTTAGTTGTGTTATTTGGTTGATTTCTGTGAGTTTGTGTTATTTAGTTTAAGTGTGGGGGAAGATTAACCAAAGTCTCTTTACATTAATTTACATTTAAAAAGAAAAAAAAAAAAAAAAGATAAAATTTAAAATTAATGATAAAAAAAAAATACATAAAAAAAAAAAAAAATTTTAAAATTTAAAAAAAAAAAAAAAAAAAAAAAAATTTAAAAAAAAAAAAAAAAATTTAAAAAAAAAAAAAAAAAAGTACAAATATTTTACAATAATGTAAACTAATAGTATTCATTGGTCGGGTGGTGCTTCGGTAGTCGGCGGGGCCACAGAAGGAGGAGGCGTCAGAGGTTGATCAGTTGGAGCTTCACTACGCGGTGCCGCTCCAGAAGACGAAGGCAGATGCGGTTGGAACAAACCCACAAACCTTCGATGATCAAGTAAAATTTGACCATCAGTGTCCTGCATCTGGTCAATCTTCCTCTTCATGCTGGTGGCATAGCTGTGTGCGAGCTTGTGCAATTGTTTATTTTCATGCTTGAGTCCTTTAATCTCCTCTTTGAGACTCTGTATTTCAGCCACCAACGATTCAACATGACGGGTTCGGGCAAATAGGCGTTGGGCCATGTTGGACACAGAACCCGCACACTGCACGCTAAGAGCCAGAGACTCCTTAACCGCCAATTCATCAGACCGCCTAGCGAGCAGTCTGTTATCTCTGGGAGTGACAAGGTTCCGGGCCACCACCGCAGCAGTCATGTCATTTTTCATCATCGAATCCCCCACGGTAAGAGGACCGGTAGGGGATATGAAGGATGGCCGCCATATGTTGTCTGGTGAAGGCGGAGCTGCCTCTTCACCAATGTTCAAGTCAAAACGACGATCAGAAGGGCCAGACATTTTTCAGAGGTGGTGTTGAGAAAGAAGAGATCGGACAGGTTAAGATTTCGGAAGTGCAAGAAGAGAGTGTTTACTGGAGGGATAAGTGTGTTGTGGAGCAAGATTAACGCCTCTATAAAAAGGAAGAAATCAAAGAGGCGCTCCTCAGAAATCGATGAAGCGTCCTCTCGCAAATCGAAGAGGCGGGGCTCCTTTCTCAAAAGCCGGATTCTTTTCTGAAAAGAGGCGTTTCATTTCTTAAAGGATGGGCTTGCTCAGAAACCACGAGCCGAACCCCGGATTTCAAAAGATCAATTTGTCCAGACGTGTCGTCACTTGTCACACGCAAATTGCTTTGCGAAATTCTCGGGCAGTTTGTCGAAGCACCAATGCAGAAATCGAAGAGGGAAATTCAACAGTCAAAGACACGCTAGCTTTCTCAAAAGCTGGGCTTCAACCCACGGGCAAATCTTCTTTTCCAGATTTATCCGCACGTGTCACATGCTACCTCTACAATCGACGATGCTCAGAGCTCGAAGCGCCGATTCCAGATATCAATGAGGAATCTGCTTTGCGGAAATTACGGGCAGCTTTGTCAGAAAGCGCGTAATTTGTACTATTCATCCATCCACCGGCTACCGACAATGAGTGAGAGAACAGTTCCGGTTGTGAAGACAAGTCCTATAAGTTTCTACCTTCGCCTTCCACAACAAAAGCACACTCTCTCAGCACACCCTCTCAACACTTCTTCATCTCCGAAAATGCATTCCCAAAGAATCCTCCTAAGTTACTCTGTGTTTCTCATTCCTTGGGATACTCCTGCGAACAACCCATTCAAAGCAAAAGTATTTCATATCATGAAGGTTGAAAGCAAGAGTATCTCATATCATGCTTTCTCCCTGTCCTTTCTCCAGCCAGCACTTGCTCTCGAGTACTCATCATCTTGTGTTTCCTCTTCGTCTCTTACGTATAAAGGAAGTGAAGATGATACCTCGAAGCATGTGGAGACAACGTGCTGATTCATCCTCAACTAAGGACAAGGAGAAAGAGAGCAAGAGGTGGGCACTTGGAAAGATTGAAGAAAGAAACAGACCAACACCTCTCCCTCGTGCCTGCCCGCCATGCAGAGGAAACAAGCAGAGAAGAATGCAGCTTGCACAATCATCCCAGCAGAAGGAGTCTGAGATGAAGAACAAGAGAAGCTGCCACATCTGCTTGGAGAACAAATAAGGAACTGCAATATTCCCAAAGAGCAAAGCTCCGCCGTACAATATCATCAAATAGTAAAAAGCTAAGTGTCACCCCGTTCAAGAGGAAAGCTGTGGAAAGTCAACAAGCACGACCAATGATTACTTATTAGTTTTATTCATTATCTTTTATCGTAATTTTCAATTTTTCGTTTGCAATTTTTTTTTAATTAATTTTCTTGCGTACTTAACTGAATTATTTTTTTTCTTTGCAGGAACTTTTGGTTATTTCCACCCTTGAAGTTGATTGCAGAATTTTAGCTTGGGGGTCATCGCTTGATTTTACTGCAAATTAGGGAAGTTTTCAGTCCAATCGCGTTATTTTGTTTCTTATTATTTATTTATTTTATTTTATTTTTTTTATTTGCATTATAGTGTTTTCTGACATTGGGGACAATGTCAAGTTTAAGTGTGGGGGTAGAAATCTCCAGAATTTCATTTGTCTCTGTGTTGTTGTTTTTTGTGTTCTTAATTAGTTTTGTTTTTTTTTGTGTTCTTAATTAGTTTTGTTTTCTTTTAAAAAAATAATAAAAAACAAAAAAAAAAAAACAAAACTATAAAAAAAAAAAAAACTGTGTTGTTGTTTTTTGTGTTCTTAATTAGTTTTGTTTTCTTTAAAAAAAAAAAAAAAAAAAATCGGAAAATTTAAAAACTCCAAAAATATTGTCTTGTTTCCCTTATTGTTTTGAATTAGATTTTTGTTAGTTTCCCGACCCAATGATATAATTGGATAAAATTTGAACCATGATCATCAAGAACTTAGTTAACATGTGTTTTGTGAAATTCCTAATTCTCTTGTTAGTTTTGTACATGTTTGATCATCTTTGAAAAACCAAATGCACATAGCCTTGTTGATGTGAAACTAAAGCATGACTTAAAGCTTCATATGTGAATTTAGTGACCATATACATCCTATGTGAGTTTTTGAGCCTATTGAAAGTGTGTGCATTTTTCATACACTCCTATTCTTTTCATGTGTGATGAACTTATGTGAGATACATCTCTAGAACTTGCGTAACGATCTTTCGAAATGTTTGTCATTGATTGCATGAACTTGGAAATGATAGAGGCATTAGGTTTACCACCATGACCCAAATAACCATGTTTCCCAAAGAAAAATGATATCATTAGATTACAAATTTGAGCCGTGTATGTTGAGCCTTTTATTTCTTATCACCAGATATGCATACCCTTATACCTGAAACATTTTTTCCTTACCCTTTCCAAGCAAGCTAGTGAGCAATGTGAGATTGTCTTATGGGAAATGTTTGTGAAGTACTTGGAAGGTGTTTGGCAAAAGAATAAGTGTGGGGGTATTTCATGTTTGTATAAAAAAAAAAAAAAAAAAAAAAAAAAAAAAAAAGAGAAAAGAAAAAAGAAAGATTGTACACAAAGAAAATAAAAAGTTGTTCAAGTTTCAGTTTAAGAGTGTGGTTGGAGGTGCTAAAAGAATCGTTGGAAAGGTTGAGTTCTTATAAATCTAAAGAAAAGAATTGCTTGCAATGTAGCTTGGAACTTGTGTTTACCTATTCTTTCATTTCAATAACCCTCTCCCTAAACCTCATTACGTCCAGTAAAAGTCCTCTTGATTTAAGTTTTGCAATTATGATTGTGGAGATGAGATCTTTATGCAAGCTTATGGTAGAAATTTCATATTTGATTCTTTGAGCGAAACACATTAAAACTAAACACATGTGTGATTGAGTGCATATCCCGTGAGAAGGTTGCTAGTTTGCATATGATGATTTTAAAAATAAAAACTTGAAATTGCATTAGCATGGCTATCTCACACACTACACTTCAAGGATGATTCAAAGATTACTGCTAATATTTGAATAAGAAAGATGAACTTAGATTAGTTCCTTGATGCTAGCTATGGTTCTTGATGATTTGTTTTCTTGAATGAAATTCTATGAGGGTCACATAGAGGGAAGCTAATGTTTTTCATGTTATTACTTTTTCATGTTTTCTTTGTTTTGCTCGAGGACTAGCAAAAGTTAAGTATGGGGGTATTTGATCGGATCATATTTATATATATTTTTACTTCAAATTCACTCGTCTTTTCTTGGTTAGTTCCTTATATTTTTGAGCTATTTACGTTATTTTTGTGTTTATAGGATTTGTTATGCAAAGAAAATAAAAATAGAACAAGTGAAATTTTATGTAATAAATTCGTCAAACTGTCTGTGTAGATCATCTTTTAAATAAAATTAATAAAAGAAATAATAATGATAAATCATGATGATGTTTGAAACATCATCATGATTCATGTTTTGTGGCAGGAAGAAAGGCATAACAATGGAATAAAAATAGGAGGAAAGGGAGAGACTCACGGGGTTGAAAGGCAGAAAAGAAAGAAAAACAGAAATAAATAGTGGGAGACAGCTACGGATCCAAGGAAAAAAAGGCAGCAAGGCTGCCAGAAAGAAAAGAATAAAAGAAAGCTGCCTTGCAGCACAGCGGGGGGAGATAGAAGAAAAAGGGGGCGCTGCCCTTTGGGCAGCTCGCAGAGAGCAGTGAGGGGAGAGAGGTCAGAAAACAGGCGCAGAAAAATAGAAATAGAGGAAGGCACGGGATTGGAAGGCAGGGCAGAGAGATAGAAGCTGCCTTTGGCAGCGTGGAAGAAGGCGTGGGGAGAGAGAGAGAGCACAGAAAACTGTGCGGAAAAAAAGAAAAAAAAAAGAAACAGAAGGTCAGACGGAAGAATAAGGTTAGAGAGAGGAATCGAAAGGGGAGAGAGATAGGAGAGACTGACGGAAGTCAGAGGGCAGGTCAGAGGCGCGGCAGCAGAGCAGAAGCAGTGCGCAGGGACAGACAGAACACTGAAGCACTCTCTCTTTCGGTTTAATTTTTCCAAACTTCTCTTTTATTTCTGTTTTTAATAATGTGTAATTAAATTTATGTTGGTTAGAGGTTAATTCGAAACCATGAATATATTTGTAATATGAATTGATTACCTTCAGTTGTGAGTTATAAGTTGTGAATTCAATTTACTTATCCGTTCGTATAAAAACTGATTTGTGTATGTTGGTTGAGAGTGCACGCTTAATTTACATGCATGAATTTGATGCTAGAATATAAGTGAATTTCACCTAATCGTTATGAACTTATTTTCACAAGTAGTAAAGGTTGCTAGTCACAATCACGTTAAGTAAATTCTTGGCAAGAGTATCATGCTTTTCATAGTTACGAATGCCTCGTCAATGCTTATAGTTTTCACAAAGTTTAATGATCTTTGATTGTATCTCTATTGTGCTTTTCACGTAGGGGACTTTTGAAGAATGTTTTGAATTGTTGTATGCGTTTTCCCGTCCAATTCAATAACTTAAGGAAAACTTGAAGATTAAAAAAGTGCTGTTCACGGTTAATCTGAAGTGTTGAAATTCACAATTTATTAAATGAACAACTGGAAATCATTTTGTATGCAAGTATAACATGTGTGGAGAAGAACCCTCTAGCTAGTCCGTCATTTATCATTTTACCTTAATTTTATGTTTTTGTCAATTCTGTAATTTAATTAAGTTTAATTTACTTTTCATCAAAACCAAACACCCATCCATTATTAAATTATATTATTTAGTTAGTTTTCTTTATTGTTAGTCTTTTAATTTAATTTCCGTCCATTTCAGTTCCTAGTGTTTAATTTAATTGTTTTCATTATTTTGAGTCATTTTAAGTGTGTTTCGAGTTATTAGAGTTTTTAGCCTAATTTTGTGTCCTTAAGTCTTGTTTAATATTTTTAAATTAATTTAGAATAGATTAGCAATCCCTCCTAATCCCCGGCCTAGAACGATACCCTACTTACATCTATACTACAATTGTCAAAAAGAGGGTTTAATTTGTGTGTCAAGTAATTTTTCGCATCAAATTTTGGCGCCGTTGCCGGGGATTAGCAACTTTGCTAATCCTTTTATTTTTGTTTTTGTTTATGTTTATATTGGTGTTTGTGTATTTTACTTTTGATATTTGATTTATTTTTCTTTCTTTGATTTCAGGTTCAAATGGAGCCGAGGGAAATTTAAAGGAAAGATGCGTCCGGCTAAAGACGTTAAATCAAGCGCTTCTTGGGAGGCAACCCAAGCATTCAACGAAGGGAGACTTTGGAATCACTAACCCAATCAGCTTTGCATTCTTCCACCCTTATCTTTACTGCTTTCATTTTGTTTTGTTTAGTTAGTTGTGTTATTTGGTTGATTTCTGTGAGTTTGTGTTATTTAGTTTAAGTGTGGGGGAAGATTAACCAAAGTCTCTTTACATTAATTTACATTTAAAAAGAAAAAAAAAAAAAAAAGATAAAATTTAAAATTAATGATAAAAAAAAAATACATAAAAAAAAAAAAAAATTTTAAAATTTAAAAAAAAAAAAAAAAAAAAAAAAATTTAAAAAAAAAAAAAAAAATTTAAAAAAAAAAAAAAAAAGTACAAATATTTTACAATAATGTAAACTAATAGTATTCATTGGTCGGGTGGTGCTTCGGTAGTCGGCGGGGCCACAGAAGGAGGAGGCGTCAGAGGTTGATCAGTTGGAGCTTCACTACGCGGTGCCGCTCCAGAAGACGAAGGCAGATGCGGTTGGAACAAACCCACAAACCTTCGATGATCAAGTAAAATTTGACCATCAGTGTCCTGCATCTGGTCAATCTTCCTCTTCATGCTGGTGGCATAGCTGTGTGCGAGCTTGTGCAATTGTTTATTTTCATGCTTGAGTCCTTTAATCTCCTCTTTGAGACTCTGTATTTCAGCCACCAACGATTCAACATGACGGGTTCGGGCAAATAGGCGTTGGGCCATGTTGGACACAGAACCCGCACACTGCACGCTAAGAGCCAGAGACTCCTTAACCGCCAATTCATCAGACCGCCTAGCGAGCAGTCTGTTATCTCTGGGAGTGACAAGGTTCCGGGCCACCACCGCAGCAGTCATGTCATTTTTCATCATCGAATCCCCCACGGTAAGAGGACCGGTAGGGGATATGAAGGATGGCCGCCATATGTTGTCTGGTGAAGGCGGAGCTGCCTCTTCACCAATGTTTAAGTCAAAACGACGATCAGAAGGGCCAGACATTTTTCAGAGGTGGTGTTGAGAAAGAAGAGATCGGACAGGTTAAGATTTCGGAAGTGCAAGAAGAGAGTGTTTACTGGAGGGATAAGTGTGTTGTGGAGCAAGATTAACGCCTCTATAAAAAGGAAGAAATCAAAGAGGCGCTCCTCAGAAATCGATGAAGCGTCCTCTCGCAAATCGAAGAGGCGGGGCTCCTTTCTCAAAAGCCGGATTCTTTTCTGAAAAGAGGCGTTTCATTTCTTAAAGGATGGGCTTGCTCAGAAACCACGAGCCGAACCCCGGATTTCAAAAGATCAATTTGTCCAGACGTGTCGTCACTTGTCACACGCAAATTGCTTTGCGAAATTCTCGGGCAGTTTGTCGAAGCACCAATGCAGAAATCGAAGAGGGAAATTCAACAGTCAAAGACACGCTAGCTTTCTCAAAAGCTGGGCTTCAACCCACGGGCAAATCTTCTTTTCCAGATTTATCCGCACGTGTCACATGCTACCTCTACAATCGACGATGCTCAGAGCTCGAAGCGCCGATTCCAGATATCAATGAGGAATCTGCTTTGCGGAAATTACGGGCAGCTTTGTCAGAAAGCGCGTAATTTGTACTATTCATCCATCCACCGGCTACCGACAATGAGTGAGAGAACAGTTCCGGTTGTGAAGACAAGTCCTATAAGTTTCTACCTTCGCCTTCCACAACAAAAGCACACTCTCTCAGCACACCCTCTCAACACTTCTTCATCTCCGAAAATGCATTCCCAAAGAATCCTCCTAAGTTACTCTGTGTTTCTCATTCCTTGGGATACTCCTGCGAACAACCCATTCAAAGCAAAAGTATTTCATATCATGAAGGTTGAAAGCAAGAGTATCTCATATCATGCTTTCTCCCTGTCCTTTCTCCAGCCAGCACTTGCTCTCGAGTACTCATCATCTTGTGTTTCCTCTTCGTCTCTTACGTATAAAGGAAGTGAAGATGATACCTCGAAGCATGTGGAGACAACGTGCTGATTCATCCTCAACTAAGGACAAGGAGAAAGAGAGCAAGAGGTGGGCACTTGGAAAGATTGAAGAAAGAAACAGACCAACACCTCTCCCTCGTGCCTGCCCGCCATGCAGAGGAAACAAGCAGAGAAGAATGCAGCTTGCACAATCATCCCAGCAGAAGGAGTCTGAGATGAAGAACAAGAGAAGCTGCCACATCTGCTTGGAGAACAAATAAGGAACTGCAATATTCCCAAAGAGCAAAGCTCCGCCGTACAATATCATCAAATAGTAAAAAGCTAAGTGTCACCCCGTTCAAGAGGAAAGCTGTGGAAAGTCAACAAGCACGACCAATGATTACTTATTAGTTTTATTCATTATCTTTTATCGTAATTTTCAATTTTTCGTTTGCAATTTTTTTTTAATTAATTTTCTTGCGTACTTAACTGAATTATTTTTTTTCTTTGCAGGAACTTTTGGTTATTTCCACCCTTGAAGTTGATTGCAGAATTTTAGCTTGGGGGTCATCGCTTGATTTTACTGCAAATTAGGGAAGTTTTCAGTCCAATCGCGTTATTTTGTTTCTTATTATTTATTTATTTTATTTTATTTTTTTTATTTGCATTATAGTGTTTTCTGACATTGGGGACAATGTCAAGTTTAAGTGTGGGGGTAGAAATCTCCAGAATTTCATTTGTCTCTGTGTTGTTGTTTTTTGTGTTCTTAATTAGTTTTGTTTTTTTTTGTGTTCTTAATTAGTTTTGTTTTCTTTTAAAAAAATAATAAAAAACAAAAAAAAAAAAACAAAACTATAAAAAAAAAAAAAACTGTGTTGTTGTTTTTTGTGTTCTTAATTAGTTTTGTTTTCTTTAAAAAAAAAAAAAAAAAAAATCGGAAAATTTAAAAACTCCAAAAATATTGTCTTGTTTCCCTTATTGTTTTGAATTAGATTTTTGTTAGTTTCCCGACCCAATGATATAATTGGATAAAATTTGAACCATGATCATCAAGAACTTAGTTAACATGTGTTTTGTGAAATTCCTAATTCTCTTGTTAGTTTTGTACATGTTTGATCATCTTTGAAAAACCAAATGCACATAGCCTTGTTGATGTGAAACTAAAGCATGACTTAAAGCTTCATATGTGAATTTAGTGACCATATACATCCTATGTGAGTTTTTGAGCCTATTGAAAGTGTGTGCATTTTTCATACACTCCTATTCTTTTCATGTGTGATGAACTTATGTGAGATACATCTCTAGAACTTGCGTAACGATCTTTCGAAATGTTTGTCATTGATTGCATGAACTTGGAAATGATAGAGGCATTAGGTTTACCACCATGACCCAAATAACCATGTTTCCCAAAGAAAAATGATATCATTAGATTACAAATTTGAGCCGTGTATGTTGAGCCTTTTATTTCTTATCACCAGATATGCATACCCTTATACCTGAAACATTTTTTCCTTACCCTTTCCAAGCAAGCTAGTGAGCAATGTGAGATTGTCTTATGGGAAATGTTTGTGAAGTACTTGGAAGGTGTTTGGCAAAAGAATAAGTGTGGGGGTATTTCATGTTTGTATAAAAAAAAAAAAAAAAAAAAAAAAAAAAAAAAGAGAAAAGAAAAAAGAAAGATTGTACACAAAGAAAATAAAAAGTTGTTCAAGTTTCAGTTTAAGAGTGTGGTTGGAGGTGCTAAAAGAATCGTTGGAAAGGTTGAGTTCTTATAAATCTAAAGAAAAGAATTGCTTGCAATGTAGCTTGGAACTTGTGTTTACCTATTCTTTCATTTCAATAACCCTCTCCCTAAACCTCATTACGTCCAGTAAAAGTCCTCTTGATTTAAGTTTTGCAATTATGATTGTGGAGATGAGATCTTTATGCAAGCTTATGGTAGAAATTTCATATTTGATTCTTTGAGCGAAACACATTAAAACTAAACACATGTGTGATTGAGTGCATATCCCGTGAGAAGGTTGCTAGTTTGCATATGATGATTTTAAAAATAAAAACTTGAAATTGCATTAGCATGGCTATCTCACACACTACACTTCAAGGATGATTCAAAGATTACTGCTAATATTTGAATAAGAAAGATGAACTTAGATTAGTTCCTTGATGCTAGCTATGGTTCTTGATGATTTGTTTTCTTGAATGAAATTCTATGAGGGTCACATAGAGGGAAGCTAATGTTTTTCATGTTATTACTTTTTCATGTTTTCTTTGTTTTGCTCGAGGACTAGCAAAAGTTAAGTATGGGGGTATTTGATCGGATCATATTTATATATATTTTTACTTCAAATTCACTCGTCTTTTCTTGGTTAGTTCCTTATATTTTTGAGCTATTTACGTTATTTTTGTGTTTATAGGATTTGTTATGCAAAGAAAATAAAAATAGAACAAGTGAAATTTTATGTAATAAATTCGTCAAACTGTCTGTGTAGATCATCTTTTAAATAAAATTAATAAAAGAAATAATAATGATAAATCATGATGATGTTTGAAACATCATCATGATTCATGTTTTGTGGCAGGAAGAAAGGCATAACAATGGAATAAAAATAGGAGGAAAGGGAGAGACTCACGGGGTTGAAAGGCAGAAAAGAAAGAAAAACAGAAATAAATAGTGGGAGACAGCTACGGATCCAAGGAAAAAAAGGCAGCAAGGCTGCCAGAAAGAAAAGAATAAAAGAAAGCTGCCTTGCAGCACAGCGGGGGGAGATAGAAGAAAAAGGGGGCGCTGCCCTTTGGGCAGCTCGCAGAGAGCAGTGAGGGGAGAGAGGTCAGAAAACAGGCGCAGAAAAATAGAAATAGAGGAAGGCACGGGATTGGAAGGCAGGGCAGAGAGATAGAAGCTGCCTTTGGCAGCGTGGAAGAAGGCGTGGGGAGAGAGAGAGAGCACAGAAAACTGTGCGGAAAAAAAGAAAAAAAAAAGAAACAGAAGGTCAGACGGAAGAATAAGGTTAGAGAGAGGAATCGAAAGGGGAGAGAGATAGGAGAGACTGACGGAAGTCAGAGGGCAGGTCAGAGGCGCGGCAGCAGAGCAGAAGCAGTGCGCAGGGACAGACAGAACACTGAAGCACTCTCTCTTTCGGTTTAATTTTTCCAAACTTCTCTTTTATTTCTGTTTTTAATAATGTGTAATTAAATTTATGTTGGTTAGAGGTTAATTCGAAACCATGAAGATATTTGTAATATGAATTGATTACCTTCAGTTGTGAGTTATAAGTTGTGAATTCAATTTACTTATCCGTTCGTATAAAAACTGATTTGTGTATGTTGGTTGAGAGTGCACGCTTAATTTACATGCATGAATTTGATGCTAGAATATAAGTGAATTTCACCTAATCGTTATGAACTTATTTTCACAAGTAGTAAAGGTTGCTAGTCACAATCACGTTAAGTAAATTCTTGGCAAGAGTATCATGCTTTTCATAGTTACGAATGCCTCGTCAATGCTTATAGTTTTCACAAAGTTTAATGATCTTTGATTGTATCTCTATTGTGCTTTTCACGTAGGGGACTTTTGAAGAATGTTTTGAATTGTTGTATGCGTTTTCCCGTCCAATTCAATAACTTAAGGAAAACTTGAAGATTAAAAAAGTGCTGTTCACGGTTAATCTGAAGTGTTGAAATTCACAATTTATTAAATGAACAACTGGAAATCATTTTGTATGCAAGTATAACATGTGTGGAGAAGAACCCTCTAGCTAGTCCGTCATTTATCATTTTACCTTAATTTTATGTTTTTGTCAATTCTGTAATTTAATTAAGTTTAATTTACTTTTCATCAAAACCAAACACCCATCCATTATTAAATTATATTATTTAGTTAGTTTTCTTTATTGTTAGTCTTTTAATTTAATTTCCGTCCATTTCAGTTCCTAGTGTTTAATTTAATTGTTTTCATTATTTTGAGTCATTTTAAGTGTGTTTCGAGTTATTAGAGTTTTTAGCCTAATTTTGTGTCCTTAAGTCTTGTTTAATATTTTTAAATTAATTTAGAATAGATTAGCAATCCCTCCTAATCCCCGGCCTAGAACGATACCCTACTTACATCTATACTACAATTGTCAAAAAGAGGGTTTAATTTGTGTGTCAAGTAATTTTTCGCATCAATGGAATATTCCTGACAGCATTAACTGCTGCCGTCAGTGTGCCTAGCATGTGCCCGCGCGTGGGCGACGAGTCTGGCCATGCCTTGGTCGGCGCGTGGGTGGTCGGAAAAATTTTCTAAAAATATGGGGATGTATGTGAGGTTGTGTAGATCACATTGGTATATTCAAACATCCCATTTGAGCAATGTATGAGAAGTTATTAGCTAGTATTGGTTATGTGCTTTAAATTAACGTTTTTATAGTTGTTACACATATAGGCGAGACTTATCCCGAGGACGAGCGCAGTCAAGGGCGACTCAGGGGCTACGACCCTTCGACATACCCGTGAGTGGGCTTTTGGTTTTCAGTATATACTCATATACTTAATATTTTCCCAGAAAATGCGTTTAAATGAAAGTATGCCTTGAAATGTCATGCATATAAATTTATGTTCAGTATATGTATTAGTAAATAATGCATAATATATAATTGTGGTGTTGTGGACGCTCAGGTAAGCCCAGGTGAGTTTATGAATTGTGAATATGAATAACAGTTGTGATTAATTGAGAAGCAATTGAGAAGCATAGAGCTCATAAACCTGCATCCCGGTGTTAGTGATTAGCCAGTGATATGGCACATGCCTGTATGTAATGTCACCTCCCGCACCATAGGCTCACATTGGATCCAAGTTAGGTGCATAGTTTTGTCATATAGACCATTATAAGTGGTTCCAACTCGTAGTTGACTAGCGATTTATCGCACAACTATCAAGAGAGAGTAGCACTAAGCATAACTATATTACACCTAGTCCTATTGTACAGATCATTACAGTGGTTCCGACTCGTGTGCAATGTAGTGCCGTTTAGGTCATTTGCAGTGACTCCGGCTAGATTGTCTAATGAGCTATGAATTCAGTCAGCCGTATAGACTTCTGCAGAGGTTGGAGTCCCACTGCCGTTAGCACCCTTTTTAGTACTCATTAAGCTAATTCCTCATTGTTTTCACACATTAAGCTCAGGAATACATTTATTTGCTAATATGATGGCCGGTCATAGTTCAGTAAAGATTTTAAATGGGTTCGCTTGGACTATGCTATGTATGAATGATCTTTTATTTTTTTATAGGAGATTCTGGTCCTTTATTTATAGTTCTTGCATTAACTGGTCCGGAATTAGGTGTAGCTATATCATAAGCTCATGTTTCTACGATCTCAATCTGTATTTACTTGAATGACCGATTTCACTTTGTATAAAAGTCGAGAACGAGAGAATGTGGTTATAGATTCAGATAAATCAATTCTAAAAAGAGTATCTACTTTTTTCCAATCGTATCAAAATAATGAGAAAGTTCTCTATCCTCTCGGGAAGAACTAAAACAATTATTTGAAAAAATGAAGATTGTCCGAATGCTTTCATTAATATACCACCAAGCGTACCAATAATAAATTCATCAGCAAGTTCATATCTTGGCATGGCATACTTATGATTATGAATATGTGTAGCATGATTTGAATAGATATATATAGATATATGTATATGTTTATATTCTATTTCTGGAAAAAAGTATACATGTTTTACTACGAGGGGTTAGAGTATTTTGAAAGTTAAATGTGTTCTTAAAACCTTTGTTTTTGCCCACTCACACTTTTTGTTTTACGCCCCTCCAGGTTTTAGGTAGGCTGCTGTTGGTGACGTACAAGGATTCAGGTGGTTCTGACATATTAACCTAATTGTAGGACATCTTATGGTATTGTATAACTAGTACTTGTCCTACTGGACTGCACCTAGACTTTCGATGCTCTGATTAGTGTATTTCACTTGTATCGCACTCCTAGCACTTCCTACTTATTAGTGCACATTAGTAGCTTTCGGTTTTTATTTAGTCGTATATTTCTTATCTTTATTGCTTCCGCACTGTGCACATGGTTACGTCACCCTCACGTGACGGCCAGTGATGAGTAGATTTTATATTATCTATTTTACCCTAACCTTAGTATATTTGGTTAATATTTTGGAAGAATTTTGATACTTTGAATTGTATTTTCAATATAGGACTTTCGACTTCCTCTAGAGCAAAACAGGAACAAATAGGCGAATTTTGGAGTAATTCCAGTTGGAGGGTGTTCCTGAGTCACTTAGCTTGATCGTATCAAAATTTGGGATTTTTCCACCAAGCGGTTAGTTTCTGGCGATAAAATAAAGGAGCGATGCGCGGTGCTGGAAAATGACGTTTCTGGGCTTAAATTGCGTTTTTGGAGCCCAAGATGATCTCGGATGGGTTCGTGGCCTTCTGGAGAAGTGTTCAGAATATTCCAAACATTAAATCCAGCTATATTGGGCCAGTTTTGGAGCAGCTTATGGGTCCAAAACGTGGCTGTTCAGATTTTAGGAGAATTTTACCATTTAATTTAGGGTTATGTTTCCTATTTTATTTGATAATTATTTTTAGTTTCCTAGTGGGAATAAATGACCTGTTTTTTAGGGTTTGTGTGGGGGGCTTAGCAGATTTATTACTTGGCCGTCTACAAGTTTTCTCTACGCTTTATTTTATGCAATTTTGGAGACAGAGAAAATTGCTAGGGTTTTTTGAGATTTTCTACTTGAAGGTGCTTTCAATCATTTTCTTAATAATATTTTCTATGATTTTATTATGAATATGCGTAAATAATTCCTTTTGCTAGGGCGAAACCTTGAGCCTTAACATGAATATGTGATTTTTATTTAATTGCTTATGATTGATTGCATGCATACTTTGAATTGATAATCACTGGGATAAAAACTATCTAATTGTCTTAATGCCTAATCACCATTAGGATCTTTAGAAAAGTAATTTGATGTAATTTTAGTCGGAATGTTCCCTGAAATTGATGCTGGCTTCTTGTGATTAATAATTGTAATTTCACTTAGGATGAACACCACGTCTTAAGGATTGCATGGTTTTTCAAAGGGTTTTCATAAAGCATAATGGCTCTTTCATGTTCAGATTTGATCCGAACTTCTGGACGGGTTGGAAGTTTGATATACATTCTATGTTGAAGGTTCCAAGTAGAATATAAACTAGGAAAACTTAGCATTCATAGTGGCATGTGTAGATCATAAGTAATTGGTAAAAGTTCATAGGATTGCTAAGTGATGGTGGAACCCTAGTGCTTTCTTAATTTGATTTCTCCCAAAACTGTTTTCTTTTCCCTCTAGTTTTAATATTGCAGATTGTCTTATTTTTATTAGTTAAATTCGTTTTATTAAATTAGGCCATAAAAATCAATCATCTCAAGTTCTACTTTACAATCATTAATTGGAATTTGGTTTGTTTCAAATTATTTAATAATGCATGTGGAAAACGACCTTGCGAGATCCGTTAATACTACAACAACCTTGTGATTCTTGCAAGTATAATAGGAGTTTTTAGCCTGTTCACATGTGTAGTAAAATCTCTATCAGCCAGCATGCCTCGATCTCGGTCGGGTTGTGTCAATGCCGGTTTTCAGATCATGACGGACACACTCAATCAGACCCTCTGTCATAGGCATTGGAATGTTCACCGGAGGCTTGTGAAAGCCCGCCTTCGGGACCCATCTGCCTCATCCTCTAGGCAGAGAACAAAAGAGGTCGAATTGCTGACATCTGAAGTGTCGGAGCTCATATTGCCGCCCAGTAGTCTCAGCTTGCAACCCAAAGCAGTTTGATGAATCAAATTCGTCTTGCTCTTCAAATCTCTGGCATTTAGTTCCTCGACATTGAACCACCTCTAGCAATGACCTCCTAGCCCCCCGCCAAAGCAGTTACGACCTCCCTGCCACAGTAGGTACGACCTCCCAGCCCCTTAACACAGCGGCAACACTACCAGCAAGCGATTATGACGTGGATGACTACATATTCTAGTTTTTTTTTACTTGTTTTCAAATTCTAAAATATTTCTTTCCGTTGTATGTACATTTTCAATAAGTTTTTAATTCAATATTCTTCTTTACATTTTCTGTTTTTAATTTCATTAAATTAATTTATACATAAAACAATATTATCAACATTAAAAGGAAAAAATAAATAAATATTATTTTAAAAAAATAATTTTAAAATCTTACTACGACGGCCTTATGTCCGTCACGCAAGGGTTTGGGGATCGAACCCCAATTTCATCGCTTGAAGTATCACGCACAACGAACACTCATTCGTCGCTCTTCATTTCGTGCAACGACATTTGTCGCACAACATTCATTTCACACAACAATGCACTTTCCTCCGTTGCGCAATGTCTGATGTCACGAGCTTTGCGCGACGTCTTCTTCGCCACCCAATGTTTCCGGCAACCGTATTTTCCTTTGCGCAATGACTGTCCCTTCGTCGCCCAAACAGTTATGCTTAGTAGTTATTCAAAGAGGTTTCGTGGCTGTGTTTTTCGTGTTTGCCGGGTTTTTGTTTATTAATTTGCAACAAGTTCAAGTCTTTACTGATTTCAGATGATATGTGATTGTTTAGGTTAAGTGGGGAGAGGTATGTGGTGATGGAAGTGATGAAGATTGCTCTGTACCAGGAAATGATGTGACCTATGACATCCTTTTGACTTGACTTTTGTGCCAAGATTGAAAGTTGATGCCATCCTGCTGTCACGAACAATAAAGGTGCCAAATTTTACATTTTCTGTTATCCTTTTCTTTGATATGCTTTCTTGGGGAAATATTCACATTTCCTTGAACATTATCCTGATGCATCAATTTTTTTTCTGTTACAGATATGGAACTGTTCTCATGATGAAGGTACTACAAATGTGTCCATCTTTGCATTAAATCACCGGATTTAATGGTCAAATTATTAATTCAAACATTTGTTAACTGTTTGATCTGTTTTTGGATTGTTGTGTGCTATGGAATTGTGTAATATGTTGGCTGCGGGTCTGCTGTCCCCTATACGATGTCTCACTCGTGTCTCCTTCTTCATTTTTTTGACATGTGTTTACCACCGAATCTCAACTTAACTCTGTTAACTTTTAATGAATTAAAAATTAAAATAACAAAAATAAAAAAATACACAAAAACAAAGAAACAAGCCACCACCGAAGTCCCACCCAGCAACCTCTGATTTTGCTGCAGAAGCAAGATGAAGGCTAGGGCTCAGCTGTTCTTCCCTGTCCTTAGAATTCCAAAATCCAAATTGAAAGCAACATCATTAAAAAAAATCCACATTGTCAACTACAACAAATTTAATTTGAAAGCAACAAAAGAAAACGAAAAATCCAAATTATCATCTGATAGAAAACCCTAGGGCGTTTGCAGGAGGATAGATTTTTACCTCCAATCGAGCAATGGTAAAAATGGCGTTTACAGGAGGAAAGATTTGAGACTCGACCATCGTGGACTTGAAACCTGGTACAGGCAATGTCGAGGAGATAAAAACTTCTTTTTGAACGACTCCACTCAAAGTTGTTTGGGAGCATATGCTCCTATCAACTTTACACAGGACACACAAAAGAAGTACTTTGATCCTATTGGACGGGGGAGGGTGAAGAAGCTAGGACAGAAAGGTAGAGTTCAAGAGAGTAGAATGCGTTTAGGAACGTGGAATATAGGAACCTTAACGGGAAAATCTATGGAAGTAGTGGAAGTTATGGTAAGGAGAAGGATAAATATTATGTGCCTACAAGAAACTAAGTGGGTTGGTCTTAAGGCAAAGGATCTAGAAAATTCAGGGTTTAAACTTTGGTATTCGGGCACAAATAGAACGAGAAACGGTGTTGGCATCATCGTGGACAAGACCTTGACACAAGATGTTGTAGATGTCAAGAGGGTAGGAGATAGAATCATGGCAATCAAGATTGTAATAGGACAAGAACTCATCAATGTGATTAGTGCGTACGCACCTCAAGTAGGGTTGGATATGAGTTCGAAGGAGAAATTTTGGGAAGACCTTGGAGACTTGGTGCAAGGAATTGCCCAAACGGAGAAGTTATTTATAGGAGGAGATTTAAATGGACACATGGGCAGGGAGACAGGCAACTATGGAGGTTTTCATGGTGGCCATGGTTTTGGGGAGAGAAACGAGGATGGGGAAGCTATCTTGGATTTTGCAATGGCATATGATCTCTTCTTAGCCAACACCTTCTTTAAGAAGAGAGAAGAACATGTGATCACCTACAAGAGTGGGTCGTCAAAAACACAAATAGATTTCCTTCTAATGAGGAAAGGGGATCGTATAACTTGTAAGGATTGTAAAGTTATACCGGGAGAGAGCTTGGCTAATCAACATCGCTTATTGGTGATGGATGTACATATCAAAAGAGTGAGAAAAAAGAACAAGACTTGGAAGTGCCCAAGGACTAGATGGTGGAATCTAAAAGGAGAAAAACAAGCCATTTTCAAAGAGAAAGTAATCACCCAGTGTGGGTGGGATAGAAAGGGGGAAGCTAGCCAAATGTCAGATTACATGGCTAGTTGTATCCGAAAAGTAGCAAAAGAGGTATTAGGAGAGTCCAAGGGCTTTGCCCCACACCAAAAGGAATCTTGGTGGTGGAATGAGGAGGTACAAACAAAGGTGAAGGCTAAGAAGGAATGTTGTAAAGCCTTATACAAGGACAGGACCGATGAAAATGGTGAAAGGTATAGAAGAGCGAAGCAAGAGGCGAAGAAAGCTATGAGAGAAGCTAAATTAGCGGCTTATGACGACATGTATAAGCGACTAGATACCAAAGAAGGAGAGTTAGATATCTATAAACTAGCTACAGCAAGGGAAAAGAAGACAAGGGACCTAAACCAAGTGAGGTGCATCAAGGATGAGGATGGAAAGGTTCTTGCTACAGAAAATGCGGTCAAAGACAGATGGAGAGGTTATTTTCATAATCTTTTCAATGAAGGACATGAAAGGAGTACTTCTTTAGGGGAGTTGAGTAACTCAGAAGAGTGTAGAAATTACTCCTTTTATCGTCGAATCAGGAAGGAAGAAGTGGTTGTAGCTTTGAAGAAGATGAAGCATAGAAAAGTAGTGGGCCCAGACGATATACCGATCGAAGTGTGGAAAGTCTTGGGAGAGACAGGTATAGCATGGCTCACTGACCTTTTCAATAGGATTTTGAAAACGAAGAAGATGCCAACTGAGTGGCGAAAGAGCACTTTAGTGCCTATCTACAAGAATAAGGGCGACGTACAAAATTGCATGAACTATAGGGGTATTAAGCTAATGAGTCATACAACGAAGCTCTGGGAGAGAGTCATTGAGCATAGATTGAGGCAAGAGACACGGGTTTCGGACAACCAATTCGGGTTCATGCCAGGGCGCTCAACCATGGAGGCAATTTATCTCTTACGAAGATTGATGGAAAGATATAGAGATGGGAAAAAGGATTTACACATGGTCTTTATAGATTTGGAAAAAGCGTATGATAGGGTCCCAAGAGACATTCTTTGGAGGATTTTAGAGAAGAAATGAGTACGAGTAGCATATATCCAAGCTATAAAAGATATGTATGAAGGAGCAAAGACTGTTGTAAGAACTCATGAAGGACAAACTGAAAGCTTTCCCATAACTGTAGGATTACATCAAGGCTCATCCTTAAGTCCTTACCTTTTTGCGTTGGTAATGGATGAGTTAACAGGACATATTCAAGATGGTATTCCTTGGTGTATGCTTTTCGCAGACGATATAGTGTTGATAGATGAAACTCAGGAATGGGTAAATGCAAAGCTTAACCTTTGGAGAGAAGTGTTGGAATCTAAAGGTCTTCGCCTAAGCCGATCAAAGACAGAATATATGGAGTGCAAGTTCAGTGCAAATGGAGGCCAAAATGAGTTAGGGGTAAGGATCGGAGATCAGGAAATACCAAAGAGCGATCGTTTTCGCTACTTAGGATCTATCTTGCAAAAGAACGGAGAATTAGATGAAGATCTCAACCATAGAATACAAGCTGGATGGATGAAGTGGAAGAGTGCATCCGGCGTGTTGTGTGACCGCCGTATGCCACTGAAGCTCAAGGGAAAATTTTATAGGATGGCAATAAGGCCGGCGATGCTGTATGGCACAGAATGTTGGGCGGTGAAGCATCAACACGTACACAGAATGGGTGTAGCGGAGATGAGGATGCTTCGTTGGATGTGTGGGCACACGGGAAATGATAAGATTAGGAATGAAGATATCCGAGCTAAAGTAGGAGTAGCCGAAATTGTAGGAAAATTGAGAGAAAATCGGTTACGGTGGTTTGGACATGTGCAAAGAAAGCCTACTGACGCTCCGGTTAGAAGATGCGACTACGGGACAGAGGTTCAGGGTCGAATGGGTAGAGGAAGACCTAGGAAAACTTTGGAATAGACTCTAAGAAAAGACTTAGAGTATTTGGATCTAACGGAGGACATGACACAGGACCGAGCACAATGGCGTTCTAAGATTCATATAGCCGACCCCACTCAGTGAAGAAGACTTTGGTGTATTTAACACAATACTTTGAAATGAAGCAAAGCTTATTTATTGATAACTCCGATAAGTTACAAATATGTACATATACATGAGTCAAAATAAACAAATAAGAGGGAGCCTTCACAAAGGTTGCTTAGAAGAAGTCTCAGCAGTGGGTAGAGCCCCAGAAAGAGAAGGCACCGGAGGGGGATCATTCGGAGCCTCAGTACTGGACAGAACCCTAGAAGGAAGAGGCATCGAAGGTTGATCATTTGGAGCTTCATTACGCGGTACAACCCCAGAAGACGAAGGCAATAAATGCCTTTGGAACAAACCCACAAACCGCTGATGATCAAGTAAAACCTGACCATCAGATTCCTTCATCTGGTCAAGCTTCCTCGTCATGTTTGTAGCATAGTCATGTGCGAGCCGGTGCAACTGTTTATTCTCATGCTTGAGCCCTCTAATCTCCTGTTTGAGACTCATCACTTCAGCCGCCAATGATTCAACTTGGCGGGTTCGAACAAATAGGCGCTGGGCCATATTAGACACTGAACCTACACACTGAACACTTAGAGCCAGAGAATCCTTAACAGCCAACTCATCAGACCGTTTGGAAAGTAGTCTGTTATCTTTAGGAGTGAGAAAGTTCCTGGCCACCATCGCAGCAGTCATATCATTCTTCATCACGGAATCCCCAACGGTAAGAGGACCAGTAGGGGATAAGAAGGATGGGCGCCATATGTTGTCTGGAGAAGGCGTGGTTGCCTCTTCAACAAGGTTCAAGTCAAAACGACGGTCGAATAGGCCAGACATTTTCAAAGGTGTTGAAGAGAGAAGAGGTCGGACAAATCAAGATCTTAGAAGTGCAAGAAGGGAGCTTCTACTGGTGAGGATTCAAGTGTGCTTTGGAACTTAATGCCAGCCTCTATAAAAATATGCACTCGACGGAGCTTCAGAAATCGAAGAGGTGCCTGCCCAGAAATGGAAGAGGCGTTTGCTTTCTCAAAAGCTGGGCTGCTCAGAGACCACGAGGGCCGATCTCAGAAATCGAAGAGACGTTTGCTTTCTCAAAAGCTGGGCTGCTCAAAGAGCACGAAGGCCGATCTCAAAAATCGAAGAGGCACTTGCTTTCTTAAAAGCTGGGCTGCTCAGAGACCACGAGGGCCGATCTCAAAAATCGAAGAGGCACCTGTTTTTTTCAGCCTTGTCAGCACCTGTCACATGCACACTCAGCTTTGCTGAAATTACGGGCATTCTGTTAAAGATTTCTGGTGAAGTAGAAAGCACGTGAATCTTACTGTTCAATCATCCACTTTCCACACGCACCATCAGCTCATGGGTACCACAGATAACTTTGCTAAAGATCTCTGACAAAGTTTAGACACGTGAAGCTTGCAGCTCCCACTACATCGCTATGACCAAGAAGGGTAAAAGAATAGCAAAGAAACAGCACTAACAAAGTTTAGACACATAACTTTTGAAGGTCTAGCTACCATATTATTACCCACAAGGGTAAAGGAACAGCACCGTTGCTGGATAATTGGAAAGTCCCTGTGTGTCAACCTCTGTGCTCCGTGGCAAGGTAGACTAACAAACATGCCCAACCTTTACTTACATTCGAGAAAACACTCCCACCAAGATTGTTTGCTCCAAAATCGAAGAGGCACCGTCCTCCGAATCTCGAGAGCGAGACTCCCAACATGATTACTTTCTCAAAAATCGAAAAGACACCGCTATCCAAATCTCGAGAGCCAGACTCCCAACAGGATTGCTCTCTCAAAAATCGAAGAGGCACTGTCCTCCGAATCTCGAGAGCCAGATCCCCGACAGGATTGCTTGTACGAAAACCGAAGAGGCACCGCTTTCTCAACTTCGAGAGCCAGATCTCCTTGAATAAAGCTTGTCTGTAATCTTCACACGCAACATCAGCTTTCCCGATACCACAGACCACTTTTTCAAAGTGCTCTGACACACGTGAATAACATTACTACTTGTTGTTAGGGAAACTCCTATATATGTCGACCTCCATCCTCAACGGACAGGCAGACCTACAAAAATGCTCAACCCTTCCTCATATCTGAGAGGGCACTCCCAACGAAGCCTCTCGAAATACTCAGCTTTCTTTCCCCCCGATAATACCTCTGCAAACAAGCTACACTAGAGCAAGAATATCTTATATCATCAGGGTTAAAAGCAAGAGTATCCCATATCATGCTTTTTCCCTGTCTTTTCCTTTGGCCTTGTTCTTACCTGCAAGACAAGGAGAAAGAGAGCATTCAGTCAGCACTTGGAATCAAGCTTCCAGTCCGGAACTGACTGCCTGGAACCCCATTGCTCTCGAGTACTCATCTTCAACATCTTATGCTTCCCGAGAAGATACCACATCTGCCTGAGGAACAAATAGGGCAAGTGAGAAGGATACAAGGAAGCATGTGGAGACAAGCGTAACAGAACACGTGCCGATACATCCACTACTTTGTCAACGGCAAAAGTATCCCATATCAGCAGGGTCGAACATACTCTAGATTTGATGGACTTGTTTTGACCCTCAAATTCTTCAGTCGGCCTTATACTCTGGAGGAAACCAGACAATCCTCCAGCCCAGTTCAAGAATAAGCCTGTGGAAAGTTACTTCTTCAAAAGAAAAAGTATCTCATATCATCTATTCTCCTTTTCTTCTATTTATCCTTCATGCTGCCTGCAAGATAGGGAGAATGAGAACAATCAGCCGGAACTCGAAATCAAACTTCTGATCTGGGACTGATTGCTTGGAGCTCTGATTGCTTACCTTGTCTGTCACCTCTTTCAGCAGATCCCCTAGCTCGGCGACTTGGGGGACTCCCACTACATGGTTTGTATCGCGCTTGACCAAGCCTGAAACTACAAGTAAGCTTCAAGTGAAATTGATACATTACCTTGTGCATCTCCACCAGTTAAAGATACCACCCCTGGATGGAGGAAGAGTACTTCCAGAGAAGATGCCACATCTACCTATGAGACAGATAAGGCAAGTGAAGACGAGAGCTTGAACATATGTCATTTGTACTAAATCATTCACTTGTACTCACTAAAGGAGAGCTTGAACCTATGTACTTGCGTAAACCCTTCACAATTAATGAGAACTCCTCTACTCCGTGGACGTAGCCAACCTGGGTGAACCACGTACATCTTGTGTTTGCTTTCCTATCTCTATCCATTTACATACTTATCCACACTAATGACCAGAGCAATCTAGCGAAGATCACAAACTTAATACTTTCTGTTGTACCAAAGTCCTCACTGATTTTGTGCATCAACAATCCTTAAGTCATTACCTTTTTGCGTTGGTAATGGATGAGTTACCATGACATATTCAAGATGATATTCCTTGGTGTATGCTTTTCGCAAACGATATAGTGTTGATAGATGAAACTCATGAGGGGTAAATGCGAAGCTTAACCTTTGGAGAGAAGTGTTGGAATCTAAAGGTCTTCGCCTAAGCCGATCAAAGACAGAATATATGGAGTGCAAGTTCAGTGCAAATGGAGGCCAAAATGAGTTAGGGGTGAGGATCGGAGATCAGGAAATACCAAAGAGCAATCGTTTTCGCTACCTAGGATCTATATCTTGCAAAAGAGCGGAGAATTAGATGGAGATCTCAACCATAGAATACAAGCTGGATGGATGAAGTGGAAGAGTGCATCCGGCGTGTTGTGTGACCGTCGTAGGCCACTAAAGCTCAAGGAAAATTTTTATAGGACGACAATAAGGCCAGCGATGCTGTATGGCACAGAATGTTGGGCGGTGAAGCACCAACACGTACACAAAAGGGGTTTGGATATGTGCAAAGAAAGCCTACTGACGCTCCGGTTCGAAGATGTGACTACGGGATAGAGGTTTCAGGGCCGAAGGGGTAGAGGAAGACCTAGGAAAACTTTGGAAGAGACCCTAAGAAAAGACTTAGAGTACTTGGATCTAACGGAGGACATGACACAAAACCGAGCGCAATGGCGTTCTAGGATTCATATAGCCGACCCCACTTAGTGGGAAAAGGCTTTGTTGTTGTTGTTGTTGTATTAAATGTTAACAGAGTTAATTTGGTGTTAAGTGGTATGACAAGTGTCGAAAAAATAAAGAATAAGACATTAAGGAGACATCATTTTCGGAACAGCATATCTGTAGCCTAATATGTTCGATGTTGAGATGGCATTTATTAGAAACCCATGCTTTAACTGATAAATGCTTTGAGATTGCTGCTGAAACTTTACTTGCACTTTTTTTTTCTCCTGCCATATAGTTTTTCCTTTCTTTTAAGCATAGTCATGATTGGTTATCTACTTTGTTTTGACAGCCGATATTCGTGTTAATCAGTTCTTTAAACCATCATATTTCAAGGGAGGTAGATTCTCTCTCCTCCCACTTCTTTTGTCATCTTGTTTTGTGTGGTCACAGTTAAGTCACGTTAATATTTTATATTATTTTTTTATAGAGATAATAAGACAAAAAGAAATAGTAATATAAAATGTTGACGTGGCTTAACCGTGACCACACAAACAGAAAGGCACGGGAGGGCACAGGAAGTGGGAAGGCAAAGAATCTGCCTCCCAAGACCAAGGTATAAAATATCGATGATATCGGAAATATCGATAGTCCAAAAACACGGAAATTTCGATAAAATATCGGGATATTATCGATATCGATAAAAATTGAATAAAAACCATAGAAATTGTAAGAAAAACTTGGAAATTTTTATTGAAACTTTGCAAGATGTTTATTTAGTCAATTATTTATTAGTTTATCACAAAAAAATTGGAAGGAAATGCATTGCATGATGGATTTAACTGATTTAAGTTGATTATATAGCGAGCTGGCAAACAGTGTGAGTGTAAAAGATATGTAGTAATTAATGAAAGAAGTTTAAACACACCATAATCATTTATATATAATGAATTAGTACAATATTTTACACTTTATATATTGCATGGTAAGATACATGAGTAACTTATTCTTATAACGGGTACATATCAATTTTTTTATAAAAATTAATGGGTACAAACTTATTCTTATTTTATTTTTTATAGATTTGAAATGTTTGAATTGAAAATTAATTAGGAGTTTAATAAGGATGTGAGTATTAAAACTCTAAATCAATTACTAATTTTTGTTATGAAAGTTATGTAACTTACATGTAATTAATTAATACTAGGGACTTTGATCAAAATATAAAAACTGATAAGATCTTAGTCAATGAACATTAGAAACTAGGGATCGGATACTAATTTTTCTTTATTTTTTTAACATAATAATAATTTGGTTAATCACATTTTACATCATCTAGTTTCGAGAAAAAAGAAAATTGTTTGGTCAATTTTGAAAGCCATATCAAAATTTTGAGTGATATTTTTATCCAACGTGTTAATACAAAATTGTTGATGCCAAAACCGGAGGTCTTGGAACAACGTAAATCCGGCCGTGAATCTGCAAGTAATGTAAATGACACAAGATGTATCGTGGTTTACCCCAAGGTTTGGGCTACGTCCACATTGATTATTGTATTTATCTGTTTGTGAGGGAGAGAGATGGAGAGAGCTTCTAAGGGTGAGAGAGCCCTTCCATGGCCTAAGAGATTGGCCTCCCCTAATTGTGAGGGTGAGGGGTCCTTTTATAGAATAAGGACTCCTCACGTATTACATATTTGCCCCTTCTTTTATCACATAATTACATTTAAGTCCCCCGAGTATTTATACGAGGCCCTAAATATGGTATAAACAAAAATCATATAGACATAGTACATGATTATGTTTTGGTAATCGAAGACGCCACAATGAGATGAACGGTTCTACTTAGGTAATTATAGGCTTTTAATTAAATTTATGATGTAGTAAATATAAGGTAGAAACGTCACTTCCACCATTTAGACTAAATTGTATGATTGGTTTTCCTTTCATGTTACTAATTTGAATAGAAGCTGAAGCTCTACGATGACGAGTTTTTGTTCATATGTGCTAGTTTGGTTTCCCTCGTTAGCCCACAAATGAATCGAATGCCTATCATATCATTATTCTGGAGAACAATCAAATTAGCAAATAACCAAAAGACGTATATCAATATGATATTTTTCTAATGGTGCATTGTGAGAAAATTAGTACTCATCATTAAATTCATTCCCCAACCTAAAATGTATAAATCGAAGTAGCCTTAAATTCTTTGGTGGGTAATTGAAAAACTAAATTGCAACTCATATAAGTCCAAAAGATCATTACCCATAATAAAAACGCAATTTTGTTGGATAAACCCGATGGCTGTTGAATGGGAAAGCGTCACAATACAATTGTGAGATTAGAGTTGTTGTTGTTGTCCCACATCGCCCAAGTGATAAAAAAGAAGCTGGTGGAGAGATTATAAAAAGGACCAGAAGCCCAAACGATAAAGCATAACCCTTATCGATCATATCGCGATATTATCAATAATATCGTGATATTATCGATATTATCACGATATGAACGATAATTAAAGGATAAATGTGATAATATCGTTATATCAAAAAAACAATAATATTGATGATATTATCGATATTTTGGTCCTTGCCCAAGACCGAGATCCACCCACTCCCAGGTGCTCAAGAGACAATTCATAAGCTGTCAGATTTCTGTGACCTGTCTGCAGTTTGAATAATACTATGTAAGGATTACACAGCCTCTGAAAATTGTTGCACAAGTTCTAGGTCCGTACACACACTCGTCTTTCTTTATACTTACCATTTCTTTCTCTTTAATTGGTACTATTTTTTAATATATCTTTTAAAACTGTTTGAATTTGGAAGTGTTTAATATTAACCCAAACAGTCTGATTGCAGAGTAAGGAGAATGTAACCCCGAGTGGCTCCAAGCTTGCAGTAACATGAAATAACAGAACTAACAGTAAGCTATTGCGGTAACCTTTTTCCCTTTCTTCGCCATGACAAAGTAGGGGTGCAACTTAGGTTGGGCCAATCCGAACCCGCCCATGTCCAACCCGACTTTAAATCCAAACAAGCGGGTTTTTTTTTAGTTAAAACCCGCCTGACCCAGCCCAATTTCAACTCGTTCATTAATTGGGTTGAGTTGGGTTGATCATTTGCCCGTCCATTCCCAACCCAACCCAACCCATGAACCAAACCTGAATGTGGCCCATATCAATTAATACTTATATTGCACCCAAGTGGGCCAAGTCCAAAAACCCACATCGTTTCTATTTTTTTTTAATAAATTACCCCTCTAAACCCTAAAGCTATATATTAAATTGTTAGTCTCCAAACCCTAAATTCTTTGTGTCTAGAAGCCAAGCAATTGCTCAGGTCTACCGTCTACCTCCTTAATTCCGCGGCTCTGCCTAAACAAAATAGTAAGCCTTTTCTCCTTGATCAATGGACCTAGTGGTTTAATCATATATATAATATACATATATATATATATATATGTATTACATAATATAATATAATACACTGCAAGTTTGATTAGGGAGCTCTTTCGAATCATATCGCATGAAAGTGAAGAAAGAATTATAAAATAAAATAAAAGTATTCTAGGTAATCATGCATGCATATTTGATAAAATCTCAATTACTTAGTTCCTCATATATGATTATACAAACTTAATTAAAATTTTGACATCTTTCCGTCTTATATGTTTATGTTACTTCCTATCCGCTATTTTTGTTGTCATATGTTACATATGTTAATATTTCTATTTTGTTTCATGTGTTAATTGTTCAGGTCCATTTGATTGTCATATATGGCAGAACATAATCAGACAACTACTCCAAGAGAGCCTTTGCCAGCTGCTCATGTAGAGCCTCAAAATGCTACAATTAAACCTCAGGTACCATCTAAACGCAAAAGAGTAAATGAACCCAAGTCTAAAGTTTGGGCACATTATGAAGGATTTCTAAATGCGGATGGAAGTAGGACTGGTGAGGCACAATGCACCTATTGTAAGAAAATATTTGCATGTTCTAGCACCAATGGAACCACTACACTTAAAAGGCATACAGAGAAGTGTAAGAAGTACCCTTATAAAGGGGACAAGAAACAACAGCTCTTGTCTTTTACAGCAGCAGAGTCTCTTTCTAATTGGAAATTTGACCAAGAGCATTGCCGAAAACTCTTTGCTAGAATGATTATTGTTGATGAATTACCATTTAGCTTTGTGGAGAAGGAAGGCTTCAAAACATTTATGAATGCTGCACAACCAAGATTTAAATTGTTGTCACGTACAACAACTACAAAAGATTGTGTTCAATTGTATGCAGAGGAAAGAAAAAAACTGAAGGAGATGTTTGAATCTTCAAATTCACGAGTGAGTCTCACAACTGACTTGTGGACTTCTATTCAGAATCTTGGATATATGTGTCTTACTGCACATTTCATTGACAAAGATTGGGTGTTACAAAAAAGAATCATAAATTTTCCGGTGGTTCCCACTCCACATCGTGGTGAGGTCATTGCACAAGCTGTAGAAACATGTTTATTGGATTGGGGTATAAAAAAGTTATGCACACTCACAGTTGATAATGCAAGTTCAAATGATACAGCAGCAACAAGTTTGGTTAAAAGGTTCAGTAGGAGAAATAGTTTGTTGTTGGATGGTGATTTTTTTCACGTCAGGTGTTTTGCACATGTCTTGAATCTTATAGTTAAAGATGGACTTAATAATGTAAGTACCTCATTAGCTCGTCTTCGTGCATATGTAAAGTTTGTACGAAGTTCTCCTTCAAGATTGGAAGCATTTAAGAAGTGTGCAAGAGAAGAAAGAATTGCCTCTAAGAAGCATTTGTGCTTGGATGTGCAAACACGTTGGAATTCAACTTACATGATGCTAAATGCTGCTCTTGATTTTCAAAGTACATTTGAGCGCTTGCATGACCAAGATGCAAATTTCAGCATTGAGTTCAAGAGGGAAGATGAGATGACTAATGATGATTGGAGTTCAATGAAAAATTTGTCAAAGTTTTTGGAGCATTTTTATATTGTTACAAAGCGTGTATCAAGGTCTCACTATACCACTTCCAACTCTTATTTTCTTGAAGTGAATATGATTCAAACTCTTCTTTCTAAATGGACAAAGAGTGATGATGCTTACTTTGGTGACATGGCCTTGAAAATGCAGTCCAAGTTTGATAAGTATTGCAACATTGATAAAGTGAATACTTTATTAATCATTGCGGTGGTTCTAGATCCTCGTTACAAGTTGAAGTATGTTAAGTGGTGTTATGCCAAATTTTATGAAAGACAAAAAGTCATTGATATAATTGCTAAGGTTCAAGATTTGTCGGTGAAGCTTTATCAATTTTATTTATTAGAGAACACAGAAACATTGGATACTAGTTATTCTCAAAGTTCTAATGTCTCAAGTTTGAATGAAGTGGAAGAACTCATTGAGGAAGAAAGCTCGGGCTGGGACAACTTTTTGAGAGAAGAGGAAATCACAGTAAAGTCTGAGTTGGAGCGTTACTTAGAAGAATCAGTTGAAAGTAATCGATCTGATTTTGACATTTTAGGTTGGTGGAAAGAAAAATCAACTTCATATCGTATTCTTTCTTGTATGGCACGTGACATTTTGGCAATTCCTATTTCTACGGTTGCTTCCGAATCTGCATTTAGTACGGGAGGTCGAGTACTCGACCAATTTCGTAGCTCTTTGACACCAAAAATAGTGGAATCTTTGATTTGTGCGCAAGATTGGTTAAGGAACTCACCAGCCCCAGTTGAGATTGAAGAGAAGTTAGAGATCCTTGAGGAGCTTGAAGCAGGTATTTATTTTAAACTAAATTTGTTTTTGTTTCAGAATTTTTGTAATGAAATAAAACTTGGTACAATTTCATTTATAGGTGTAGCTGATATTGTTCAAGCTTTTGGCAGTGGGGTCTCATGCACTACAGAGACGTGATTCTATTCGGTAATTATTATGTTCTTCTGTATTTCTTTTAGGAGATTATAATGCTTGTTGTGATTATATATCATATATGAGTATAACTAACTCTTTTGTTTTGTTCTATATTTAATAGGAATGCCTATTATCTTGACTTTCGGAGGACAAGACTTGAGTTGGGTACTAGCTTTGGACAATGAAGTGTTCATCTTCTTTTTTATTTTTTTCTCTCACTTTTGGTGCTAGCTTTGGTATTTCTTGTATTTTAATTCAAACTTTGCAATATGAGTATAACTAATTATTTTGTTTCGTTCTATATTTGAAACTGTAACATAAGGCATCAAACTTGAAGCTAGAGCTTGGCCATGATACTGGGCACCTTCTTCTAAGCTTGCTAGGTTTGCACACGCGGTCAGTACGCTACTAAAGTTTGGTGCTAGCTTTGGTATTTCTTGTATTTTAATTCAAACTTTGCCTGAACCCGATTAAAACTTGAAAAAAGTTGGGCAACCCGAACCCAACCCAAGTAAACCCGAACCCGATTAAACCCAAGCCCGAATGAACCCGATTAAAACCCAACCCAAACCCGAACCCGAATCGTAAAAGTTGGGTTAGGATTGGATTGACCTTCTAACCCGCCCAACCCGCCTGAGTTGCACCCCTATGACAAAGTAACCGTAACTCCCTTTTTGATATAATGAATATTATATGCATATGTGGAGATATTCACATCAAAATGTCTGAACATAATTTGGGATCAAAGCATTGTGACAAAAACACGTAAATTTACAATTTGGGTGTTGATATTGTTGTAAATTTGGTTTCTTTTCAAGAAATTTGAATTGGATTTTTGTTTTGCAAATTGTCTTTGAAGGTATTCATCCGAGGTCAAATCGTTGCTTAGAAGGCTTGGTGTGGAGCCGATCAAGATTGAATTGGATGAACTGGGTACAAATTTTTTACTATTTATTACATGGCAATGGTTGGTTTTTGCAATTCAATATTTAGATTGAATGTAATTTGTCAATTGAGCTTCAGTTTACTGTGTTTCACAATGTGGCTCAATAGTCGGAATGAAAAATTTAAAGGGTAAATAAGTTAATTATGTATCATTAGTACAAAAACATGTTTGCGCGACGCAAAACACAAAACGTCGCGCAAACAGCCTTTGCGCAAAGGGACTTTGCACGATGAAGACTGGCATCGCGCAAACGTAGGTACACCTACATCGCGCAAAATAGCTTTGGCAACGCCATCTTCGTCGCGCAAAGTGCCGTTGCACAAAGGCCGTTTGCGTGACGTTTTGTGCGTCGCGCAAGATTTTGGTGCCAAACCAACAATGCTTTACCACTTTTTCACAACTTTGTGCGATGTAGGTGCACCTGCGTCACGCAAAGCTGTTTTGTCCACTTTCAGTTAATTTATTCTTTTCCCTTTTGCAGTTGAGCCGTTTAAATGAAGATAAGTGCCTTATGATTGCAACCCCCCATAATCCAGAAACTGTTGTATGTTCTTTTCTCAATGTTTTCTTCTTAGATTAATAAATGTAATTTAGAAATGTTTCTGAGGTGTATATATATGGGATTGTATCAGATCCGCCTTCAACTGGAGACACTTTTGGCAGAGAAGGCTCGATTAGCTAACGAGAATTCAGTTTATGCACGCGAGAATCGGTTCCTTAGGGAAATTGAGGAATACCACCAGCTAACAATCCATGATGTTGTGTATTTAGATGATGAAGAAGTCACCGAAGCTAACCTATTAACCAGCCCCATCGGCGTCTCCAAGATGCTCTCCATTTCCCCGCCCTCATCAGCACCCCCATTCCCGCCTCTAGAGGACTCTTCATATGCAACCTCACCAGTACCATAAAGTTGCTTCCACCAGACCTCTTGCTTCCCATCCTTTTTTTCGTTATCTCTTAAGGTTTACCTTTCACTTTGGTTATAAGTCAAGTTTTTAGGATGAAGTCTTAGTTTATTTGAGTGAAGATCAGCCGTATTGATTTTGTACAAGAAAGATACACATAAACTGCATGCAAGATCCCGATATTTTGTTTTCCACAAAACAAATAAGCAGTGAAAGATTTCGATTGTCGGACCTCATGCCACAAATTTCACCATTAAGCTCAAGGAAGGATGAGAATTCTCAAACTCCGAAAAGAACGTCCCAACAAGCTCCATACTTTTCTGCTTTAGATCGATCACTTTGTTCTTCATGTAAAGAATCAGAGTCTGGTTAGCTTTCTGCTAACAATTCTATGACTACAAAGTTGTTGTACATTGTTCTTTTGTGTTTGTAAATAAAGCTGCTGTGAACATATGAGTTAATATATTAGATAATTTGTTCATGTATTACAGTCAACAATCAACATATATATTAGATTAAGGGATGGTTTGGGAGTGAGGTGCTTAAAAAAAAAGCACCCATGAAAAAAAGCTGTGAGGGTTTTAGGTGTTTGGTAAACTGAAAAAAAAAAAAAGCTTATTTTGGAAGCTGCTATGAGAATAAGCTGAAATCAAAGGAAAAAGCTGAAGCTGCTATTTGCAGCTTTGGAAAACTAGCTTTTTTTCAGAGCACATGGAGCTACAGTGCTCCTTTAATGAAAAGACCCACTATCAGATTGCTTTTTTTTTTTTTTCCAAAAGCACTTTTACAAAAAAATTTACCAAACACTCTGCTGATTTATTTCACAGCCGCTTATTCTCACAGCACAGCCACTTATTCTCACAGCAGCTTTTTTTCAAAGCACAGCAATACCAAACCAGCCCTAAGAATATCTTCCTAATAGGATGCATTTTCCTCTGCTTCACAGATAGATGGAATGGCTTGTCCATCTTCATCTGGCGTGAAAAGAAGTCAGAGGGGTTAGGATTGGATTTTGAATGGCATTTGAATTGTAAAAATATAACTTTGCGCGACACCAGAGTGGACCAATGCGTCATGCAAAGGTTGTTTGCCCGACATACCAACCAATGCATCACGCAAAGTGTTTTTATTACTTTCACCAAGTATAATATAAGATTTTGTGGTATCAACTAGTGTAAATATTTTAAATTGAAGATCGAAGTAGTTCATTGTATTCATATAGGGTCAAGGAGTGTAGCTGGAAAAAAAATCATCAAAATCGGAGTTAAAATAACCGTTAAATCGTGATTTTTCGTTTATAATTGTCGAAAATGTTTGCCCCATTACTTGATATTATTGTGGGTTTTATGTAAAAAAAAAAAAACAATTGAATTTGAAGAGAGTAAAGTCACATTTTTAGTAAATTTTATAATATATATATATATTTTTTAAATATAACTTGCGCGACGCCACAATGGGGTTGTTGTGCAAAACCCCTTTGCGTGACGAAGGTGTGCTTTTGTCGCGCAAAATAGCTTTGCGCAACGTAGATGCACCTTGTTTTCCGCGATGAAGACTACCGTCACGCAAAACTGTTTTGCGTGACGAAGGTGCACCTACGTCGCGCAAAGCTATTTTGCTCGACAAATGCACACCTTCGTCGCGCAAAGTCAACAACTTTGTGGTATAACATAAATTTTGTGGTATCCACTTGTGTAAATATTTTAAATTAACGATCGAGTTCATTCATTGTCTTCATATAGGATCAAGGAGTGTAGCTATAAAAAATCATCAAAATCGGAGTTAAAATAACCTTTAAATCATGATTTTTCGTTGATAATCATCGAAAAGTTTTGTCTCATTACTTAATCTTTGAATGTTTGTTTTTTACGATTTTTGGCGTATGCGATCTCAAAGCATATACAAACAAATTTGATGGTTGGATCGTTGAAATTAGCTTCGTAGAATGCATATCCTATCAAAATGATAGATTCACTAACACTTAGATTTTATTTATACTTTCATTAAGTATAACATAAAGATTTTGTGGTATCCACAAGTGTAAATATTTCAAATTGAAGATCGAATTTATTCATTGTATTCATATAGTGTCAAGGAGTGTAGCTGTAAAAGATCATCAAAATCGAAGTTAAAACTACAGTTAAACCGTGATTTTTCGTTGATAACTGTCGAAATGTTTTGTCCCGTTACTTGGTAGCTGAATGTTTGTTTTTTGCGATTTTTGGCGTATGCGATCTCGACGTATATACAAACAAGTTTGACTGTTGAACGTTGAAATTAGCTTTGTAGAATGCATATCCCATCAAAACGATAGATTCACTAACACTTAGAGTTTATTTATACTTTCATAAGTATAACATAAAGATTTTGTGGTATCCACTAGTGTAAATATTTTAAATTGAAGATCAAATTCATTCATTGTATTCATATAAGGTCAAGGAGTGTAGCTGTAAAAAATCATCAAAATCGGAGTGAAAATAACCGTTAAATTGTGATTTTTCGTTGATAACCGTTGAAAAGTTTTGTCCCATTACTTGATCTTTGAATGTTTGTGTTTTTTGATTTTTGACGTATGCGATCTCCAAGTATATACAAACATGTTTGACGGTTGGATAGTTGAAACTAGTTTCGTAGAATGCGTATCCCATCAAAACAATAGATTCACTAACACTTAAGAGTTTATTTATACTTTCATTAAGTATAACATAAGATTTTGTGGTATCAACTAGTGTAAATATTTTAAATTGAAAATTGAGTTCATTAATTGTATTGATATAGGATCAAGTAGTGTAGCTGTAAAAAATCATCAAAATCAAAGTTAAAATAACCGTTAAATCATGATTTTTCGTTGATAACCGTAGAAAAGTTTTGTCCTGTTACTTGATCTCTGAATGTTTTTTTTTTGCAATTTTTTGCATATGCGATCTTGAAGCATGTACAAACAAGTTTGAGGGTTGGATCGTTGAAATTAGTTTTGTAGAATTCGTATCCCAACAAATTCAATGGTGTGTGTATATATATATATATATATTAAATAGATTTAAATTTATTTATTTTGTACGTATAACACTTAAATTGAATGATATGTGACACACCCCGACCAAGATCAAGGCATGTTGGGTGTCACGTGAGAGTGACTTATCCATGTGCACAGTGCGGAAGCAATAAAGATAAGAAATAACGAATAATTAAAAACCAAATTACTAGAGTGCACTACTAAACAGGAAGTGATAGGAGTTAGTTACAACAGTAAACACTCCTAATCAGAGCATAATAAGTCTAGGTGCAGTCCAATAGGACAAGTACTAGTTATACAGTACCAGGAATGTCCTACTATTATTTAGATAGGTCAGAACTGCCAACGTCCTCAAGCTACCAACAGCAAGCTTACTTAAAACCTAGAGGGACACAAAACAGAAAACGTGAGTGGTCAAAAACAAATGTTTTACAAAACCATTTCATTTATCAACATAACTAACCCCTCGCTGTAGAACATGTATAATTTTTCCCAGAATTAAGATATAAGCATATACATAAATATATAAGAAATCATATCAATTCAATTCATGTATCACATAATCATAATCATATATATATGTCATGCCAAGATATAATAGAGTAAGCAATTCAGGTAAGGATAATTTCATAGAAATATAACATATGAGCCGAAACCCCTATGGTAGTCTGTACGGTTGAATTCATAGCTCCAAAAGTCACTCTAACCAGAGTCACTACTAAGACCTATACGGCAATATACTGCACAAGAGTCGGAACCAAACAAAAGGTCTATACGACAATAATGGGTGTAATACAATCATGCTCAATACTACTCTCACATAATAGCTGGGCGATAAATCGCTAGTCACCTACGAGTTGGAACCATAATAAAGGTCTATATGACAATATTGTGCACCTAAATTGGATCCAATATGAGCATATGGTGCGGGATGTGACATAATAAACAGGCATGTGCCATATCTATGGCTAAATCACAATCACCCTAAGTGCAGTTTATTGAGCTCAACATTATTCAATCACATATCGCATCATCGATGATTTAAATAACCAAACACAACTTACCTGAGCTTACATGTGCGTCCACAGCACTACATTTATATATAAAGCATCACATACTAATTTATATATGAATTATAAACTTATATGCATGGCATTATGGCATACTATCATTTAACACATTTTTCTGGGAAAATATCAAGTATATAATATATACTAAAAACCAAAAGCCCACTCACTAGTATGTCGAAAGGTCGCCCTTGGATACGCTTGTCCTCGAGATACATCTCACCTATATGCGAATTAACTATAAAAACGTTATTTTAAAGCATATAGGTAAAACTAGCTAATAACTTCTCATACAAAGCTCAATTTTGGTATTTGAATATACCAACGTGACCTACACAACCTCACGAACATCGTGATATTTTTAAAATAATTTTTTAGTGGCTCGCGCGCCCTCACGCGCCGGGGAAGGCATGACCTCACGCGCATCATCTTCAACCTCCAGACGCCGGAACAGTTTCTTTGGCGCCGGATTATGGGCAGACCTGTAACTGCCTTTTTCTCGTTCGTTTTTGCATCATTTTCCACAAAATGCCACAAATTACGAGAGGAAGAAGGTTATACCTCTTTGGAGCTTTAAATCCCTCGAAAACTCGTCGGGAAAATCCTATCAAAACCAGCCACCTTTGAACCTCGTGATCCCGACGTCAAAACCGAGCCAACGAAGCACTCCAAGCTTCGTGAGAACCTCCTAGAGCTCGCTGTGAGCTTGGATTGTCCTAAAACATAACCATTCCACAGTTCATGAATAGTGCTTAACTCGGAGCTTGAGTTTTCAACCTGATATTGGACGAGTTCTTACCTGAAATGGGTACCTTTGAACTCGTAATGGAACAAGGAACACAATGGTGTGCTTCACACCCTCGATCTATGAAGATTTGGCTTGGTCCAAGGTTGTCCGTACAGAGGAGAGAGAGGAGAGAGTGAGTCTGAGAGAGAGAGTACGGGAGAGAAGAGAGAGAAAGGGTATGGATGTGTGAGTGGTTCCCAAATGCACACCAATCAAAACTCTTTAATCTTTTAGTTCTAATTGGGTCCAATGAGTTAGGGATAGAACTAATTGACCCAATTTCTTAACCTAAAATACAAACACACACCCGACGCTCAAGGGTAAATTTGTCTTTTCACAACAACGATCATTATTTCTCAGAACAGACTGTGACAATATGTATATTTATTTAGTAGCTTTAAATTTATTACTGTTGTTTGGGTATGGGTTTTGTTAGAAAAAATATATTATTGTGGGTTTTATGTAAAAAAAAAATGAGTTTGAAGGGAGTAATTAGTAAAGTCAATTTTTAGTAAATTTTATAATAATTTTAAAAAAAAATACCTTGCTCGACACCACAATGTGATCGTTGCGCAAAAGCACTTTGCACGACGTCAGAATTTATAACTGTGTCGCGCAATTGTTAAAATTTTGGTGGTTTAAATGAAAAAAATTGGTGCTTTTTTACGGTTCAATTGGAAAACAGTCCAGACTAGGGGTGAATTTTTTTGCCAAATTACCATACTAACCGAATTACCAACCATACCATACCAAATTTGTGCCAAAAAATTTGTATCATTGGTAATGGTACGGTATTTGTACCGTACCATACATTTTCGGTATGATGCTGGTATTCAAAATTATTATCAATGGTATACCGTACCATACCATTCCTATTAATATTATATAATTTATTTATTCATTTATATATGTAATTATGTATTATTATCATTATATATGCACTTCTATAATTTTTTCCTAGTCATTTATCCAAAATCATCCTCTCACCCTCTAACCCCTACTTTCTCAATAAAAAAGCCTAAGCCTTCTCTGTTGAGACTTCATATTTTTACTCATCTTGCCATGGATTTCATCTCTGTTACTCCCGTTCCGACGACTCTCTCTTCGCAGTCCATCTCATCTTCTCCTTCATCAAATTGGGTTGTCTTTCTCCCTGGCTTCGTATATCAAGTTAATTTTTGTACAATTTTAAAGAATGTAAAAATGAAATTTAGGAATCTTTGTACTATTTCTTTTAAGGATGCTAAGTTCTTTTAGCAATTCTTTCATCTATTTACTTCTTTTTCTTAAATGAATCTCTATAAAATTCTCATAATTAATTAAAAAAAAATTTAAAAACCCAAAGAGAGTGGCCAAAATACGTTTGGGCCTTGAATTGGGTTGGAAAAAAAAAACCAAATACCCAAAACAAAGTGGTAATTATCATTACCATATTATGCCAACCGAACTTTTTGACATGCCGAAATTCGATATACCGAAAGTTTGATACAGTAATATTAATAAATTTTAACATACTAAAAATTTGGTACGGTAATTAATGCATACTACGGTAATCGTACCAATACCACCCTCCAGTCACTACCCACCCATCTGTCTCTCTCTTCCCTCTGGCTCACTCGGTCTCTCTCCCCTCTCGCTCATCTCGCCCTCTCTCTCACTCCGTCTCGCTCACGCTCAGAGCCGAGTGCTCCTCCTGCTTTTTTTTCACACAGCACAAGCTCACAATCTCCCCTCTGCTCACCCAGACGACGTCGTTTGCTTCGGTTTCCTTCGAAGAACAACTTGGAGTTGAGAGTGCTTTGTAAGCATTAAGGAGGAGGAAGGCGTCAGAGAAACCAAGAGGGTCAATGGGCTACCGGTGGATAAGGTCCAACGGGCGGGTTCGGGTTCTGGGTCCGATTCTGATGGGGAATTGAGTCAGGAAAGCGGTTCTGGGGAAGTGGGTTTTGATTGGGATTGGCCGCCGTGGAATAACGTACCTCAGAGGTACAAGCTCATTGGGTCTGGGGAAGTGGGTTTTGATTGGAATTGGAGAAGGCATTTCCCCATCCGCCGCAACAGACCTTATTGCCAGGCGTGTATGACATTCTTATATTTAGTTTGGTCCATCATAGATTCATAGGTGGTGTTCATGAAGCATTGTTTTGTTCAAATTCAGGTTGTCTAGTGGGTCCATTTCTTTGTGTTTGAGAATCCTAATAATCTTTTACCTGGTGCAGGACAATACCTTTGGAAGAGCGTTGCTGTAGCATTTGTCTTTGGTGGTCTGGATTTATTTATTTATTTATATTAAAAAATGAAAAGGGGAAAGTCGAATCTGAGATTCTGAATACAACATGAGGATGTTTTAATTTTTGGTGTCATTCTAAATAAGATTTAGTTTTCTTATGTCTATATTTGTTGTGCACTCCGCGTTCATTGGTACCCATTTCTAGCATTGGACTTCTTGCAGGTTTCTTCTAGCTCCTCCCCTTATCCAAAATCTGGGCTGGGAATCTGTATTTTACATATTTTCCTCTTTGGGGATTGCGTGGTAAGTAGCTGTCTCAAACGCTCAGAATTAGTGGTCTCCTTTTCTTTTTGCTGAAGAATTAATTCCCTTAACTTCTTCTACAATGTGAAAACTTATTTATTTGTTTATATCAATATGCCAGGAACGAAAACAAGATTCTGTTTCCTTTTTTGGATTTTCTGCCAAGTACCACCCTTCCATCATGATTAAATATAAAAGAACTTACTTGGCCAATTCATCGTTAGTAGCTCTCTTTTTTCCTCTTTTCTTTTAGAAAAATATGAAATGTTATAAACACTGAAGTCTGGCAATATGCTCATGTTGTTTCCCTATATATATATATATATATATATATATATATATATGTGTGTGTGTTGAAGGTATCTGGGTTTTCAGTTTCTCGAAGGACAAACCTCCTGGGTTGGTGAATCAATTCCACGTGAGCCTTTAATCCCTTTTCCATTATCCTTGTTAATTTGGAGAAAGCTTACTTCTTTTCATGTAAAAATGCATAGTTGATTACTTATCTGAAGATAAAGTTGACTAATAAATCAGAGGTCAATTTAGTATTAAGGGGTTACAATACCGGAGATAGACGTAAGTCTTTTTATTTCTTTCTCCGCAGTTTCTCCCTTGGATTCTATGGTCATGTTGCCCATGCTCAGTTAGTGGGTCGTTTCCCAAAAGCAAAAATGGACATAGTCATGGAGTTAAACCCCAATTCTTTTGAATTGGATCATAATTCCGGTTGATATATAAGTAGTTGATCTTTTGTTGATTTCTTATTTTTGATGTTTCTCTTAGCAGACAGTCTTGTTAGTGTTCATGACAGCAATTTGTTCTAAGCATTTGTTGAAATTTTGAAACAGGCTGCATTATTTTTGGTGATTAGATTGTGATAAATATTCCCTTCCAAGTATATTTCTCTTCGTTTTTCTTGTGCATTAACCTTAGTTCCTCAATCTGAGCATACCTGGTCTTCTGATTAGATTCAGGATAACCTGTTTTTATCTTGGCATTTGTTGGATTTTGCTGAGTGTTGGCTTATCTCAGAGAATTACTAGTACAAATATTCCTCTGTTGCTGCTTTTGTCTTTTCGCATTATCTTTTTATATGGGTTGGTTTGTTGGTTAATTTGTTTTAATCGGTTGTCTTTAAATATATGCATTGGTAATTGGTTTGGATATATATGGTTTGTTGCTTATGAGGGCATTTCTTGGATTTTATTTTTTGTGTTTGGTGAAATATTAGGACTTGGTTCGATGCAGTTTTCTGAAATTGGATATTTTTGTTGTGACTAGTGAATCATATCTGCAAGTGGATTTCTGGTGGTATATAGCATTCCTAGTTTGGTGACTTCTTGTAGTTGCTTAGAAGCTTGATCGTCGTCATGGCAAGGTTGTTCGGTGTATAGGGAAGGCGTGGGTTTGTGAGATGGGTGCCTCCTTTTCCAGATCGACCACAGGACAGGTCATCGCCCAGATCGGGAAGTGGCCACCCTAAAAGGTCAGCTTGCGGCCCAACAAGTAGCACAGGAGGCCGAAGCAGCAGCTTGGGAAGCCCGGGAAGCCGAGATTATAGTCCAGTTTTCAACCCAGGATGAGAAGATTGGTACGATCTTACTGGCCTTACAGATGTCCGGCCTCCAAATCCTGATGCTAGCACTTGATCTTGCTCTACCTTCGACCTCCCAACCACTTCGCCTAGTCGATACCCAGTAGCCTGATGCATCAAGCCTAGAAGACTACTTGTTGTAGTTTTTTCCTTTATATTGTATGTACATTTTCATATATTTTATAATTAAATATTTTTTCTTGGTTTATTAATTATTGTTTAGAATTTAATTACAATATTTATTAAAAATTAAATAAAAAATATTTTTGCCCCTAAAAATATTAAAAAAAAAACAAGGGTTTGCGCAACGAAGAAGTGACCTATGTCACGCAAAACTACTTTGCATGACGTAGGTCCCTATGTCGTGCAAAATTATTTTGCGGAACGCCGGTTTTTGCGCAACGTATAACCTGCGTTGCGTAAAGTGGTTTTGAGCGACGTAGGTCACTTCTTCATCGCGACTATATGTATGCTTCAATGCACAAAGTTCAAGGGTTTTTGTTTCCCCAAACTATATGTATGCTTCAATGCACAAAGTTCAAGGGTTTTTGTTTCCCCAATTTAACAAGTTATGCGTTTGTTTGGCTTTAGTTTTAATGTCGAAGAATCATTGTTTGATTACATTGTAGTATTATTATGTTATTTTAATGATTTCATATGCTTCTCTTTACATTAATTGTGTTGGATTTCTACTTTTCTGGCTTTTGTTTTCTTTAATTAAATGAAGTTTTTAATGTATCTTGATAGGTACCAATCTTCTTAATGAAGATTAGAGCAATCAAATGGAGCTTCATAGGATAAGTGTGTGAGGGTGAGTTTTTTTGTACTGTATTTTTCTCCTCCGTGGCATGCTTCTTGATGGTTTTACTTACGTCTTCATCTCGGTTGCTTGCCCAGATTATACAAAAGTCAAGTGGTGCAAACCTTGCTGTGGATATAAGGAGTCTTGGGTGCACTGTCTTGGACATTGCTACGACAAAAACCACCTTGGAGCCAGTATAAAGGGGGTATGAATTTAGATCTACAAACGAATGCTTTTGTACATTTGGTTTTATAGTTAATATCACCTACTGGGGTTTTGCTAGGTTTATGCTGGGTTTTAGTACAATTTTGAAGGGATGTATGATCTGGTGAGGTTTCTCAAGGCCATATCGAAGGCAGGACTCTATGCTCACCTTCACATTGGCCCTTATGCTTGTGCTGAGTGGAACTTTGGGTAATTTTTTACTCTATATCTATAATTTTGGCTTTTATTTTCTTATGTTTGTGCTGAGTTGAACTTTGGGTAATTTTTTTCTCTAGATCTATAATTTTTTTCACTGATTAAGTCAAATTAAACTGCTTTCATTTCTTTTTGTGTCCATGGTCTAATTTTACTTGGATGATTTAATTCTATGTCATGATTTCTTTTGGGGTTTTTCCATTTTGTATTTTAAATATGTTTAAGGTTGAAGGAGTCAGCGATGGAATTTTGGATGCCGAAGAGAAGAAGCCTTATTATTTCTTCTTTCTTTTTGAGTGAGCATCTCTTTCTTTTCTTCTAATTTTGCTTCTTTCTTTTTGTTGTCGAATGTTTCAAAATTTCAACTCACATGTTCGTGTTCATTGTTGAGAAGTGTATTTTGTTATTAGTAGGCCATTATTTTGTCTTTTCAGTAATTGTTTCTTTATTTTTTTTTTCGTATTAGTTTTCGCAAAACCTAATCGTTATAGCAAAGCTTTTCCAAACAATGTTTTTCTAATGTGTTGTGAAATGGATGATGCAATCAAAAAATATGATGCAAGTACTTTGCACGCTATAATGGGTTTTCTTTTTGGTAGGTTTGTGTTTCTCATTCGCAGTCATGATTCCATTATCATTTACATTTGCTTCTACATGATTTCTCATAAATGGGATAGCATTGTGTTTATTGTATTTTAACTTTTTTAGCCAAGCAAATGATTTCATTGAACAATAGATGCATCAATTAAATGATGCCAGTGTACGATGGCAAAGGCATTACGATGCCTTCAAATGATCGCTTTTTTTTTTTTTTTTTTTTTTAGTTTTTTACATATTACATTAGACTTTATTATTGTCCATTTGATGAAGTTCTCGATTGAGAGAAGCTACACTTGCATTATTATTCAAGACTAGCAACTGTAATAGTACAGTGGCAGATTCTCTTATTTACATTTGAATTTGAACAATTTATTGTATCATATAAGAAAGATGAAAATGGAATATGAGATGATATTGAAGAAAGCCTTGCACAGCGTCTGCTAACACACCCCAACCCGGGATGTCCACTAGGACTCCAAATTGAGCTGTGTTGGCCGACGCCTGGAAGGTGGTGAAGCCATAAAGTGTATTGATGTGGAAAATGTGAATAAATTTAAACCTAAATGTGCCTAAATACAAGAGTGCGCGGTGAGCGGGTATGAACCAATTTCACACGTGATGACAGAGCATAAGTACAGTACAGCAAAATAGGGTGAGAATTATACCATCAATGGTAATCGTTTACCCCAAGATTTGCCGATAATCCTCGTCGATACAAAAACTCTGCTATTAGAACCTAGAGGGGCGAAAAACATGGGTGAGTGGGCCTGAAAATAAAGTTTTAATAAAAACCTTTTTGAAAACATTATAACCCTTTGCCGTAAAACTCATATAGTTTCCAGAAAATAATTATACTACGTAGGTATGAAAACCAATGCACAAGACCAACGAAAACTGAAGTATGCCATGTCATAATATCTCGACAATAATAAATGTAAGCTAGGTGTGAAACCAATATAAAATAGTATGCCAGTCGGAGTCACCTAACATGACATGTACGACTGGACCTATAGCTCATCAACATATGCTTGCACACTAGTCGGAGTCACCTAATGTGACCTGTACGACAAGCTGGGTGTAAATAAGTACGCTCAAGTGCTGATCACGTGAAAGCTGTGCGATAAATCATAGGTCACCTACGAGTCAGAACCACCTATTGTGGTCTGTACGACAGGCTAGCAACAAAACTTGGATCCAAGGTGAGTGTGTGGTGCGGGAGGTGAACAATCACGTGAAAGGTGTGCCCTAGCCTCGAGCAGGAGCACTAACACCGAGGTGCAGCATAATACGCTCTAAATGCATAAATACATAGCAATATGCAATGCAACAAGACCAATCACATGTTAACTCAGCTGAAGCTTACCTGAGCCTCCGCAGCATCAAATAGTATAAGTCACAATTCATACTAATGCAACAATATAGTTGTTGATGCACAAAATCAGCGAGGACTTTGGTACAACAGAAAGTGTCAGGTTTGTGACCTTCGCTTAGTTGCTTCGATCACTAGTGAAGATAAGTACGTAAATGAATAGGGACAGGGAAGCAAACACAAGATGTACGTGGTTCACCCAGATTGGCTACGTCCACGGAGTAGAGGAGTTCTCATTAATTGTGAAGGGTTTACACAAATACATAGGTTCAAGCTCTCATTGTGAAGTTCTAGTGAATAGTTTAGTACAAAATGACATTAGAGATTATTGTGGGAGAATGATCCCTATTTATAGAAGAGAGTTTCTAGTTTTGTTCTAACATTGACACGTGTCGTGTTGTGATTGGCTTCTGATGTTGACACGTGTCGCGCTGTGATTGGCTTCTGATGTCGACACGTGTCGCATTGTGATTGGCCTCCTGGTTGAAGGGAAGCTCTTCTGGGTCCTTGACGGTATAACGTTGACCGGTGCTCAGTAGTTTCGGGATTGGTCAAGTATGGTACAAACAGTGCTCCCCTAAGTTCCCGAGTGAGGGAAGCTCCTCGGTTGGGGACTTGCAAGATCCAAGCCATTGAGTAATCACGAAACTTCTAAGTACTGAAGTGTGGTATCATTTTCACGTGCCTTATCTGTCTCATATGTAGATGTGGCATCTTCTCTGGAAGTTCTTTTCCTCAATCCATGGGTGGTATCTTTAACCGATGAAGATGCACAAGGTAATGTATCAATTTCACTTGAAGCTTACTTGTAGTTTCGGGCTTGGTCAAGTGCGATACAAACCCTATAGTAGGAGTCCCCCAAGTCACCGAGCTAGGAGATCTGCCGAAAGAGGTGACAGACAAGGTAAGCAGTCAAACTTCCAAGCAAGCAACCCAGGATCGGAGGTTCGACTTCGGCTTCCGGTTGATTGTTCTCCTTCTCCTTGTCTCTCATTCAGCTGCCAGGATAAGGAGAAGCAAATGGAGAAGAGATGATATGAGATACTTTTGCTTTTGAAGAAGTAACTTTCCACAGGCTTATTCTTGAACTGTGCTGGAGGGTTTTCTGGTTCCCTTCAGAGTATAAGGCCGACTCAAGAATTTAAGGGTCAAAACAAGTCCATCAAATCTAGAGTACGTTCGACCTTGATGATATGAGATACTTTTGCTGTTGACGGAATAGTGAATGTGGTATGGAAAGGTGTCGTGCTGTAGTGATTTGTTTCAACTCACCGTTGAACCTTCTGCTTCAATCTTTTGCATGGCAGAAGTGGTGTGCAACCTTTGCATTTAAATGGTCCTTCAGAACATTCTTTCATAGTGACTCATCCACGCTTGGCAGCTTCAGTGTAAAGAGCCAATATCTGATCAACTGTCATGAGGTATGTGCCGGTGGAATTCATGACCTTGACAGCAGTTGAGGATGAGTTCTCGAGAACAATGCTAAGTAAGCAACCAGGCAAAGGTCTCAGGTAGTCAGTTCCAGATTGGAGGTTTGATTTCAGGTTCCGACTGACTGCTCTCTTTCTTTTTGTCCTGCAGGTGTGGACAAGGACGAAGACAAGGACAGGGAGAAAGCATGATATGGGATACTCTTGCTTTCGACCCTAATGATATGAGATACTCTTGTTCTTGGTGTGGCTTATTTGCTAAGGTATTATCGGGGGGAAATAAAGCTGAGTATTTCGAGAGGTTATGTTGAGGGTGCATTCTCGAATGCGAGAAAGGGTTGAGCATTTTTGCAGGTTTGCCTGTCCGTTGAGGAGGGAGGTCGATGTATATAGGGATTGCCCAATAACAAGTAGTAATGCTATTCTTTTACCCTTCTTGGTCACAGCAATGTAGTGGGAGCTGCCAGCTTCACGTGTTTTAACTTTGTCAGAGCACTTTGAAAAAGTGGTATGTGGTATCTAGAAAGCTGATGTTGCGTGTGAAGATTACAGATAAGCTTTATCTAAGGAAATCTGGCTCTCGAAGTTTTGAGAGTTGTGCCTCTTCGGTTTTCGAACAAGCAATCCCGTCGGGCATCTGGCTCTCGAGATTCGGAAAGCGGTGCCGCTTCGGTTTTTTAGAAAGTAATTATGTTGGGAGTCTTTTCTTGAATGTAGTAAAGGTTGGACGTTCTTGCCAGCCTGTCTTGCCACAGAACACAGAGGTCGACACACATAGGGACTTTCCAGTTGTCAAGCAGTGGTGCTGTTCATTTACCCTTGTGGGTAATAGTAGGGTAGCTAGAACTTCGAAATTCTCGTGCCTAAACTTTGTCAGAGATCTTTGGCAGTAAGATTGAACAGTAAGATTCACGTGTTTTCTACTTCACCAGAAATCTTCGACAGATTGCCCGTAATTTCCGCAAAGCTGAGTGTGCATGTGACAGGTGCTGACGAGGCTGAAAAAGTAGGTGCTTCTTCGATTTCTGAGATCGGCCCTCGTGGTCTCTGAGCAGCCCAACTTTTGAGAAAGCAAACGCCTCTTCGATTTTTGAAACTCCGTCGAGTGCAGATTTTTATAGAGGCTGGCATTAAGTTCCACAGCATACTTGAATCTCCACCAGTAGAAGCTCCCTTCTTGCACTTCTAAGATCTTGATTTGTCTGACCTCTTCTCTCTTCAACACCTTTGAAAATGTCTGGCCCCTCCGACCGTCGTTTTGACTTGAACCTTGGAGAAGAGGCAGCCACGCCTTCTCCAGACAACATATGGCGCCCATCCTTCATATCCCCTACTGGTCCTCTTACCGTTGGGGATTCTGTGATGAAGAATGATATGGCCGCTGCGGTGGTGGCCAGGAACCTTCTCACTCCCAAAGATAATAGACTATTTTCCAAACGGTCTGATGAGTTGGCTGTTAAGGATTCTCTGGCTCTTAATGTTCAGTGTGCAGCTTCTGTGTCTAATATGGCTCAACGCTTATTTGCTAGAACCCGCCAAGTTGAATCATTGGCGGCTGAAGTGATAAGTCTCAAACAGGAGATTAGAGGGCTCAAGCATGAGAATAAACAGTTGCATAGGCTCGCGCATGACTATGCTACAAACATGAAGAGGAAACTTAACCCGATGCAGGAATCTGATGGTCAGGCTTTACTTGATCATAAAAGGTTTGTGGGTTTGTTCCAAAGGCATTTATTGTCTTCGTCTTCTGGGGCTGTACCGCATAATGAAGCTCCAAATGATCAACCTCCAATGCCTCCTCCTTCTGGGGTTCTGTCCAGTACTGAGGCTCCGGATAACCACCCTTCGGTGCTTTCTCTCTCTGGTGCTCTACCAACTGCTGAGACTTCCCCTAAGCAACCTTTGTGAAGGCTCCATTTTGTTTGTATATTTTGACTCATGTATATGTACATATTTGTGGCTTATCGGAAATATTAATAAATAAGCTTTGCTTCATTTCAACGTATTGTGTTAAATACACCAAGGCCTTCTTTACTAAGTTCTTTGAATTTTTCCTTTTGTTGAAGCTTGTATGTTGAAACTTTGTGAGTGAAGCATGTAGGTTGAGATAGTGCTCCCTTAATTTCCCGAGTGAGGAAAACTTCTCGTTTGGAGACTTGAAAAATCCAAGTCACTGAGTGGTCGTGAGACTTCCGAGTATCAAGGTGCAGTAGCATATGGTAGGAGTCCCCCAAGTCTCTGGTCGAGGGAGTTGACGAATGAGGCATTTCCTTTCTAAGTGGTAACCCAAAACTCCTTCTTCATATATATTTGTTATGAAAGTTGTTAGGCCTAAAGAAGATGAGGCCTAGGCAATTTTTTTTTTTTTTTTTTTTGAATTTTCAAATTTCTGGATTTTGAATTTTCGAATTTCCGAAAAAATAAAAAATAAAAATAATATATATATATATTTTAAAGCTTTGTAGGTGAAGCTTTGGTGTTGAAGCTTTGTAGGTGAAGCTTTGAGGTTGAAGTTTTGTTGGGCACCATGAATTGATTTTGCTTCACATTATCTTGATGAAGAGTGTGTGAAGCTTTTATATGTTTTGGTGTTGAAATTTTGTATTGTAGGTGAAGCTTTGGGGTTGAAGCTTGATAGGTGAAGCTTTGGTGTTGAAGCTTTATAGGTGAAGCTTTGGGGTTGAAGCTTTATAGGTGAAGTTTTTGTTGGCATCATAAATTAATTTTGCTTCACACTATCTTGATGAAGATATTGCGAAGTTTTTTAGATTGATATTTGTCCTCCATTGATGAAGCTTTTGTTGGCACCATAAATTGATTTTGCTTCACACTATCTTGATGAAGATAGTGCGAAGCTTTTGAGATTGATATTTGTCATCCATTGATGAAGATTTGTTGAATTTCCCAATTTCCAATTTCCTCTTTTTTTTTTCTTTTTTTTTTTTTTTAGGAAAACTAGAAATTTGAAAATGTGGGAGAGACAACGTATACAAATTTTGCTTCCACACTGTTGAGCGAGAGATTGTGATGCAAGCCACATCTTGTAGTAGTCGAAGGTTTGGATGAACCATATAAATTGAATTTGCTTCGAACAGTCTTGATCAAGAGCGTGTGAAGCTTTCTATGAGTTGTAGTGTTTGCATTGTTACAGAGGAGAAATGTCTGAAGCAAATGCAAGAGGGCTGAAGAGCTTGATCTTCGTATACCATGCACTGAAGCCATTGTTGGCTTGCAATAAGACTTTGTTGGTGACTATAGCTCTTGTTAGGCATAAGTGCTCCCTTAGTTGAGTTGTAAAGCTTGAGGATTTTTTATTATTTGTGAATGCTAGGAGTTCACATGTACAAGTTGTACCACTCGTCTTCTGGTTAGTGGAATGAATGGTGGGTTGCTTTCATCACTTGGTTGGTGGTACGAATGTGAATTCCTTAATCACCTTTCATCACATTTCATCACCTGGTTGGTGACATGAAGGAGAGTACGCGTTGTACATTTCATCACCTGGTTGGTGGCATGAAGGAGAGTACACGTTGTACATTTCATCACCTGGTTGGTGGCATGAAGATGAGTTCCTTCTTCACCTGATTGGTGATAAGGGTGGCAAGTTTCCAAATAATATTAGAGTACGGGTTGTACATTTCATCACCTAGTTGGTGGCACGAAGGTGAGTTCCTTCATCACCTAGTTGGTGAGAATAAGGGCAAGGTGTCGAGGTACATTGTGGCAAATGTCGAATGACACAAAGTGTGTTGAACCCTTTCGAAGCACAGTTGGCTTATGTATGGATATGTTGGAATGTATGATGTTTATGTATGAATGTGTTGGAATGTATGATGTTTATGTATGAATGTATTGGAATGTATGATGTTTATGTATGAATGTATTGGAATGTATGATGTTTATGTATGAATGTGTTGGAATGTATGATGTAGCTCCTTTGTATAGTCTTGTTGACACATACTTAGATTTTGTTTTGTATTGGAAACATTTACGTTGAAGCTTCAACACTTGAGTGTTTCATTGCTCAGAATGTAAAAGAGTTTAGGGCCGAGTTGGCTAAATCACCTCTTTATTGAATTCATACCAAATGGTCTTTGTTACAGAGGATGCCGAACGGCTGTAGCTTAACACTTGTACAATGTGAGTCTATTTGTAATAGTACTTCAAGTGGTCAGCATTCCATGGATGGCCAAGAGTCTTGCTGTCGGAGCTTCTGAGCTTATAGAAGCCAGGGCGGCTGATGCCGACGACCTCGAACGGTCAATCCCAGTTAGGACTGAGTGTTCCTTCACTCGGGACTCTATCACATAGTAATCTTTTCTTCAGTACCCAGTCTCCCACTTTGAAAGAGCGAGGTTTGACCCTTGAGTCGTAGTAGTTGGAGATGCGCTGCTTGTAGGCGACATTCCTTAGGTGAGCCTAATTTCTGTGTTCCTCGACTAGATCCAGGTTGAGGGTGAGTTGTTTGTCGTTTTCACTCTGCATGTAGTTCTGGATTCGGTATGTTGCTTGCCCAAGCTCAACCGGGACAACTGCTTCTGTACCAAAAGCAAGTGAGAATGGAGTTTCTCCTGTGGAAATCCGATATGAAGTGCGGTATAACCAAAGAACTTGGGGTACGAATTCTGGCCAACAACCTTTAGCTTTGTCAAGCTAGTTTTCAGAGTGCGCTTGATTATTTTGTTAACGGCCTCGACTTGTCCATTAGACTGGGGATGGGCTGGAGAGGCAAAACATAAGTTGATGTTGAACTTAGAGCAGAACATCCTGAAGTTCTTGTTGTCGAATTACCGCCCATTGTCCGTGACTATCGCATTGGGAATGCCGAATCTGCAGAGGATGTTTTTCCATACGAAGTCTTCTATTTTTGCCTCAGTAATGGTTGCCAAGGGTTCTACTTCAGCCCACTTTGTGAAGTAGTCAACTGCAACGATTGCATAGCGTACCTTGCCTTTCCCTGCAGGCATTGGGTCGATCAAATCAAGTCCCCATTGGGCAAAGGTCCAAGGGCTGATCATAGGAGTGAGCGGCTCGGGAGGGGAGTGAGGGATAGTTGCGTAGCGTTGACACTTATCATATGACCGAGATATTCTGATGGCATCTTGGTGGAGTGTTGGCCAATAATATCCTTGGCGAAAAGTCTTGTGTGCTAAGGATCGAGACCCAGCATGATCTCCGCAGACTCCTTCATGTATTTCCCGAAGGACAATTTCCGCCTCCGCAGGTGTAAGGCATCTTAGGTAGGGCAGGGTAAAACCGTGCTTGTAGAGTTGGTCATTAATGATCAGGTAGCGAGCAGACTTGTATCGAATCTGCTTAGCTTGGGCTTTGTCATTTGGGAGGGTGCCATGGGCAAGGAATTTATAAATTGGGGTGATCCAACTATCTCCTTGTTGTAAATTGCACACTTCCGCGACCATGGTGCTTGGTGCTGCCAACAATTCGACATGAATTTTTCTCCCAATCTTGTCTTCCACTGCCGAGGCGAGGCGGGCCAAAGCGTCTGCATGACTGTTTGCCGCTCGAGGAACTTGGGTGATCTGGTAGTGGAAGTGCTTGAGCAAAAGTCGTGTTTGCGCAAGATATGCTGCCATGGAGCTATCCTTAGCATCAAAGTTGTTTGTGACTTGGTTGACCACTAATTGGGAGTCACTGAAGATATCAATTCGTTTAACCCCAAGATGCTTGGCCAAACGTAAGCCTGCTAGAAGGGCTTCGTATTCGGCCTCGTTGTTCGATGCCTTGAATTTGAAAAGAATAGCGTATTCTATCGCCACTTTGTCGGGGGTAGTGAGGACTAATCCTGCTCCGCAGCCCTGTTGGTTGGATGAGCCATTAACATACAGACTCCATGCTGGGGTTGTTGGTTCTATCTTCTAAGCTTTCGATGGTAATGAAGCTACTGCTTCAGGTGTAGAAGCAATGTCAACAGGATATGTGAAGTCGGCGATGAAATTTACTACTGCTTGACCTTTTTCGGCTGGTTTTGGTTGGTAGGAGATGTCAAACTCACCCAATGCTATCACCCATTTGATCATTCGCCCAGACGTGTCAGGACTCTGGAGTATCTGTCGAAGAGGGTGATTAGTAAGCACAATGATGGCGTGTGCTTGGAAATAAGGGCGAAGTTTTCGAGCAGACATGACCAATGCTAGAGCTAATTTCTCAATGTTGGAGTATCGTGTCTCCGCATCTTGTAGGGCTTTACTAGCATAGTAGACGGGCCGTTCGACACCACTGTCATTTCGAATAAGAACAGAACTGACTGCTGAAGCCGAAACCGATAGATAGATAATGAGAGTGTCACCAACTTCTGGTTTGGAGAGCAGAAGGGCTTACTCATGTACTCTTTGAGGTTCCTGAATGCCTTGGCACATTCCTCCGTCCATGTAATGTACTTCTTATTTCCCTTGAGTGCTTTGAAGAAATGAGCACATTTGTCTGTGGCCTTAGAGATGAATCTGGTTAAGGCTGCCACCTTACCAGTAAGGCTTTGGATGTCTTTTGAAGTTACTGGCTCTTTCATGTCAAGGATTGTTTTGATCTTTTCGGGGTTAGCTTCAATGCCTCGTTGGCTAATCATGAAGCCTAAGAATTTGCCAGAGCCCACGCTGAAGGCACATTTGTTGGGGTTCAACCTCATTCAATACCTCTTTAGAATGGTGAAAGTTTCAGATAGGTTGGTGATGTGTTGGTCAGCATGTTTGCTCTTGACTAACATATCATCAACGTAAACTTCCATGCTCTTCCCAATCTGTTCGGCAAACATTGAATTGACCAGTCTCTGATAAGTTGCTCCTGCATTCTTTAGACCGAAGGGCATGACTTTGTAACAATATAGTCACCTGTCAGTAGTGAAGGCTGTGTGTTCTTGGTCTGAGGGGTTCATGAGGATTTGGTTGTATCCTGAATAAACGTCCATGAAGCTCAAGAGCTCACACCCTGTCGTAGAGTCTATAAGTCTATCAATGAGAGGAATGGGGAAACTATCCTTTGGGCATCCTTTGTTTAGGTCGGTGTAGTCGACACACATTCTCCACAAGACCTTTTGAAGCAGGAGACTTTCCTTGGTCGGATTTTTCTTAACAAAGACAACATTTGCTACCCATGTTGGGTAATTGACTTCACGGACGAAGCCTATGTCCTTGAGTTTTTCAACTTCTGCTTTCATCGCCTCGTATCGTTCAACATCATAAGATCTTCGCTTCTGTTTTACTGGTTTGGTCTTGGGATCAATACTCAAGTGGTGACAGATGATATCGGGAGAGATTCCCAACATATCTTTATATGACCAAGCGAAGACCTCGGCGTTCTCTTGCAAAAATGAGATCAGCGACAACCGAATGGGTGGTGACAAAGTGGTGCCAATCTTCACCATGCGATCTAGATGGTCTTTGGAGATAGAGACATTCTCTAACTCTTCAGCGGGTTGTGCTTGCTGGGTGAAGGAGTCATCTCGAGGGTCATCGGGTTGACTGTTGCCATTATGAAGATCCGAGTTGGCTTCATCTGGACTGGTCTTTACTACTTGGTTATGTATAGAGAGGGTCTCCTTAGGGACAGGCAGGTGTTGTTGCTTAACTGAAGTGTTGTAACATGATCGAGCACTAAGTTGATCTCCCCTGATGTATCCATTGCCGAAAGGGGTTGGAAACTTCATCAACAACATACGTGTGGATACCATGGCCTTGAGATCATTGATGCCTGTGCGCCCAAAGATGACATTGTATGTCGTCGGGTAATTGACCACTAGGAAGTTAGTGGTAATAGTAGCTGTGTAGGGGCCTGTACCAATGGTGAGGGGTAAGTGTATACTCCCTAAAGGTTGCACGATATCGCCAGAGAAGCTTATCAGAGGAGAAATCGAGCGATCGAGCAAGTGTTCAGCTACATTAAGTGCCTTGAAAGCTTCAGCAAACATGATATTGACTGAAGCACCTGTGTCTATCAGGATTCGTTTCACATCAAAATTTGCTATGTGAGCCTCCACGATTAGCGGGTCGTTGTGAGGGTAGATGATACCTCTTTCTTCCTCAGGGTAGAAACATATTGGATCCCAATTAGGCTTTTGATACTTGCCTCCCCTGATGTATTCCACGTGAAACACTTGATGGCCAGGTTTCAAAGTTCGTTCACTGTTTTTCATGGCCTTATTGGAAGATTCAGACATAGGTGTGCCGCCGCTTATAGAATATATCACATTCACCTGGCATTGGTTACGGTTATCCCTTGGAGGGTGAAGGAGGAACTGATCAATTTTTCCTTCACATGCCAAAGCTTCAATATGATCACGGAGGATGACGCACTTCTCGCCATCATGGCCATTATACTCATGGTAGCAGCAAAACATGCCCGTGTTTTTCGTGGACTTGTAATCTGGCTGTCTTGGCTTTGGCTTTGGTATCAGATGAGCTATACTGGGGTAGATGGCCGCGCATGTAGCGTTCAAAGGTGTGTATGTCTCATACCTCGGGGTAGGGCCTGTCTTGACATGTGATTGGCCCACTGCATTGACTGCCTGGGGACGGGCGTTATTGTGACGATATCCTGAGTTATCGCGATAGTGCCCCTTATTCTTTTTATTAAAATGAGATTGGTGAGGATGGAAATCTTTCCTTTTACCCTGGAATTGATATGTCTGCTAACTTGGCGAAGCATTAAATGAGGCAGGGGGTGTGCTGCTACCGTTTGGAAGGTTGAGGTCTTCTCATTCGGTTGGATATGGCCTCCACTCCCTACTTGCTGATAAGGGGTGACTGTAGGGGGTTTCCCTTGATATGTCCTTGCCTCAGCGGAGGCATGGTTGTAAACTTGTGCCATCACCTCAGAGTAAGTCTTCCAAGTGTTGGCATTGATCATGTACTTAAAGAAACAGTCACGTAAGCCTGCCGTGAAGGCCTTGAGGGCGGTCTTGTCATCTGCCTCAGCGCAACGAGAATACTCATGGCTGAAGCGGCCAGCATACTTTCGTAATGACTCGTCCGGCTTCTGGCGAATAGTATACAAGTTATCTGCGGAATGCAACCGATCAGTCTGGAAGATGTGTTGAGAGACAAACAGCTTCCTCAACTCTTCAAATGAGTCTACTGTCTCAGGTGGAAGACGGCAATACCAGTTTAAAGCTCCGCTAGAGAGGGTAGAGGGGAAGAGAAGGCACCGTTCTTCGTCGGTGTGTCTCTGGTATACCATGGTGGACTCAAAGAGGTTAAGGTGTTCAATCGGGTCTTCCTTTCCAGTATAGAGTTGTAAGCCAAGCTTCTGCTTTGTCTTTGCTTGGAGGGGGGTTATGAGGATCCTTCTTGTGAGGGGGCCAGGCCTGGGTTGGTTCCAGTCAGGTATCTCGGCTTGACGTTCAGCCTTCAACTTGTTTACTTCCTCCAGGAGTTGTAGGACAAGGGGGTCCTGAGTGGAGTCGTGCACCACTGAAGTTTTCTTCCGTAAGTCCCCATCGCCTCTTGTAAGTAGGAAAGTTTGATCAAGATAGCGTGATTTTTCCTTGGACTCGCCACACTGACTCCTAGAGTGAGTATGTCGGAATATTTCCGAGTCCCATGTACCTTCATGTTCTTTTGGGACTTGTTGCCCATTCCCTAGATTGGCCGCTGGCCTGGGCCGTGGAAGAGGACCGAGTCTTTCAGAAACTCTTGGGTCATTGATCTTCGAGCTTATGTGGATGAGATTCTCTCGACGTTGCTTTAGGAAGTCTCGACAATCGCGATAGACGGCTTTTGATCCTTCCACTCCCTCTGTGAAGAGGTGCTTTCCTCTACTTCTTCTGCTTCAGGTTGAAGCAGCTGGGTTGAGAGAAGTCTCATGTTGATTATCACATTGATGTGTAGCTCGATCCCTATCAGGGATGTCCGTGTTGGATATCGGTGACCCTCCATGTTGGGGGGCATTCAGATGATTGTTGACCTCAACAGGGGCGACGAGCTTGTGTGTTTGAGCATGCCTAGCCTCGTGAAGCATCTCGAAAAGTTTTTCATATTGTTCCTGGAGGACCTCATTCTTCATCGCTATCTTGTTGTTCTGAACCTCTAGCTCATCGACTTTAGCTTGAAGAGTAACTCTATTTCCCTCCTACTTTCGTTGCTTCATACTAGGTCCAAGGGGGGTGTCATTTTGTGTGCTATGGCTTCTTTCGTTCCCCATGTCGGAGAGAAATGCTTGGCCAAAAGAGAGTGTACGAGCGGTGGAAACCAGCTTGACAAAGCTGAAAAGAGTGGGAATAAGTGTCGTTTCCCACAGACGGCGCCAAATGTTGATGCACAAAATCAGCGAGGACTTTGGTACAACAGAAAGTGTCAGGTTTATGACCTTCGCTTGGTTGCTTCGATCACTAGTGAAGATAAGTACGTAAATGAATAGGGACAGGGAAGCAAACATAAGATGTACGTGGTTCACCCAGATCGGCTACGTCCACGGAGTAGATGAGTTCTCATTAATTGTGAAGGGTTTACACAAATACATAGGTTCAAGCTCTCATTTTGTGAGTTCTAGTGAATAGTTTAGTACAAAATGACATTAGAGATTATTTTGGGAGAATGATCCCTATTTATAGAAGAGAGTTTCTAGTTTTGTTCTAACATTGACACGTGTCGTGTTGTGATTGGCTTCTAATGTTGACACGTGTCGCGCTGTGATTGCTTCTGATGTCGACATGTGTCGCATTGTGATTGGCCTCCTGGTTGAAGGGAAGCTCTTCTGGGTCCTTGACGGTATAACGTTGACCAGTGCTCAGTAGTTTCGGGATTGGTCAAGTATGGTTCAAACAATAGTAATAAGCGGTATAGACATGACATACAAAGCATAAATTCATTTAAAAACGTTTCCAGGAAATCGTAAAGCTTATATATATAGAAAACAAATACCCACTCACCTGAGGTCCGCTCTACACCTCCCTAGCACGAATATCGAGGCATCACAAATGATCATCGCCTAAAACAAATATTTAGTCACGTCTCATAATTCTTATCAATAGAACACGTAACTTATATAAAACACATCCCCAAGGATGTTCTAAAATAATTTGAGACCAATTGACCAAAAAGCAACCATTGGTCAAAAATCGACGGTAGGGTCCATAACCTTACATAACTTGATCCGGAAGATCTGCATCATAGATTTCTGATTCGTAACTTCCAAAGATTCACATTATGTTTCTAAAACATCATACTAAAGTTTCCTTACGATCCAACGGTTGGATCTCCACTAATTGTAAATTCAAGTGTCGGTCAACGTTTTATTTTATGAACTTACAAATCTGATTCAGAAAGATCCATAGATCGGATTCCTGATCTATAAATTCCTATGATCCTCATATATTACGTACTATAACGTTTTAAAGCTTGGTGACGATCCAACAGTCGGATCGTCGATTGCTATAATAATCAAGTGGCGGATCCTATCAAAACTATGCTCAAATGATGAGATTTCAGTGAGTAGAGCATATTTTATACATGTGGCCAAGTCCAATTTGGCTGGGAAAAGCCCCAATTTCATGAAAACCCATCAGAGTGCTTTGATTTGACCTCGATTGGAACTTCGACGCCTCCAAACTTGTTTGGGCTTTGTTCCTGGGTTCAAGGTGAGTGGTTCGATGGTGGTAATGGTCGACGATGCTTTCACGATGGGCAGATCTCCACCATGACACCTTCGGAACCCACGAGTTCCGTTCTTCCTCAAAACGGGGTCAATCTAGGTGGATTTTGGGTGAAAATGAACGAGGGGAGGTCGGGTAGATGTTTGGTAGTGGTGGTAGGACGTGATTCACAGGAAAAATCGCCTAAATGGCATCGGAAAGCATGGATGCCGCCGGGTTGGGTACAGGTTAAGGGGAACACGACGGGTTCCACTCCTTCTCCCCTTCTCTCATTTCTCTCCCATCTTCTGAATGGGTGTCCAGCCCGTCCTTTCTCTCCTTTATCTATCATCTTCATTGCCCATCCTTTCTTCCTTTTAATTTGGACCACACACGTGGCTTTCTAGATTTTGCTCCAAAAATTGGAGCTTTCTTGAAATTAATTAATTTACTAAATGCCCCCAACTTTAAACGTTAATATCTCATTTGTTATAACTCCAAATTGTGTTATGTTTGCGCCCATACATCTGTAGCGACAAGTACTACAAGAATACGCCAAGAAAATGAATCTTACGTGACACGACAAGGCAGTCGACAAAAGTCAACGTCTTTGCCTCGAAGGACATTTTCGTGAATTCACGTATTAAAATTGTAAAAACCTTAATAATTGGAGACGGGTTGTTACATCTGCCTAATTAATTTAGATACCACAACTTCAGTTATTGTTTGGGTGAGGTGTTCTTATTGTGTACAAAGTGACTGTGTCTGTATAAATTGAACCTTTGGCTTATTTTTATACAAAAATTAAATTTTTCGATCTGCTTTTTCATGTTATGGGATGAATGTTTTGTAAAAACTTGACCTTTGGCTCATATATGTGTAAACTTGAGGATTTGGAGTTGTTTTCTGTGTTGGTTATATGAATTTTAGGTGACTAAATTGGTGGTTTCGTTTATTAAGTTAAGTTGTTATAAAGTATATTTTTCCTTCGTCTTGGAAAAATGCCTAGCTGAGATTATTTTGAAGTTCCTGTTCATAACAATATTGTGATTTTGATAAGAGCTTTGTCTACATGTTTTTTGTTGAGTAATGGTTTACTTGGTTAGAAGAAACTCTCTGAGATTATGTTAAAATCCATTTTGTGGATGAATCTAATTAGTTAAATTTGTCGAGTTTAAGTTATGTAAGAAATTTAATTGCAAAGTTGAGTCTTTTTTTTTTCTGAGTTATGTTAATAATTCTCCGTAAAATTTTTGTAAATTCATGGTTGGGTTTAAGTTATATTAGAAAACATAGATCATTCAACTCTCAGTACAACTAGATGTTTTTTTACTTGCACAAAATTTTTGTGTTTAGAAGTTTGTTTCTGCTTCTCTGGTTCTTTGTCCCTTGTTTATTAATTGTGTTTTTCTCTTATTCATATAGGCTATCTCAATGGATTGAAGATCAGTGAAGGTTCTTTCCCATCATTTCAAGCGAGATTAGTTGGTGAGTGATATGCTCTTTAGAAAGGTGCGGTATCATCGGTGCTCACTATGTACTACTGCTTTAGTAATGTTGGGATGTTTCAAGATTTATGACTTTGTGCTCTCTCTCTCTCTCTCTCTCTCTCTCTCTCTCTCTCTTCCCCCGCTCCTTCTCTCATGTAGAGCCATTTATGATGCAATGTTTTTATACAATAAGGAGAGAAGAGAAATATTGTGAGTGAGAATGTCACCCATTCATGGGGATCTTCGATTCAGTGGGTGGGATTGTGACAATGAGAGAAACAAAGTATGATAATGGGAGTAAACTATACCCCTTATAAATACTAGTTTCGGTTCTCATGTCTAAGTTTTTCTTTCTACTTTGAATTAAATTTTGTTTGTATGTTTGTTTGGGCCCAAAATAATATTATTGGGCCGAGCATAGGTTTAGGTTCGGTCCAAAGATTTTTTGAAAATCCTGTGGGCCGGCCAGGGGTCATGGGCTACCTAGTCAAGGCGGTCGAGTCTTATTGCAAGAAGGATTAATCTGGATAAGAGTGAATGGGTCGAGTCCTGGTATGATAAGGAGTCTCAATAGGATAAGGATGCTAAGATTTGAGAAGTAAAGATGGCCGGATAAGGAGTTTGGTTCAGAGTCCTAGTGACGGTAGGATTGACCGAGGCCTAGTTGGATTAGGATAAAGAATCCTAATCCGAGTAAAGTTCTGATATGGCCAAAAGGAGATTGACTGCTATAAATACAAAGTGGCAAACAACGGAAAACCCATCCAATTCAACACACAAACTACCCTGCGCAAACTCTCGCTATACGAGAAACCTCTCAACAACCTTGAGATTTTTATTTTCTTTTTCGCCGACACATCTTGAATTTAGATAAATAGCACTGTGAAGGCAACCGGCGAACATCTTCAGCTTGGATAAACAGCCGACTGGCTATCTATCCAAGTCTCGGTCGAGAAGGGTTTTTGAATCCTTATTGGTAGAGGTCATCTCACGAACCTTCTCGGCGAAGTGAGGTGTTTCGAATCACCAGACCCGGTGCGTTTAACGTCAAGTTATTTTATGATTGGATACTTACAAGTTGGATTTAGAGTTCGGCATTCTGACGGCCGAACCACATTTACGATTAAAATGTACATATACTTTGAATACTTGTGTCCATATAGTCTGGTGTCTATTTGGCGTGCTTATACTCTTACAAATATAATCACCGTGACTGAATCCGATGCGACGATTTGTGAACTTCGTAGGACTAACAGCCTTGTCTTCAGGCTCTAGAACCCGAAGGCCGAGAGTGTTCCTTCATCGGCCGTAATCGCAAGATCGAGAAGTTAGCAGCGCACCCAACGTAACATCAACATATTTTACTCCCCCCCGCATCAACCGAAAGACGTAGTTAGCTCACTAGTTACTCGACTTGCACGCCACGTAGGCTTGCTAGTTTTTAGAGTCAACATTTTGGCACACCCAGTGGGACACAGTGCTAAAGCTATGAAGTTCATGACCATTGAAACACGATCAGTAAAAAAGAAAACAAGAATGGGTAAATCAACGACTAACCTACTATCTACAACCCAAAACCCGGATCATGATGGCTTGTCACAAGCATAAAATCCTCTTGCTGCCGCCACACTTGAAGCTACAAGTGCGATATGCCGAGAAAAAGAAGTCAGCCTCGGCGGACAGGCTCGAGATGCAGAGGTCCTTACCAGAGTAGCAAAGGGAATCTTTGTCAAATGAATAGTGGAAGATTGTGATAAGGATGGTGGCGAGGGTTCTGATCCGCCGACTAGATATTTTCTTCGAAGAAGACTTGAGGAGCAATCTTAGAATTTCAATCGAGAAGTGAAAAGCATACTTGAGGTAATACGCAGTAATGGCGAGTCACACAACAAATTGCTTGAACTATTGGTTAGCAAAGTTTACGAAGGCGAACTCATTGATCGTCCTCGACAACCTTCATTTAAGAGTAATTCGTTATTAGCGATATAGGCTGAGACAGGATCTGCTCAGCTCAGAGCGAATGATTTGGAAAAAATGAGGATTAAGCAGTAGATCAAACGGATCCGACCAGAGAGAAGAAACGACATCCGTCGATATAATCGAAATACAAAGAATGATCAATTCGGCCTTAAAAAAGGGGCCGAAGTTCCTAAAATTCATCCATCCATACCCAGCTTATGTAGAAAAGTTTGAATATCCTAAAGGCTTTAAGATCCCAGATTTCAGCCTTTTTGCTGGAGAATCGTCCATGTCCTTGTCAGAACATGTGGCCCGTTTTACTGCGCAGTGCGGAGATGTTAATAATGACTTCCATAAACTACGACTATTCAACTTTTCATTGACAGACTCGGCATTCGCATGGTACATTAACCTTCCACCTAATTCTATCCAAAGTTGGGAGGAACTGGTCGAGAAATTCTACGAGCAATTCTATTGGCTGGGGATGGAAATGTCAATTTCTTCATTAGCTAGGATGGCTCAAGCATCTGATGAGTCACCAATGGATTACTTTACAAGGTTTAAATTGGCCAGGAATTGGTGCCGAGTCCCTCTACCCGAAGTCGAATTTGTTAGGCTTGCTTGAATGGGCTAGACTTAGAGTACAAAAAGAAATTCATGGAAGCAAACTTCCGAGATATGTACGAACTGGCCCAACACGTCGAGCAATATGATTATTTGCTCTAAGAGGAAAAGATCTTGAAGTCCCTATCCCAGGGAACGATTTATAAAAATCCCACAGTAAGCTACGCATCGGCCGAAGGCGAGGATCATCAATATGTCAATATGGATGCGACCGAGATAGTGTTAGATAAACCGTACGTTTGCAAGGCATTGGCTCATATTAACTCCAAGGATGCTAAAACCCACGCGGTTATTGAAGAGACGGTTAAAACATCAAAAGTTTACATTTTTGATTTCACCTAGGCCGATGCAATCTTATACCAATAACTTATGGCAAAGATCATCAAACTTCGGCTAGAACACAACATTCCTAAGGCCGAAGAGTTGAAATGAAAGACGCATTGTAAATACCATAATTCAAATAAGCATACAACAAACAACTGCGTTGTGTTTCATGATGCTATTCAAAGTTGGATCGATAAAGGCAAATTAAAATTTCCTGAGAAAAATATGATTGTCGACGTTGATCTTTTTCCTTCGGCAACAGTTGGCGTGGTAGATGTTCATTTTCCCAAAAACAAAGGGAAAGGGAAGGCCGAGTTTGTTCAAATACAACACGTCCCAAAGCAGAATTATCGGCTGTGACTCAAGATTGATCTATTTTCAAACGAGCCACCTACAGAGTTTTCAGGACCGGCCATAATCGAATCCATGTCAGACAACAGTGCAGAGAAAGCTGAGGATGCATCGTCCTAACCGAGCCAAAAGAGAAACTACCTCAAGCTCCAGCATTATGACAACCATCCAAAGCCACGGTAACATCTCCAAAGAAACTCGGCGGAGGCTAACGCCAGAAGGTGTTCGATAAGCTCAACCCTCAAACACGAACATATGGCCTTCCCTCAACCAGATTGCGCCTTGATTTCGACAAGAAGCCGAAAGCAAGCTTCCCCCATTACCCCAGCGAGAGCTGTTAATAAAAGTCTGACGTAATTTACATCCTCCATTCCTCGGAGAATCATTGGAGTACATGCGAGAAGTTCACAAGACACATTATGCCAATGACTTGTATGGCCTACCCAAGGCGTCGCAAGAAGCCCTCGACCTTGCACTCACTTACCCTGATGTTGAACAGATTAATCAACATACAAGAAGCTCGGGTCCTCAACTTCGAGGTCGACCCGTATACGGACATAGACACTGTCGAGCTCCCTTTCTCTTTCGAAGACCTTCAGTACTTACGAAATCATTTCTAAATCTTCTCAACCGTATCTCTTTTCGGCCTTACAGCTGATGAGAAGGATCGTGTGGCGAGTTTGGATACCTACCTAGACATAAGGGATGCTCGAATCGCCTATGAAGAACAAGCCCGTAAAGCACTACAAGGATAAAACCAAGCCCCAGCAATGACCGAGCTTGAAGATGACAACTATAATAAAATAGGTTCAGTTGACACACGACAAGAGCAGGTACCCAATGAGGCAAAAGATGACCAGGTTGAGGAAACCCCAAAGCATGATACCGTACTCGATAACCCAGAGGACGATGACCAAGACCCGATGGGCCATTCAGTCATCGACAATATGGAAATCAGCATGGTCCATGTCATATCGGCTGAATTTTAACCAACTACACCCCAACCAAATTCCTTGGATGGGGATGTGGTTGTTGATGAAGCAACACAAGTTGATTTCATCACTATCGAAGACGATGAGCAAGCGAGTGAAGCTGACAAACTTAAAACAGCTCTAGCCATATTGTTTCCCCGCTTTTCTTCGATTAATCTTCAACATTTGAAGCTGTTGTATGTCACGGCTCACATCGAAGGTTATCCAATCTCCAAAATCTTCATCGATTATGGGGCTACGGTCAATATCATGCCAGTGTTCGTCATGAAGGCACTACAACGGTCCAATGACGAACTCATCCCATCAAGAATAACTATGAGCAGCTTCATTGGTGACAAGTCTCAGACCAAATGAGTGCTTCCTTTGGAGGTAAGCGTGGCAGGTCGCAATCACATGACTGTATTCTTTATCGTCGACTCCAAGACCGAGTACAATGCATTGCTTGGTCAGGATTGGATCCATCAAATAAACTACATTCCCTCTTCACTATATTAGGTTCTCATTTTTTGGGACGGTAAATCCGTTATTGTGTATATGGCCGATAGTCAACCTTTTGAAGCCAATATGATTCAAGCATAGTATTACGATGATCACCTTAGCTACATTACCCTACAAGGTTTGAACGAGGAAGGACGATCGACTTGAATTTCGGTACAGAAAGCAATCGAGGTAGGCACCGAGACTGTCCATCAAGATTTGATGAGGCTTGGATTGGTAGATCTGATTGCAGATACTGATGTCTAAAGACCACCAACACAAACGACAGGTCGCGGTTTCATCTACCATGGAACGATTGTTAACCCATTGGTATGTTATCTCCAAACAACCAAATTCAAGCGTCAACTTAGTCAAATTTTTGGTCGAAAGAGACAACGGCCCAGTACTTTCACTCGATCCTTTAGAGGAAATCAACGTTGGAATGGCCGAAGACCCGCGACCTTTGTTCATTAGTGCGTTATTACCCCCAACATGTAAAAATCAAGCTTTGTAACTTGCTCAAAGAATTTAAGGATTGTTTTTCTTGAAGTTACCATGAGATGCCTGGTTTAGATCTCACACTAGTCGAACATAAATTGTGCACCAAACCTAGGTGTAAACCATTCGCCCAACCACCTCGACAATTCTTAACCAAAATACATTCGACATAAAAGACGAAGTCGTTCGACTTTTAAAGGTTGGGTTTATTAAGAAAACTTGATATGTCAAATGGCTGGCAAACATCGTCCCTATTTTAAAGAAAAACGGTACCCTGTGCATCTATATTGATTTTGGAAATTTAAACTTGGCAACTCCTAAAGACGACTATCCAATGTCAATTTCAGATTTGTTAATCGACGCAGCGGCAAACCATGAGATCTTATCCTTTATGGATGGACACGCTGGTTATAACCAGATTTTCATCGCCGAGGTCGATGTTCGTAAAACCACTTTTCGTTGCCCAGGGGCACTCGGCACATACAAATGGGTTGTCATGCCATTCGACCTCAAGAATGCTGGCGGCACATATCAACGAGCCATGAATACTATTTTCCATGATTTGATTGGTACCATCGTCGAAGTCTACATCGACGATGTTGTAATCAAATTAGAACATCGGCAGACACATCTGGATGACCTCCGTCAGGCTTTCCTGCATATGCGCCAGCACAACCTTAAGATGAATCGTGCCAAATGTGCTTTCGGCGTATCAACCGGTAATTTTTTAGGATTCCTTGTACATCATCGTGGTATTGAGGTAGATGAAAACAAGGCTTAAGCAATCATCAACGCTCCACCCCCGACGACTAAGAAACAACTACAGTCATTGCTGGACAAGATTAACTTTCTCCGACGATTCATTGCCAATTCAGCAGGAAAAATGAAAGCCTTCTCTATGCTTTTGAAACTTAAGGATTATGACACCTTCGAATGACGTGCAAAACATCAGGAGGCATTCACACAGATCAAGGTATCCCTTACAACTCTACTCGTCCTAGTTCCGCCATGACGTGGCAGACCTCTTAAGCTGTACATCTCAGTGGCCAAAGAGTCCATCAGATGCCTTTTCACACAAGACAATGATGATGGGCGAGAACAAGCCATTTTTTATCTTAGCTGAAATCTCAACCCATTAGAAATTAATTATTCCATCGTCGATAAGCTTTGCCTCACCTTATTTTTCTATGCATCAAAACTCAGACATTACATGCTCTCATCGGTCACTCAGGTCATCGACCAGACCGATGTCATTCGTTACATGCTCACTCGGCTGATAGTAAATGGCCGAATTGGCATGTGGACAATGGCACTGTCCGAATTTAGTTTGCAATAAGTTCCCCAAAAAGCTGTCAAAGGTCAAGTGTTGGCTAATTTCTTGGTCCAAAATCCCTCGTCGTACGAGTTTGGGGGCAATGATAGACACACGTGATAATTATTGGACAATGTATTTTGATGGCTCTAGTGCTTTAGTCTCGGTTGGCGTTAGGAACGTTATTCAATCCCCAAATCACCACTGCTGGTATTTTTCTCTCAAGCTCGATTTTGATTGTACGAATAATCAACCGAATACGAAGCCCTTGTCATCGGTCTCGGCGTCTTACATGATTTATGGGCCACTCATGTCCTTATTCTCAATGATTCCGAACTTGTGATTAATCAACTTAATAGGACCTTTCATTGCATGAGTTGTACTCTGGCACCCTATCACATGGTTGCTAGCTATTTGGCCGAATGTTTCGACGACATTACTTTCAAACATATTTCACGAGTTCACAACACCGAAACCAACGAATTAGCTCAAATACCCTCCGGAGCACAACCCATGGGGGCAAACTGGGCCAAGAAATACCTGTGTCATGACGAGCATACTCGGCCTTGGTTAATCAACAAGTTCTCCAACGCGATTACGTGATTCATACATGAGTCATGTCTTTATCGTCGTTGTTAGAGCGAAAGGACCTTATAGAGGTTTGTGTTATCGATGCATTACTAGATGATTAGAGAAGGGCGATATATGCGATATCTCAATAACCCTGGCAAAAAACATGATCGGCGGATAAGGGTCCATTCCACAAACTACGTATCATACCAGAATAAGTTATATAAAAAAGGTGAGGATGGGCAATTGTTGTTATGCCTCGGCCCACAAGAAGCTGCTCAAATAATGGTAGAAGTACACGAAGGAATTTACGGGGCTCATCAATCTGGACGAAAGATGCGCTGGCTACTTCGACGACGCGGTTATTTCTGGCCGAGCATTCTGAAGGATTGTATCGAGTACTCAAAGGGATGTGTGCAGTGTCAAATTCATGGGCCTATACAGAGGGTTCCGGCCGAGTCACTTCATTCAGTCACCAAACCATGGTCGTTCAGAGGATGGGCCATAGATGTAATCAGCAAAATTGCACCATCTTCCGAGATAGCAAAACATGCGTGGATACATGTTGCAACGGATTATTTCACCAAATGGGTCGAACCTAAGTCATATGTCGAGTTAACGTCTAAAGAAGTTTGTAATTTTGTAGAAGAAAACATCGTGACTAGATTCGGCGTACCAGAAACAATCATAACAAATAATGGTACGATCTTTACATTTAATAGGTTTCGGGAGTACACGGTAAATCTAAAAATTTGACTCGAGCAGTCTACGTCGTATTACCCGTAGGCGAATGGACAAGCTGAAGCAAGTAATAAGGTTTTAATTGGTATTCTTGAGAAAATGGTAAAAGAAAGACTTGCTATGTGGCATTTAAAGTTAAACGAAGCATTGTGGGCTTATCGAACTTCACTCTGATCGACAACCGGAACGACTCCACACGCATTAACCTATGGCCACGACGCTATATTACCAGTCGAGCTAAGTATAAACTCGTTGCAAGTGATTGAACAAAGTAGCTGGTTTAGTGCCGAGTACAGTCAGGCCATGCGGCAAGAGTTAGAAGATTTGGAAGAAAATCGACTTAACGCGTATAATTTATTGATGGCAAAAAAAAAAAATTGCCGAGCGAGCTTATAATCAACGAATTAGACAAAAAACATTCGGAGAGGGCGAGTTAGTTTGGCAAACTGTGCTACCCATAGGAATTAAAGACCCCAGGTTTGGTAAATGGTCGCCGAATTGGAAAGGACCGTTCATCATTCACAAAGTTCTCGACAATAGGGCATACCAGCTTAAGGATCGAACTGGTTTAATTCACAAGTTACCAATCAACGAGAAATTTTTAAAGAAATACTATCCAGTCACTTGGGAGATGCGAGAATAAAAGATTATTTCATTAATTTTGCAAAGAAACATACAAGCGAAGTTACAAATGATTCCTAGACCAAAACCTTAAAGGGTCGGAATAAGGAAGGCTTCAAGAGCGGCATTCAGTTCCAACCACCTTACTTCACCCATGGTGACTTCGGTTTGCCTCGTCCTTCGATTAAGCTTAAGTTGCTGGATCTCCCTTACGCCAATCGCGAAGTCCGTTAATCGAGCTTTATTTGCTTCAAAATTATGTTCGAGGTATGAAGCAACGGCCAACCTTTATGTTGAAGATCGGTGATTCGACTTTACAGATCGGCGATTTGATGATCAAAGTCGGCCAACTGTGTTTTCTTTGCTTTAATGGCCTCAACCTTCGGCCGACTGGCTTCATGAGCTGTCTTGGCAGCCTTTAGGTCGTCATCACCCCAGAGAACAGTTCAAAAGTAATAAATAATTGTCGAGTCCACTCCAGGATATCGAAAAGATGGATGACATTCTCGGTACTCAGCAGACCACTAACGGCAAGAGCGTTCAGGCATTCTCCTATGAAGTCGAAGCCTTTGCATTGAAGGATTTACGAAGCAGAGAGGGATAAGAGTTCTTGCAACTTGGCAAGGGCATTAGATTCGGCTTCGGTTGCCGAAGGCTTGGCCGACGTAGTAGATGATCTGGCTACTCCAGCAGCATTCGAAAAGAAAACGTTAAGCTAGGCTTCTCAAGAAAGCTGCACATGAAAAGGTATTAGGCGAAAAGAAAATCGTAAAGAATATAACAGAGAGAATTTGCTTTAGACCTATCGGGATGAGACTTCGACTAGGTCCTCTGGTTCATTGCTCAAACATAGAGAGCTTAAAGGCCGAGCCTAGTATTTAAGACTGCTTCTCAACTCACGCGACCGATGAAGGTTATCTACATTCGACGGCCACTAAGGTGGCCAAGAAATATAGATAACACCTTTCGGCGTATAGAATTATGGGTGAAATGAATAATCAGGCACCTGACATTTAGTATTATTCTCAGTTTAGACTTGTTATGATAAAATCAACGAAAGAAAGGGATCGAGCCTTACAAAAGCGTAGTAATTTCTTGAGGAAGAATGCCAAGGTCCTGATCTTGTGGGTGGATTCTTGTCTCCGTCGTTGCTTCAGGCTCGATAAGCGACCTTTTTCCACCATCAGCTGCAGAAGGATCAACCTATTTATTCGCCTCAACCACAGGTGGAGAATTGTTGGTAAGAAGTCTAGTTGGTCGAGGGCGACTCGTTAGTAGAAATTTTTCGATGTCGTCGTCCTGAAATAAGAATTGTTTAGGATTCAGAATCTAGTGGAAGGAAAAGTTACCAGTAACATAGTCATACATCTTCCTCCAGAACGACCGTTGTTTTTGGTTTTGGATTCGGGGAGAGAGTTTTCTCAGCCAAGGTGGTCGCTTCCTTCGAGACGGGAGGAACGGCTGACCCTGGAGCTGAGGATTCCTCAACCACCAGATCAGCTGTCGGCTCGACCACGACTTGTTCAACAGGGCAAACCTTAGGAGCTTGATTGGTGGGAGGTTTCGTTTGCATTTCCGTCGAGACTTGAACGACATGAGCGCGAGGAGATTCAGTGATGGCTCCTATAGTCTGGCTGGATATGACATGAATCTCCCGCTCCCCTTTTCTTGCCAACTTCTTGACACGTCTTTTAGGAAGGGGACATCGCCAGCTGTTTCGGCCTCTGGGCTAGACAGTTTGCTCGGCAAGATTGGCTAGGCGGTTGCAGTTTTCTTTAGCGAAAGGGGCAGATTTTTTTTGCTCACAGTCGTAGCTGTTACGTCCACATGACTACCTGAAGAAGCTAAAATTAAAATAGCAAGTTTAAACAAATAGCCAAAGTAAAATGATAGACACAGATAAATACCTTGAGCCGCTTCTTTATGGGTCGGGGCAAAAGTCTTCTTCGGGCAGTCACCAAAAATTTTCTTGATAACATTTTCGACCGGTGCGCCAAAAAAGTCTTTGGTATAGACGGCCCGCCATTCAACAAAGGTGGTGGTATTAAGTGTCTCGAGGACGTTCGGCTGGAGGTGAAATTTCTTACATCTTTCTTGAAATTCTTGCTCGACCATCCTGCATTCTCTTTTTGAAGAACCAGAGAAGCATCATCGGCTCAAGAGAGAACGGGAGGTAAGTAGAGGTAGTGGGCAGCCTTGGAGGTAGCCAAGTTGCTGCATAGTGAAGTGGGGATGGTAGACTTCCCAACTTGCATGTTTGGCATTGCAGCCGAGGGGAAAGTCGTACGTCAACACAAATGGTCCCCAGCTCTTTTGGAAGACAGCGTCTTCGGCTTCAGTCCAAGATGAAGATGTGAGCTTGATGGAATGGGGATATTCTTGACGACAGCAAATCAAAAACTCATCATCAGAAAGGTCTTCTAGGCCAAAAAAGTATTTTAAAACTTATTTGACCGAGTGAGGAGGAGCGGGTCTAGAGCTCAATTGCAGACCCAATGCTTCGGTAGGTATGAAGTTGGGGATTTATGACCTAAGGGTGTGATGTGAAAATTAACTTGACACACAAATTAAACCCTATGGATGACAATTGTAGTATATGAGCAAATAGGGATCGTTCTAGACCGGGGATTAACTAGGGATGCTAATCAATGTGAAACTGACTCAAGAACATAAAAACATAATGTAGAACACCAAGCTAGACTCAATTAATGCAATACTAGAGTTTAAAACACCTAAACAAACTAAAAACTCAAAACAGCAACTAAAAGGCTCAAAACTGCCTTAAAACCACTTTCTGGGCAGTTTTGAGTACCTAACACTAATTTGGACTATAACTTGACTCAAAGCACTTAAAAACACAAACTAAATTGATTTCTAACTAATTTAATACTTTAAAATAAATGGGGGATTGATTTTGACGAAATTGAATTAAAACTAAACAAATTGCAAATCAAAGCAAACTAAAACAGATTTTGATTAAATAGAATGGTGAGAAGCTAGTTAGAGGGTTCCTTATCCACACATGAACATATGCATACAATTTGATTCCCAGTTATGACTTCAACAAACGATGAATGACAATGCTCCAAGTTAATTAGGTCCGCTTAAATTAACTTTCAAATTTCCCTAGATTCATTGGATTGAATGGAATACGCATTACAACCAACTCATTCCCCATCAAAGTCCCTAACTATGGAATACGCATGATAGAGACATTCAACAAAGATCATTAAGTTCAACGGAAATCATAAACATTGACTAGGCATTCATAACTATGGAATACACATGTTAATCCAACCTAGGGTTTACTTAACATAATCGTGACTAGCGATCTTTACTACTCATGAATATAAGTTTATAACGATTAGGTGAAATTCCCTTATATCCTAGCATCAAGTTTAGGCATGCAAATTAAGTGTCGACCCTCAACCCACATACGTAAACAAGTTCTTAATCAAAACAGAAAAGTAAACCACATCTAAAGTTCATGAATTCATAACTTGAGTAAATCAAATCATAACCAACATATGTCCATGGCTTCAAATTCACCTCTAACTAAAAAGAAATTAGTTCCACATGTTTAACATAATTGGAAAGCAAGTTAAATTAAACATGAAAACAGAAACAAGAAAAGAAAGAACTCCAAACACTCCACTAATGGCAGATTGCATGTGCAAGGTGTCTTCCTCCTTTGGACTGCATGGCACTACTTCTTTCTCCTCCAATGGTGGCTGCATAAGGTGGTGATGGTGGTGGGAAGGCACGACTGTGGTGGAGGAATGGATGGGAAGGAGTTTGGATATGTAGGGAGAGGCAAGGCAAGGCTTGGAGAATTGTTAATTTCTGGATGTCCTCAATAAGGTTGCTGCCATGGGTATTTATAGGGAGAGGATGGACTTGTTTAATTCAATTTTCTGGTGGGAAAACAATCAAGAATGCACAGCAAGAAGTGGATGTTAGGTGTTGAATCATCCACTCAATTGTCATGGTGAGTTAGGCATTGAACAATTACTCAATTTTCTGGTGGAATTGAGTCAAAAATGCACGGCAAGGATGTGATTTTCTGTGATTTTAGGGATGAATCATCTACTCAATTTCCTAGTGGGTTAGGTATTGAACAATTACTCAAAAATCTGGTGGAAGTGAGTCAAGGATGCACGGCAAAGATGAATTTCTGGGGTAGACATGGTTTTGAGTGGAATTTTGGTCAATCCTTCTAGAACCCTATCCTTTCTTGCAACTTGTATTTGTTTCACCAGATTTTTAGCATGTTCATTTGATGTTTTGACTTCAAATTCGTCCAAACTCCTTGCTCCATGCATATGCACTTCATTCCAAGCCCAATTTTGCTCCTAAAAGCTCCAAAATGCTCCTTTTTGCATACTTTGACAATAAAACCTGAAATTGCACGAAAATGACTTTAAACACTAAACTAACTAAGGAAAAACAACATAAATGCATGAGAACAAGCCAATTAAGTCGCATAAAAATGCTCCTATCAGGGTGGCAAAATAAACTTGCAACCAGACTTGAAGGACCCAAAGTGGGCCTGTCTGGTAAGGGTCAATCTTGTTGACCGTCGCCTCGGCTAGGCAACGTGTTAGGTTTGCAAGAATAACCGAGCTAAGAGCCAGGACATGACCACTAGCTAACGCCTCAGAGACCGACATGTTCTAGACTAAACATTTATTTGATTTGGTACAACAAATGAATTTATTGTACTAGTAGAAAAGGAAGGCTTCGTGTTCTCCCTCCATGAGGCTCTCTCCCCTTCGGCCAGCGAAGTGTTGAATGAGGGTGTTGTAGTTGAAGAAGTTCTTGTGCAATTTATGAACTTCTTCGTTCAAGGGCTCTTGATTTTTCTTCCTTAGCAACTCGACCACGCGTTCGTCGAAAAGTATCTTAAGGTCGAGGTTAGAAGGACATCCAAAGAAGGAGATGTTAATCGGGAGACCTGAAGGGGAGGCCCAAGGATGGCTGAGATGTCGAGAATAGTAGGGCCAATAAGGCCGAGTTGAATTACCATAGTATTGGTGGCCGAGCACTAAAAACCCAGAGCTGCCATGAGAAGTTCTTTGTCCATGGAAATCTCGATGGTCGAGAGCTTGATGGCATCATAAATGCCAAGAACCTTCCATTCTTTGTTGAAGAACTTATCATCCTCTCGACCCACGCTACCCAGGCCACGATAGTGGAAGGTCAGGTTCCTTAGGGTTTAGTCAATTCCCACTTCGACCAGTCATATCCTTGAAACAAAGGTTTCAGGCAGTTGTCTTTGAGGAGGTTGGTAATGGACGTTGGGACATTGTCTTTAAAGAGTGGTCCAAGGATCTAATGAGAAACGCTTGAGTCACCTTCGAATCGTAGGTTTTTTATGACGCTCCAGTCGATGAAGTCCCTGCAATTAGCGCATTCGTCAGAAAGTTTGGAGATTAAGGTGTTGGAAGCCATTGCTGAGAGCTTGAAGAAGTTTTGGACTTTGAGGAAATTTTCTGGTTGGAAAGGAGTTTTTGTAGGTTGATCTAGGAATAAAAGGTTTGAAAGTTCTGAGAGCGTAAATGGGAAAATAAAGGATTTTGGGTATTTATAAGAGTTTTAGAAGGAGGTCAATCGTTCGATTTTGAAAAGAACTGGTAAAACCAAATAGTTGATTTTTTCAATCTTTATGGAGATTCGGAAACCCGTGTGAAGGACCAAAGAACTCGGGGATTGAGGCGACGTGGTAATGTGTGGCGGCGGTTTTGATAATGAAGGGACAATTCGGTGACCTAGCAATTCATGGTTCAAGGTGGCATGGGTATGTGTAGCGGCAGAATTAATGACGAAGTGATGTTTAGCGTTTACACGCACGTTTCAAGTGTCATCATTAGAGGACAGGCGTGCTCAGAAGACGCCACATGGCAAGATGACTGACAAGACTAGGATCGTGCGTTTGTGTTTCGTGAATGTACATGATGGATGGAATATTGGGAACTTTTCAAATACCTAGGGTTTACTTCTTCAAGGTCGAAACATGGCTAAGGAGTTCTAAGCCGAAAACCTCAAAAGTGAAGGGGCAATGTTTAGGCCCAAAATAATATTATTGGGCCGAGCATAGGTTTAGGTTCAATCCAAAGCTTTTCTGAAAATATTGTGGGCCAGCCAAAGGTCATGGGCTACCCAATCAGGGCGGTCGAGTCTTATTGCAAGAAAGATTAATCTGGATAAGAGCGAATAGGTCGAGTCCTGGTATGATAAGGAGTGTCAATGGGATAAGGATGCTAAGATTTGAGAAGTAAAGATGGCCGGATAAGGAGTTTGGTTCTGAGTCCTAGTGATGATAGGATTAACCGAGGCCTGGTTGGATTAGGATAAAGAATCCTAATCTGAGTATAGGTCTGATACGGCCAAGAGGAGATTGACTACTATAAATACAAAGCGGCAAACAACGGAAAAAACCCTTCAATTCAACACACAAACTGCCCTGCCCAAACTCTCGCTTTACGCGAAACCTCTCAACAACCTTGAGATTTTTATTTTCTTTTTCGCTGACACATCTTCAATTTGGATAAACAGCACTGTGAAGGCAATCGACGAACATCTTCAATTTGGATAAACAGCACTGTCGTCGTAGAATCAGCCGACCGCGAAGCACCGTGAGTTTGGATAAACAGCACTGCGTCAAGGCCGACTGGTTATCTATCCAAGTCTCGGTTGAGAAAGGTTTCCGAATCCTTATTGGCAGAGGTCATCTCACAAACCTTTTCGACGAAGTGAGGTGTTACAAATCACTAGACTCGGTGCGTTTAACGCTGAGTTATTTTATGATTGGATACTCACAAGTTGGATTTAGAGTTTGTCATTCTGACGGCCGAACCACATTTACAATTAAAACGTACATCTGCTTTGAATACTTATGTCCATATAGTCTGGTGTCGATTCAGCGTGCTTATACTCTTATAAATATATTGTGACCGAATTCGACGCTGACAATTTGTGAACTTCGTAGAACTAGCAGCCTTGTCTTCAGGCTCTAGAACCCGAAGGCTGAGAGTGTTCCTTCCTCAGCCGCAATCGCAAGATCAAGAAGTCAGTAGCGTACCCAACGCAACATCAACATATTTTACTCCTCGGTCAACGAGTTGGCACGCCCCGCATCAATCGAAGGACATAGTTAGCTCACTAGTTACTCGTCCTGCGCGCCACGTAGGCTTGGTAGTTTTTAGGGTCAACAATGTTATGTTTTCATGGAACTTGCACAGGTTTCAATTACGTTGTACTTGAATATTTTGAACTCAAGTCAATGAGGATTTTCTTTTTTCTTTTTTTTTTTGTTGAAACCATTGAATTTTATTGTACTTGAATTATATAGATGTGGGGAATACATTTACATAAGGATTAATTTTAATCATTGAATTTTTTTTCATTTTTCCTTGGAGCTTGAGTAACAAGATCATCAAATTCTTATATTCATTATTTGTGAGAATAAATACAAATGCATAACAATATTGTTACACTTCTACTTTTCTTGGGTTTTTATACATTTTGTGTGTTTGCTTAGTCTTGCCTTGGAGTTGGATGCACTTTGTATGATATGGATTGTGAATTGTTTGAAAATATCTTTAGTGTGATGGTTTTGAGTATAATGTGTTTTCCTAATAATGTTTTTCTCCCACTCTGTAGTCCAGTCGTGCAGAAGAGGTTCTCGTGCTGAGGAGGAAAACTGTTGCACGTGGAGGATAGGTAACAACTCAAGACACATGGTATGAAGGTGCAAGTAAACTGTACATATGCATCTGGAAAAAGTAAAAAGTAAAGGCGGATTGGTTGTAGCTTCTCCTTCTCGCCACAACAGAAAATACTTTTGAACTACATTAAGCTGTTAATAAATTAAGCTTAAGCTATATTTTACTTATCAAGAATGGGTAAACTGTTTTAAATAGGAAAATTAAGTGCTTGTATCAAGTAAACTGTAAATTTAAGTTTTCTGGTAAATTAGATTTATAGTTTAATTCGAAGAGTTGAGTTGACCTTTACTTTTGTTAAATTATATAGTTTAATTGTTTCCCCTTTTTCCAATCCCTATATATCTGCTCAACTCTTGAGTCAATTATTTGTCAGTAGGAATGTTTAATTGCTTGATCAATGATGTCGATTCAATTTGAAGAAGAAATAGGACTTTTGTTCAATAGGGATTGGCTTGTCTAACATGAGTATGATGTCACAATTGTTCATTGGTTCTTAGGTGCTACAACGTCTTTTTAGTTGTTTTGTGTGGAAATTATTCATGCATGTTGAGACTAATACATTCAACACCGGCAGCAAAGCACGGGCACATTTTCTAATTGCACCAAAAGCTGTGTGCGAGAAAACGTCGAACACTTGTGTATCGACCGAAGAAACTAGAAGAAGAACTAAGATCGCAGATGTCAATTGAGAACACCACAAAACCCTAGATTGTGGAGAAGACGAAATCGAATCGATCAAACCTTCAATTGTCGATTGTAGAGGTAGTCGAAGCAAGAATCCTGAGTAGCGGAAGCAGGAAAGGAACGAAGATCAAGCAGGAGCAGTGGCGATTGATACTATGTCAATCTACAGAAATCTATGATTAGAGAGAGAGAGAAGGAGTTCGAGAAAATCAGAGAGAAAGAAGAGAGAGACATCCTTAAGCTTTCTTGTATTAATTTCTTGATGATTAAGAAAGTACATTGACTTGGTATTTATACAATTCATAACACTTCTAACAAACTAACTACCTCTCTAAGATTGTGACAAGTGTCACAATCTTATAGTTACAATATATCTCCATCATACTTGAGGCCACAAAATGTCAAAAACGCTTCAGCTTGAGTGACTTCATCTGATTTTAACAATGCTGGTTTGCCATTGATGGCCACGACATTGCATCATCTGGAACTTTATCAGCTTTTGGCGTTTAACTTTCTCTAAAGGGATCTTGTTTAGGAGCCATTGATTTGCTTTTCCTTTTGATAGTTTCATTACCAGCAAGGGTTAGAATTTCCAAAACCATCTCACTCAACTTACGAAACACTACGAATAGCTTAATCATGATTTAAAAACGGAGCATATGGATTACAGTTTCACAAAATTTTACCTGCCCAGCAAAATAACCTTGTAGCTTAGTTTTTCCGCCACGACATTGTTCCAGCTGCTTTCGATTCTCCGACACCACCTTTTCTACCATTTTTTCAATCTCAGCCAGTAGGATCTACTATCTGTTACAAACCCAAGTCATTAGAGGACCCTTAATTTGTTACGAAGTTCTATACAATATTATCATCATAAGATGATATTATTTCACTGTTTGATTGGCTGTTAAATTTTATAATACATCACCTAACAAAAGTACCCTCTAGTTGGAAACTAAGTCGACCAATTAGTAGGATCCATCAGTTATTTTAGGGTGGGATGAATTATATATTATATTTGAATCTCCATTGTTATCCCAACTTTAACTCACATTAAGTAGGGGCACATAAACATATCAAAATAATGTCTTTTAACGTCTGAAACTCGAAAACATCTGCGAAACATCCCAAAAATAAGATGCAATACCACCAATTTTACCAATCTGGTAAGCTGGAAATAATCCAGAGTCTAGACAACACCATGTTATTTTTAGAAATATTGTGGTGATAGGTGTTGAAGTTGACACAAAAAAAGGAATGAATGCTATATTAGGCTAAGGCACAGGATGCTTGAGAAGGTGCTCAACTTCTGCACATTTTAAATCTAGCATAGGATCAGAGAATCAGATAAAACTACTGAACGTCTCATATAGCGGCAATTATAGTTTAAAAGTGGAGACACAATTTTAATCGGACCAAAAAAATAGATAATTATAAGAATGAATCACACCTCACACATCTGACCATTTAAAAATAACAAGCCTGGTAATTATAAAGTGAACTTGCCTGGACTAAATAGATAATTGTAAGCAGTGGTGGAGCCAGAAATCTTACCACAAGGGGTCGTAGCGTAAAAGTCCAAAAAAAAATTTAGGATGGAAAAACATGTTGAAAATGAAATCATAGTACTTTTATTCATAATTCATAACGGAAACAATATTACAAGCTATAATTGTCCACGACGAGGTTTCATATTTTGAAAACGAAGCATTATAGCTTCATTTTCAATACAAGCAAAAATATCTCTCTCAATATAAACAAGCAAGTTATCACTCAACCATTGATCTCCCATTTTGTTCCTAAGTGGACCCTTAACAATATTCATGACAGAAAATGCTCTCTCCACTGAAGCAGTTGCAACTGGTAAAACCAAAGACAATGTAATGAGCAAATATACATAATTGAATACTTGATGCATCCTTGTCTCCACCATTTTTTTTGCAAGATCACCAATCCCTTCCAATTGAGAGAAATCACTACTGGAACGCACATAATGAATATAAATCTCAAGTTGATCTTCAAGTGCCAAACGATCCTCATCCGAAAAGTCTTGAGAATAAAATTGAGCAAGACAAAGTAACTTTGGTTTATCAAAAGCTACAAATGAATCTTTCGGACTCAAACATGCCAAACAAATAAGCAACTCGGTATTTACCTCATTAAAGCGATCCTCTAACTCCGTAATTTGCTCATCAATGACATAAATAAAGAGCTCCACACGATAATGATGACGATTTGTCTTTATTGGAGCATTACGCCTTGACCTCCCTGGAAGTATAAATGCCTCTTCCATGTTAGGAACATCAATATAATGTTTTTCACAAAAAGAAGATACTTCATCAACCAATGCATCGAACCCATTATTCCTCATCCAATGTAGCTTTTCCTTGCATGATTTCACTAAAGCCATTGCATTCACAATTTCTTGATCTTTCCTTTGCAATGCTTGTGACAAATCATTTGTGAGTCCTAATATGACTTTCATCAAGAAAAGGTGAAACACAAACTCAAAAGTACGTATATCTCTCATTAACTTATTTGCTTCACCCGCACTGTCATTGGGATTATCATCAATAACCATTTGAAGCACATGAACCACGGATGAAAACATGGAAATGATGCTAATCAAGGTACCATAGTGTGAGTTCCATCGTGTGTCACTGGCATGTTTGAGACTTGTTTCTTGATTTAAGCATCGCCCCGTTATAAGACAATCATTTTCAAAAGCTATCACAAGCTCTTCTTGAAGTTGCTCTCTAAGTAAATCACGCCGCTTACAAGATGCTCCAACATGATTAACCACATTATTAGCCGTTGCAAAAAAAGAGGCAATGTCTATATTCTTCTTTGCTACGGCAACAAGAGCTAGTTGAAGTTGATGAGCAAAGCAATGAACATAATATGCACAAGGTTGTTCTCTCAATATCTTTGTTTTAAGGCCATTCAACTCACCTCTCATATTGCTAGCACCATCATAACCTTGTCCTCGTAGCTTGGAAATGCTCAAATCGTTGTGAGAAAATAATGTGTCAATAGCATCCTTTAGTGAACTTGAAGTAGTGTTGGCAACATGTTGGATACCCACAAATCTTTCAATTACATGCCCGTTGTCATCCACATAACGCAACACCATAGCCATTTGCTCTTTCACCGACACATCACGTGCTTTATCCACCAATATGGAAAAGAATCTATCTTTTAGACCATCCATGATAGCATCAAGTGTTTCAAGGGCACATGAATTCACAATTTCTTTTTGAATGCTAGGAGCTACTAATCTGAGATTCCCCGGAGCATTTTCCATCACAACTTCTCTAACTTTATCATTATTATCTGCAAGGAATTGCAATAGCTCAAAGTAATTTCCCCTATTGCTTGAAGTGGCACTTTCATCATGGCCACGAAAAGGAAGACCTTGTCGCAATAAAAACTTAGTGCACTTGATTGATGCATTCAAGCATGTGCGATAAGCCTTACGAGCTTGGTCGGAGTGTTTGCTCACTGCCGTTTCAATATGTGTAGCTTGATTCATCAAATTTGTAGCAACTTCTCTAGCCTTATTATGAACACTCCCAACCGGTCCAACATGCATCTTAAATCTTTCTCTCCCTTTCTTCCAAGTCTTAAATCCATCTCCAGTAAAAGCTTCACTACCCACTTGTGCAAAATTGGTTTTAAAGAGATAGCAATAGAGACAAAATGCCGCATCTTTAGATATACTATACTCTAACCAATCAAACTCATCAAACCATTGGGGAATGAAGCGTCGATTAATTCCTGACATATTAGTTATTGGGAAATTATGACCTCTAGGTTGACAAGGTCCTTTTTGTAGATATGATCTTCGGACCTCATCTCTCATATTAGCATTATAATCTATTATTCGAGTTCTTGATGACTTTCTCTTAAAAAACCGTTCCATAATAATTCTACATATACAAAATATTCAAAATAAATACTCACAATAAAAACAAACCATCAACATAATCAAAATAAATATGAATTGGATTTCAATTAAATTAAATATCTCATCTTGCATTCTACATATACAAAATAATGAAAATAAAAACTCACAATATAAACAAACCATCAATATAATCAAAATAAATATGAATAGAATTTCAATTAAATTAAATATCTCATCTTGCATTCTACATATACAAAATAATGAAAATAAAAACTCACAATATAAACAAACCATCAACATAATCAAAATAAGTATGAATTGGATTTCAATTAAATTAAATATATTCTACATATACAAAATATTCAAAATAAATACTCACAATATAAACAAACCACCAATATAATCAAAATAAATATGAATTAGGTTTCAATTAAATTAAATATATCATACATAGGGTTTAGAACTTACTTGAATTGTGAAATTTCACAATAACAATGAGCAAATACAAAGAGCAAAGTTGGTGGCACCACCACCACAGTGACGACGACGGCAGCACAAAGGCACCTTAATGGCGGCAGCAAGGGAGGAGATGGAGTTGAGGGTTTGGGGAGGATTGAGTTTGGAACTTAGGGTTGGAGGAGGAGAAAACAAAAGAAATTTGGGGGTTTTGGATTCGGGGGCTTCGGTTCTGTGCAAAATATGGCTGAAAAGGACACGGTTGGTATTTTTTTTTTGTTCAGACTTGCCCAGGACACGCTGGGCATTTTTTTTTTTTGTTCAAACCTGGCCCAAAACGACGTCGTTTTGGCCAGGTCATTTAAAAAAATTTCCTGGGCCAAAACGACGTCGTTTTGCCCAGGCTATTTCAAAAATCAACAGGCACGTAAGCGCCTTCGTCTTCGTCAACCAGCCCAGCGGACTGCCGAGGACTTTCGTCGAACACTTGGTGTGCAGCCCCAAGGGGTTGCACCAGCAGCTCCAAGGGGTCTCACAGGTTGTTTCCATGGCTTCCAAGGGGTCGTGCGACCCCATTGACCCCATTGTGGATCCACCACTGATTGTAAGAGTGGTTCAATTGTTATACATAAACCGAAAGGAAGTCATGTTGTTTAAGTGTCATTAGTATGATACGAACCTAGACACCGTAGATAGTGTCATTTGAGATAATTACTTGTTATCTATCAACAAACACATGGGGTTTGAGGATCAATTATACATCCTCACCAATACGGCGAAACAAGTACTCTACCTCGATGATCCAAAGGCGACGATGGGACGTGGTTGGAAAGTAATGAAAATTGTGTATTGAATAAAGTATTCTGTTAATTTATTTAAGTTAAGTTCATAGTGGTCCATTTAATCATTATGCTTAAAAAAAGTTAGTGTTTTGCCTGACACAAAGGCGATAATTTTGTGGACAAGGATTGTCTGCCCTCCTTGTTTCCGTGCCCTCCCATGCCCTCCTGTTTGTGTGGTCACGGTTAAGTCACGTCAACATTTTATATTACTATTCATTTTTTTCTTATTATTTCTATAAAAAAACAATATAAAATGTTGATGTGGCTTAACCGTGACCACACAAATAAGGAGGGCACGAGAACAAGGAGGGCAGATAATCCTTGTCCAAATTTTGTTGGGTAAGGTGTCCTTGTCTGACAGAACGTAGGATATTAGTCGGGCAAAGCTATATTTTATGATTTAGGGTTTAAGGTTTATAGTTCCTTGGGTAAGAGCTTAGGATATTTTTGCATTTTCAATTCCTTTGAGGATTTTTGCAATCAACAAATTAATTTGACCAATCCAACTGTCAATGTATATGGTATATACTCCAAGATTGCACAGTGAAAATTTGACAAAAATAAACTTTCATGGATTAGGTAACGAGACGAAATCCTTCGACGGTTAGAAATGTATAATCACTTGAATGTTTATTTTAGCACCGATTTTAATAATGATTCAAAAAAATACAACAAATGAAACCGATCATCAATCTAAAATATTTACAATAGTGGATACCACAAAATGAGACATTCTACTTAATAGAAGTATTGAATAAACTCTAATTTTTTGTTTACTCCATTGTTTTGATGGGATACGTAGTCTATGGAACTAATTTACACGATCCTATCGTCAAACACATTTGAATATTGTATGAGATTGCATAAGCCAAAAATTACCAAAATCAAACTTTCAGGGATTAGGGATCAGATCAAAAGGCAGGACAGTTTCAAACATAGCATAACGATTCAACTACTACGTCAACTTTGATTTTGGTGATTGTTTGCAAGGATGCTAGTTGAGAGCCAAATCACACGCTAAATAGATCTGATCATCAAATTCAATGATCATTTAACCGTTTGAAAATAAATAAAAAATTTAGAGAAAATTTGATTTTTTTAGAGTTCGCTCAACGAAATCTACAACGTTCGTTAGGCAACATTACTTACATTCATCGGGCAAAGGTTGAAATTCCTCCCATTTTTTTTCCAAAAGTTCAAATTTACCTCCATATTAAAAGTTTGCCCTATTGGATTGCGTCAACCACTCAAATAAAGCCAAAAGGGGAGGATTTCCGAAAGGGAAAATTAGGTTTACATCATTTTTTTTGTTACTTCATTGATTAAAATCCTATCAATTTTCAATTTTTTTATCAAGGTTATTGGGTATTAATAACATCATTAATTATTTGAATAATAAAATATTTTTATTTTTAAATATATTCCTTTAATGTTAAAAATGTTACAATTAGTATATTTATATTTATGGCTAAATTTTTTATCATATATTTTTATTTTTAGTTGTACCTATTTTTTATTTGTAAATATTTTTAAATTTGTACCAATTTTCTTTTCATTTTTAATTTGTACCCATATATTAGTTTCTTTTTGTGCTTATATTTTTTAAAGTTTTATTTGTGTTTATACCCATGTGTATACCGTCACGTGATATTTAATCAATAATAGAAAAATTACATATGGTATATTTATGGTTTATGTGTCACATCCCGACCCGGGGTGGACCACTTCCCGGGAGATAAATGTTATGTTGATAGTGTGTATCTTGGGTGTCCAGTGATGGTAGAGGGTGTAGTTATGCTAGCTGATCTTATTCCATTAGATATTGTGGATTTTGACGTGAGTTCCCAAAAACAAAAACCGTGAGGGCGTAGTCGGGGCCCAAAGCGAACAATATCGTGCTACGGTGGTGGAGCGGGCCCGGGAAGTGGTCCGCCCCGGGCCGGGATGTGACATTATGCCTAAACTTTGTATCATATATTTATATTTTTAGTTTGTACCCACTTTTAATTTGCAACATTTTTTTTAAATTTGTAGTATTTTCTTTTTATTATATTTTGTACCCATGTATTAATTTCTTTTAGCGCCGATATTTTTAAAAATTCATTTTTATTCATAATTTTTAATCTTTTATCTGTACCCTAATTTATTTCTAATGTACTCATTCTTCTTTATTAATGTACCACTTTGTTATATGTGAAATGTACCAATTTTGTTAACACTATGGGTACATTCTTTTGCCATTTATTATTTATTATTTTTACATAGTTTTTATCCATTTATTCATTCAAGATGTTTGAATTTTTTTATTGTAACAATTTCTAATAGTATTATAATGAGGGATTTTAAATTTATAGGATTATAAATCTCATAAAATATCAAACAATTAATGTCAAAACTATAAAAATATAAATATTAATAGTAATATAATGAGGTTACAAAGTCAAGGGACCTTGATCAAACTTTGAATATTATTAAGATTTTAATAAAAAAATGTTAAGAATTAGGAGCCGCATCTAAAGTATCTCTTTCCGAAAACTATGAATTTTGTCGCGCAAATATTATTCCCCACCATTTTTTCGCCAAAATTTCATATGGTAGACTTTTTTTATGGTGGACTTGCCCGACGAAATTGTTCGTGGATGAAAGATTGATAAAAACAGTTGTAAAATCTTTAGACCGTAGCTCGACGAACCATTTTGTCAGGCAAAGTTCTGTTGTTTTAACCGGGCCGACAGTCTCTCTTCATCTTCCTGCAACTTTTTTTCTCTCACTCCAAAATCCCCTACCACTGCTGCAAACCGCCTCCCCCTAGCTCTCACACTTGCCACGTCTCTCCCCCTCTCTCCAAGACTCCAACTCTCAAACCTCACAAAGGTACAATATCCCCACTTATTTCGAATAAAATTTCTTTATATTAGAAATTATTTACTATGAATTCATTTGAATTTATATGTCTAAATTTGTGATTTATTTGCGCATTAAATGTGGGGAAGGGGTGGAGAAAATTGAAGAGGTGGGGGAGGCAAGGGGTGGAATGGGTTTGGAAGGGTGAGGGATAGGGTTTGGGGGACTGGTGTTGGGGATGGTGAGAGGAACATGGTAGGGAGGGTGCAGGGACGTGATAGGCGTTGTTGTTTTTGAAAATATTATAAATCTTTTAGAAATATTAGAAGTTTCTAAGAAATATTAAAAAAAATTAGGAATTATTAATTAGAATTTTTTATATATTGTAAATTCGTGGGAAATATTGGAGATTTTTAGGAAAAATAGGATTTTATAATATATTATAAATTTCTTATATATATTATAATTTATACAAAATATTAGAAACTTTTAGGAAATAATGGAATTTTAGAAATTTTTCTACAGAAGCCGAGATCGTTCACTATCCCCATAAAGCAAGGAAGAACCAAATTCGTTACAACCTAGAACACTTGTGTGCACACCCCGAAGTCCAAATGCAGTTGACTCGCGAGATGGAATCATTGCATGAGGTGCCCTATGAACGCCTCCAAATGGAAGAATATCTCCCTATGGGTGAATGAGGCGATAAGGCTCCGCTCTCAGTAAGTCTTTTATTAATTTATATTTCAATGATTTTACTTATTCGGGATAATTTATTTTTTTTGTGTATTTTAAAAACTAACTTGTATTTTGTCTATTTCAAAACAACTTCGAGATCGACGTGGAAGTGCCTGGTATGTCCGGCTACATAACCTAGTTGCGAACTCTGCCATTTAAGGAGTGGATGTACGAGCTTCACAAACAATGCATGAATTTTGAAATTCATGATGAAACTATGAGCCATCCACCCTAGGTTGAGCATAGGATGGACGAGTTACACTGGTTCTGCGATTATTTTCAAAACTTATAATTTCTAGGGATGGACATTTTCTAGAGTGAAGCAATTAGACAGCTTAGAGATAATAATGTGCAACTGAGGACAAATTTGTTTTTCAATTTTAATATAATGTAAAAACATTTTAGTTTTAATAATAAAATACTTTTTTTATATTGTGATATCTTTTCACATAAATATAATAAAGATTAAAATTTTAGATTAAACATTATTACAATTTGTATATTTAAAAAAAAATATGTAATCCATTTGCCCGACGAAGGATGTCGTTGAGCAAGCTTTTTGTATTTATTATTTTTTTCTTTATAAAGCTAACCCGAGGATAATTTCGTTGGTTTAAATATATTTTATTATTTTTTTAATAAAATATAACTTTGCCAAATGAAAGAGTTTGGTCGGGCATGTTAGGTTTGTTGAGCAAAGTTGGTCAACACATTTTTGCTTGATGAAATTGTCATTGAAAAATCTGTGGGGCAAAGTAGTTTTGCCAGATGATTTTTTATTTTCATCAAGTAAAATTTCGCATTACGAGTTTTCCGCCACAAACTTTCGGTAACGAATTGTTGTTAGTCAAAACCTATGGTGACGAAAAATTATTTTGCCCGACTGAAAAGGTGGTATCCGAGTAATAGTCCTGCAACCTAAACAAGGTTGAAGATAATTGGAAAAAAACATAAACTTAACATAGTTCACTCATACTTTTTAGCCTCTCACATACTCTTTTTTATTTATTTATTTATTTATTAAATTGAATAAATCAAACATAAACAATGTTCATTTAGTAATGGAAGTGTGTAGAAGGAGAAAAATAGTTTGTGTTTATCATTTTTTGAAAAGAAAAAACAAACGAAATCTACATATCTAACCTCCAAGGGTCTCGAAGACCATATTATCATACAACAAATTAAGAGATATGATAACCACGCAATGTTTTTTCCTTTTACATATTTCTCTTTATTTATAACCATCTGTTTGGGCCCAAAATAACAGTTTGGGCCGAATGTAGGGTCATTCTCGGCCCGGAAGGCCTTGCGGCAAGAATACCATTGATCGTTCAGTACGTAGGCCTCCAAACCTAGGTCGGCTAGGTCGTAACACAAGAGGTCGAATCCTAGTGCCATAAGGAGTCTCGGCAGGACCCGGAAGTTAATCTGGCTCAGTTAAGGACTAGGTTCACATTCCTAGTGAAGGTAGGACTGGTCGAGTTGATGCTGATCAGGGGAAGAAAACCTAGTCCGAGTAGGTCTATAACTCGACCTTGGGGGGAGCCATTGCTATAAATAGAAGAGGTTGCACATCATTCAGGCTCTCCAATTCAACACACAAAATTGCCCTGCGCAAATTCTCACAACTTGTGATTTTTCCTTTTCCTTTTTCGCTGACACATCTTCCGTTGGCATCAACAGCACTGTGGAAGCAACCGGTGATATCTTAAGTCGGCATAGATAGCTCTGTCACCGTAGAGTCAGTCGGTCTCGCAGTATCTTCCGTTGGCATCAACAGCACTGCGGCGAGAACGATTGATTACCTATCCAATTCTCGGTTGAGAAGGGTTTCTAAATCCTTATTGGTCGAGGTCATCTCATCAGCCTTCTCGGCGAAGTGAGGTGTTACAGTTATTACATTCGGCACATTGAAAGCCGAATTTGATATTGAACTTCGTAAGAATAGTAACCTTGTCTTCAGGTTCGAGAGCCCAAGAGGCCGAGACGTGTTCCTTTCTCGGTCGCAATCGCAAGACGCAGAAGTCAGTAGAGCGACCCAACGTAACATCAACAAATTTACTCCTCGGCCGAGCTCGGCCGACGAGTTGGCACGCCCTGCATTCACCGAATGACGTAGTTAGCTCATTAATTACTCGGCCTGCGCGCCACGTAGGCTTTGTAGTTTCTAGGGTCAACATTTTGGCACGCCCAGTGGGACCTAGTGCTAAACTACGAAGTTCATGCCAATTGAAACACGATCGGTAAAAAAGAAAACAACTATGGGAAAGTCGACAGTCGATTTGCCGAATCAAAGCCTGGGACAAAGTGTGCCGCAGGCGCAGAATCCCCTTAGCGCTGTGACACCTGAGTCCACGAGCGCGACTCGCCGAGAGAGAGAAGTTAATCTCGGCGGTCAACTCCGTGGTTTAGAAATCCCTAACAGAAACACATGCGTTCTCAATGAAGGGATAGTAGAGGAGTGTGACGAGGATGGTGGTGAAGGATCTGACCCACCAACGAGGTCGTTTCTCCGAAAACGACTAGACGAGCAGTCTCGGTCAGTCGAGCAAACGTTCAGTCGAGGCATTGACAAGCTGCATGACGCGATACTCAGTTCCAATGATCGACAAACCAGGCTGCTCGAAATGCTGGTTAGTAAAGTTGGTGGCAGCAGGCCTTTCGAGCTTCCCCAACATTGTCCACCAGGAAATAACCCGGTACCGATTGTACTGGCCGAGCCTATTCCTGCTCCGCTCAAACCAATTAACCTGGAAAAAGGAGGAGGGTCGAATAGTAGGTCAGACGGAACCGACCAGAGGATCGAAGCAACACCTGTTGATATGACCGAAGTTCAGCGGATGATCGACTCGGCCATGAAGAAAGGGTCGAAGTTTCCCAAGTTTATTCACCCGTACCCAACTTACGTGGAAACGTTTGGATACCCGAAGGGTTTCAAGATCCCAGATTTTAGTCTTTTTACCGGTGAATCGTCCCTATCTTCGTTGGAACACGTGGCTCGTTTCACCGCGCAATACGGAAATGTTAATAGTGATTTCCATAAGTTACGGCTGTTCAACTTTTCATTGACCGGCTCGGCATTTGCCTGGTACATCAATCTTCCTCCTAATTCCGTCCAAAACTGGGAGGAGTTGGTCGAGAAATTCCACGATCAGTTTTATCGGCCGGGGATGGAGATGTCAATCTCTTCATTAGCACGGATGGCTCAAGCATCTGATGAGTCACCAATGGATTATCTTACCAAGTTCAAATCAGCTAGGAATTGGTGCCGAGTGCCTTTACCCGAAGTCGAATTTGTCAGGCTTGCTTTGAACGGCCTCGACGTTGAATACAAAAAGAAATTCTTGGGGGAAAATTTTTGGGATATGTACGAATTAGGCCAACATGTCGAGCAATATGATTATTTGCTCCGCGAGGAAAAGACTTTGAAGACTCCAACTCGAGGAACGATTTACAAGAACCCTACTGTCAATTATGCATCAACCGAGGATGAATGCGTTAGTGTGGATGCGGCTGAGATAGTGATAGATAAGCCATACGTTTGCAAGGCATTGACTCAGGTTGATTCTAGAGAAGCCAAAAGTCGCTCGGCCACTGAAGGAACATTGAAATCGTCAAAGGTTTATACTTTTGATATTACCAAGGCTGACGTAATTTTTGACCAACTGTTATCAGCAAGAATCATCAAGCTTCGGCCTAGTCATAACATTCCTAAGGCCGAAGAGCTTAAAGGAAAGGTGTATTGCAAATACCACAATTCGAGCAAACATACGACAAACAATTGCGTTGTATTTCGCGATAACGTCCAAAGCTGGATTGATAATGGCAAACTGAAGTTTCCCGAGAAAAGGATGAGTGTTGATACTGATCCGTTCCCCACGGCAACAGTAAATATGGTCGACGCGTACCTACCCAAGGACAAAAGGAAAGGCAAGGCCGAAGTGGTTAAGACGCAACGCCCACGGAATCTGAATTTTCGGCCACGGTTCATGGCCGATTTTCGTTCAAACAAACCACCTACGGCTTTAACGGGGCCCGCTATTGTCAAACCTATGATGGATAATAGCACCGATGAAGACAGTGGGATGGCGGTTTTATGCAAGAAATGTAGAGCGAAGATCGACAGTGAACCAGAGGAGAAGCCCTCTTCGCAACCTGTGGCCGCAACTCGGCAAAAGGTAGCCAATGAAGGCCAACATCACGGGGTTTTTGAGAGGCTCGGTCCTAAAGTACGGATGGAAGAGACACCCCCGGTCAGGCGGCGCCTCGATTTTGATACTTCATTCTATGACGATGATTACCACAAGCGTAATTCTAGCAGTTCAGAATCATCGCGGAGCCAAAAGACCTTCAAGCCTCCCGAGCCTAGAGATCAACGTTGGTACACATATCATTCTTCGAAGGGCGTCTACACCGCATTGTCCAAATCTCAGAAACGCCGGCATCAACGGATAGATTGCATGGCTCGCCGACGAGCAGCCCAAGAAACTTCGGCCCCTAAGTGGCGGCCGAAGAACACAGCTGCCACTGATGATGAGCGACCACCTCCAGCGATTATGACAAAGTTGGTTCAGGGGAAACGACTGGTCGATCAAGATGTCGAGACCACGTTTGAAGAAGCTGATAAACGGATCAAACTTCTCATTCGTCCAGGGGAGATGAAGGCACGCCTTGAACATTTCAGGCAAGAGGCCGAAAGCAAATTATCCCCGCTGGCTATACAAGAACCTTTGGTCAAAATTCGACGGAATTTGCATCCCCCGTTCCTTGGGGAGTCTTTGGAATATATGCGAGAATTTCATAAGAAACATTCGGCCAACGATCTATATGGTTTGCCGAAGGCATGTCAGGACACCATTGATCTTGTCCTGACTTGTCCGGATGCTGAGCGGATCATCCAGAAGACCTCAGATCCAGGATTAAAAGCAAGGTTCCAGCACATACGAGAAGCTCGTGTCTTTGGATTTGAAGTCGACCCGTACACCGATATCGATGTCGCCGACCTTCCTTTCTCGCTGGAGGACCTTCAGTATTTACAATATCACTTTGAAGTATTTTCGGTGGTTTCTCTCTTCGGCCTTACGATCGATGAAATCGCACGTATTGCCCGTCTGGATGCTTATCTTGACACTAGGGATGCTCGGCTACACTACCAGGAGCAGGTTCAGGTCCTGACCCCAAGTTCATTGTCAATCTCGACCTTACCTGAGGCGGTCACGCAGAACCAACAAGTGGCCGAAGCAGCTCCGCCGAGTGACGTCATTGAAGAAGGGACAGAAGAATCTCGTTGTCCGACTCTGATGACAACTGAGTCCGTAGTCGCCGACCAACTGAACGAGGAGGGTCTTGACCAGATGGGCCCGTCAGTCCTGGATAATATGGAAATCAGAATGGTCCATGTGTTACCTGCCGATTTTCAATCAAGCACGGCTCAACCAAATTTCCTTGACGGAGATGTGGTTGCCGAGGAACCCGGCCATGTTGATTTTGTATCGATTGCTGAAGGTGAGTCAACAGCAAAATATGATAGTCTAAAGGCTGCTTTGGCCGAATTGTTCCCTCGATCATCGTCGGCCAAGCTTCACCATTTAAAGCCACTGTATGTGACGGCCCACATCGAGGGATATCCAGTTTCTAAAGTTTTTATCGACTGTGGAGCTACCGTCAATATCATGCCTCTGAACATCATGAAGGCCTTACGCCGTTCAAATGATGAGCTTATTCCGTCAGGAATCACAATGAGTAGTTTTGTCGGTGACAAATCCCACACTAAAGGTGTACTTCCGTTAACTGTAAATATTGCCGGTCGCACCCACATGACCGCCTTTTTCGTGGTTGATTCCAAAACCGAGTATAATGCACTGCTCGGCCGAGATTGGATTCATCAAACCAGTTGTATTCCTTCCTCATTGTACCAAGTGCTTGTCTTTTGGGACGGCAAATCGGTCACTGTTCATCCGGCCGATAGCCAGCCCTTCGAAGCTAACATGATCCAAGCACGGTATTATGATGATCACGTCGGCTACATTACTTTGCAAGGCTTCAATGAAGAGGGACGGCCGACTCGGATTTCCGTTCAGAAAGCTATCGAGGTTGGCGCCGAGACTGTCCAGCAGGATTCGGTGAGACTCGGATTAGCCAACTTCCTCCCCGAAGCCGATGTTTGACACCGATCGGGAAACACGCAGGGCCGCGGTTTCATCTACTATGGAACGACTGCTGGCCCATTGGTATACGATATCTAAGCAACCCAATTCGGGCGTCAACCTCGTCAAGTTCCTTGCTGAGGGAGATAATGGGCCTGTATTATCTCTTGATAAAATTCGAGCCGCCCCGGCCGAGCTCGAGGATCGTCGGCCCCTAGTTAAGGACCATTTAGAAAAGATTAATGTTGGGACGGCCGATGACCCACGGCTTTTGTTTATTAGTGCTTTACTTCCCCAACGAATGAAAGACGAGTTTCGTACCTTGCTTACGAAATTCAAAGATTGTTTTGCTTGGAGTTATCATGAAATGCCCGGCTTAGATCGTACTCTGGTCGAGCATGAATTACGTATTAAGCCCGGATTTAAACCTTTCCGTCAGCCACCTCGTCGATTCTCGACCGAAGTACAACTCAGTGTCAAGGACGAACTAGTTCGGCTTTTGAAAGCCGGATTCATTCGGACAGCTCGATATGTCGAATGGTTGGCAAATATCGTTCCTGTATTAAAGAAAAATGGTGCACTGCGCATCTGTACCGATTTTCGCAATCTGAATCTGGCAACTCCCAAAGATGAGTATACAATGCCGATTTCAGATCTGTTAATCGACGCCGCGGTGAATCATGCGATCTTATCCTTTATGGATGGACATGCCGGGTACAACCAAATATTTATTGCCGAGGCTGATGTGCACAAAACTGATTTCCGTTGCCCGGGGGCACTCGGCACTTACGAATGGGTTGTCATGCCATTCGGCCTTAAGAATGCCGGCGCCACGTACCAACGGGCGATGAACACCATCTTCCATGATTTAATTGGCACCATCGTCGAAGTTTACATCGACGATGTTGTCGTCAAATCTAAACGCCGACAGACACATCTGGACGATCTCCGACAGGCTTTCCTCTGCATGCGTCAGCACAACCTCAAGATGAATCCTGCCAAGTGTGCCTTCGGTGTATCGGCCGGGAATTTTCTTGGTTTCCTCGTACATCATCATGGGATTGAAGTCGATGAGAATAAGGCACGCGCAATCATCACTGCCCCACCCCCAACGACGAAGAAACAGCTCCAGTCTTTACTCGGACAGATCAATTTCCTCCGCCGATTTATTGCCAACTCGGCAGGAAAAATGAAAGCGTTTTCCACACTCTTAAAACTCAAGGACTCAGACAAATTTGTGTGGAACGACGAGCATCAGGCGGCGTTTACGCAAATCAAAGTCTCCCTCACGAACCCACCTGTCTTGGTTCCTCCCCGGCGCGGTAAGCCTCTTAAGCTTTATATCTCGGCGGCCGAAGAGTCCATCGGCTGCCTCCTCGCGCAAGATAACGACGACACGGCTATTTTTGGCCGAGAATACTGAAAGATTGTATCAAGTTTGCACGATGATGCGTACAGTGCCAGATCCATGGGCCTATACAAAGGGTCCCGGCCGAGTCACTACATTCGGTCATTAAGCCATGGCCGTTTAGGGGATGGGCCATGGACGTAATCGACAAAATCACGCCGACTTCTGGAGCTGCTAAGCATGCATGGATAATAGTCGCAACTGATTACTTTACTAAGTGGGTCGAAGCAAAATCATACGCCGAGTTAACATCTAAAGAGGTTTGCGACTTCGTAGAGGAACACATTGTGACCCGGTTCGGTGTACCGGAAACGATCATAACCGACAATGGAACAATCTTCACAGCCGAAAGGTTTAAAGAATACACGGCAAATTTGAAAATTCGGCTGGAACAGTCCACACCGTATTATCCACAGGCGAATGGGCAGGCCGAGGCAAGTAATAAAGTGTTGATCGGCATCCTCGAAAAAATAATAAAAGAAAGGCCTGGCATGTGGCATTTGAAGTTGAACGAGGCATTATGGGCATACCGAACGACGCCCCGGTCGGCGACCGCGACAACCCCATACGCATTAACCTACGGACACGATGCAATGTTACCAGTCGAGTTGAGCATAAATTCGTTGCGATTAATTGAACAAAGTAGTTTGTTTAGCGCCGAATATAATCAGTCCATAAGACAGGAACTAGAAGATTTGGAAAAAACGCGGCTTGACGCTTACAACTTGTTGGTGGCACAAAAACAGATTGCCGAGCGGGCCTATAATCAAAAGGTGCGACAGAAAACATTCGGCGAGGGTGAATTAGTGTGGCAAATGGTGTTGCCCGTAGGGCTAAAAGATCCTAGGTTCGGCAAGTGGTCGCCGAATTGGGAAGGGCCGTTCATTGTGCATAAAGTATACGGAAAAGGGGCGTATCATCTTAAAGACCGAACCGGTGTAGTACACAGATTACCGATCAATGGGAAGTTTTTGAAGAAATACTATCCGATCACATGGGAAATGCGGGAATAAACAAAATTATTTCATTAAGATTGATGAGCATGTACAAGCTAAGTAAGTCAGTCAGGTTAAAACTAAGTACATTCAAGGGGAAGAAGGTAAGAGGGTGCTGAGAAGGGCCTTCAATTCCAACCACCGCACCTCGGCCATGATAACTTCAGCTTGCCGATTCTTCTTGTCCAGCTTCAACTGCTCGACCCGCTTTGTTGTCGCTGCGTACTCAGTTAGGCGATCTTTTCCGCCCGACTCGAAGTCTCTAGCAAGCTCGGACGCGATGGCCGACCGACGTTTTGCCAGTTCGGCCATCTGACGGTCGAGCTCGGCTAGTACTTCTCCTTTTGCCCTTAGAGAGTCGATTTTCGGACGGAGAGTATCTTGAACGGCCGTGGCAGCTTGCAGGTCCTGTTCGGCCTTTAGAGCGGTTTGGAAGACACTGAATGTCTCCCGAACCCGCTCCAAAGCAGACGATACCCGAACGATGGCATCTCCGCTCAGGCGATCGTCGGCCCCAAGATCATTCAGACACACGCCAAGTAGATCAAGACCGTTGCGCTCGAGTACTTGCGGTGCTGAAAGCGATAGAACTTCTCGCAGTTGGGTTAGAGCGGTTGGATCGGCAGCCTCAGTCGGAGCAGCCGAAGGGCCGGACTCGGCAGTTGTGCTGGAGATAAGGGCGAGAATAGTAAGAAGGTTTCATTTTTTAACCTGTCGAGAGGAGACCTCGGCCATGTCTCCAGGATCGTTGTTCAAACCTAAAGAACTCAATGGCCGAGCCCAGTGTCTCAGGTTGCTTCTCAGTTCACGCGGCCGATGGAGGTTATCTACGTTTGATGGCCACTGAGGCGGCCAAGAAATATAGATAACGCCCTTCGGCGCATAGAATTGTTGGTGAAAAGAATGTACAGGCACCTGACATTTATTATTTTCCTCGTTTATAATTCTAAAGCAAAAAAAAGCAATCAAGGAAAGATGGTCGAAGGTACTTACGAAGGCCGAGGTAACCTCCTGTGGAGGAATATGGAAGCCCTGGTCTTGAGGATGAACGGGCGAGTCCGCCGTTGCCTCGGGTTCCTCGAGCGGGCGTTTGCCCCGATCGGCTGCAGATGGGCCGACTGGAACAGCCGTTTCGGAGGAGGCAGGGACATCCTGGTCCTGAGAATGAGCGAAGGGTTCGGCCACCGCCGTCGGTTCCTCGACCGGGCGCTTGCCATGATCAGCCGTGGAGGGGCCGGCTTGAACCACCATCTCGGACCTTGGGATAGGTTGCCGACGAGAGTGAGGACGGTCTGCCAGCGGGACCTCGTCGCTCCCCTCACTCTCTTCCAGAATGAAGACCGAGGGTTTTGGATTTTCAGGGGCTGTTCCCTCGGTCGTAGAAACCACCTTTTTTGGAGCGGATGCTTCCTCGACGGAGGGATGCACAACTGGTGTACCAGTTCCAGAGATAGGCCGCGTTCGAACTGTCGCTGCGGCCGGGGCGGGCTGTTTTTCGACCGAGGGTTGAACAACGGCAGGGAAGGGGAAACACTGGGAGTCGTCGCCCCTGTAGTTTGACTGGAGATTACGTGGATCTCCTGTGCGCCCTTCTTTGCCAGCTGTTTTACCCGCTTGGCAGGCGGTGGAGGTTCGACGACCGGATCGGCCTCTGGGCGAGGTCGTTTGGTCAGCACGGCCCGACCAGCAGCTTTATCCCTTTTAACCACGGCCAATTTTTTCTCGACCGTGGCCGCAGCAACAGCCTCCGTTTTTCTCGAAGGCCGACTACCTAAAAGGATAAAAACAATTCAGTGAGGCAAATCAATATGCAAGGTTGAAGGAAAAAAGAAGAAATAAAGCAACTACCTTGAGGTTGGGGGGCAGAAGACTTTTTAGGTCGACCACCAAAAAGTGTGTCCACAATGGTATCGACCGAGACCCCAAAAAACCGTTGGGTATAACTGTCCCACCAGTCACCGAAGGTGTCGGTGCAAAGGGTTTCTGGAGTGGCCGGTCGAAGGCGAAATTTCTGGTACCGTTCCTGGAACTCCTTCTTGGCGTCGGCGCACTCCTTCTCTGAGGAGCCAGGTTCGCGTCCGCGACTTAGGACGGACCGAGAGGAGAGAAGGGGGACTGGGCAACCTTGGAGGTAGCCAAGCTGCCGAGCAAGGAAGTTGGGATGATACATTTCCCAGCCCACTCGTTTTCCATCGCAGCCGAGGGGGAGGTCGCGAGCAAGCACGAATGACCCCCAAGACTGACGAAGGTCGGCGTCTTCATCTGCGCTCCACGCCGATATAGGTAGCCTGACCGAGGAAGGATATGCCCGACGACGACATATCAGGAACTCATCGTTGGAGAGATCGTCGAGGGCGCAAAAGAATTTAAATATTTCTTCGGCTCGGTGAGGGGGTATTGGTCGAGAGGCCAGCTGAGGTCCAAGCGCCTCTGTGGGTGAGAAATCGACGATTGCTGGCCGAAGGGAGGCGAAATACACTTGGAGCCAGAGTTGGAAGACCCAGAGATGACCATTCTGGTATGGGTCAATTTTGTGCAGGGTCGTCTCAGCCAGGCAACGGAAGAGATGGGCCAAGATGTTGGGGCCAAGTGCCAGGACATGACCGCTAGCCAGGGCCTCGGCCACTGGCATATTCTCGACTAGGCATTTGTTCGATTTGGTACATCAAATGTACTTGTTGTACCAGTAGAAAAGGAAAGCTTCATGTTCCCCTTCCCGCAGGGCCTCTTCTCCTCGGCCAGCGAAATGGAGATAGAGGGTGTTGTAGTTGAAGAAGTTCTTGTGGAGTTTCTGAACGTCTTCTTTTGAGGGGATATGACCCTCACGGCTCAACGTCTCAAAAGCTCGTCGGTTGAAGAGCGTCTTCAGGTCGAGATTCGACCGATATCCGGAGAGGGCAGCATCGATGGGGATTCCAGTTGCTGAAGTCCCCAAGATAATAGTAACATCAAGAATGGTGGGGCCGATAGGACCAAGAGGGAGAACCATGGTGTTGGTGGCCGAAGACCAGAAGCATAAGGCGGCTAGGAGAAGCTCCTTGTCGAGAACGATGTCCATAGACGAAAGAAAGATGGCGTCGTAAATGCCGAGGACTTTCCATTGCTCGCCGAAGAGATTCTCCATTCGAACGACCCAGGCTGCCCAGGTTGTAGTGGTTGAAGACCAGGAGCCTTGGGGTTTCGCTGCCTCCCATCTTGACCATTCAAACCCTTGGAACAAGGGTGACAAGCAGTGTTCCTGGAGAAGTTCGGTGATAGTTGATGGTACGGTTGCTTTGAAGAGAGGGCCCAAGATTTGGTGGACGGTGCTCATGTCACTTTCAAACCGTATAGTCTTGATCGAGCTCCGATCAAGAATCTTCTGATGCTGGTCACATTCCTTGGAAAGCTTGGAGATGAAGGACGCCATTGTAAGAAGGAAGCACGGTGTAAAAGGGTTTTCTGGGTAGGGAGATTTGAAGACGAAGACTTGAAAAAGAAAGGTGCTGGAGAATAAGAGCGAGAGTTTTTCAGAAAGTTTTGGGAGCGTAAAGTACGAATGAGAGATTCTCAGTATTTATAGGCTTTTGGCAGGAAGGGTAATCGTTTGAAATTCAAAACAAAGAGGCAAAATCGACCGAAAGAATCGTTGATCATGATGAACATTTGGGAAATGCAGTTGAGAAGACCAAAGGTTTCAGATGTTGGGGGCGCACGATTGCGTGTGACGGCGAAATTAATGGCGGAAGACGTTTCGACGCCTGCACGATGACAAGTGGGCTCACGAACTGAGAAAGTGGCTCGCGGATTGAGATAGTGGTCATAATGTCGACGGTTCAGGCAGCCGCACGCCTTGGACGTCATCATTGGGGTTGGCCGTATTAAAGGACGCCACGTGGCAAGTTTGGTTAGCAGGATCAAGATCGTGCAATCGTGTTCAATAAATGCGCCTTGGAACTCGGGCATTAGGGTTCTGGGTGGTAGATTCGCTTCTTCAAGGCCGAAACTCGGCCAAAGAACTCAGGCCGAGGGCCTCAGAAGCGAGGGGGCAATGTTTGGGCCCAAAATAACAGTTTGGGCCGAATGTAGGGTCATTCTCGGCCCGGAAGGCCTTGCGGCAAGAATACCATTGATCGTTCAGTACGTAGGCCTCCAAACATAGGTCGGCTAGGTCGTAACACAAGAGGTCGAATCCTAGTGCCATAAGGAGTCTCGGCAGGACCCGGAAGCGAATCTGGCTCAGTTAAGGACTAGGTTCACAGTCCTAGTGAAGGTAGGACTGGTCGAGTTGATGCTGATCAGGGGAAGAAAACCTAGTCCGAGTAGGTCTATAACTCGACCTTGGGGGGAGCCATTGCTATAAATAGAAGAGGTTGCACATCATTCAGGCTCTCCAATTCAACACACAAAATTGCCCTGCGCAAATTCTCACAACTTGTGATTTTTCCTTTTCCTTTTTCGTTGACACATCTTCCGTTGGCATCAACAGCACTATGGAAGCAACCGGTGATATCTTAAGTAGGCATAGATAGCTCTGTCACCGTAGAGTCAGTCGGTCTCGCAGTATCTTCCGTTGGCATCAACAGCACTGCGGCGAGAACGATTGATTACCTATCCAAGTCTCGGTTGAGAAGGGTTTTTAAATCCTTATTGGTCGAGGTCATCTCATCAGCCTTCTCGGCGAAGTGAGGTGTTACAGTTATTACATTCGGCACATTGAAAGCCGAATTTGATATTGAACTTCGTAAGAATAGTAACCTTGTCTTCAGGTTCGAGAGCCCAAGAGGCCGAGACGTGTTCCTTTCTCGGCCGCAATCGCAAGACTCAGAAGTCAGTAGCGCGACCCAACGTAACATCAACAAATTTACTCCTCGGCCGAGCTCGGCCGACGAGTTGGCACGCCCCGCATTCACCGAAGGACGTAGTTAGCTCATTAATTACTCGGCCTGCGCGCCACGTAGGCTTTGTAGTTTCTAGGGTCAACACCATCACATTGAATAAATGAAACGAAATAGTGAACATAATTAAACAAGGGTGTGTAGAAAGAGGGAAAAAAAAGTGTATAATCCTCATTAACACAATTTGTTTTACCATTTGAATTGTTTCCCTATTTGGAAGTGGTGCCCGCTCCTTATCCTTTTTACATTTCTCTTTATACTTTATAGTGTATAAGGTGTAATAATAGTAAGAGGAATGTTAACTACCTTCCTCACTTATATTTCTTCATTTGCCTTTCTAACTCAATCAATTCCATGTTAATTTATGTGACAACTAAATCTATGTATAAGTTGTGTTTTTTTTTTTTTTTTTTTTTTTGTTAAACGATAGATTTTTGTTAGATTAGTCACCGACGGGGTTTGAACCTATGTCATCATGCAAGGACACAACTTATTTCCACCATTGTGGTAAAGGGCCACTTGCCTATGTATTAGTTGTGTTTATAACTTGTTTCTTCTCCATCTACAAATTAAAAATCCTATATGTCAAATAAATCATTAAATTATTCTCCAAAATTTGACAGATCTAATTATTTTAATTATTAATTTTACTTTTTTTATATATGCTTCTTTTCTATTTTTTGTTAAATTTTTTCAAGTAGAGGTTTTGGATTATCAACATGTTATTCTGAAAAAGAAAGGAGGAAGGATGGTCATGACTTATGGTTTACGACCAACAATAGCCACTACTTAGGGTGTAGAGTTCCCCACTTAGTGTCAGCATGTTCAAGATTTTGAAAAGAAAGATATCGAGCTCGATGGAACAATGTTTCATGTTTATGTCGTAAGTTTGAATACAATACTTTCTATTGAATATAATGTCAGAAGAAAACAAAAACAAAAACAAAAAATGAGAGTCCATAAGTGAAACTTGTACAAAAGATAATATTAATAATTAAAATAAATAGATTTGTCAAATTTTAGTGGATAATTTAATGATTTGGTTGTCATATGGGAGTTAATTAGGGACATAAGTAAAAGGAGAAAAGAAAAGTTTTAAACACAATTGATACATACATTTAGGTGTAAAATAACTTAAGATGGCATCCATTAAATGGATAAAGCAAATAAGAAAAAGCAAGAGGAAAATATAGCTAAATTCCTCTGGAATAACAAATAAGCGGAGTAATGTAATGGCTATACTTTGCTTTAATAGCGCTCTGTGCATGTTGTTTCCTCTTATCCTGCACAAGTGTCAAGTGCCGCATACTTCCCGCAGGAAAATACCTTTCAAGGGTGTTGTCAAATCCTTATATATTGTAATCTTTATACATAATTTATCCAAAACCTCACTATTCTGCAGGAAGACATCCGCATTTGATATTTTACCCTTCTCTACTTTTTTTTTCTCTGGCCATCCTTTTTCTCCTTAAAACAATAGTTAACAAACTTGCTAGTCTTATTATATTTTTTATACCATATTTGTACAATTTTTGTAATAGAGATGGACCAACATATATTGATGGACATTAATTCTATGGGGTCAATGAGAGAGATGGTACAAATGTAGCAAGTTTATATACATAATGGTAATGCTAGGAATAGCATCTATTTGAACCATATAACGTGGTTGTTGATGATTGGTAGCTTATTACTTAAGTGTTAATTAACATTTTATTTTTTATTAGTGATGTACATCACATGATTTGTAAATTTTGTCTAAAAAATTTAGTCATTGCCCTATACAAAAATGCAATTTAAACTTGAGTGCAAAGCCAATGATTTGGTCCAACACTTTTTTTTTTTTTTTTTTTTTGTAATATTGCATAAGAGCAGCCTCTCCATAAATGGGGGTAAGGCTAGCCGACATTCACCTCTCCCAGACCCTGCGTAAAGCGGGAGCCTTGTGCACTGGGTACGATCTTTTTTTTACGATCTTTTTTTTGTAATATTGCATAAGAAAAGGATGGGAGCATAAAAAATTATGTTTCATCGGATTTCGATTTTCCGTGGGAATCAATCAATCAATGTACAACAGAAATTAACGTTCAAAAACCAACATCGGAAAGGAAGGGATGCTCCAACAACTGACCGGCAGTCCACCTCTTTCCGACTTCCTTCTGCAAGCAAGCCTCAATAAAACTCTTGAATTCCTGCGAAGCGCCCTCCGGCAAGCTCGGCGGCTCTCCAAAACATATGGCTAACATCAGGGAGGGCCAGTCGGGACTCTGGCCTGGGGGCAAGAGTGGATAGCGACCCACGTAGAGCTCCATGATGGTCAGGCCGAAACTCCATATGTCACTGGCGTAGCCACTGTAGGTGCCACCACAGTTCTCCTTGTTGAATCTTTCGGGGCTCATGTAAGCGAAAGTACCGACAGGAGAACTGCAGGCGCCTTCCGAGGTTAAGGACATGATCTTGCTGATACCGAAGTCGGCGATCTTAACTTCCATGTTACTGTTCACCAAAATATTGGCGGGCTTGATGTCACGGTGAGCGATGTTGTGGGTATGGAGATAGTTCAGACCGCTGAGCACTTGACGGGCCACGTGGGCAAGCTTGGCCTCGGAGAAGGTGCCATTGTCTTTGAGTAAAGTTTCGAGGCTGCCGGAGTCCATGAACTCCATGAGGATTTTGATGTCTCCCAAGGGCTGTTCAAAGAAGGCTTCACAGCGGACAATGTGGGAAGAGTCGGTGCAGCGGAGGATCTCAATCTCGCGGGAGAGATTACACCTGACCGTATGGTCTGAATGGTTGCTGACGAGTTTGAGAGCGTAGGTACTGGAAGTCTGCTTGTGGCGAACCTTGTAGACCTTGCCGCCATTACCTTGGCCGAGGAGTTCGAGTGTCTCGAGATCAGCAGTGGAGATTGAAGTGGAGGAGTAGTTGGTTGCTGTCATCAGTGCGGGAGGATGGACGGGAAGAGAGAAACATGGGCGGTGCACGTGCACGGAGAGAGGGGCCAAGGACTTCAGTTGCCGACCTCGAATGAGAGCCATGGTGAGTAGAGTTTTGAGTAACTAGGTCGTAGGGTTTTGAGTACGGAGCAAGGTTTATGGATTATGGTCATTGAGTAGCTAGGGCTTTGATATATATAGCTTTCCTAAAGGGATGTGATATCCACACACATTTTTTTACTTGTCACACATTCTCTTAATTTTCGGCCGTCGGATCAAAATGAATTGATGATGATCAAAGGACATAAGTTAACAAAAGCTATGTGAGAAGTAAATAGGGGTATGCGGATAACACAACCCTTCCTAAAATGAGTAGTAATTTTAGCAGGATACTCGGAACTAGCTAATTTCCTAATGCATCCTTGACTAGTATTCCTAAATCCTAAAACAGTCATGAATTTGCTTGGTTTCCTAACTCACACTGGATTCCCCAAACTCAAGTCCATTATATAATATGTGGGGTCTGCTCTTTCCGTTCACTCTTTACAAAGCGTCGTGACCATTCATTCAACAATGTTCGGAAAAGTATACCACCGTCGCCACATAAAGAGAAGAACAATATCGCCAAATTGGTCTGACCTCCGATCTGAAATATTAGAGTTAATAATGAAAAATCTCTCCTTCCTCGACATGCTTCGATTTAAATCCGTTTGTTCTTCTTGGAATCAAGCCATGAAATGTTATTATGCCACATCGTTTCCGCAAACTTCTCCATGGCTAATGCTCCCTAGTGATCAAGAAAATGTTCATAACGATATTAGGACTCGGTGTTTCTACAGCCTTAAAGAAGATGAAGTCTACACTGTCAAGAACGTGTTACAAGAATGTCATGATGATTGGTGTGTTGGTTCATCACACGGTTGGCTGGTGATCATGGACAACAACGCAGTCCCACATCTTCTCAATCCCGTTTCGCGGCGTAGAATTCAACTCCCAAAAATTTGGTCTCTGCAAAATTGCCCCAGCAATCCTGACAGCATTGAACAATTGCGCATGACTTTTATTTGCAAAGCTGTTCTCTCCTCCGACCCTTCTTGCAACGGCAACTTTGTTGTTGTGATAATTTATGGTGTGTTATCTTCAAAACTTGGATTTTGTAAGTATGGGGAGGAGGGCAGCAGATGGAGAGGCTTAGAAGGTGTGCATGGAGAATATTGTGATGTTATTTTTCACAAGGAGAAGTTGTATGCATTGGCGGGGGATGGCTCGGTCGAAGTGTGGAGGGACTTCAACAACTCCTCTACTCCCATCAAAACTATGAATCTTCATCAGCCATATTCAGAGCTAGAAAATGTAAATCATATAATTAAGGACTTTTCCAAGGACAAATATTCTACTCAGACTTACTTGGTGGAGTCTTTGGGTGAGATATTGTCCGTGGGGCGAGTTATCGGCAACTTTGTCAACCATGAGGGCACGGCTGTTCTTGAGGGGGATCTAGATGAGTATGGTTACTTCTGTCCCTACAGAACATTGCAGTTTTATGTCCTCAAGTTGAATTTCACAGCCAATAAGTGGGAGAAAATTGAATCTTTGCGCGGTCGAGCTTTATTTCTGGGCGGGAATCAATCAATGTCAGTGTCGACTCCCGATTTTCTAGAATGCGAAGAAAACTCAATTTACTTCACGGACGATCGATGGGACGAGATCAATTTCAACGCCGGCAGTGTTGACGACAATGGTTATGGTGGTCATGATGTAGGAATATACAACATAGGCAACAAAGTTGTGAAGCCAATTTACCAATTTGAGAAGTGGAGAGTTGATCCACCACCCTTTTGGATAGTTCCTAACCCATGGTGAGAGTAGATAGTACACAAAATGGATGTGTTGGGTAATTGATCTCATTTCTTTTATATATAAATTAATATGTGAACACCAAAATTACTGGAAGAGGGCGAGGTTACAAGTCAATGTTTCTCTATCCAGCTTTCTAGCATGTAGAGCAACCAAACAACAGCAGGAAGTATAAAAAATAGAAGCCAATCATTTCTACATTCTCCAGGTAACCTTCATTCCATACTTGGATGGGGCACGTAAACAATCTCGAGCGGCTGCTGACTGCTGGTTCAGCAGTAGCCGCAAAATATGCTTCTACCGTAAGCAAGATAAACTGGAGGCCACAAAATGTCAAAACGCTTCAGCTTGAGTGAATTCATCTGACTTTGACAATGCTTGTTTGCGATTGATGGCCACTATATTGCATCATCTGGAACTTTATCAGCTTTTGGCGTTTAATTTCTCTAAAAGGATCTTGTTTAGGACTCCTGGATTTGCTTTTCCTTTTGATAGTTTCATTACCTGCAAAGGGTTAAAATGTTCAAAACCATCTCACTCAACTTAAGAAACACTATTAATAGCTTAATCGTGATTTAAAAACGGAGCATATGGATTACTGTTTCACAAAATTTTACCTGCCCGGCAAAATAACCTTGCAGTTTAGTTTTTCCACCACGATATTGTTCCAGCTGCTTTGGATTCTCTGACACCACCTTTTCCACCATTTTTTCAATCTCAGCAGGATCTACTATCTGTTACAAACACGTCTTTAGAGGACCGTTAATTTGTTACGAAGTTCTAAACCATATTATCATCGTAAGATGATTTTATTTCGCTGTTTGATTGGCTGCATGCAGCTGTGCATAAATTTTATATGACATCATCCAACATAATTACTCTCTAATTGGAAACTAAGCAGACAAATTAGTAGGATCAATCGGTTATTTTAGGGTGAGATGAATTGTTATATTGTATTTGAATCTCCAGTGCTATCCTTACTTTAACTCACATAAAGTAGGGGCACATGAACAAATCAAAATTATGTCTTTTGACTTCTGAAACCAGATAACATCTGCGAAACATGCCAAAAATAAGATACAATACCACCAATTTTACTAATCTGGTAAGCGGGAAATAATCCAGAGCCTAGACGACATTGTTATTTTTAGAAATATTGCGATGATGTTGAAGTTAACACAAAAAAAAGAATGAATGCTATATTAGGCCAAGGCACATGATGCTTGAGAAGGTGCTCAACCTTCGGCACATTTTTAATCTAGCATAGGATCGGAGAATCAGATAAAATTACTGAACTTCGGATATAAGGGCAATTAAGTTTCAAAGTGGAGACAGACAATTATAAGAATGAATCACACCTCAAACATCTGACCATTTAAAAATAAGGAAAACTAACGAAAAGTCCAAAAAAACCTTTAGTTTTAATGAAAAAAGACAAATAAAGGTGTAGTTAATAGTACCAGAAAAAGGTAAAAATGTGGTTTTTCATTAAAAGTGAACAGTATCGGGAGTGTTCCGTTAAAACTCCCAAAAAAATAACAAGCCTGGCAATAAAGTGAACTTGCCTGTACTAAATCTTTTTCTTCAATCAGTCCCTTCACAGTACCACCCTTGGCTAGAAGCTCAAACAGTATCTGCAAATTCGATTGATCTTTTAGAAATACATAAAATTGTAAATGTAGTCCGAAAGAAGAAAACAAAACCTGTTACCTCTTTTCCTATTTTCCCACTAATAGTCCCATCTTTTATGGAAGCTATTAACTCAGCCAACTCTTGGGGGCTAAGCTTAATCTCATTGATGGTCAATTTTTCATTTTTCATGTAGGCAGCAATATCACCCATTATCCAGTTGGTAGCTAGCTTCACATCAGCACCCTTTGTAATAGTAGTATCAAAAAACTCTGCAACCTATGGTATACATAAAGCAATCAGCCCCGCTTCACATATTACATATGATGCCATTTTTGAAGACAAAAACAAAAATAATAGGCATGCATATCATGCCATTTAGATAATCATCAACCACTTGAACATTGAATGGATGAAATGACTAACTAAAGGCTTTTCTTAGTAATTTCAAAAGGGAACCAGCCATTGACACTAAAAACATCTGGTTTAAAACACACAGTAAGAGACTGATAGACACTTAAGAGAAAGATGGCCAGTCCATCAAAGGTACAATTGCTAGCATTGTAAGTAAATATTAATTTTTCTTTTGTTCTTTGTTTCTTTGTTTCTTTCTTTGTGTGAATTGTGTGACCTGGGGAATATAGAGCAACTCCCAACAGAGCAAGCATTCATAATTTCTACTTCTTTTGTTTCAGTCATAATTTCTACTTCTGTTTCTTACTTTAACTCTCAAATTCTAGAAATTTAAAGCAACTCCAAGACAGAGAAAGCATTCAGAACAATATTCCAGAGAACTTACGTTTACGTCGTTGGCCAGAAAAAGAACATCCTGCATACTCAGACCCATCTTTTCATATCTCCGACGCTTCGTTTCTGGAAGTTCAGGCAATGTATTACGAATACCATCAACATAGTCTTGGGTGAGGAAAACTCCTGGAAGGTCTGGTTCTGGGAAATATCGGTAATCAGCAAGTCCTTCTTTCTTTCTCATTGTAACTGTTTTCTGAACAGCACAATAAAGTTAACAGAAGCACGTAGCTGGACACAGAGGAACGTTTTACACAATAAGGATGATAAAGGTGCTATCACCTGAGCTCCTTCTTCCCATAGACGAGTTTCCTGCACAATTTCTTTGTCCTCGCCTTGACTATGAAGAAGCACCTGCCTGGAGATTTCATAATCTATTGCCCTGCTCACAGAGGAAAATGAATTCAAATTTTTTATCTCCACCTGCCAATATGTAGTAGGAAGAATTACATCAGTCCCTGAAAACAAATAGTGTATTTCTAATCCAAGGCTGTGACTTTGACAGTGATGATATAAAGGCTTGACATAACCTATTTAATAGTGTATTTCTTTACGTTAAAAAGTATTTTCCATATCTCATTATGTCATTCAGGTAAGATCTTTGTCAATCACAAAATGCTTCCTTTCTGAGAAGATGTCACCAGAGGATAAAAAATTATAACATTCTGTGGATATTCTTCAATGCAGGAAACTTTTAGAAATAAGGCATCTTTAATTTGAGAAACAAATGAGAATGCATTGAGAAGTACTAATACCATTCTACCTTTTTCTAAAAAATCGGTGTTTCCTTTAAAACATTATAAAAGTACGGACTATTTGCAAAGAACAAATTCTACTTTATTCCAAGAACCTACCAGCTTGACAGTTTCAATCAGTTTCCATAGCTGAAATTTTGGTAAATACCCCAGTTCTTTGTTCTCTCTTTTTTTTCCCGTGTTTCTCTTTATACTAGATTTGTAGTTGTTAAAAAAAAAAAAAAACAGAAAATGTGTAAAGTAACTTACTTACCTTTGTCCCAAACTCTATGTGCCCAATTGGTCGAACAGAGATATTCACATCACAACGAAGTGAACCTTCTTGCATATTCCCATTACTCACTCCCAAGTACCGAACCAACCTCTGTAATTCTGCAGCATATTCTGCAGCTTCAATACCAGTTCTCATATCAGGTTCAGAAACAATCTCAAGCAAAGGCACCCCGGCTCTGTTTAAATCAACCTGCATGAAATAAACAAATAGTATCCAGAAAAGTGATAGTGTTAACCTCAGCCTCTCATAACCTTACATAACTATGAGAAGTAGATTTCTATATATACATAAATAGTAATTGTTATTCCACAGTAAATTCAAAGGACATACAAAACTGAATTTACGCAGTATCCGTAACACTACACTAATCTAATGAAGCCTTTAAAGTAGTACAACAAATAAAAGAAAATAGGAAACAAAGAAATTTCACAGAGAAAAAAAAAACAGAATGTGGTTCTCTATTTTATAACTTATAAGATGTAGAACAACGTTGATTTAAAAGTATGTAAGGAAAGGTACTTTCCTGTGAGTAACTTCCACCTTCTGAATGAAGCAGCTTCCCTGCATCCTCTTCCATGTGAACTCTTGTAATGCCGAATTTCCTATGCCCGCCACCATACTCCAAAGGAAGATCCACATCAATGTAGCCACCAGTGGCAATTGGAACATCAAACTGTGATATTTGGTAACCCTTCGGAAGGTCCGGGTAAAAGTACTGTTTCCTATCAAACTTTGAGTTGAATGACAATTTGCAATTGAGTGAAAGCCCGACTTTAACTGCAGACTCAATGACCTTCATGTTCAAAACCGGTAAAGCACCAGGCAGACCCATGCATACGGGGCAGACGCTAGTGTTCGGTAGAGAGCCATAATTATAAGGGCAACTACAAAAGGCCTTGGTAAGAGTGTTGAGCTGGACATGAGTTTCTATACCTATGACTGCTTCATAGTCCTTTGAGGCTTTCTCGAGTGTTTTGTTCTGAATATTCGGTGCTACTTTCACTTGCGGCTTAACCTTATCTTGTGTAGCGGCTGTCCGGGTTTGTGCGCTCCTCATTGTGCAATACAAAATGACATCTTTTCTTCTAAGTAGTGCAGTTGTATGGAGCAAACAAGGGTTCGTATGAAGGCTTCTAAAGATCGTGGAAGCCATCTTCGTAACCCAGCTGGATATCAAACAATGCAAGGGCTGTCTTCCCAACCATTAAGAAATGCATGAATTAGTTGAAAAGAAAGACTAAGAGTCTAAAGTTAACTGTAACAGCTACAACTGAATGAAAGTAATATTTTTCAAGGATAATATATAATCCTAGGTTTCTAACCGTGCCATTCGCCTATTCGAACCATATATTCGAAAACAAAGCACATCATAATCCAATTTAATCCATCGAATACAAACACAAACACAAAACCCAGTTCCAGTTTCGCCCAAAGGGCAAGATTTTCCCACTGAGACAATCCATCAAACTACTGATGGGCATCACAATTATCCCAAGAACACAACGCACAATGCAAAAAAGGGTGTTCATTGTAATATATCACAATTTGAAAGGCAATCAACAGAATTCAAATGAGGAAGAGGGAAGACTTACCTGTGCTTCGTCGAAGAAGTTATAGGTTGGTTCAGAGTTGAGACTCGCGGTTGGACCGTTGGAGCAGCTCTCACAGCTGCTTAAACAAGAGGAAGAAGAAGAAGAAGAGTAGGGTCGACAGAGGAAGGAGGAGGCGGAAGCAGTTGCATTAAGAGAGGTAAGGGGCGGCAACGATGGCGGATGGGCGAGGAGTGAGTGAGTGGAGTGGCTACAATAGGATCGTGTGGTGGGAGAAGAGGTCGGGGATATGAAACATGGGATAATTGCGATCACCGTAAAAAATGAGGTCCGTTTCTACCGTTGGATTATTGGGTTTGGGTCGGGTTCAACCCGACCCGTTAAGTTAACGGGTCATCCGAACCCAACCCGTTAAGCTAACGGGTCATCCGAACCCGACCCGTTTCACCCGTTAACACCCGTTAACAATTATTATTATTATTATTTTTGCATAAAGTTTATTTTTTGTTATTAAGACTTTACTAAAATTACTAAAATATCCTCAACTACCGGGTGCTAACGGGTCCTAACGGGTTGACCCAAAGTGACCCGTTATTTAACGGGTTGTTAACGGGTTCACCCGTTAACGACCCGACCCGTTAAGCATCCACTCAAATACAAATATTAACGGGTTGGGTCGGATCGGGTTAACGGGTTGGGTCCAAAATGCCAGGCCTACTTGCGGGCTGCGACGACCATCACCATCGTCTCCTTACAAACCTTCCAAACGCCACCACCCCCATACGGCCATCTCGGACCACTTTACGCCATCGGCAAGCAACCCCCACCCCCGTCTCTGATTTTCGTCGCGCTCTAGCTCTCTCACCCTCCTTCTCACAGCTCTCTCGGGATCAATCTCGCATCTCAGGAACCGGCAAGTGAGTTTCTTTTGGTATTTTTGGGTTACTTATTTATTTATTTTTGTGTTAAATCATTAATTTCTTTTGGAACAAAGAGAACCCAGAACTTGATCAGCAGTCCGTTGTCCGAAAATCGATTTGAGTTGTAGAGTTTCTTTAAGTTGTGGACAACAATGTTTGTTCTCTAGTTCTGCAGTGTTTTATATAGATGGTGTGTGTGTGTGATGCTTTACTGGGTTTGGTGTCTATCGGATGGTTAACCGGTGGCAACGTCGGACAACGATGCTAATTGCATTATGTACACTTTCTTCCACAACAAAGAGAACCCACAACACGATTGGAGAAGTAGTCCCTTGTTGGAAAATTGATTTGGTTTGTACATTTCCAAACCAAATCAATTGGAGAAGTAGTCCCTTGTTGGAAAATTGATTTGGTTTGTACATTTCCTTGAATTGTACAAATTAATGTGCATTGGGTTTTTCTTCTGTACTTGTGTGTACTGTTTTGTTTAGACAGTGCTTTTCGAACCTATGTTCAGGGAAATCATGTACTAAAGAATGAATTTTTTGTTCTACTCATAAGTTTTTGCTTTAATATCTTGTCTTGATCTACTATTCCAGACGTTATTGCCTCTCTCCGGTTACATGTTTCTCATGCATTTGTAATGCTTTCAGCCACGTTTACGTCACAGAATTTTGTATTACATTTTGGGAAGCTCGACCATCTTGTTGCCCATCACTAACTCGTGCCAATATGCTATAAAAATGTGAAAAATTAAACGGAGACTAAGAGCTGAAAACATGCGTTTTACTAACATGTATATGGAATCTAGTGTTTGTTGGATTGACAATTTTGGTTAATCACATTTATTTAGTTGAATTTGCATTAAGATTTTTGTTTCTTGATTGTGTTAGTTTCAGATACAGAGATTGAGAACATAAGTGTTCTTTTTAAGTATCATATAGTTGTAAATATGATACTTATGCGAGATCGGAGTTAAACAACAAAACTATATCCGCATCCAAATTGGACATATGCTTAATAGAATTTCAGTTTGTGTTTTTATAGGTTTTGAACTTTTTATGCAAACAACTGTGTATTCACATTTGTTTGTTAACTCGTGAGTTTTGACAGTGTTATAGATTTGTATGTTTTTTTGGTTCAGGAATTTGATGTGATTGTAGCGAAATTTATACAGGGAACAAATTGACATTTCGATTGATATAATGGATAGCATTTTATAAACTTGGTCGACACGAAAAGTTTTGTTATGAACTTGACTGTTAATTTTTCAACAGTTAGCATTTCAATCCAACAAAAATAAAAACAGTTAAAATTATTTTATTCACTTCCTATTTTTAATGTGAAATTTGTTATTAGATAGTTAAATTTTATTGCAAATCGAACCCAAAACGTGTTATGTAACTAGTCAATCTTCTTAGTCCCATATTAGACCAAACCAATGTTAGTATTATTACTCAGTTACTTAAGATGTGAACTTTATGTGCAGGTACACCAAGATGGAGAGAAGATATGAACACCTTAGTTCATTAAATTTATTCATCATCAAAGCTATTTGAACATCTTCAATGTAAAAACAATGCCCTTCTTTACTTTCAAATCCCAGATCTAGCCCTACAAAAATGGTGGGACCGAAGAGACACTTCCTCCCACTCCTCCTCTTGTCGCTTTCCATCCTCTTCATCTTCTTCTCATATCAGTTATTACCACTCCTCTCTCCCCCACTCACCCCCAAAAAGGAAAATGTGAAAGGGTTTATGGTCAGTGCTAGTGCTGGATTGTCTGATACCTGGATTTCTTCTACTTTAAGCATTGTCTGATTGTGTTGTCTGATCTTGTTGGTGTAGATTATCCAAGAATGTTATAAGATACTCGTTTGCATGATTGTATTAGGCAAAGGAAAATCAAATTTAAATTTCAGTTTTGGAATATTTGGATTTGAATGAATTTGTGAAGAGAAAATAAGGTTGCAATTAAGTAAATCATCTTTTAGCTTGCCACATTTCTTTTTCATTTTTATTCATGAAAACAAATGGAAAAGAAACGGCGAACCTATTTATTCGATTTGTTGTTGGCTTATGGGTGAATAGAACACAGTAGCAAAATACAATTGGATTACTTTTATTTGATTTGTTGTTTGCTTATAGGTAAACACGGGAACAAACTACAAATGAATGATAGAACACGACTCTTCTTGTACCAACTAGTTGGCACTTGGAAAGAGTTCAGGGTGTGGTATGACAATCACAAGGCAAAGGGCATTAAGCCATTTCTTCATGGCATGGTACTTTATTACTTCTAAAAATTCGATTTCTGGATTTTTTTTTTCTTTTTTAATTTTGAACTTTTTACTATCTCACTCATTCCTCAGTTGAGATGATAAATTCGTGTGCAGGTGACGACAGGGTGGGATGATTCCCATATACTGTATGAAGGTTCTCTTGATTCGGATTTTTGGGATATGCAACCGTTGAGTGATCTTAAGTGGTATGATTTTTGTTTCAGAGAAGTATTTCCCGACACAGTTGTTGGGACTTGGGACCTTTGATGAACTCGGGTCTCTTCTTAATTCTGTGCAGAAACATGACACTGTTATCGTAGTGAGCCTATTTGGGGTATCCGAGCTGGCAATAAGGAACTTGTTCTGCCACTTTGAGGGGGCGTTTGTTTCACATCCTTAGGAGGGACTGGACTGGACTGGACTACAGTCCCATGTTTGATAGGTGATGGAACTAAGTTAAGTGGGACTAAAGGGGACTCGTGTGGACTAGAGGCCTCCTTAAAGGTTCTTAGCGAGGCACTCCCCAAACCATGGGACTTGCTAAGACCGGCTTCTTCCTCCTCCCTGAGAGCCCTTCTGTGAGTTCTGGGCTTCTTCCTCCTCCCTGCGAGGGTTCTTCCACCACCAAAAAATGGCCAAATTTGTTCTATCACAAACTACAGCAAGCACATAACAAACGCATTAATTCAATCTTTTCTCAGTTTTCCTACCAACCAAACAAAATTAAACCCAAAACCACATGAAATGAAAGAAATTAACCTCCAGAACTCCTCGACGGTAATGAAGGTGTAGATCGGGCCGATGGAGCTGCCCCAATCCTCCTGCTTGGACTTGGCGGACTTTGCGGCAGGGCTATTAAACCAGAAGGTCCAGGAGTGCTCCAGGGCGTGAGACTGCGGCGCAATTCCCTTCGAAGGCTTCGACGACGCCGAGTCTTGGTTGCCGACGATCTCTCCTTCTTCGGGCTCGTCGTCATCCTCCCTCGGCTTAGCGTTCGCCTCGGTCTTTAGAGGAATCACAACAGCAAAGAAAAGGAAAGGGAAAAAAAAAAGAGAACAAAAGGGGGTGATGAATGACGCTGTTTTGAGGGAGGAGAGAGTGGAAAGGAAAAGAAAAAGACGAATAGAGGGAGAGGGTCGGAGCAAAATTAGGAAGAAATGGAGATGGGTGGTTTCAGAATGAAAAAGCAAATAGACAGTGGAAGTAATAAAATATTACTAAATATGTATTAAATAATATAAAATATTAATAAAATATAAATGAAAAAATATAATATTAGAATTTGTTGTTATCCTGTTGTTTAGTCCAACACTGCATCAAACGCTTCACTGAGACAGTCCAACTTAGTCTAGTCTAACCCAGTCCAACTTAGTCCCTAAAGCTAGTCCAGTCCGAGATAGTCCGGTGCAACAAACGCACCCTGAGAGTCTAAATATATGGCACTATGTACTTGTCTGGCAAGAAGAGGATATCCGGTGATTGGTACAAACCTGTTTCTGAAGAGTGTAGAAGCTTACAAATTAATGTCTCTCCAAGATTCATATGCGGAAATGATCAAGGCCTATGTATTAAGAAAGTGTTTATGTTGAAAGATTAAATAGTGCAGGGAAATAACATAAAGAACACGCTGTTGAAATTTTGGATGATCTTCATTGATCTCAGTATATTGTATTTATACAAATTTATAGAGGGTTTACAAGCTTTGACAATTTGCATAAGGAAAGACTCTACAAATCAATATTTACATAAAATCAAGGATCTTAATAAGGTAAATGAATATGATCACGAAATCATCTATTGGACATATGATTTTGTGGCCTGATGAGCATGATTGTCTCCATCTTGTTTATCACACCCCTGAAGGAAATTTTATGAAAAACATGTTCATTTGAGCAACATCTATGGCATGCAATTAACAATTAAAGGCGGAATCATGCTTGTATGCACTCAAAAACAAAACATTACCAATGAAATTCAAAGCCTAGTAGAATGGTGAACCAAGACTCAACTCAAAACGAAGTGAGTTGAAAAACTTTATACCTTTGTTGATTCCTCTTTGCATAAGCAAAAATGATTCTCCAAGTTCCCAAAGTTGAGAACCTCTAAGTCTCCACACCAAGGTAGGACTTGAAGAAGAGATGAGTGACCTAGAGGATGTAAGATTGCTAGCTAAAATCCTCTAGGGTGGCCGGCCTCTTAGAGAGAAAGGGAGAGACATTGTGTTCTCATTTTTTTCTCTAAAAGAAACCCTAATGAAGAAAATGCTATAAAGTCATATTTATACCTACCTTCATTGGAGTGGCAAACTTGTAATAAGTCCAAAACCCACTCATTTATCAATATGGCAGGCCATAGGGTGTTATTGGGCTGTTTGGGCCTTTGTGAATATTTAGTCATTAAGTTGTCATACAACTTAAGTCAATGGGTTTGACGTTCGAAGCCCATTGGGCCTTGAGGCCCAAAACTAACCCGAGGTATTTAACGAACTTTATTCGTTTGATTAATTAACATATTAATTAATCATTGCCATAAATAATTAAACCATTTAATTATCCTTACTCATCTCCGTTGTTTCTTCAATCTCTACCTTACACGGTGTACGATGCATTAGGTTCATTTTAGTGAGGCAGTAGGCGATTAGAACTCTTTCAAATCAATTGTGAATTGAAACTTACTTTCAATTCTCCCTTTAATGTTTATACACGTTTAGGGCTTCCACAAACCATGAGTGACACCTAGCAGTATGTCATGGTTACCCAAGCTAATCAGAAGAGGTGGAGAACCTATTCAGTTTAGGATTACAATGCAATACGGTCTTTCTCTAATACAATACTCTTGACCACATTGTTTGGTTTGATAGTTTATTCATGTCTACTATCCAATGTGATTCTTTTACTTATATGATTACCTTGAATGTGATTTGGAACGATTTCCTAAATCTCATTCATACTCTGGCCGGAGATTAATCATATCATAGAGTATTCTCCCTCAAACGGTTTGAAGGTTAGAGATCCCTTGTTGCGCATTCACTTGCCTCTATGGCTAAGTGGCTTAACCCCAATTATGCCGTGGACACCTCTGACAGAGTGTCTTTGACATAGTCAAAGATCGAGGACTTAACCACAAGACAACTATGATGCCTCAAGTCAAATGACTACTTTGCATTATCCCAACCATGAGTTCTCATGTGACATGAGTATGAGAACTCCTCGTTGATCGTGTTCAGTGGACTCATTCTCTATTGAGCACCTACATGCTTGTCTTGGTGTCAATCACACCAATGACTCGAGACCAGTCACTCTCCCTGAGAGAAGACACAGCACGTACTGATCTTAACGGACTGTCAATGCCCAATTGGCAATCCTATGTTCAGGAACGTTTAGGATATGTATACGAAATAGAATGGTCTCATGAATCTAACTTCTTTAAATTACATTCTCCTAATTACATATTCCTTGGACTTATCGTTTAAGCATATAACATTTATATGAGACGGCTTAAAACAATAATCTTTGCCCTTGATATTAAACTAGATTAGTTTAACATGTGAAATGTCCGTAAAGTATCATCATATGATTGGTTTTAGGGCACATTTCCAACAATCTCCCATTTGCACTAGAGCCAATCAGCTTGGTCATCAATGATGATACCTCTTTTGTAGTCATTTCAAAAATGGCTGAGTAGTAGGCCTAGACAATGGATATCTATATGTTATCCATAGAAGCAACCTTGAGAATAACAACGTCACCATTATACATGATTCTTAATCATGTGGTTTAGTCTCTCATTTGAGTTCGGATCATGATTAGACCTTGATTCCCTGGCTTGAGCTATCGCCCCATTAGTGTCGTAGTGTCGGTACACTAAAGACACTTTCTGGTTGGAACCGAATAGAGAGTTCATAAATGAACTTTCTCATCCAAACAACATTGTTGTAAGCTTCTTTATGGCAATATATTTTGCATTGATAATGGAACACACTAAAGTCATTACTTTTAATGTTTCCATCCAAATATCTCTTTAGTCATAATAAAGAGATATCTAATTATCTCTTCATTTATAATGAAGAAACATTCAATGGTGGATTAGATTCATAATCTAATACATTTACGCTTACATTACGTTACTTTAATTCTTCCTCATTCTTGAGGAATCCATCCTTTATTATTTCTCAAATACTTAAGGATTCACTTGACAGTTGTCATGGTTCTGATCCTGGGCTTGCATTGATATCGTCTTGTCCCGATCTTGGTACAACTCATATCAACGTTTTTCATACAATATGAAATACGTAAATCGCCTTTCTGCGTATGCATAAAGAATTCTATTTACGCATTATTTCTTTGGGAGTCAAAGGGTACGTTCCCTTTGAGAATAGCTACCTCCTAGTCTCACTAGAGTTGTTCTTCTGATTGAAGTTTATCATCATATGAGAAACTTCCTAGCATCTTTTGTCTAGTATTAGGGATTGATATAATCCAATTATATCTTGAAATCTATCATTGTAGATTTCCATCTCATGTATATAGACTGTGTCTCCCATATCCATTCTATCTTTATAGAATGTTTAAAGTCATAACTTTAACGAAGAAGTATTCTTTTCATTTCCAAAATTAATATATCATATATGTGTGTGTGTATATATATATATATATATATATATTCAAATTTAGGAACATGATTAAGTCCCACTAATCTTTTGTAAACCTAGTGAACAAAAGATTCATTTACATCTTTATGAGAAATCAAACGATTTGATCTTTTCTCTCATAAGACGCTTATAGCTCCCACTAGCTTGCTAAGATTCATGATGGATGGATCTCTACAACTTACATGTCTTGTGATTCATAGTTTTAGACATATATTATCAAGACTATCTTAATAATGGTTTCGGAAACCCATATTATGTCCAAACATTGAATCACCATTTAGTTGTAGCTAGCAATCTTCGAATTAATTGAAACCAAGACTATGTCAAAGATGGTTTCTTCCAAGTCAACCATTCTCTTTGATTGTAGTCACTTTAAGCTACCAATTAGCTATAAAGGTTTCATTATTTCGGGTCAAATGGTACTTTACCATTTCCTTGAGTATATGTTATATATACACTCAATGTAGTCATAAGGATTTTCATTCTTATTTCTTTCGAATTAAGAAGTGTAACTCTATGACATAATCATAAAGTTCAAACCATTCAACTGAGACAGTTTATAAATCCTTCTTTACTACCTTGGAGCTTGTGGTATAGGAACTAGGTTGTTATATTTGTTGATCACTATCTTGTCTCTCAAAGAACCCATTCTTTGAGTTCTATCCCTCGTTCATTTGCTCTATCTTAGGCAACTCCTAGTGTAGGATTACAATGAACTACCCAACAAACAACATTTGTTAGTTGGTTTATAGAAGTGATATCCAAATGTTAATTTAAGGATACCCACAAGATAATTCTTTAAACTAGATTAGTTTAACATGTGAAATGTCCGTAAAGTATCATCATATGATTGGTTTTAGGGCACATTTCCAACAATCTCCCATTTGCACTAGAGCCAATCAGCTTGGTCATCAATGATGATACCTCTTTTGTAGTCATTTCAAAAATGGCTGAGTAGTAGGCCTAGACAATGGATATCTATATGTTATCCATAGAAGCAACCTTGAGAATAACAACGTCACCATTATACATGATTCTTAATCATGTGGTTTAGTCTCTCATTTGAGTTCGGATCATGATTAGACCTTGATTCCCTGGCTTGAGCTATCGCCCCATTAGTGTCGTAGTGTCGGTACACTAAAGACACTTTCTGGTTGGAACCGAATAGAGAGTTCATAAATGAACTTTCTCATCCAAACAACATTGTTGTAAGCTTCTTTATGGCAATATATTTTGCATTGATAATGGAACACACTAAAGTCATTACTTTTAATGTTTCCATCCAAATATCTCTTTAGTCATAATAAAGAGATATCTAATTATCTCTTCATTTATAATGAAGAAACATTCAATGGTGGATTAGATTCATAATCTAATACATTTACGCTTACATTACGTTACTTTAATTCTTCCTCATTCTTGAGGAATCCATCCTTTATTATTTCTCAAATACTTAAGGATTCACTTGACAGTTGTCATGGTTCTGATCCTGGGCTTGCATTGATATCGTCTTGTCCCGATCTTGGTACAACTCATATCAACGTTTTTCATACAATATGAAATACGTAAATCGCCTTTCTGCGTATGCATAAAGAATTCTATTTACGCATTATTTCTTTGGGAGTCAAAGGGTACGTTCCCTTTGAGAATAGCTACCTCCTAGTCTCACTAGAGTTGTTCTTCTGATTGAAGTTTATCATCATATGAGAAACTTCCTAGCATCTTTTGTCTAGTATTAGGGATTGATATAATCCAATTATATCTTGAAATCTATCATTGTAGATTTCCATCTCATGTATATAGACTGTGTCTCCCATATCCATTCTATCTTTATAGAATGTTTAAAGTCATAACTTTAACGAAGAAGTATTCTTTTCATTTCCAAAATTAATATATCATATATGTGTGTGTGTATATATATATATATATATTCAAATTTAGGAACATGATTAAGTCCCACTAATCTTTTGTAAACCTAGTGAACAAAAGATTCATTTACATCTTTATGAGAAATCAAACGATTTGATCTTTTCTCTCATAAGACGCTTATAGCTCCCACTAGCTTGCTAAGATTCATGATGGATGGATCTCTACAACTTACATGTCTTGTGATTCATAGTTTTAGACATATATTATCAAGACTATCTTAATAATGGTTTCGGAAACCCATATTATGTCCAAACATTGAATCACCATTTAGTTGTAGCTAGCAATCTTCGAATTAATTGAAACCAAGACTATGTCAAAGATGGTTTCTTCCAAGTCAACCATTCTCTTTGATTGTAGTCACTTTAAGCTACCAATTAGCTATAAAGGTTTCATTATTTCGGGTCAAATGGTACTTTACCATTTCCTTGAGTATATGTTATATATACACTCAATGTAGTCATAAGGATTTTCATTCTTATTTCTTTCGAATTAAGAAGTGTAACTCTATGACATAATCATAAAGTTCAAACCATTCAACTGAGACAGTTTATAAATCCTTCTTTACTACCTTGGAGCTTGTGGTATAGGAACTAGGTTGTTATATTTGTTGATCACTATCTTGTCTCTCAAAGAACCCATTCTTTGAGTTCTATCCCTCGTTCATTTGCTCTATCTTAGGCAACTCCTAGTGTAGGATTACAATGAACTACCCAACAAACAACATTTGTTAGTTGGTTTATAGAAGTGATATCCAAATGTTAATTTAAGGATACCCACAAGATAATTCTTTAAACAAATATTGCTTATTAGCATACAACCCCAAATCTTAACATGATTAAGATTTGTCTTTCTTTCCAACTACATCCTATGGAGTCATGAAAATTTTGGAAGATCTTCTAATTGACAATCATATTGTCTTAGAAGTATATATCCTATATATGGGTAATTGATAACATCCAACGAACTAAATCTTATTCGAGTTCATTCTTCTCTTAATGGAGAAATCCATTATCTTATGATGCTTCTTTCCTTAATATCTTTCAATGAAACTGTTCTAAAATGTTACCTTTCCTTGGATCAAATCTAAGGAGGTAAATACTTTAGACATCTTACTCATCAACTTACATTTCTTGAATTCCTTGAAACCTTTTGCAAAATATTCGGACTTGTGTTTATTCAAAATAAATGATAGTCCAACCAAGAGCGATCTTCGGTGAATGTCATACAACATGAGCAGTATTATGTTGTGGACAAGTGCCACTAACATCTAAGTGAATTAACCTCAACAACTTTGTGATTCTTTCTTCCTTTCCAAAAGAATAAAGATTCAAACATTTTGCCTCTATACAATTTCAACAAGAAGGCATAGGATCCGGATCTAACGATCCAAAGCATCTATCTATGACCAACTCGTAATTTATGTTTTAGAGGTATCACAACTCAGTTGGGATTAGTCACTACCTTGCAACCTTTTGGGTTTTAAGCATCGTTATATTCTAAACAGTTAACACTACCATATCATCTCTACTATAGAGATAATCAATTAGGTTACAATAATCTAATCATTCATTAATAAAGAACAATGTTTTGTCAAACAAAACATTCATCCATCTCTCATAGTGACGGAATTAAGTTCCTTAAAATTGGAATGTAAAGACAATCTTTAGTTTTTCCAATTTCTTTGGTAGTTCATATGAGGAAGTAAGTACGATCTGCTTTCACAGAGATCTACATTTGATTCACGTTCCGAATGTGAAGTGCTTTTTCTTCTGTCATTAATCTTCTACTTCTTATTAGCCACACTTTTACAACGATTGTAAAACATAGTTACTAATACTGAATCATACATTCAAGTAGAAGAATCAACTATTTTGAACTATTCAAGAACAATTTACAACACCTTCGAAATGTGTGTTCTTGACACTTGCAAGACATTTCTTGCAAATATCCCTTCCAATGTCCATCCTTTCATAAAGAAAGTTTGTTCCCTTGGAGTTATTTTGCCTTCTTCATTTGACTTCTCCTTTGACTACAATAGTCATGGTCCCTAAACTCCCACTATCTCTCTTGAAACTTATTTCAATTGTGTTATACACATCAAACGATTTGGAGAGCGTGTGGTTATTGTTCACTATATAGTTTACAATAAACTTAGTGAACCATTTGGATAGGGACACAAAGGTGAAGTCCTTGCCTAGTTTCCATCTCTAGAAGTGGTTTAACACTTCAACACTCAATGATTCAAAATCATCATAAGTCCATGTTGATGGACTATTTTTGTCAACCAACCATTATGTTCTAAACATAATTACAAATTTTCAAGAGTTGTTCAAGGCAACTCTCATTTCTTCATACAACAATTTGTAAGTGAAGAATCATGGCACATAAAGTGTTCATGCCCTTGTGCTTACTTCTCAAGTTCCTTGTTCATGTAACAAAGAAACAAGCACTAATGTTTGCATTAGCTAAGGGTTGTTCAAAGCAACTCTTATTTCTTCTTACAACAATTTGTAATTAAAGAATTATGACATTAAAAGTGTTGTCCTCTTTATGATAGACTTATCTAACATGTTCTTCCAATGATACATTATCAATAGGAAGATTGTGAGGATGAGATTACTTAGGTACATATACGAGCCATTATAAACAATCTATGGGATTGTAGTACCAAGTTTGGAAACTAAAGCTTTCGGCTTTTTCTTTGTCAAGTTTTGGATAGCGTTTGCAAATATATTGGTAAATAAATACACAACGAATATAAATTGATTGATTTTAAGCCATTTGATTCGGGTCTTTAAATCAAATAGCACCACCCACTATTTTTGGCAAATTCCATATCTCTCATCGGAATTCGAGAGTTTTGGAGGAAACTCTTAGTAGGGTATGGGAGACTCACCATTACCAAGCCCACCTCACAATGATATGATGTTGGCTAGCATCAATAATAATGAGAGAGTACGCTTACTCATTTGCATCTCTTGCAAGTACCCATCTTATTTGGCCTCTAGAGAATGAAGCCTCACAATGATATGATGCTGGCTCCATTGCACTTAGTTAAGTCATTCCCACCATGCAAGTTCAAGTAGGGGTTCAAGAACAACCTCACAATGATATGATGTTGATCATTCTTGTTGCCTACCTTTACAACATCATCATTCTCGTTGCCTACCTTCACAACATCATGTATGCATATAGAACTCCTTCTGAGTGTAAACACGCACTTTGTACTCCCCCATGATAGGGTGAAGTCGGTGTACGAGTCACAAACGATCGGAGCCTACCACGGTGGAAGGCCACGAAAAAGTGTTCAAAGCACTCTCACGCTTATCAACTTAATAATGGTTTGGTTGAGGGTTTTAGGTCTCATCACATATAAGCATGCATTTTAATCTTATTAAAACAATTTGGTCCTATTACAACTATTGGTCCATGTGTGATTTAGTTGTACATGATACTCCCACTATGCTTGTAAAACGGTTTTTAAAGCAAGAGTATATGGTACTACTAACATAAGGTTTGCATTCATTGATGGACTATATAGTTGCCTTAGGGCCTTAGGATGACTATGAACCTTTGATTAGATCCAACACGAGCCTAGTGTTGAATCTCGGTCTAGGGATGGTGATTGATTTTAGTTACGCATTTAATCATATTAAGGCGTGTTTTTCCTATTGGGCGTTGGACCCAACTACTCCAATTTCATGCATATCAAATAAAACAAGAAAATGAGTACTTCAAAGTAAAGAAGAGCTTATGCTCTTTTACAATATTTGATCAAAACAAATTACTTTAAAGTAAAGAAGAGCTTATGCTCTTTTACAACATTTGATCATATCAAATTACAACCAAAATCTAATCTACACATTCCCATGGTTCAAACAAATTTGAGACGGCCTTTCACATAGCTCAATTATCATAGGCTTAGGTTCATATTCACCCTTTCTTTACTTAATTAACGCTTTAACTAATTAAGCTTGAATGCAACATTTTCATTTGGTTTTTGTTTCCATAAAATTAATTTAAATGGAGCTAAATGAAATGAAAATCCAATTCTCATTTAAAGATACAAAGATATTTTGTTCTCAACTAATTTGGGCCAAATGCAATAACCTCAACTTTTTGGGCTATGTTGCAAAACACAAACTTTTGAGGTCACTTTGTAAGAACACAAAAGTCCACTACTTCATGTAATTACAACTAGAACCCAAAAATTTCATCAAATACAAAAACTTCATTAAAGGAGCGAAACAATTTGTCCTTTAGTGATTTTGGGCCTTTACGTAAAAACGTAAACTTTCAGGTCAAAGTATATATACACAAAAGTATCAAAACTTTATGTAATTACATAAAAACCCTAAAAGTACCCTATTTTAATAGGGTGGCCGGTTGGTGAGAGTGATGGTGTCATAAAAACTTATGAATTTTTCAACAAAGTGAAAGGTGATGGGTTGAAAAGGTGATGGGTTGGTTTAAAAAAGTAGGTTTCGATAAAACATGGTTCCTTGAAACAAGGAAAAGGTGTAAGTGATTGGTATGGGTATTTATTGAAAATTCAAACCATCCATCACAGACAAAAACTTTATTCAACAACCAAAACTTCTGAATCAAAATACCCCACCTTTTTGTTCTTGCCAAAAACAAAACAAGAACAATGAAGAACATCCATGAAAACCCATAAGAGCTCCATGAACATTTTTCACCCAAAGACACCCCAAAAACTCTCAAACTTAAGGGAAATAAGATATTACCATACTAGGGTACTTAGGGGTTCCTAATGTCACTTTAAAACACTTTTAACAAGACAAACATGAACCAAAAAATCCACCCTTTGGATTTGGCCGAATTTCCCCAAAAACATGGCACCAAATTTTAGCTCCAAAATTCATGCTCATATGAACTACATCTACAACATTTGAGATGACAAATTTTCTAACAAAATTTACATTCAAAGAAGCAAGAATAAAGCTTGTAACAATTACAACATTCAAATAAAAGACTATGAACTACAAAACCCAAAAGGATTCACCAACTACTAGACCTAGGCTCCGATACCACTTGAAGGAAATTTTGTGAAAAACATGTTTATTTGAGCAACATCTATGGCATGCAATTAACAATTAAAGGCAGAATCATGCTTGTATGCACTCAAAAACAAAACATTACCCATGAAATTCAAAGCCTAGTAGAATGGTGAACCAAGACTCAACTCAAAACAAAGTGAGTTGAGAAACTTTATACCTTTGTTGATTCCTCTTTGCATAAGCAAAGGCTAATCACCCAAGGAGAGGGCCTTGATTCTTGCTTATTAGCTCCATGGATTTCTTGGATGAAGATGGTTGAAAGGATTCTCCAAGTTCCCAAAGTTGAGAACCTCTAAGTCTCCACACCAAGGTAGGACTTGAAGAAGAGATGAGTGACCTAGAGGATGTAAGATTGCTAGCTAAAATCCTCTAGGGTGGCCGACCTCTTAGAGAGAAAGGGAGAGACATTGTGTTCTCATCTTTTCTCTAAAAGAAACCCTAATGAAGAAAAGGCTATAAAGTCATACTTATACCTACCTTCATTGGAGTGGCAAACTTGTAATAAGTCCAAAACCCACTCCTTTATCAATATGGCCGGCCATAGGGTGTTATTGGGCTGTTTAGGCCTTTGTGAATATTTCGTCATTAAGTTGTCATACAACTTAAGTCAATGGGCTTGACGTTCGAAGCCCATTGGGCCTTGAGGCCCAAAATTAACCCTAGGTCTTTAACGAACTTTATTCGTTTGATTAATTAACATATTAATTAATCATTGCCATAAATAATTAAACCATTTAATTATCCTTACTCATCTCCGTTGTTTCTTCAATCTCTACCTTACACGGTGTACGATCCATTAGGTTCCTTTTAGCGAGGCAGTAGGCGATTAGAACTCTTTCAAATCGATTGTGAATTGAAACTTACTTTCAATTCTCCTTTTAGTGTTTATACACGTTTAGGGCTTCCACAAACCATGAGTGACACCTAGCAGTATGTCATGGTTACCCAAGCTAATCAGAAGAGGTGGAGAACCTATTTAGTTTAGGATTACAATGCAATACGGTCTTTCTCTAATACAATACTCTTGACCACATTGTTTGGTTTGATAATTTATTCATGTCTACTATCCAATGTGATTCTTTTACTTATATGATTACCTTGAATGTGATTTGGAACGATTTCCTAAATCTCATTCATACTCTGGCCAGAGATTCTTAATCATATCATAGAGTATTCTCCCTCAAACGGTTTGAAGGTTAGAGATCCCTTGTTGTGCATTCACTTGCCTCTATGGCTAAATGGCTTAACCCCAACTATGTCGTGGACACTTCTGACAGAATGACTTTGACATAGTCAAAGATCAATGACTTAACCACAAGACAACTATGATGCCTCAGGTCAAATGACTACTTTGCATTATCCCAACCATGAGTTCTCATGTGACATGAGTATGAGAACTCCTCGTTGATCGTGTTCAGTGGACTTATTCTCTATTGAGCACCTACATGCTTGTCTTGGTGTCAATCACACCAATGACTCGAGACCAGTCACTCTCCCTGAGAGAAGACACAACACGTACTGATCTTAACGGACTGTCAATGCCCAATTGGCAATCCTATAATCAGGAACGTTTAGGATATGTATACGAAAGAGAATGGTCTCATGAATCTAACTTCTTTAAATTACATTCTCCTAATTACATATTCATTGGACTTATCGTTTAAGCATATAACATTTATATGAGACGACTTAAAACAATAATTTTTGCCCTTGATATTAAACTAGATTAGTTTAACATGTGAAATGTCCGTAAAGTATCATCATATGATTGGTTTTAGGGCACATTTCCAACAACCTCCGCAAGCTGACGGGGTGAAAAAGCACTAGAAGCTTGGAAAAAAGATAGCGAAAGCGAGTAACGGACAAGCCTTTGGTGAAGATGTCAACAATCTGATCATGTGTCGAAAGATAAAGAACTTTCAGCTTGTTAAGAACAACCTTTTCACGAACATAGTGATAATCTACCTCAACATGACGAGTGCGGGCATGAAATACAAGATTGGAGGCTAAAGATATTGCGTTAATGTTATCACAATGGACTTTTAGACAGTACAGTAGAAGTCGAAGATCATGAAAAAGCTTACAAAACCAGGATATCGCAGCGGCAGTGTAGGCAAGCTGGTGGTACTCCGCTTCAATACTAGAACAAGAAACACCACCCTGTTTCTTAGAGCTCCAAGGGACAAGGTTAGAACCAATATAAATGCAATATCCACCAGTGGAACGTCGGTCATCAGGATCACCGACATAGTCGGCATCAGAATAGGCAGTGAGAAAAATGGAGCTAGGTTTGTATGTAATACCGTGAGAAAGAGTACCGACTAGATATCGTAGGATACGCTTGACTGCTAACCAATGGTAAGAGGTAGGTTGATGCATAAATTGGCAAACTTGATTAATTGCAAACGCAATGTCAGGACGTGTGAGAGTGAGATATTGGAAAGCACCAACAAACTTCTGTATGCCATGGGATTCGGAAGAGGGTCGTCATCTTGAAGGCTAAGTCTTCGACCGCTGACAGCGGGGGTATGAACAGGTTTAGCTGCTGCCATTTTCGTTCGTGATAGAAGATCCTGCACATATTTATGTTGAGAAAGAGATAAGCCATCTGAGGTTCGAACAATCTCCATGCCAAGAAAATAATGAGCGGGGCCTAAATCCTTCATAGAGAATCGACGGCCTAAGTCGACAATCAACTGTGTAATATGAGACATGTCATTTCCTGTGATCAAAATATCATCGACATAGATAAGCAAATAAATGCGTATAGATCCAAGAAGATAAATGAAAAGAGATGTGTCGGCCTGGGATGGAGTGAAACCCAAATCCTCTAAGTGAGAAGAGAAACATTGAAACCATGCCCGAGGGGCTTGTTTAAGACCATAGAGAGACCGCTGAAGTTTACAAACATGATCAGGGAATTGGGAATCCACAAAATCACTTGGCTGGAGCATATAGATGTCTTCAGATAAAAAACCATGTAGAAATGCATTTTGAATATCAAGCTGACGAACAGGCCACCGAAACTGAACAGAAAGAACGAGGATGAGACGAATGGTGGAATGGTTGACTACGGGACTGAAAGTTTCTCCGTAATCGAGTCCCGGTTGCTGATGGAACCCATTGGCAACAAGGTGGGCTTTGAATCGTTGGATAGAGCCATCAGAGTTCCTCTTAATACAGAAAACCCATTTATTTGGCAAAATGTTCATTAAACAAGTACGGGGAACAAGAACCTAAGTGCCAACTCGTTGAAGAACATTGAATTCATCTGTCATTACTTAACGCCACTCAGGAAATTTATTTGCTTGACTGAAACAAGTAGGCTCAAAGAAAACATTAGTAGATACAGAAGCATCCGCATAATGAGCATATTTGGAATTGGACTTAAGACCAGCAGATTTACTCTGAGTCACCATAGAATGAGCATTCATCTCTCTTACCGAAGACGTGGCGGGTACAGATGGGTGTCTTGAAGAAATTGGAGGAACAGGTTCAGAGGCTGGAGAGCGAGAACTTTTACGGTGATAAACTTGTAAGGAGGCAGGTGTAGGTTGTTGCGATGAGGGAACAGGAGGTGCGGGTTGAGTGGTAGTGGATGAGGTGGGCATCGAGGAAGGGGGATTAGGTAGGGGTGGGGTATGATGTATGATGTTGGATTGCACCGGTTGGGTTATGGTGGGGTGCATTGCTTGGGGGGTGGGGGAAGAGGTTGGCATCTGGGTAATGTGTTTAGGAAGGGGTGACGTGTGCTGGGTTGTGTGTGTGGGTAGGGACCCAATAATTTCAAGTACGGAATCAGGGGACGAATATATCTTGTGGGAGGCAAAAGTAGAGGATAACTCAGAAAATGGAAAATTTAACTCATCAAAAAGAACATGGCGTGACAAAAAAATTCGGTTGGTTGAAATATCTAAGCATCTATACCCTTGATAATTCAAAGAGTACCGTAAGAACACACATTTGGTAGAATGATAACGTAGTTTATTATTATTATAGGACGCAAGTATGGAAAACATGCACAACCAAATGTTTTTAAAACGGTATAATAAGGTTCTTTGCCAAATAGTTTTTGAAAAGGAGTATCATAATCTAAAACTTTGGAAGGAAGACGGTTTATTAAGTATACCGTAGTGTGCATTGCCTCGGCCCAATAAGCAGGAGGCATCGACGCTTGGGCCATCAAGGTGAGCCCATTGTCGACAATGTGGCGATGCTTACGCTCCGCCAAACCATTTTGCTCGGGATGGTGAGGACAAGAAAGACGATGATGAATCCCATGTTGAGTGAAAAAAAAATTAAATTGAGTACTAGTATATTCACCCCCCCCCCATCCGATTGAAACATTTTAATTTTAGTAGAAAATTGATTCTCAACCATAGTCTTAAACGAAACAAAGATGGAGTAAACTTCAGATTTTATGCGCATTGGAAAAATCCAAGAATAACGAAAATAATTGTCAACAAATAAAACATAATATTTATAACCACTAATGGATACATTTGAAGCATTCCACACATCAGAATGAATGAGTTCAAGAGGATGAGATGTAACGGACAAGGATGGAGAAAAAGGAAGTTTAATACTTTGGCCCAAAGGGCATGAATGACAAAAAAAAATTATTCATAGAGATTTTGCCAGATGAAGGCAATTTATTTCGAGAAAATAAAAATTGAAAAACTTGAGAGGAGGGATGACCAAGACGAGAATGCCAAATATTGCCACCAACATGAACACCTAGCATTGCTACACAACCATGAAAATCTTTTGATGATGAGTGAATTGGAAAAACACCATCTCTACTCTTGCCCCAAAAAAGAATCTTCCCCGTCACCGAATCCTGTACAAAGAAATAATCAGGAAATAAGGTAATGAAGCATACATTATCTTTCATAAATTGATAGGCAGAGACAATGGAAGTTAAAGCATTAGGGTAGTGGAGGACATCTTGCAGTTTAAAAGTGAGGTTATTTGATGATAAGGTTGAGTTACCGATGTGACTAATTGGCAAACCTGTTCCACCAAGCACACCACCAACAGAATCATTGCCACGATATTCTCGAGTAAGAGTGAGTTTGCCCAAGTCATTGGTGATGTGAGAATTACCACCAGAATCTAAAAGCTAAGGTTTGTCGGATTGAGCAGCTTGAGTCACCATAGCCATAAGACGCTTAGATGGAATACGCCATTCATACGCTAGATTCATACAATTGAAACAATCAATTGCAAGATGCCCAAGACCACCACAAATTTGACACTTGATGCGTGACTCACCAAAGTTGGAAGAAGATGATCCATTATGCTGATTTGGGGTTGGGCCTAAAAGACCTGCAACTTGCTGACCATGATTAGAATTTCTAGAGGTATTAGGATTGCCTCGATAGAAGCCACCATTACGTTCACCACGGTTAAAATTCCAAGAGGCATTAGAGTTGCCTCGATAGGAGCCACCCCCGCAAATGGAGCGGCCATCGTTACGATTAGAGAAGGACCGACCACCCCCGCGAGAGGAATCGCGATTGCAGGAAGCCGCCATAGCTTGAACAGAGTGATCAACAACAGGAGTTGGATCAGCAAAGCAAAGCTCGACAGAGAGGAGAAAGGCTTCCAAATAAACATAAGACACTAGGGTTTCACGAGCTTGGGCAGCAACAACGGTGTTTTCGAACTTGGGTCCAACATTGGACATGATTACAGAAACAAGATCAGTATCAGTGATTGGCGAACCAGCAAACGCCAAAATGTCAACAAGAAAGTTGATGCGATCTAGGTAGTTAGCAATGGAAGAATCGCCACGCTTGGTTTGGAAGAAGGAGGTACGAAGTTGAGTGATGTGACTCTGATTTGGAAGCATATCGGTGCTGTAAAGCAGCCCAGACATCACGAACAGATTGGTGGCGAGCAGTTGCAAAAAGAGCCTGAAGGCTAAGAGACCCATTGATCCAAGAAAGGACCAACTAATCTTTCTGAATCCAATCCTCATAATCATGATTGACAGTGGTGGTAAGTTGTCCAGCATCATCCTTGAGAAAAAGGGGAGGACATTCTGAAGAACCATCAATAAAGTGCATCAGACGATGACTTTTGATAACCGGTACAATCTGAGCAAGCCAGATAGGGTAGTTGATGGTATCAAGTTTGATAGTGATGACATGGGAAGCATTAGGGAAAGTGGAAGGTTCAGCAGAAGAGGGAGTCTTGGTAGTGGCAGCCATTAGGAGACAGTAGAGAAGAGAAAAAAAATTGGACGATTAGTCAAGGGCTATATTATACCATGAAAGATTAAACAGTGCAGGGAAATAACATAAAGAACACGCACAAGTTTTTGTTGAAATTTTGGATGATCTTCATTGATCTCAGTATATTGTATTTATACAGATTTACAGAGGGTTTACAATCTTTGACAATTTGCATAAGGAAAGATTCTACAAATCAATATTTACATAAAATCAGGGATCTTAATAAGGTAAATGAATATGATCACGAAATCATCTATTGGACAGATGATTTCGTGGCCTGATGAGCATGATTGTCTCCATCTTGTCTATCACACAAGATGGAGACAATCATGCTCATCATATGTTACACCCCATCCCCCATTTTATTTAAAAATGGTTTTTAGTTTTTAATTGGTGAGCCTAAGGGGCCCACCCCTGATTTTTTGTCCCCCCCCCTCGAGTCTTTCTTATCTCTTCCTTTTCAGTCCTCTCTTTCTTCCCTTTCCCCGTGCTCCCTCTCTCTAAACACTCTCTTTTATCTCTCCAGCGTCGAGAAGGAAACCACCATCACCCACTCCATTTTCAACCAAACCAAAACCCAAAAATCTGAACCTCAAACCTTTGGGACATGGCGAATCCACCTGCAGCCTTGCATGTGTCATCAAAGCACTTCTATGTGCTCGACCATTAACGCAGAGAGCTTGAGCTCTCTCGAACTCCATCTCAGGTATGGTTTAATCCCTCTCTTGATTAGTGTGGGTTATAATCTGGTCTGTGATGCGTGTTTATGTCAAAAATCTAAGGGTTTAAACCCTGTTTTGAATATGTGCATGCATGCCACCCCCAGTGACGAATTCCAGTGAATGTCGTTGAGTTTGAAGCAAGCTGCTGACTGCCTTGTTTTGTTTTAGCTCAATTTTGGCTTTTGTTGTGTGCTTGGGCTAACCTAAGCTTGAAATTGTGGGACTAACTCTCTGCATGCACCCATACTCCCTATCTCAGTCTCCGACTGTGAAACCCGAGCATTTTTTGACGAGTTCGAAGGTGTGGGCACTCGAACTCCTTTGAATTCTATCACTTGTAATTAATTACCTTGTTGTTTGCTGGTAGTGCCGTGTGTGGGTGTGCAGCGGTATGAACTGCAATGTGTGTGTGTGTGTGTGTGTTAACTGTGTATGTGTGTGTTGTTGTGTATGGGTGTGTGCGTGTACAATGTGTGTGTGTTTCCGTGTGGGTGTGTGCGTGTATGGTGAGTGTGTGTGGTGCACGTGTGTATATGTGTGTTGTGCCGTGCGTGTGTGTGGGTGTGTGAGTGTACTGTGTGTGCGTATATGTGTGCATGTGTGTGCATGTGTGATGTGCATGCATGTGTGTGTGTGTGTGCTGGCGTGTGTGTATGTGTGTTGTGTGGGTTTGGGCTCAAGCCCAAACCACCCCCTTTTTGTTCCTAAACTATCCAAACCCAAAACCCAATAGGTCCTAACCTTATTTAACCTAAACCTAAACCCTAATCCGGATCCAAACCCAAGACCCATTTCCATTTCTTGAAATTCTATATTTGGGTAGTTTGATAAATTGTATATTTTTATGCTTAGGTGAAGTTGCTAGTGGGGATTTCCTTAATCATTTTCCGCACAACTCTGCTGTTATGAAGTATCTGTGAGTGGACCCCTTCTAAAATTTGCATAATTTTATAGTTTATTTGCATAAACGAAATGCATGCCTTATGACTTTATGAACTAATTTTATGTTAAACATGTTTACTGGAATGTGGATTATCGTCTCGTTATTTTGTAAGGAATTAATTGTTGGCCTATATTGAGCTATATTTTAATATATCGTATTTTCTATAAAAACCATGAACTGGTAGACTATCTGATGGATGACGATAGGTTGCTAGAACATGTTTTAGAAACCCCTCTTTATAGTATAGACGATGGATGACTTTATACTATGAAGTGGTTATTTATGAGGGGCGTAACTATTTGTGTATACCTAGTGGACATTATGCCGCATGGGGTGAGGATCTGGTGTTGGCAGATAGGCCGAGAGAAATAATCCCTAGCTACGGGCTGAGGGACACGGAGCATGCATTAGGCCGGGAGTTGGTAATCTCTTGCTACGGGCGCAGAGACCACAGTGCTAGCATAGGGCCGGGAGTTATATTTATTCAGTGATCTTACTAGCAGTACTACATCGAGTTACGAGACGATCTGTGAGACGTTTGATATTTTGATTTCCAAGATATGTATTTTGAGATGTTTTTGGCATGCTAGGGTTTTCAGTAAAACTATCACTTATTATGCTAGTAGTTTTCTTTATATAAACTGTAGAGGTTAGTATCTTGATAACTGTTTTATTATTATCGTATATATGAACTTGGTCCACTCATCTTTGTTTTGCGCCCCCATTCAGGTCTTAGAAACGAGGACTACGACACAACGTACGAGGCATTCCCCTACCAGTAGCAGTCTATCACTCACTTGTGTGATATCTTATAATGATTTTTCCTTTTGTGATCTTGAATTAGAACGTATTCTGTGCACTCTAGACATTTCCTTAAACTTTGTTTATTACCTTTAGATTCTAATGATTATTCATGAATATTTCCTCCTAATCATTACTCTTGTATTAAAAAAAATGGCTTTCATCACCCTCGGATGTCGGCCAGCATGTGCCTATTCGGGTATTCAGGGAATATCGGGGTCGGGACATGTCAGTTTAGAATCTAGGTACAATGCCTGGGTGGTGGACGTGAACATGCTTCCTGTCAGTAGTGACCTTTTTGTTGAGTCTGATCCCTCATACGATTTCTACACAGGGAAGAGCTCGAAACTTTTCTTTGCCAGTAGATCTTTCGCTCAGAATATTGATGGTGATGATTTTATATCCAAATTTGCAACGATGGTGAACTCGTTGCTAGTTAAAAGGCAGAGCATAAGTTTTGGTTTCATAATGACAAAGCTTTTGGAACAGAAGGGTGTGAAGGTCAAGAGTCTCGACGAGACAAGCTACGGTCTCAAGATCGATTACAGTAATGTTAATTAATCTTTGGGGGATGGAAAACAGATGGTATTTTGGTGATATGGCTTCAGATTAAGTTCAGAAGCGGCTTTAAGAATTGCGTATTTGGATTGTAAATGATGACTTGTCTTGGAAGGCTGTTGTTTGTCATCAGTCATAGCATCTGATCTGATATTATACACATTATCTTGATTTCATTGTAACCTATACGTAGCCATTTGCTTTTTGGTTCTGTTTAAGTTCTTAATTGTCTTGTGCCCAATTTTTTCTCACATGATTTTCATTTGCCAAGTTTTCTACGATTTAGATGTAAGCATCCCTAGTTGAAAGGCAAAGATGAACAAAGAAATACTTCGGTCACAAATCTTGAAGATTCATATGCACTTTATGGGAGTGTATATTTTAGACTTTTTATTTATTTATTCAAAGGATGACTAAAACTTAGAGACCGAAAGCCATGAACCTCACCATACAAAAACAAAAAATAAATAAATAAATAAAAAAACCTAATTTCACCCAACATGCAAATTGTGGATGTAAAGAGATTAGGTGGTGAGCATCACTACCATGTTAAAAGATTGTCATGTGTTACGAGACTAGATGGTATATTGAATTGTAGTAATTCCTAAATTCACTTATCAAAAATTCAACATAGTCACAGTGAGTATCGAAAAAAGAGAAAATCTTATGTGGTGTTGTTCATGTCGCAAGACTTGTTAAATGAAAGTATCATTAAAAGTGGGTGATGTGTACTCTTGTTCTCATCAAATATACATATACTAACTTCTAACTGAACTGTATTATTATTTAGCATCAATGTCATGTAGCAGGAATAAGCCTCATGGAAGTTTTTTTTTAGCAAAAACAACTATGATACAAGCACTGTGTAAAGACAATCATACCAGACCACTTGCATGGATTCCATATCTTTGAATCTTTATGACTTCATATCTTAATTAAGATTTGCATAAAAAAGGTCGTACCCAGTGCACAAGGCTCCCGCTTTACGCAAGGTCTGGGAGAGGTGAATGTCGGCTAGCCTTACCCCCATTTAATTAAGATTTGCATAATCATACTAATTATGGTTTCATTTCCTTTTCCACCCAAATAAAAACTCAAAGTAATTAGACTCACTAACACTAATTAGTTTTCTTCCTATTGAAATTTCAACCCTACAAACAATATCAAGGACCCACATGAGTTTTATAAACACTTGTAATATCGTCTCTATCCATAAATAAATAAGTGGAGCACAACTAGATACAGATCATGACGAACTCACTAAGTTTTGAAAAGGCAACAACATAATTACATTGTTTCTAGAAACTCTCTTAGGTGAAAAATTAGGGCTTTAGTAACCCCACGTCATGCCCTAAACTCTATCCTAATCTGCTTTGGAATGACACACTAACAACAAAAGGGTAGTGGTCTAGTACAATAATTAATAAACCCACATCACGTTACTCTAGCTTAAGGTGTTTCGCCTTTCTTGATTATCCGTACCAAACACGGATTAGCATTGTCTAGAAATGTTAATTAATCAAAGAATCTGAGATTTTGATTCGGTAGGGTTCACCTGCAACAACGTGATGCATCATATTCTGTTAGTGTTTGTTGAGTCACATATCGATACAACGCAAATTATATTAGTTTTAAGAGAGATTCTTTATTATGTGTGGCGTATTTATCGTCACTAGTGTTTCAAGCTCAATCAAATCATTTTTCATCCATGATGTGTGGCTTCTAATTAGTGTTGTTTTATTACCTTTTAATAGAATAATATTAGTGTCGAACTTGTCATTTCATAAATATGAGTTGGATTTGAAACTTCTCATTTATAATTAAAAGAAACACTACTAGATTGCAAAGTTAGTGGCGTTGTTTCATTACTTGTTAATTAGATCTATGTAATTGTATAAACCCTCTATGGAGTTTAGTTTTTCAGTACCAAATCTTGTATTTGCTCTGACATTATCAATGAAAATTGAAGTTGATGCATACCAATATCATTCCAATAGTATAACAAAAAGCATCAGGTGTCCCCTTTGATGACGTTCCACAACCATCAATATAATACCCTAGAATTCTAATGGCATCACCAAATTATATTTAATTATAATTTTTCAGAGGCTAATTGGAACAAATCTCCTTAAAAAGTAAGCAAATCCAACACCTGGTAAAAATCCATTGGTTCAAGTTCAAAAAATTCCACCACCCACTTATTTCTACAGTAAAATTTGTTAGGCTATGCTTACCTTCTAGTTCTTCTTCTCCTAACATGCACAAGTTCTGTATATGTACGTGTCTTAAAGCCATGGTATTCTTTATTTCTCTTTTGTCTCACTTATCATCCAATAACTTAAACTAAAGATTTAGATCCTTACTAGAATGTGTCACCCAAAACGATAGCATACTTTTGGTATCCTGCTAGGCACATAAGCGCGTCAGTCATTGTCGCTACCACAATATTTTAGTGAATTGTATGGTGTTAAGTTAAATCAGAAAGGTGGGATATAAGATTATAAAGTGACAAAAGAAATCAAGGAACAATCTTTACAAATCACAAATGGGAAAAGGCGTGGCAGCGTGTTTTTGTCATGGGGAGGATTTGAAAATGACAGCAAATTGACTGATGGAAGAAAGTATAGGGACTAATGCTGCAATTTTATAAACATACAACAAGCATAGAGCATAGGTTCCATAGGATTTGAAGACACAAACTTTAAAGGTTAAAGCTGTAAGTTGTGATTTCTTCACAAATGTATTTGGGGATGATGGCAGGAGGACATCATAGGGGTTGGGGAATGATAGAAGATGAGGCATGGAGAAAGGGACCTTGGACTGCTGAGGAAGATGGATTGCTCATTGAGCATGTGAGGCTTCATGGTGAAGGCAGATGGAACTCTCTGGCTAGGCTTGCAGGTATGCAACTTCTCTCTCTCTCTCTCTCTCTCTCTCTCTCCCCCCCCCCCCCCCCCCAAAACCCTAATAAAAATCTTTGTTTGATCTGTTGTTGTATAGGGCTGAAAAGGAATGGAAAGAGCTGCAGATTGAGGTGGGTGAACTATTTGAGGCCAGAACTTAAGAGGGGGCACATAACTCCTCATGAAGAAAGCATCATTCTAGATCTACATGCTAGATGGGGAAACAGGTCAATATTTAGTTTTATCGTTCCTTTTTAAACTTAGTGAGTTTTTATTTAAACTCAGTTAGCTTATTATTTGCTACAAGGCTTAACTTCTGTGTTAAAAAAATCAGGTGGTCGACAATTGCACGAAGTTTGCCTGGAAGGACTGACAATGAGATCAAGAACTACTGGAGGACTCATTTCAAGAAAAGGGTAAAAGCGCCTTCTGATGCCTCCGAAGGGGCCAAAACCCGCCTCTTAAGGAGACAAAAATCCCATAATCAGCAGCAACAACAACAAAATTTGCAAGTGGATCAAGAAGTGAAAAGAATCATGTCCTTATTGGACGAAAATGAGACTAAACTGCCGTTATATTGGCCTCACGCAGCTGATCATCATCAGGAGCAAGGCTTCTTCTATTCCATGCTCGATGGCAATATTGTCAATGTGTCTTTGCCTGAAGCTGCCTCCAGCAATGAGGACAATTTTCTGTGGGATGGTTTGTGGAACTTAAATGATGTACATGCAAACTTTATTAACACCACCAGGCAAAGCTAGTTTTCACAACTAGGGTTTTTCCACTTCTGTCAAATAAGGGTTAAGTTGGTGTTGGCATGCTGCATCACAATTTTGATTAATCGGAAGTTGTTTAATTTAACTGGTTTTAGCTTCAAGTATGGAGATGTAATTTTCCATAAACCCTTTTCTGCCTTTCAAAGCATTATAGTATTAGTTATTAAACAACATAATAAAATATTAAACAACACAATAAGTCATTTGCTCAATCAAAAACCCATTTGTACTTTGAGTTGCATGAGTATCCACGCCGTCTTCAAAACTTTTGTGTACTAGTACTACCTTAGTCATATCAAGCTTCTCGTGACATTTTTGTCTTTATATTTCTTATGCTATTTTAAGTAATGATTTGGGACAAATGCAATCTTACTCTATGATTTATTACCACAAAGGTCTTGTTCCAAGATAAGAACTGGTTTTCATTTCAATTTATATGGACAAATACGATTCCCACTCCGATTTCACTATTTTTCCTTTTTCTTTTTACAACTTTGATATTTAAAAGGAAGTAAAGTTTGAATCTGGATGCAAATGGACGAACATACTGCCACAATACCTATAATGCTTTGCTTAGTTTGATTATAGTTTGTTCAATAACTTGGATTGTGTCATACCCAAGTGAGTTGAGAGTTCAATAGCCAAATGACTACAAACATTTCATAATGCACCGAAGAATGGGATGCACCATTTCAGTCGATGGCTGGATTTTACTACCAGAAAATAGGGGTGGGTTCAGTTTTATTTGATTCGATTTTTTGTCTAAATCAAAACCAAACCGAAATTTTGGTTCGGTTTTGGTATGATTTCTATTTTTATATTTTATAACATTTTTTAATATGGAATTTAGAAAAAATGCTTGCATCGGTAGACTAATCATAAGAAAATGGGGAAAGTGGGAAAGTGGGAAGGTGGTTGTATATATACAAGATTATATAAAACAATCGTATTCTATCAACAACGTCATTTGCAAAGAAAAATGATCACCTTATCCATTCAAAAAGCAAACAATTAGATAAACTCTTCCAAGTTTCAAAGTGTTCCAAAACTTTCCTCTATAACCAATGAAATATCCTCCCTAATTCAACCAAGTATGCTCCTTGAAAAAGTCCTAGGCTTAGTTTCAAACTTGGCAACAAAGTTTCACAAAAGAAACATCATGGGCATATATTCATAAAGTGTAAAGGGATTCGGTTCTGTTTGGTTCGGTTTCCAAACCTCCAAAATCAAAACTGAACCAATAAGGTTCGGTTCGGTTAGGTTTTTTCTTTTTCGGTTTAGTTTTTTTTTTTGTTTTCGATTTTTCAATTTCACTTTGGTATTCGGTCTAGTTTTTTTTAGTTTTCGGTTTTTGGTTTTTTGAACCCACCCCTAGACAATACTATTTGCCCGATAAAATTTGGCCCAACAAACCATAATTAGTCGGGTCAATTTTGTTTACTAGACGAAAATTTACGTTGGTTGGGAAATTTGGTCAACATTTAGGGTTTTGCCCAAGGCTTTGCGCAATGAAATTTTTTCTCAGGGCAAAAGTGCATTTGTAAGGTAACGTAAGGGAAAAAATGGCACGTATTGTGTAAATGTTTGTTCCACCATGCAAAGGCATGTTGTATCTTCAAAGCATGTAGTATCTTGTTTCAACATAAAAAATAGATTGAATCAATACAAGTATATGAATTCAATAAAATCAAAATTTAATTACATAAGAATAACTTAAACATAGTACGCCTGTGATTGAAGATGAATGAATTCTCTTTAGCGCAACGTCATAACGTGTTATGACCTATTTTAGAGAATGAGAGGGGTGGTAGAGAGGAAGAGAGATGGGGAATAGGTTTGAGGAACTTTGTGTGCTATGCCTTCAGACCTTGTGTCTTTATTTATAGTAAATCAACGAGAATTCCTTGCACTGCAAGGATACAATCCTAAAAAGAAAAGATCTTATATTATCCTAAATACAATCTACAAATAATTTAGACAATCACACATATTACACATTCCTCATTCTTAATTTTGTATTCATATTTTTCCTATCTCAAACCTACCTCTAATTTGGAATTCGAGTGAACGGTCAAGGACAATTTTGGAATCACAATTATGCCGGAGACCCCGCTCTCTTTTTGTTGATCTTCGTCTGATAGGACTGGAAAAAAATTCTCGAAAATCCCGAACCAAACTAAAAAAATTCCAATCCCAAACCAAAAATGTTCCAAACCAAAATTTTCAAAATTTTCGGGATGAAATACCAAATTGATCCCAAAATTTCAGTATGAGATTCGGTATTATTTACTCAATCTTTCGGTAATTCCATATCGAACCGAAATTTATATATATATATATATATATATATATATATATATATATGTGTATGTATGTATGTATGTATATATGTATGTATGTATGTATGTATATTATTATACAGTTGAATTGTTGCTAACTACTAGTAGCAATATAATTGGTGTGGTCTCCAAGTAGTACCTATAGCCCTTTATCGTCACATCTACTGGTATGAACCTCCAACAAATGTATCTATTTCTTCAACACGAAATCAAAAAAATTGTATTGTTAGTTTTTGAATATGTTAGGTTTGTAACTTATTTTTTATTTTATTCTTGGTTTGTTACTTATTTTATTTTGGTTGCATGTTAATTTAACCTGGTATGAATGATTGCTATTTCAAATTGTATGAAATTTGGGAATACCAAACCATCCCAAAATACCAAAAATATTTTGAGAATCTAGAAAATTAGGAATACCGAAATTTTGGTTTGGGATTGGTTTTCAAATTCCCATCCCGAAAATTTTTGGTTTAGAATTCAGGTTCCCATTTTCAGTTTGGGATCCCATATCGAATCACCCTCATTCGTCTTTCTCTGTCCTCTCTCTCTGCTTACTAATTTGTACCAGCTAAATTAGCAGCTAATTACCAAAAGAGACAGCAACAAAAATCCGATGGAGGGACAGCAATCATGGCTGCCGAGGCTTTCGTTCAGGAACGCCACCATAATGATGTGCTTGCTCAACCTGATCACAGCGCTGCTACTGCTTCAGGGCTTTCTCTCCTCCGCTTCTTCTTACTCCAAACTCTCCGCCTCTCACCTCAATTCAGGTTTCCCTCTCTCTCTACAATCTGGCAATGGGTTTTCTTTATCTTTGCGAATCATGCTGACCCATCATCTAAATTTCCTCACTTTTTGAAAATTTCCTGTTTTTTCCTTGCTAACCCATCATTTGCTTCTTGTTGTTGATTGGATTGGTGACCCATTTCGTTTGAGGTTAGGGAATTAGGATTTGTAATGTGGGTTTAGTGGTTTAGTTGTATTGTGATCTTGTTGGTGCAGCTTTATGTTGATCTTCGAAGGTTTCGAATGTGCTTGAAATTTAGTATTTTAGGCTTGAGAGTTTTGTGATCGAAGGTTCCGAATGTGCTTGAAATTTAGTATTTTAGTACAGTTCACAGTTGGTTTTTTTGGACTTTATCTTTAAGTTGCAATGTAATGAGGTTATCTTCCTAGTCCGGATCGGACCAGCTTCAGTTTTGAAAATTAAATCGCATATGGAGGTTATTGAAAACTGAAAAGCCATGAAATTTAATAGTCGAACTGAAAGTCAAAATCCTTCCAAGTTTATCTTGCTTTCTTGGAGATGAGTTTGTAGAATTTTATACCCTGTTTAGATCAGTGAAGACCTTGGATTATCTTGTCTATTTGTCCGAACTCCTAAGGTAAATGTATGTTAGAGGGGTCATTTAGCTGTCCTGTAGAAATATATTTCATAGTGGTGTGCCTGTGTTTGTTTCCTCCAAACATGATCATAAGCTGTTACTTGTACTTCTTTACTCACTTTTTCAGGTCAAATTTCTTCCATTTAGGCTTAAACCACCTACTACTGATTATAGTGCCATTTCCTTTAGCATTTTATCTGTGGGAATCATCCATGTGGTCTCACCAATCAACTCGCATCCCTACATGGCAAAAGGACTCAATAGAGCTCAATATACAATTCAAAATCCAGTAAGCTCTTGGATGTATACAACTTGAAATCAATTAAAATCTTAGGATTAAAATTGTGCAACTGGTGTCATACACCTTGTAGGTTTTCTTTTTTAATTTTCCCTTTCCATCTATATGACCCTAGTTTAAGACTGGATGATGGGTTTTAACTTGATGGTAATAATGAGTAAATTCTAATGGAAAAGTGGTCCAAATGGTCATTGTGAAAGCGTTTCATTAACGAAGCATTATAATAGCATGAGACCTGTATTTGAGTGACTAAAAGATACAGTTTTGATTTAAGCAGTATGGTGTTGTTAAACTATGATGCGTTCGTTATATCAGGTTAAATATACTATAATCATAAACCTGTGAAAGGATTGTTTTTTCATGTGCTCTAATATTAGGATGGGGAGGGCGGATAAAGGAGGAGAGGGTGGGCGTCAGGTAGTCGACAGCCGACACTCTGTTTTCACGTTGATTCCCTATGATGCTCTAATATGATTATGTTATATTCTTGACCTTAAGTTGGTTTGCTTTAGTCTTTTTCCTGTGTATGTGCAGCTGCACTTAGGTATGTAAGAGAATCTGAAGAAATTCGTTTTGCTATGCGACCCTTGGAACTGATAAAAAGAGTAAGTTTGATTCAGTGTTAGAACTATTATGCGTCGGTTATAATTCTACTTAAAATAATCTTCTGCTATTCACAAATGAAATGGAGGGAGCCCTTTTACAAACTGAACCAATGTTTTACTGCTTGCCTGTCTGATGTTAAGTGCACTTTCAATTGAAATTGGAACTTCTTGTTTTTTTTTTTTAAATTTTCGATATCAATCAAATAGTTAACCTCGGGCAATTCATGGTTTTGTGTACCATTGGATGCTCTTTTAATTTCTTCCCTTTTCAGGTGAAGGAAATCCAACAAGAAGCATATGAAAAACCAGAAACAGCTAAGGAGAAAGACACAAGGCAGACTGTTGCAGTTGACCTTTCCAAGAGATTGAAGGATCTGCATTATGTTAATGATGCAACCAGCTTCAAAGGTGAAACTATGTCATATTTTGTTCATTGTGAAGCTCTGAAACGGCTGTCGTTCTTGAATGTTACTTGTGTGTGTCCGCTATTGTTTATGAAAATCAGATAGTTGCTCGCATTTTAAGTCAGATGTGAACGAATCTTTGAGAGAACTCGTCAAACGCCCTTCACTCCTTTTAACATTAGAGTGGATGGATTCATTGGTTATGGTTTCTTGTGTAAATACTAGCCTTGCAACAAATATTTCATTAAAATTGGCAAATTATTTGTTATTGTTAGTAACTAGATTTTACCAATATACATAATGTTCTGCAGCCCTGGAAGAGTGGCGTAAACGAAAGATGGAACGAGCAAGACTGCGTCAACTAGAGAAAAATGGAACGCTCGCAACTCAGGCCTGAGCCGTATACTTGACAAAGTATTGTTCACTTTATACTGAAATTGGGATACCAAGTCATCCCGAAATGTGTATATCACAACTCTGTTTGTATAACAAACAAGGTGTTGAATATATGATGATACAAAAGTTGTACCAATGTTGTATTTACCTTCATAATTTGTCCATCCACATGGGAGTTTTAGGCAGCACGACGGCGCGTGATTCAAGCATAGAACTTATATGAATGCAGCAGTTTATGCATGCTTTCAAGTGAGCTGAAATCCACAATGCTTGATGTTCCATTACAAATGAATTAATCAAGGAATTAAAGAAAACCGATCTATCCAAACATACGTGATGCAGGTAGGCACTAATTATACAACTCTGTACAAAGTTTAGCTATTTCGGTCTGTGATAACATATACAACGCTACAAGTAGAGAAGATTACTACATTTGTGCTTACAAACTTACCGAACCTAAAGATGCCTACTATCAGTTGCGTGTATCAAGACTTGGTCCGAAATATCCGCGAAACAGGCAAATGCCTAAAATGTCAGAGCAAATCATCACAGCAGCATATGGTGGCTCTGTCAGCGAGTTTTCACTTCTGTTTTTCACCAGCTCGCGACTTCAATTGCCATGTACATGAGCCACGTC